>NC_080187.1:89204887-89809262 GCF_030028045.1 Hippopotamus amphibius kiboko
CAAACTGCGGGAGTGTCCTCCCTCTCTGAACCCACGTGCATCTGTGGGAGTGAGTGGGTGAGGGTGTGGGTATGGGTGTGGGTGTGTATTTGTGTAAAGGGCGAGAAAGAATCTTTGCTGGAATACAGAGAGGAATGCAACAGGGGATCAGCTCGACAGCCAACCCGAGGGAGTGGGGGGAAGGGAAGGCTGCGGTGACTCCCTTCCAAATCAGTAAATGCAGATTGCAGCAGGAGGCTGACCTTTTACTGTAACCGATGTCAGCTGCAAGTTGTAACCTCATGCCATTAATTATAACCCAGCATACCTCTGGCGGCCTCTCCTATTGGTCCTGGGTTCCCTCTCCCTCCCTCCCCATCTCTTTCCTCCTCATCCCCACCCCCACTGAAAGGCTCAGGTTGCAGGCTGCACTCACAGGTGAAATGCTTTGAAAAGTAATGGGTCTTACAAAGCCAGAGACCATTCTATACATTTTAATATTTTAGGAAAGGAATTCTCTTGTGTTGAATCCTCAGAGAATGTGAGAAGGCCTGTTCCCCCCACACCCTCCCCCTGCCCCACCTCAGAATTTAGCAAAAAAAATTGATAGGTTCCACAACAAAAAAGGAAAACATTCATCAGCTGAGGCTGGAATGTAATAAAGTATCCCTCATCTTCCCTTTGGAAAAAGTTTGCAAGTATTTTGTTGCATGATTGGGAGCCTGGCAAAGGGTAACTGAAAAGTAGATCTAAAAAATATAATCCGGAGATTTTGTACACAGGTGAGGAAGGAAATTTGCATAATAGGTCTGAGAAGGACTTTAAAATTCTGGACCCTTCTTTCTGTTCCGTTTGTTTGTGAGTATTAGGAAATCAGTGTTCATTTTGTGTGAGGATCCTTCTTTTTTTTTTTTTTTTTTAGCTCAACAGAAAGCATGAAAAACTACACACATTTCATGCACACAGTGCTGGCGACATGGGCTGTGACATGTGCAGACCAACAAGTCCCTTTGCTTAGAGAAGCCTTCTGCTCGGTTTAATGCCCTGTTCTCACCATCCCGAAGCTCTTAACATCAATGGTTGTAAACAAAGAACTCCAGGTTTTCATTTTGCACGTTCTATAGCCATTCCTGAAAAGGAGCATTGTAAAGTAAAAAATGTAAATGGTAGGTGGAGCTAATACAAAATTTTGCATAGGTTGATATCTTCTGGGCCAAGATTATTTCCGGAAATAGTTGTAATTTTGAATAAAATATGTACTGAGGCTTATCTTCCCCTGAAAATCTTAAAGTGGTACAATTAACTCAGCCATTTTTTGTACTCAATAATTAGCCATAGGGTACCAGATTTTCTATACTTTGCTTTGTTTACTTGGTCCAAAGCCTTTTAATAATTTCCTATTTTAGTTCATCAGCTCATCCACTACATAAACATTTAATATGATGAGGATGCTATCTAAAAATTTCCATGGAGTTTTCTCTCTAGGTTTCTTTCTAGGGAGACTGAAATAGTAAAAAAACAACCAAAAAACCTCCAAAAAATAAACAAACCAAACCCCGAATACCACCAACAAAACACTTATAACAAAAGCTTGAAAGAATAAATGCATTAATTGAGATACAACAGTGTTCTGGGAGAGCAGAAGGAAAAATAATTCTGATTGGGAGGATGAGGGAAGGCAATGAAAATAGGTTGACTTATCTAATTTTAGCTTACCGAAGGATACTTTGGGGGCACAGAATGACTTAAGGAGGGTGATGGGGAGAACAGTGGGTATGTTCAAGCAGCGATGGCTAGAGCAAAGGTGTTTGAGGGATAGGAGGAAGGGGCCTAGAAAGAAGGCTGAGGTCAAGGGTGGTGTGGGACCTCTGTTTGGTGGCAAGTGCTAATGGAACCAGGGCCAATGGAATAGGAGGGATGCTCACATAGGTCAGCTAGCTTTATACAGAGAGAAAAATGTATCATAGAAACTATAACTCTAGCCTTACCAGGTTATTGAGATTATGAGCCAAAAATGCCATGCAGGGAAAGTGGAAATCCCAATACGGAGTTATGGTGCATTCCATCATTGTGGAGGTTGGTTCTCAGTGTGGCCTTACCGGGAGAAGAAGGAAGAAGAACCTCATTGTTCCTTTGTAGTCCTAACATTGACTTTCAATTTAGGACTTTCCACTGGTGAACAAAACTTGAGAAATGTCCTTAAACGTCACCATTGATCAGCTGTTTTTCTGTGTCCTGGAAATAATGTTCCACCTTGCGCTTGTGTGGTCATGACAGGAATATAAAAAACAAAAAAATGCTTATAGTTAAAAAAAAAACAGCAATGTACAGACTGTATATATAGTCCATTTATCTTGCACATAAAAATAAAAGGATGGAGAGATGGATGGATTGATGCTATCATGAAACATACCAAATTTTAGCAGTGATGTTATCTTTGCCAGCTGAGGTTATAGGTGATTATAATTTTTGCCTTATTTCTTAATTTTTGGACATTATTTGACCTTTAGTTTCATGAAAATAATTCACTGGGTACATTTTGACGGTGGGATTTCACGTTGTAAAAAGCTTATTTTAAATTTTGGATACAGAATTTGCTATTGCTCCAGGATTACTTGGAAAAGACGTTAAAGAGTTCTGTTTTTCTTATGAAACATATTCAGGGAGATGAATTACTTTTCCATGCCATGAACTCAACTAAAAAGTGAGATGCAATATCTGCAGTGACGTGACTGCTTATTTGGGGATGTCCCACTCGACCGACAAGAATAATTTCCTGTGTTGTGTCTTGGGCCAAAAAGCTATTGAAGGAATATGATCTCAAGAATGTAATATCTTCTGTGAAATGTCAACTATTGACAATATATTCAGTATGCTCGTATATTGATTTGAATTTAATCCAGGTTCACATATGAACTCCCGATACTTTTAATTGTATTACCTTGATAAGTTTCTAGTTCCTAACTTATGGTTTCTAGTTGATTGGTTATGTTGATAAATATCTATATATTGGACTGAGCTGTGTGATATTATGGGTAGTTCAACTTTTAAAAACTTCTTTGTAACTTCTTTTGACAGATAATCATGAATTGCTTACATTCTGCCCTATTTGCTTTACCATTTTCTCTATAGATTCACATATATTCATGTTTTCTGAATTATTTAAGAGTAAATTGGGGACATTTTCCTCATCTCTAAAAGCTGTAGTTTTTATTTCCTAGAAACAGAGATATTCTCTTATAAAACCACAGTACCATTAAAAAAATCAGAAAATTTAACATTGATACAATGTTATTACTTAATTCACAGTCCGAATTCATATCTTGTCAATTGTCTCAATATCTTTTATAACAAATTTTTCCTGGCGTAGGACCCAATCCAGAGTCATGCTCTATTTATATCTCTGTAGTCTACTTTAATTTGGAGTGGTTATTTAGCCTTTCTTTGTCTTCCTTGACCTCGTCATATTTTAAGAGTTGAGGCCAGTTGTTTTGTAGAATAACTCTCAATCTGGGTGTGTCTGACATTTCCTTATGATTAATTTCAGATTATGCTTTTTGTAAGAAATACCAAAGAAGTGATGTTTTGTCCTCCTCGGTGCATCCCCTCCATTGGCAGGTGATGTTGGTTTGTCCTGGTGTCTGTGAAGTTACTTTTCATCGTTGATTAAGGTGGTATCTACTAAGTTTCTCTACCCTATGGTTATCATTTGGCCTTTTATAATTAGGAATTTGTGGAGAGATACTTCAGGACCATGTAAATATCTTGGTCCCCATCAGACTTCACCCTTCCATTGATGATTTTCTAACCCTTTCATTCTGCATTCCTTTATTGGTTGACATTGTACCGTAAGAAAAAGTTTTCCTTCTCCATGTATTTATTAATTAATTTATTAATATAAGCATAGTATTCAATAGGTTTTGATCTTTACAATGACTGTTTTTATGTGGTTCAACCTGATACCTGTTGCACTGCTTTTAGGATTGGAGGCATGCCATGCATGTATCTTCACATTCAATTATATTTGCAATATCCAGAAATATTTGCGTATTTAATGAATATGTATATATGTTCATTGAAAGATTAAAATTATTCCACTTTCTCCCTCACCTGGTGACTGTCAGTCTCAGTCAACAATTTCACTAATCAGTATAGAAATCTGCAACCATTCTCTTTACCTAAAATAATACATTTTGCCCAGACTATTTGAAACAGCTGCAAGATGGATCCTCAGTTTAGTCTATATTTTAGGCAGTGTGAGTTGTGGATATATAAATACGAACAGTATCTTTACTGCCCATTCGAATATTTTGTTTTCATAAAGTCTCAGTTCTATTTTTAAAACTTAGTTGATAACCAAGTTTTTAGGGAAGATAGAAATAATGTAAATTCATCTAGAAAGAAATGCAGAAAACAAACTTGTCAATTTACCTGCACATTTATAGTAGATCCCATTTTTTATAGCAGTGTTAAAAATAGTGCTCACATAATTGGTCAGAAGAATTGTCATCAAATTGAATGAATTTTGCTGTAAATTCCATTTATCTTTTGTTCTCATGTCTACAAGCTAAGTTATTTAAAATTTTAGAAGTACACAAAACACTTTTTGAAGATGCTACATATGGTCTTTTAAAAAGTTTTTTTTCATTGTTGCATCTCCTTGGTAGTGGGGTTTATGTATTTAAAGTAAGAAAATAAAGTCAAGGCACTAGCTAACAGGCAGGCCAGTTTCATGGCGCATCTGTGAAAGGTGGGATGTGAAGCATTACTCACCACTGTGTCACTTTCCTATGAAAGAATGTCTAAGGTGGCCTAGCCAGAAAAGGTTGACAGGCAAGGGAGCCTGTGGTGAATATCTTGAGTGGAAGAATGAAGTGGAAGGATGCTCAGAATCAGGAGAGGCAAGTGGCTAGATGAGGAGGAGCAGGGCATCTTGATGAATGGCAGAAAGTGGTTCTAATTCTACTTGTGGGAACCTTAACCTAAAATGAAATGCTATGCAAATCTTTTACCATTTTCAAGGATATGCTAGCTCTGTTTAAAGAGACTGACCAAAACTGGACACCCGAGGACCTCTGAGCCTGAGTTTCCAGGCTGTAAGGTAAAGGATCTATTTACAAAGTTGTTGTCAAGACTATGGACCTGGTACCTCTTAGGCACTTAAAAACATTCCTTTCAGCCCTTGCCCCGCCGCTGTAAGTAATAACCTGCATGGATTTTCTAATCCACTGTGTTTCCTGACATGGCTGATGTCTTAGCTCCACTAACAGACACGTGTTTGGGTCTGCTGGCCCCGTTGTTGCTTGTCTTGGCTGAAGGTGATTTGCATGGGAAGCAGTGGCTTACGTCCAGGGAAGAAGGAGTGGAGCTACAACAATGGCATCAGGCAGGAACCTGAGTGAGCGGCGTGAGTGGTAGTGGCTTGGCAACAACCCCACAAATGAGGGCAATCCCATTATTGGAAGGTCAAAAAATATTGTGTAAACTTGTTTTCAACAGTAGAATGGGAAGAGAAGAAGGTTGAAAGGTAGAGCATGGTATGATGGGGGAAAAGCCTTAGAACTGCTGGGGCAATGAACTAAAGACAGAATCACAGGAGAGAAACGGAGATGGAAACCTCTCTGAGAAGAAAGCATTAATGCCGGAAATTAATATATCCCAGTTCAACTGCTCAACCCAGGTCTCAATGAATTCTTGTTAACAGCAGGTCTCTTAGGGTTAAGAGACATTTTATCTGAATATCCACATTTTCTAAATATCCATCTTCTATGCAAGGTGAAAGGCTTTAATCCCAATGTGACAAATGGAGCCAGGCCTCATCTATCAGACTTTCTGTTGTTAACCTTTTCTATAGCATGGAAATGTATTTCATACACACACAAATTTGCATCTGATTTTTGCCTGACTTTCTATGAAATCAAAATTTTAAAGAATTTGCCTATGGTGAAAAAATATTATCCAACGTGCAAGACTATTGGAGCCATTAAAAAAAAAAAAAAACTAAGAAAGTGAGATGTATAGGGAAAAGACTGAATCTCTCTTGGGAGCTAGAAGAACTAGGTTTTGGTCCTTGGGCTGTTCCTAATTAGCTGTGAAATTATGAATGTTCTCTCCTTTTGTTAAGTAAAGGTGATGAAAACAATGTGGAAGCACCTTTCAGGTGTGACGGTGGAAGATGCCGTGCCTGTGCCCCACCTCAGTGAGAAGCCACAGATAAATGTGATAGAGTAACATTGGGAGCTAGAGTGCTCCGCTCTCTTTGATGTCACCCGATCAACGTGGACATTCTATTGTTTTAAGTGTTTGGTATAAAACAATTATTCTCTTAAGTAGACTTTTTTTCCTTGTCAAGTGAATTTGCAGCTGTAATAGGCATTATTAAACATCTGAAACATACACTATGCGGAGTTGAGATACACACAATCCCACACTCATTTGTTCACCTAAGCACTCTCTCCATACTCTGCTTATGTGCCTTAGGGAAATTGGGAAATGTCATTAGAATGACTTAGAAATGAGTGCCTTGGCTTGTCTACTAATTTAAAACCGCTCTAAAGATAAGATTTTAAAGCACATGCTTTGTTTTGACGGTATGTTTCCAATAAATGTTATTAAACGTAAAAATCAGAATCCCAGACATTAAAGACTTCATTATGTCTTCCTTTCCAATTGATTTTTAAACAAAGGATATAAAATATCAGCATTGGAAAACCACAAGTCTTCAAAAAGTCTGTGTTTAGAGATTATCATTTATGGATACAAACAGCATCATTTCATTTCTTCTGCATTTTGCTACTTTTTAGAACTCTCTACTTTGGGTTTAAATCTATTTAACATGGTTTCAAAATGATAACTAAATAAATGAAGCAACCACATTCCTCTTTTGCTTTTGAACATGATTTTTATTCTTGTGATATTAATCTTTCTTCCCTCTGCGCAGTTACTTAACTAATGTGTCATGTGGAATGAACTAGCTAGTAGATTCAGACTTTGGGTTTTATTTGGACTCTATTCTCAGTCTTTAAGCAAATTGTTTAAACTCTGTCAGCTCTCCTATCTCTAGCATGGTGTGATGGAATAAGATGAGATGTATGGTTCCTTCTCCTCCAACATCCTATGATTTTATTAGTCATTGGCTGTGGACAAATTGAGCAGAGTTTCATATTCAATAAGGTAATTTAATCAATATGAAAGGCAATCTGGATAATTTATCTCCACATGGCCTTTATTCTTAATAGTGTGGTAGAAATTCTTTTTCTGTTCGGTTTAGCTGGATAATTGCTTGAATTCTGTTGAATTCTTTCCAGGACCATTTTGCAGCAGAATTTCAAATTTCAATTTCCACATGATCTCATTGTCATTCTACTCCATTCACTGCTAATCCTGGTCTCAGGTCCTCTTTTTTTGTTTTTTGAATCTAACAGTCTTCTGAGTCCACGAACTCCTACAGAGTTGGCAACAGCCTTAACAATGAATGTGCCCATTCCATCGTGAGCATTGGTTTGGTTCTGGTGCCTGTTTTTATTGCGTGTGAAATGTATGCACTGACTCCATTCATGGCACTCAAGTGGACGAGTCTATGACTGCTTTTAAACCAGCTGTTTCTTCTCTTTCATCTCTCTAAACCATGGGGGAATTGCTTGGAACATCAAATTTATTTCCCGGCAATTCCTGGCATGGGGCAACATTGAAATAGAGCATGCATTCAACTTTCCCAGATGAGGGGAATAAAAATGAATAATAAGAAAACTTTGATACTGCTGTAATTTTTTATTGTGGTAAAATACATGTAACAAAATTTACCATTTTAACCATTTTTAGGTATACAATTCTGTGGCATTAGGTATATTTACATTGTTGTGCAACCATCACATTTACCTCCTGGACTTTTTCATCTTCCCAAACTACTTATGTACCCATTAAAACATAACTTCCCATTCCTCCCTCCTCCCAATCCCTGGAAGCCACCCTCCTATTTTCGGTCTTCATGAATTTGACTACTCTAGGTACCTCATATAAGAGGAATCATATAAAATTTATGCTTTTGTGAGTGGCTTATTTCACTGTGTGTCTTCAAGATTCATCCATGTTTTAGCATGTGTCAGAATTTCATTTTTTTTAAAGTCTGAGTAATACTCTATGGTATGGATGTACTACATTCTGAGTAATACTCTGTGGTATGGATGTACTACATTCTGAGTAATACTCTGTGGTATGGATGTACTACATTCTGAGTAATACTCTATGGTATGGATGTACTACATTCTGAGTAATACTCTATGGTATGGATGTACTACATTCTGAATAATACTCTATGGTATGGATGTGCTACATTCTCTCCATTAATTTGTTCATGGACATCTGGATTGTTTCTGTCTTTCGGCCATTGTGAATAATGCTGTGATGAACACTGGTATACAAATACTCTTTGAGTCCCTACTTTCAAGTCTTTTGGGTGTATACCCAGAAATAGAATTGTTAGATCATATGGTAATTCTATGATTTAAATTTTTAAGGAACTGGCGTACTGTTTTCCACAAAGGCCATACCATTTTACATTCCCACCAGCGACGCACAAGATTGTGATTATTTTTATTGTTCTTTGTTCGTTTCCCCTTCCCTTCTTCCCACTCCTCTCCCTTTCTTCCCCACCTTTTACTCTCCCAGCCAAAGCTTACTAGTTACTCATCACTGACCTCAGGAAATTGAGTCACTTATTAGCAGACCTCAATGATAAGTTATTTCCAAAGATGGGCAGGAAGGTAAGATAACCCCAGATTTGGAGAAAACGGTAGAGTCAGTCTACACCCACCATGATTTTTACGTGCCCAGGCACTTAGCTAGGTCTCAGATGGCATCAATACTGTCAACACAGAAAGAGGGAGAACAGTTTATAAGAAGCTTGCTTTAAGCTATAAGATAGTTTATTTTACGACCTGAGTCTTTAAGTGATAGTTATGTCCTGGGTGACTTTTAAAATCAGGTAGCAATTCATTTTGGAATATCAATTGTTTTGTGTATACTATTTCTTCTCTCAACAAATGGTAGGACTTAACTATATAAGCAAAGCAAGCTCTCTGAAAATGGAGTCCCAAGGGAGGAGTTCTTGATCACCAACTTAAAAAAAAAAAAACATTCCATCTCATCAAAATCTTAAATGACCTCGGGTTGTTGGACTTAGAGGAGACTTCAGGTCAACCTACTCATTTAAAATATATAGAAATTGAAAGTCAGAATGGGTCTAGTGATAAAAGCTCAAATTTAAGACTCTAAAAAAAAAAATTAAGACTCTATACACTAAGTCCAGTGTTTTTTTCCTACCAAAATATAAGTTGAATTCTTAAGAATTCTGATATAGACTATACTTTTCTTAATATCAATATGACACCTAAAGTGTATAGTTTAATTGAAACTCCAGTGTCCTCCCTTTATAAAGGTATACATGGAGAAATCAAAGTGAAAAATTACAGCTAGTACAAACACATAAAAATGTGTGTAATTTCCTTAAATTACATTGCTGTTAATCTATATCAGATATATTATGATGATGAAGCTGTATCATGGAAACTTTCTCCTGAAACGATCTAAGTACAAAGACATTTCTTGGCATGAGAATTTCAGTGGGTGCTGGCATACAGAAACAAGCTGGGTCATGGGGTCAGATTTCTGAAAATTTTGGGGCAGCTTGCAGTGGTATGAGGATAGGCGTAGTTTTAGAATGAGTGATGGAGGTAGTTAAGCTGATGAGGGTTATCAGGTGAAATTGCTGCTTTAAACATGATCAATTCCAAGGGCTAAGCAAGCCAGCAATAATGAGCTTTTGCCTATGGGTTGTGCCTTTAATTCTTGCTTATTTGGGGGAAGCATGATATCCTATTGAATGACTATATTGAATTAGCAATAGCTGAGCAAGAGGAGAAAGGACGTGCTTATCTAACTAAAAATTTAAAATAAGTGAAATACATTATTGAAAATATTGACAGCTCAATTTAAAAGCCTGTAAGTGATTATAATAAAGCTAGTAATTTTCTACTCAAATTCAGCCTCCTCAACACAGAGACATTACTGGTGTTTGTTCGGTAATGCTAAAAGGAATTGAAGAAACCCAGAAAGAATGTCTAATACTTCTAATAATACTAGCTTCAAATGCTGTCTAGGTTTGTCCTTAGATGAAAGCTGTGCAGGGTATTTGCCTGATATTATCAATTAAAAAGGTAAGTAAATATGTTTATATAATCGTTTCTTCAAAGATGGTCTCAAGACTGAGATCACTTTTTTCTTTTTTGTGACATCGGTCATCCTGGGAGCAATCTCCATATGTAAGTTTTTTTAATTATAAAAGAGGGATGACAACACTCAAACAGTGTCCTCATGAGAATAATGTGTGAATGCATAAACTTCAGTCCTTTCTTTTCAGTGTTCTAATAAAAGATGCTAAAAACACAACAATTAGTCAAGGTTATAACCTATTTGCTATCCAAAAAGTGTCAGCATTCTAAATCACATTCTCTTCAGGGATTTCTTGGTTCTCATTTCTACTCTTTCTCTTGTTTTCTGTTATTGTTTTCACTACCTTTTACTACCACTAATCCAAGAGATTTTACCTGAGTTAATTTTTGCTAAAAACAAAGAGGATTACAGATAAACTGAGCCTAGTCTCATTTGCTCACACATTATTGGCATTTATTCTATGATAGCCATGCAAATTTCTTTTGGATATCTCAAGTTTTAAGCCACATTAAATATCTCTGATTATTTGTCTGATTACTCTGTTGATAGTATTGATAATAGAGTGTGAATTTAGTTATTTAATATAAAAGCATTTTCAGTTTTATACTGTTTTTCCCATTGGCTTTATAGAGTTATGTTTGACAAATAAAAATTGTACATATTTATACAACATGATTTTTAAAAGGTATGTAATGTGAAGGTTTAATACACACATACATTGGGATGTGATTACTACCATTAAGTTAATTAGCACATCTATCACCTCACATAGTTACCTTTTTGTGTGTGTGGTGTGAACACTTACAATCAACTCTCTTAGTGAATTTCAGGTATGCATACAATATTATCAACTATAATCACCATGTTATTGATTAGAACCCTGAAATTTATTCATCTTGTAACTTAAAATCTCCGTTTTGTATTCTGTGTAATTCATGCAGTCAGCCTTGATTAGAGTGGCTGTGTTAAAATTTGGGTTTAATTTAGAGCCACTATTTGAAACAGGTTTGGTTAACCTTGTTGATATGAACGGTAAAGCAATCAATCTCCACTAATTCAAGTCCAGAGAGAAATAGATTATTATATGCTTGGGAAAGTAAGTACCGTGGACCTTTTGCTCGACTCTGTTAAATATTAAGGAAGAAATTAAAACAATCTAGAATTATCCTTACAATATTTTTTTTGCAAAATCCTCAAAGGGTCAATAGCATAGAAATGTCAACATGTTCCTTAACATATATTTGGTTCCTATGCACTCAAATATATGCTGGTATGGTTATAGTTTGATAAACACTTCAGTTTTAGGGCTTTTACTTTCTGTATCCAGAGCCAAATTCGCTGGTCATTTTAAAATTTTCTTTCAAAATTTCTGCTATGGACTTTTCTAATGTAATACCTCCAGATACTACCTTTCAGTGAGCGTAGCTATCTAAAATTACATAATAAAGGAAACAATGATTTTCCTCCAACACGCTTTTTAAAGTTCTACAAAAACTTCAGTATGGGGAGGCAAAGTAAAACGCCTAGCTTTTTGCTTTTTGCTTTCACTGGGTATTACTTTTCCTTGGTACTCTCTTATCTCTACTTGGCTAGTATTCCTGAACTTTGTTAACTATAAAATCTGAATCTCCAAACTGCTTATTCATTCTCCTGGATTCTTTGTTTTTAGTTGTTGTTTTTTTTTTTAAATTTTACCAAAGACCTATTTTACCTGCTCTGAAAGCAGCACAGTCTTCCTATTGTATAATTTTATTTGGGTTCATACCCTCAGCATCCTTTGCACCTTATTCTATAGCGTTCTTGTCACATTTTTGTGTTTCCTCTTATCACATATCAGTGTTCACTGTATTCAGAAAGTACTGACAAATCACTTGTTTGGAAAGTGGGAGAGAATCTGTTTTTCTCTTTGAAAGCTCTTGAAGACCTATGGAGGCTTGTGTTACTCAGAGCTGTTTCAGATCCTTTGAGGACCTTGCTTGACCACACACCACTTCTTATACTCTTCCCCAAGCAGGAAGCCGTATAGGAACCCTCACAGGAGGAGCTGAAATGCTTATTGTAGCAAGATGGGTTGATATTCTTCATTCATGGCTAGTGTGTCTTGGCAAGGAGTACTTTATTTATTTTCTTTTTGCATTTTTCTTCACTGTCAATATACTTAGTACCAAATGTGGATCTTAGGCTGGAATGTAATAAGTACACATCATATCTTTTATTTGGGGTCAGATGTCACCATATCTTTAGGAGAAAAGGAAAGCAATGCGTAGTATTTACCCTCAAGATGGGACATCTTTTCAGCACTGCTATAAAATTAAACATTCATTCATCCATTTATTTGATACACATATATTGGGTTCTGAGAATGTGTCAGGTTCTATTCCAGGCATGGTGATGTAGAGATATTTGAGACATGGATCCTGTTCTTAAGAATCTTGACAAATTGGAAAGATAGGCACGTGAAAGTACAATGCAACGTGCCCTCAAAACGGTGTACCCAGGACGTCATGGGAGCACATTTCTGTCCACATACCTTTGCGAAATGCTCCAGAGGGTTCTCAACACATAAGTTCACCTAGAAATTGCCCTGTTTAACCTCCAATCTGAGGAAGATGATTTATGATCTTTTAAATCCTTCATTTCAGAGCTCAGTGCAACCCAGACACATGTGGAGGTTTGGGCATGAGGCCTGCGGCCTTGGGTGCTGGGTGGACAGTGGGTGTCCTCATTCCTGCTCATGCCTGTGGACATCACAGTTACCAACCTGTGTTGACCTTGGCTGGACTCCTGGGTCTGTGGCCCTTAGGCAAACCCCAAGTCGGTCGGCGTTACTTTCAGGGTTTCAGATGATCACAAAGGTGATGATGTGTTACTGCAGAGGCCGTTATGGTAGCTGAAGATGCCTGCTTTCCTCCATTACCGAGGCTACACTTCCCTTTTCTCTCACCACCGTTCAGTTAAGGGGCTCACGCCCCCTGCGCCTGGCACCTCTGTGCTCCTCGCACAGGCTTGCACAGAGTGAGAATGTCTTACCGAAGGTCTTCTAGGAAGCGGGTTGAGTACTTATAGGTGTGCAGACATGTGGGTTGGGTTAACTGTCTGTGTTTCAGAGAAAACGAGCACCAAGGAAAAACTGAAGTTTTTTCGGAGGCAGACTTCTCTGGGGTTTTTCAGAAACTGAGCCAGGTAACGGTAGGTAGGCAGCACCGTCACGGCTGGCCCCTCATCTCAGAGGCTGAATTTTGACAGAATAGATTCACTTGATTTTGCTGAGTGATAAAAATTGTCAAATTTGATCTCATCTGCACAGTGTGTGAGGAAGACCCGTTAAGAAAACTCTCCCCCTACCTCCAGCCCTGCTCGTCCTCTCTCCACCCTTTTTAAGAAAGTCTAGTGCCCGCCAGAGCCTAGGGAGGGACAGCATTGTCGATGAATGGGATGATCCCATAGGAACACTTAAGTTCCAGAGAAAACTGAGGAGAGAAAACATTAGACCATTTATTTTGGTTGGTAGACGTGCACTTTGACTCACCTGACTTTCCTTCTTCCTGCCGCCAGGGATTAGAAGCCTAGGATATTTGGGAGGGTCCAGTGGCTCACACGCAGACTGAGCTACTTTCACGCTCATCCTCCCTTCCCTGAAAGATAGGCATCTTGAGGTCTCTAATGACTGGGAAAAAAGAAGGGAGATTTCTTTATATAAAGAGACAGGTTGGGATTAACTACCATACATAAAATAGTCAACCAGGACATACTGTATAGCACAGGGAACTATACTCAATATTTTGTAATAACCTATAAGAGAAAACAATCTGAAAAAGAAACATATATATATGTGTGTGTGTGTATATAAATCTGAATCACTGTGCTATACACCTGAAACTAACACAACATTGTAAATCTATACTTCAATTAAAAAAAAAAGATTCAAAATTACACTGAGGATGAGTTTTCCTCTGGTCCAAGGGAAGCCTCTGGTTATCAAATCCTTTCATGGAAGGTCTGGCAGGAGTGCGCTCCAGTAGCTAATCTAGATCTTATATATACAAGTCCATGTTTCTCCACAACAGAAGCACTTTTTTTTTTCTAACTACTGCCATCTACCATTTGGGAAATCCTGCTTCCTATTTAACGGGACTCATCTCACCCCAGGATTCATCTCCATTATTCTAGCAGTATAGGTGCCTGAACCACATACCATGGCTGAGAGTCGAGTTTTGACCAGTGAAAATGGCCATTTCATGTGTGTAAAGTTAATACCTCCTGAACTCTGACCTAATCTGTCCAGAATAATGCTCCAGACGTCACACAGAATAGCTCAGCTTGGGCATTGGCACTCCAGTCTGCCCGAGGGGTGAGGTGATGTGACCTCTGCAAGCACGCACCTTCTCAAGGCACCACCACTAGTGTCGTTACAGACATGCTTGCATGCTTATTTATGTCCAGGCAACAGCTACTGGAATGTATAAACACACACACACACACGTATATTTTGCAAACAGATGTTAATTCGGTACTTGGGAACAAGAGAAATGCCCGTGATTTGCAAGGCAGCTTCTTTCAAAACAAACTTATTACCTAACATTTTTATGTAGAGCTGTGCTGTTGTCTTAATTGATCTCCTTGCTATCATAGCCATTTCCTTGGCTACAAAGTGACCCCTCCAGAAATTTGAAACTGATGTATCCGAAGGAGGCCCGTTTATGTTTTAGCCAGGGCCCATCCGCCACTCCAGTTCCTTTGTGCTGGGGAAGAGGGAAACAGATCATGGTGATGACTTCGTTAATTCAGTATGAGTCACTGCTGTTAGAAGTTGTAACTCAAAAATAATGTGCCCAGGGTATCTTAGTACCCCTGCCCTCCCCATTCATTTCGTCTGTTCTTTTCTGTATTATGAGCAAGTAGGCTGATGTTTTGACTCTTTGTCACTAATAAGAGCATTTGGCCACATGGGAATGGCCATTCAGCTATTGGGTGATGAGAAGTCCCAAAGCCCCAGCCTTGACTGTGTGACAACATAATGAAATTTCAGATTATTTAGAAAGCAGCAAAATAGATGATGGAGATTTTTCCTGCATGTTACATCTTTTCCTGTAACAGAAGCAGCTTCGTAAGGTAGAAGACGACTAGATTTGGAGTCTTAATTTCTCTCTTTGGGTTCTCATCCCTCTAATTGCCAAATGGGGAAAGCTTGGGAAGCCCCTAGACCATCATCAGTCTCCGTTTTCTGACTCAGTGTGAGGATTAAGTGAGAGAATGGTAACAGCTGAAATCTGTTGAGCATCTCCTGCTTATATATTTGAACTTGCTGAAAACTCACTCAATCCTGTGGGCTAGGTACTCTTATTGTCCCCCATTTAATGGATGAGGAAACCAGGGCACCGAGTAACTTGTCCAGAATCACACAGCTATGAATGAAGGATCTAGGATGTGCCTTCCACAGGTCCAGATTGGGAGTCAAGAATTTAATCACTATATTTTGAATGAATAGACATTGTATAGTAAGTACAGAGCATAGAACAAACATCAACTAAATGTATGGATTCTTGTTTCGATGGCTAACACTACAAGTGAATAAGTAACCTCACCTTCAGGCTGCCCTTTGTCTTCATTTTCCTGGACTAAGCACCTAAGAATTTTCTCCTGTATCAATTTAAAAATTGGAGATGCTTTCAGAGGCAGGTCAGGGTCAGACTGTGGACTCTGGGAAACCCCTAAATTCCTGGCTGAGCCTTTGCGAGTTAGGAGAAGTCTGCCTGCCCAACCCTGCCTTTGGTGCTCAGTTATCAAATGTTCCCAGTGTCCCTTCCCAGAGGCCCTACACCATCCAGCTCCCTCACGCTCTTTTGGTCCCTCCTCTCTTGGAGTCACATTTTCTTGGAAACGTGTCTCCTGACTCATTCTCTCCGACTCTGAGTGCTTACCTGTTTACTTGCTTGATGATATCACGTCAAGGCTACAGACTTGGATCCCTAAATCAGACAGTCTAAACTTGGGCTAGCAGAACAATTTGTTAGGTAAGTTTTCCCGGGCAACTTAGATGGCTTACGAGAGGTCTTCTGGAAGCACTAGTGGAAAGAACACAAGCTGTGGAGGCAGAGTTAGGTTTAAATTCTATCTCTCCCGCTCGCTAGCTCTGTGCCCCGAGACAAATGATTTAATGTCTCCGGCTCTCAGTTTCCTTATCTCTAAAACAGGGATGATACTAACAGTGGCTCAAATATACTGAGTATTTGTTAGGAGGTGGGAACTGGGCTAGGCACATACGTTATCTTACTTTTTTTATCATAGCATCCTATGGGGTAGGTTTAGTAGTCAGTGTAGGTCGGGCCTGAACCTTTGAAACAAATTAGCTACAGTCTGACAGCCAGTAAATGTTGGAGCTGGACTTCAAACCGAGGTCTGACTGGAGAGCTTATGTTCTTATCTTCCCCTGACTACTTATTGCCTTCTTTATATTATATGCGCTAATAACATCTTAAAATACTCGCACAATTTAAATGAAATAATGTATATAATGTTTCCAGCAGAGCCAAGCACATTTTCTTAAGAAACAGCAGTCGCCTTTCCTCTGCCCCTTTCCCAGAGGCCCCTTAGTGATGGGAAAATCAGCTTTGGCAGTCAAGACGGGGGAGCTATTTTTGGCTGGGTGAGTGGGGCTGGAGGGGAGGAGAGCCGGGAGCTTTCCTGCATCTCAAATCAAACCAGGCTGGCAGCTTTCAACTCTGTCTATACATAGGCCTGGCTGGCCCGCCTCGTTGGTTATGTCTTTCTTTAGCATCTCGTGTCCCTTTTTGAACCTTGTAATCTGAGAAAGAGCGAACAACTGGAGGACAAATGAAAAAGATTAATGGATTAAAATATATTTGCAAAAAATTCCTATAGGAATTGGGGCTACTTAGCCTGGTGAAGAGAAGACGGGGGATAGAATTCTTTGACTATGTAAAGGATTATATTATTGATCACGGCAACATGTACGTCTCTCAGGGTGAGAGGTTGGACCTGATGACATCCATGTCCTTTCAAAATCTAAAATTTCATGTCTATGAAAATGAAGAATGGAGATTACCCTAAGGATTGGTGGACAGTGGAAACCTGATAAGTGTTTTGTCCTTTGGCTACTTTAGATATATTACAGGTCTTTCCTTCTTCCAGTGATTGCATCCTATTTAGGTGGGAAGCAGTCATCTATATTGTGTGTTCAAAATACAGCTCTTTGAATCCTTCACTGAAGTGAAAAAAAAAAATTCTGTGATTGTTTTTCATAATAAGGCATAATTTTCCCTTTTTAAAAATAAGAATATATATTTTGTATTCTGTGACTAATGGTCACACAATAAACCATTTTAGTCATTTATAACCTAGCATGAAAGAGTTTAACAGCTCTGTTTAGCTGACTAAGCTTAAGTTTTTAGAAAAAATGAAATAAAAATGTTGTTCCAAGAACATTACTTGGGTAAGACTGAAGGGATTAGTACAGTACAGAAAACTTGGGCAGCTAATGGCATCGTGAGGGCAATGGTACCATTCAGGAGAGGAGATAAAGGGAGCTCAGTGCAGGATAGGAGAATACAACATGGCAATGATGCCTTCTCACGGTTTATCAGTCATTTAGTCAACAACAACTACATACCAAGCACTGAGGCAGATGCTGGAAGCACAAAGGTTAGTAAGACATGGCTCTACACTTGACACTAAATTAGGGTAGCACTGGCCTCTGTAACAGACTAAATTTATATACATAATTGTTCAAATGCAGAAGTTTATTGCCTGCTCTTATATTGGTTTCAGGTAGATGCTCTTGCTCCGTCAGTAGCTCTTCTCTATATCTTCCTTGAGCCCAAGTCTCCTTCAAACTTAGACCTCCACCACCTGCTGAAGCCCCGTTTTCAATTACATTCAGCTGGTAGATGAGGGAAGCCAGAACCTCCTTTAAAGTGTGACTCACTTTACTTTTGCGCACGTTCCTTTGTGACAACCAGCTATGTGGCCACAGATAACTGCAAGTGTGGCTGGGAGATGTATTCTGCTTGCTTGACCGTAAAGAAAAGAAACAGAGTTTTGGTGAAAAGCTAGTGTTCTCACTAACCTAAAACTGATTTTATGCAAAGAGTTGTCATCATCCACATGATGTTTGCCTATTCTGCCTTGCCAGTTCTGCATATATAAAAATTTCCTGAGTTCAGTGCAAGGACATTATAAGATTTAACTTCCCCGCAGATGCGCAGATAACAAAGTTCTATTCATCACTCTTGCTTTCTCCTTTGCTCTACCCACCTTGCTTGCCTCCTTGTAGCTCGGAACCCCTCTGTCCCCTGCATGTACTCTGGGCTAGGAGGCACCCTATTGCCTGTTTTAGTATCACCCATGAGTTAAGAATGGTTTTTCCATTTTTAAGTGGTTGAAAAAAATCCAAAGAAGAATAATACATTAAAACCTGATAAAATAACATGAAATTGATTTTCAGTGCCCGTAAATAAAGTCTTACCGGAACACAGCTGTGTTCCTTTATTTATGTATCGTCTGTGGCTACTTCTGCCTGTAACTGCAGAGTTAAGCAGTAGTTGTCCCGTGGAGCCTAAAATATTCACTGTCTGGTCACTTACACAAAAAGTTTGCAGATCACTGGTCTAGACCACATGACAGGAGAGAGTCCCTCTTGGGGGACAAAGGTGTGATTAATAAGCTCTCCCGTGCTGTAAACATGGCAGAAGAGGGGACAAGACCAGGTAAGTTGAGACCAGGCTCTTGATCCCTAATATTAATAATTAAGAGACAGAAAAGAGAAAGAGATGATCAAAGTTAGGAAAAGAGACTGCTGTCCAAGGCCCACTCCTAGTAATTCACTTGTACTTCTGTGGTCCTCTTTTCTTTATATTTGTGTACATGCTCAATCTCCCTAGACTGCATCGTTTCATCTTGTCAACTTCTTCAGTATCGAGAGCAGTGCCCTTTACTCAACGTGTCCTCAGAAAATACTGAGTGAATGGACAAAGGGAATCTGTGCCCCTGCTCATCGGGATGGCACTTTTGTGCAAATTGGGAGAAAATTGAAGTTTGGCCTCTGCAGCCTCATGGGCAGATGGCTTGATAAGAAGGTGATCTGCATTGCCCCACCTCCTGCCCTCCAGTTAAGCACCTCGTACAGGGAAAGACTTGCACAGAGGGACACGGTGACCCTGGGTGGAGTAACATGGACATTTCTGTTGGGCAAGACCTTGAGCACACATGCAACTTAGCAAGATTCTCACACTCACCTGTGCACACGGCAGCTATCCGGACTCCTTAATGGGTCCAAAGTAGAGCAGTGCAAAGTAATTAATTGTCAGGCTGTTTCCCTCCAGCCACGCAAGTTCCTTGATAGAAGGATTACTCCTCAAACATCCAGATACTCATCAACTTTCAGCTTAAAGGATGACCAAACGCCCCTTTAGAGGGCAAGGTTATATGGCATACAAATACTTGATGCCAGATACTGGCGTCGTGTAGAAATTGGAGCCTATATAAAATATCTCGGTGGTATTCCATTTGGATACATGCCACAAAAAAATAACCTAAAGTAGTTCTGAAAAAGTGTCAATAAATCATCTATTTAGCTTGACACTGCAATGTACCAATTTATTTCTTTTGTAAGCTTAAGTGCTCTTCAAAGCCAGGCAGCTTTAAAGCCCTAATTTGAAATTTATCCTCATGTAGGCCGAAAGGATGACCAAAAACTAGTTCAAAAGGAAGTTTAGGGGAAGGGGTTCAACTTCTGTTCACTAAAATAACTGACATTTCAGTGATTCCAATGCAATATCCCTGAAACTAATAGGATTTTGGAAAGACTTGCATGATTTCTTCTAATATATTATTTCTTCCCACGTATGTCCTAGCTGTTTGTCATTCCGTTGATTCCTCCCAACCTTTTCCTTCTTTCTCTCTTCAATTAACTTATCCTTTGTTTGTACCCCTATTCCTCTAAGGAGCTAGTTAGTAGCCTCTGGGTACATTATTAAGCCATGTGACAGCGACCCCAGAATGAAGAGGTTGGTGATTAGTTGACTACAGCATTTTGTGGGAGAGGAGGATTCCCTGGTATGGAAGAAACTTAGAACATTACAGCTTAAATAAAAGGCCTCTAATATCCTAATGACCACTGTGATGCTTTAAGGTGTGGGGAGGCAGGTAGTGTACAGTGTCAAACAAGCTTCAGGACCTCTTTCGGTGGAAGAAGAATGTCCTGAAGACCACACTTCACCGTCCACTGCTGCATGTGATTAGCCCCTTTGGCCAGGAGAAAACAATGTGTCAGAGACAAAAGTACACCTGGGACAAAATTAACAACGCCTATTTCCTCATAAACTTGCATCAAGGGAACTCATTTGTGGTCACTTTTGTTTAAGCTTGTGTAGAAAGGTGTTAGGAGTGTAAATTTTGTAGAATAAAAAGAAAATGTACTGAGACGGTCCTTGACTGGCAAGCATTCTACTAGGATAGGGTTTTAGAAGTGGGGAAGCTTTCTAATTGGGCTTCGGGTTTATTTGGCCTTTTTTGATTGACTACAAGGGGCAAGTAAGCAGTGAGGGAATTTTCAAAGGAAGGAAAACAAGTGGGGAGGGGGGTGTCAATGGGGCTTTGCCATTAAACTTGTGTATTATTCACTATGGCAGGCAGCTTCCGAGATGAGACAATGGATCAGATGATTTGACACTGAGTCAAAGTTAAAGAAAACATTTCTATGTACCAGATACTGTGCTAAGTCCCGTATGTTACCTTTCCCTATGCTGCTTTACTTCATTTAAAAACACCAACCTTTGGGGGAGGCATTATCATTTCCATTTCCACACGAGAAGATGTTAAATAACTAAGTTTATTTCGAGGTCGTCATAGAATTCAGCCTCTAGTCAATGTGGCCTGAAGCATCTTCCTAATACTCCAACTTGATTGTCCTGCGCAATCCTGGTGAATTCAGAATCTACAGGATTTGGCATTATTATATCTTCCACAAGTCACCAAAACAGTAAACGCCAAAGAAAGGCCAGATTTTGGTTATACTGAAATGTTGTTGAATCAATAATTGCTTGTAACAGATGAGATGTTAATTTGTGTTTTGCCACACTAGGCTCTTTTGGGGAAGAGATTTGTGTATTTGTTTTTGTTCTAGTGATATTTGTTGTGGTGGTATTTGAGCTAAATTTTTCCTTAGGCCTTTGAAGGTCCTCACTAAATATTTCAGTGGTGGATTAAGGTGACACTTAGAAAAAGGAAAAAGAAGTTGGATTGTTCTTTGTTTGGCTTTCAAGGTTGCTAATGATTGAATTCAACCCAACTTTTTCAAGCATGCTCTAAATCTTCCCCTCTCTTCCACAACTCATATCCTCTTCTTCAAAAAAGGCACCTACATTTACTTTATAGAAAATCTGTTCTCATGTCTATTCTGTTCCTAGCTATCTGTCCTTCCTTTTTTTTCTTCTTGGCCTTCTTCATCATTCAAACCCCAGCTGAAGCCTTTATGAAGGCAATGTGGAGTTGTGAACAGAACAGACAAGGCTGGTCCTTTTACAGAGAGGCATTTTTTTGATTATGGAAAATTCCATATGTAAAAGTAGAGTGAATAACAGAATTGTCATAAACAATTGTCACCCAGCTTTAGTGTTTATAAACGTTTTGCATATCTTGATTCATCTGTTTGTCCCTGCCACTCTTCTCTCCCTTACCAGCCAGGACAATGTTGAACAGAAGTAGAGGAGACAATCTTACCTTTTTCTTAATTTTGCGGGAAAATTGTTCAATATTTATTGTTAGTTATACTAGCCATAGGTTTTTGCTGATATCATTATATCAAATTGAGAAAGATTTCCTATCCCTAGTTTTGAGAGTTTTTAATGTTGATTGGCATTGAATTTTTTTAATTAGTTTTTATTGGAGTATGATTGCTTTACAATGCTGTGTTAGCCTCCACTGCACAACAAAATGAAATAGCCACACGCATACAGATAGGCCCTCCCTTTTGGACTTCCCTCCCATTTAGGACAGCACAGTGCAATTAGGTAGAGTTCCCTGTGCTATACAGTGTGTTCCCATCAGTTGTCTATTTTATACACAGTATCAGTAATGTATATGTGTCAATCCCAGTCTCCCAATTCCCACCCCACCCTTTCCCCCTCGGTATCCATACATTTGTCCTCTACATCTGTTGATTGGCATTGAATTTTGGCAAATGCTTTAGATACATTTATCGAGTGATCATATATTTTTTTTCTCTTTAGTCTCTTAAAAGTGTGTATTTTATTGATAGACTGTAGACTAATCTTGCATTCTTGGGATAATCCCTTCATGGGCATAATGTACTACCCTTTTTATATATTGCTGGGTTTGCAGTCCTAATATATTGCTAAGGGTTTTTGTGTATATTATATTCCATTATGCTTTAGTTTCGTCGTCTTTTAATTTTTTAATCAGGTGTTGGTGTCAGGGTAATACTATGGGTAATACAATATGTTAGGCAGTATTCCCCAAAACTATTTTCTGAAAAAGTCTGTATAAGATTGGTATTAGTTCTTCCTCAAATCTTTGCTGTAATTCACTGTCAAAACCATCCTGACTTGAAATTTTCCTTGAGGACGCTTAAAAAAAATTAAAAGTTTAATTTCCTTGCCAAATAGCATCATATTCATTCATAGAGAGATATATAGACAGATATAAGGCAATTAATGTACACATATTTTTCCTGTTTCTTAATTGTCAGTTTGGAATGTTGTGATTTTAAAGAAAATTATGTTTCATCCAAGTTGTCAAATCTATCGGCATAAAGTCATTTTTCCTGTGCTCAAAAAACTAGTAAGTTGCAGAAGAGTAAAGCAGCTCTGATCTTTGGAACTCATGTCCAGTGCTTTATCTACTATTCTGTATGACACAAATGATGGCTTAATCCACTTGGTAAATATTTGTTGATCTCCTACCATGTACCAAAATTTTTCTGTGCTGGGGAAATGCAGATGATTAGGATGATATCTTTTGGCTTCAGGGATCCCATAGTCTGGTGGAAGAGAGAAAAACTTATTTAATAAAATAAGTTGTTTTTTCATACAAAATGAAAAGGGCTGCCATAAATTGAATATCGCAGAAGAGGATGTGATTGATTAACTCTGGAAATGGGAGGATCAGGAAAGGGTTTATAGAGAGGGCAGTATTTATACTGGGCCTTAAAGGAATTGTAGGAATATCTCAGACAGAGGAAAGGAACAAGGTATGAAAGTGCAGGTGGTGGTGGAAAGCGAACGTATAGAGGAACCAAGGTATGAAACAGCAAGTTGTGCCCAAGGAGGAATGACGAATCTGGGCCAGTGGAGCTGTGCTCAGGGAGAGTTTACGAGGTAGGTGAGATCAGGTTTTGAAGAGCATAGCCTCACATGTTGCTTGCTAGTTAATATTTGGGAAGCCAGTGGGATTCTTTAAGTAGAGAATTAACATGATCAAGATAAGAAGATGGATAGAACTGGGTACGTCTCAAAAATGGATATGGAATCAGAGGCATCAGAATCCCCTGGTGGGGATGTTTGTTAAAATGCAGATTCCTGAGTCCAACCCCAGCCCTACTGAACAGACTCATTGGGAGCAGGCCAGTGAATGTGTATGTTGTACCTCTCAGATGACTCTTTTTTTAAAATAAATAAATAAATTTGTTTATTTATTGGCTGTGTTGGGTCTTCATTGCTGCACACCGGCTTTCTTTAGTTGCAGTGAGGGGGGCTACTCTTCATTGTGGTGTACGGGCTCCTCATTGTGGTGGCTTCTCTCATTGTGGAGCACAGGCTCTAGGCACGTGGGCTTCAGTAGTTGCGGCACACAGGCTTGATAGTTGTGGCACATGGGCTTAGTTGCTTTGTGGCATGTGGGATCTTCCCAGACCAGGGATTGAACCCATGTCCCCTGCATTGGCAGGCAGATTCTTAACCACTGTGCCATCTAGGAAGTCCCATCTCAGGTGATTCTTGATGGACACTAAGATTAGAAAACAAATTGGAGTAGAGCTTTGACTTTCAAACTATCCCATGGTACAGGTTGTCCTGAACTTCCTTCAAACAAAGCATCTCCTTTTTTGTTTTCTATATTGAACATTCACATAAAATTTTAGGTTAACCAAGGCTTTCTACAGCAAAAAACAGTTTGACAAACCATGAGACCAAAGGTTGGTAAAACTAGTGTTTGGTAAGCCATTCGGAAGGCTCAGCAGTGATGTCCAAGTACCTGTGAGGAGTGCTGGCAGGAATGGGGAAGACAGGGATGGATTCAAACATCACTTCTAAGGTAAAATCAACAGAACTTGTAGAAGGGCTGTAGAGAGTGAAGAAGCAAAGGGAGTGTAGGATTCATCCCAGTAGCATTGCTGCTTTAAGTCCCCAGAGCCAATATTTGTGTATATTTTCCACTTTTTGATTCCTGTCAACTCAACACTGCTGGCAGAAAAGCACTACATGTAAATTATAAAATTCTTATATATTTCCAAGTTACCAGTTTACTCACCATAAGCCACTTGCTTAGGGGGTTAATCCTCAAACTGATTCTTTATCAGGCAGTATTACCACCTCTCATTATAAGGGACCTAGATTTGCTTTAAAAATAAATGTCTCTCTCGTCTAGAGAATGGGTAGGCCTGAACTAGAAAACTATGTTGTTGCAATGATTCAGTGCCAAAAACTCTGCTCTTTTCTGGGACTGGGAGCCAAATATACTGCTCTCTTCTTGAGCAGAAAGAATCCATAATCAAAATAAAATAACAACAACAAAAAAACCCCTTAGAATTCAAGATAAATAATTTTAAAAGCTTGGAAAGAAGACTGTTTTCATGAGCTTCTAGTCTTTTCATTTTGTTTCGTTTGTTTACCCTTTATTTTTAAAGCTAGTTGAACAGCTGGCTTAAGTTTGGCCCGTTGACCAGAATAGAACAAGTTGCACCCTTATCATTCTGGCTCACTTACTGCTCAGGGGTTCCTAGCCGCACCAGTTGGATAAAAGAGGCTCTTAGTGATGTGCACTGTTGGATTGTGACAAAGAAGTGACCCCTTCGGAAAACCGCTAAGGCACCTATCTGCTAACTTGTTTGAAAAGGAGAAGAAACGCAAGACACATTTAGTTTTCCTAATGCAAAATAAAATAGATGGGCTTATTTCTTTGGTGTTAGTGAAATTGACTCCTGTGGCCAAAACATCCCATATCATTAAGAGCTCCATAGCAGATGAGAAGAAATAAAAATCTGTTATTACATCCTTTTATCAAGTACCCTAAACAACACTGTTGATTAAATTTATTACCAAAATATGACCTAGTACAAATACCTAGAAGGTAGTAATGGGATCACTTCGACTTGATTCTTTCAGATTAATTTAAATGTACCAATACTTTAGGTCTCTGTGTACGAGAGCAGTCAAAAAATCAAATGTTACCACATCACAGAGACAGGGTTTAGGTCAGATAAGTTCCCTCCAGATACGCATTATAAAGGGGATCAGGATACAACTCTGCTGCTTCTTAGAGATTGATCTTGGTAAAAAGCTCTGGATGTATCCTTAGTTTCCTCATCTGCAAAACAGAATGAAAGCACTCTCTTAAGAATAAAGATGGTATAAATTATGAAAGACAAAATATATAGCCTGTACAACATTCAACAAATTTGTATGTTTATTAATGTTAGTTTCTGAGTGCCAAGATGGGTGACCTAGAAACTGAACATAGAAGTGTTTTCTCTTGTTCCCATCTGAAGACTGATTCAGCTATTCTTATAAAGTCATATTTCCCCAGGCCTGCAGGTTTTGTGGTTTCTTGGTTCTTTCTTCCAAGTAATTTATGGAAAACTAAATTAGAACAGTAACAACTGCCAACAATTGTGAGAGCTTTACAATCTATAAAGCACTTTCATAGACCTTGTCTTTTTGGATCTTCACACAGTGTTTTAAGGGGACACTTTTATCTCCCAGTTTATAACACTGACACCAAGGCTCAGAGTGGTAATAACTTGTGTAAGATTATATAAGAAGTACTGAGTCCAAGGCATTCATGTTTTCTACTGCAAAATAAGATGTGTTTCTCCTTTGCATATGTTCAGATTTAAGTTTTAGGTAGCCGTGAAACTTGTCATCCAAATTGGGACATATTTGGGAGTGAGAGGAGGTGCCGTTAATAATTACACCAGGATCACAGAGGTCAACCGGGACCGCCTTAAGCGGGAATGTGGGTCCTCCTTGGTGAAATCCAAGTTTTGTGAGACTGGATGGCTTCCCAATCAGTGTCATTTTTAGACTGCTGTCAGCCAATTAAAATTAGCATTTTTAAACTGAACCTTAGGGAAAAGTTTTCCGGGAAAGGAAAGTAAATAGAAGAATATGGACTTTTTTTTGTCATAGGACAAGAGGGCACAAAATAATCATCAAATTTCAAATTGCATCCAGGGTCCTTGTTTTGTCATTTACCCCTCTTTAGTCAGAGTCCCTGGGATATAATTTGGGTCAATAGTGCAAACGCCCACAGAAGGAAAGAATCACACTATATGTTAAGGAGATCAGTGAAAAAGACATTGAAAGACTTTATAAAACCTTAATAAACAGGGTTTTCAAAGCAGCCTGAGTTGTTTCGCCAGTACACAAGGTTCCAGGGAACCTACCTGTAGTGATCTTTAAAGATTAAAGGCTAACTGTATTTTTCTACTTCTCTTCATTGGTAATGAGCCAAAGAGATATGGACATCTATAATATCACAACCGAATATAGAAGGATAATGAAGGATTTCTTAAAAGTCCTTCTCAATGAAGGAAAGAGCCATGAGCTTAAAAGGGATTTCCGTTGCCTGTGGACACTGCTGGGGGTCCCCTACCTGTTCTCCTCCCTTCCGTCTCCCATGCCTTGCTTCCTTCTCTCCTTCCTCTCCTCCCCTTTCTTCTTCCTTCCTTGATATTGTCCCTTCTTGTCTCCTAAAGCCTAGAACTGTACGTGGTTCTTACTAGGATTCTGATAACGCTTGCTAATTGACTTATTCCTGAGTCTTTTTTTGTTTGTTTGTTTTGTTTTTAAGTGACTGGTTGGCTAATCTTTCAAAAAATATCCTTCTGGCCCTCAGTTCAGATCAGCACTTCTGGTCTCTCCCTGATGTCATGAGGAGCCATTGAATGTTGTCTGCCAATCACTTGGCACCTCGTCAAGGGAGATCCGAGGCACAGATGACCTCCTGTAATATCTTGGCTATCGAACAATTTCTAGCCTTCATAAAAACAAAATGTACATCCCTTCAATAAAAGGGATTCTAAGCTGTGGGAGGCTGGAGAGAAGGGAGGAGACTGTTTCTAAACTTAAAAAAGAAAGAAGGAAAAGTGGGACATAAGTAACTGAGAAAACTCCATATTCCACTTCCTCTGCTTCCTTCCTCCATCAGTGAGCTGACCCAACAGTGAATGAAAGGGATCAGGCAGGTAATACTTCTAACAGCATCCACTCTCCTTGGGTTTTTGAATTCTTGCTCCATAATACTTCCTACCTGTGTGACCTTGGCAGATGACTTAGACCATCGCGAAATGAGAATAACAGTCTTCCTTTCAAGGTATTCTTCTGGGGATTAAATGAGGTAACACATATAAGGCCCCTGGAATAGTGACTGGCAAATAGTAAACATTAAAAAAAAATGATGACATCATTCATTTTATTAGGAGATCATTTTTCCTTCAGTGTTCACCCAGTTCCTGAGAGTCATGTCTTATATCCAGGCAGGCTGTGTTGCTGCTTTGGGTAATGTCCTTGCAGACATTGTCCTAAGGAAGCCCACACCCCAAATGCTTACCGCATATGCTTACCAGTGCCCAAAAGGCCTTCAGCAGGGGACAAAACCTCTCACTCCTCAAATGCCTAAAGAGGGAATGCATCAGACTCTGGTCTGAGTCCAAAAAGGACTTAAAGTGAACAATTGTGATCCAAAAGCTAGAGGGTCTAGGTGTTTCCTGGGAGTGACAGCAAAGTCAAGGCAAGAGGGAGAATGCAAAAAGGACCGCATCCCATGGTACCAAAACAAATCTGAACCTCCTCAAAATTTCACCAAATCACTGTACCCCAGGTATTTCATTCACCCAAAGCACAAGAAAGAAGTGCAAAGGAAAAAAGTAGTGGCAGCTCACAGGGCATTTTCAGGACAAAGAAGATTCCCAGTGCTGAATATTTCCTAAGTGACACCTGGGGATAGGTTGGTGCACATGAATGAATATTCCATTGTTGTTCTGAGGATTTCTTTGTAAGTATCTTGCTTCAAGAATGTAGGGTGACGTCAGTCAGGAAAAAACCCCAGTGAATCCTAGGACTTACTGCTCCAATTAAGCAAGAAAACACGTTAGAGCATGAAAGATTGGGCAATAATTCATACCTGTTGTGCTTCAGTAGTAACCCTGAGCCTAAATGCAGATCACCCTCACTTAAGCATGAGGCCTCACAAGAGCTCAAGGCCTTGAATATTTAATTGCATTTTTTTCTTCAAGAAAATGACTTATAAGGAAATGGTGAAAAAGAATCTCTCTGGAAGAAAAAGCTCATACTTCATGAAAAATAAATCTGGGTAAATTGAGTTATGAAAGATCTATTCCAGTAGGAACAGAGGCTTTGAAGTCCTTTTCCTGTTCAAAAACAAAAACTCAACTTCCCAGATGATAAATTTACAGCACAATAGGCTTTTGAGTATCACAGGAGCCTGCAGTCAATCTGGGCTTCCAGGTCATCCTGGGTTTAAACCTGACTTACTGTCACTCTCCCGTCAAAAGTCCTGGCACTTCTGCTGCAGGAGGGGCTTTCACAGGCTTTAAAGAACTTGTTGCTTTGGGGGAGGAAGTATCTTGCTTTTTCAGATCATAGCAGCTGGCTAATTTGTGTATAAGCTATACCCAGGTTCTTTCTAAGAAAGGATTCTTGGAATAAGGGCCCGGAAGGCCTTACTCTACTGACCAGGAGGTAGGATTCTGCAATGATTTGTGAGCACGGAATTTGGAATCACATGGTCTTGGTTTAAACCCAGTTTTGCTAATTCCCTAGCAGGGTGAACTTGCAAAAATTACTTCATTCTTTAAGACTGAGCTTCCTCAATTGTAAAGAGCATAACATTACCAGATAGGGTACCAGTGGAGGGTAAAATGGGGAAACACGAATAAAGTGCGTGGAGTGTAGCATATCGTGGAATGTAAAATGAGTGCTCAAGGAGAGGTAACTCTTAGGGTTAATTCTAATACATCTTGGACTGTAAAGTATTTGTGATGCTCTTTTAACCAACCATTGAACTAAATTACAATTAGAAGAGATTTCCTCATTTGTATATAAACAAAAAAATGTGAGGGCCTTCTAATGGCAAGGAGCAAGGGAATAAGGCCCTAAGAAGAATTTACGGGCGATACTACCCTCAAGTAGCTTGCCTCTAGTTGAGGAGATGCGACTTGCACCTAAATAATGATAATACCAAGTAGAAAGTGGTAAGGCTATCAGAGAATGTGGATAAAGTGCTCCTGGAATTCAGAGGAGAGGGAGATTATTATATAGTTGAAGGAAGTCGGAGAAGACTTTGCAGATACGGCCCTGTGGTACATGCCTCTGCAATCTTAATATTTTGACCCTAGGACTCATATAATTACCTTGACTTGAAAATTTCAGGTTGAAAACATCCTCATTATACAGCGCAAAAATTCTGGACATGTCTGAGAGTGTTCTAGTTCAACCTGTATCCTCTGATTACAGTAACCTAGGGCCATAAAGTCAGTATCTATTTAAAAGGAGAATCAAGTTTGGCTTTTCCCAGAGGACAGTTGGCCGTTCGCCCAGTGGTCTGTGCAGTAACATACTTGTATAAGCTTCCCTAGTTCGGAAGGAAGGGAAGGGAAGTAGCAGAAGAAGTAAGAGGGAAGCAGTGCTGATCTTTTGTCTGTAAAAACCCTGCCGTGTGCCCAGTTGTCAAGAACGTTTGCTCATGTTCTCAGGGACTGTGGTCCTGACCTTGATGGGAACAATGAGATCTATTGTTTACTCTTTCTCCTCTTGTTCTACTCCTCTCTTTGTCTTTTTTTTCCCCTCACTATTTGCTATTCTACTTATTCTTTCATTCATTCATTCATCAAACATTAAGTTTCTAGTCTTAGACCTAAGGTGATGCTAGAGATAAGACGAATAAAATAAGATTCCTTGTTCTAATCTTCCTAGTGAGAAAGGTCAGGAATAGCTTTCACACAGGATCTGGGGAATGGAGTCCCTATGTGAAATGCCTTGAAAGGCTGACTTTTCCTCTATTTCTGTACACCCACCCCTATGATTTTATATGTTGCTTCTTCATACTTCTAGCTCTTCATTCTAAGTAAACAGCTTTCCTTTTTAAAATTTTGGTACTGAAAGTAATTCTTTCTGATGGTGTTGAGTTATAGGCATAGAAGGGAAGTGAGGGGGGAGTTGGGGAAAACTGGTTGTAAGCGTATTCTGGAACAATAGCACAGAAGTAAAATTTGGTTGAGTTGTAGAAGGGAAGAATAAATGCACTTTTCCCTTTGTTCTCTACTCCTAGAGGCTTCTAATCGTGGCTGATTTTATAGATGGACCACTATTTTTTTCTTTTATTTAAAGATTTGTTTATTTTTGGCTGCGTTGTGTCTTCACTGCTGCGTGTGGGCTTTGTCTAGTTGCGTAGAGCGGGGGCTACTCTTCCTTGAGGTGCACAGGCTTCTCACTGCGGTGGCTTCTTTTATTGCGGAGCTCGGGCTCTAGGCGCAGCAGCTTCAGTAGCTGTGGCTCACAGGCTCTAGAGTGCAGGCTCAGTAGTTGTGGCGCATGGGCCCAGTCGCTCCGAGGCATGTGGGATCTTCCCAGACCAGGGATTGAACCTGTGTCCCCTGCATTAGCAGGTGGATTCTTAACCACTGCACCACCCGGGAAGGTGGACCACCATTGACGTGGTATGTTTTGAGAGAATTTGAAGAGTAAGAGAAAAGCCCCAGTCCAAAAATACTTCTTCCTTTGATTCCCCAAACCTCAAAAATTAGCAGTTCTCTGTCTTAATTACTGCTGCTCTTTGGTTTTTTGTTTGTTTGTTTTAAAATGATACTCCTCTAGGCAGGATATAAAAGAAACTCAACTCTTGAGGAAAAATCTTAAAATCACCTTCCTCTAAAATTGAGAAAGATGGGCAAAGATGTGCGTATGATCTAAATCCATCCATTTGACTATGTGTAACTAGGAAGGTGCAGACTATTAGATTCATTTTGCACAGATATGCATTGGATTATCACAAGGATTGTTATGGTCTTCAAACCACTGATATAGAGCTCGTCCAGTTTTGCAAGTTGGATTAGTTGACAAGAGGCAGAAAGTTAGAATACATTTGCATTCATTGGTTCAATGGAGTTTCTTGCTGAAGTATGTTGTACAATATTATCTTGTCACTATTTTGTAACTGACATATGCCCAATTGCCTTATATACTTGAGAAGCAGCTGTCGTTTTATCTTGAAGAACAATTAAGTCCTCTGAAGGCTAAATGTTTCCAAGGAAGAAAAAAAAAGCCAGACTACAGTTTAATTTATTGAAAGTTATTTATAATTTAGTACTTACTGTCCTGAAAATGCCTGTCCCCTTGGAAATATGATTCAGATGCCCTGAACTAAGGAAACATTTTCCTTTTTCCTGTGTAAAATATGAAACAAAAGACAACTGAAAAACACTTCATTAAAACAGTTCCTTTGTCCTTTTGACAATGAAAACTGAAGAGAGATATGCCAGTTTGGCTATGTGGGTGGTCCTCTTTCTATGCTAACCTTAACATGACCTCACAAAAATCACTGAAAGTTATTTGATGGTTCTAGAGATTTAAAAACTATGTGTTGAAAAGCAATAGTAACATGCACTAAGGGATTTCAGAAATGCCATCTATTAAAAATGAGGTTTCAAGAGTAAAAAGATCTGCCCAAGAACCTCTTCTCCTCCCAGATCATAGTGTCCTTGTGTGTTTTCCCACCTGGGCAAATCTTTCTGCGGTCAGGTCATGTTGTCTGGTCACGTGGTCCCCTCTTTCAAGGTCCCCCACAGGCGAGTTTTGCCATCATTTGCATGTAATTGGTCTAAGTCGATATATGTATGATACATATCATATGAGCTTAAAGTATGTTCCCCACGGGAATGTCTCTGACTTTTTTTGTTGTTGTTCAGTAATTCTAGAACACTCCTCATCTTGTAACATCCTGAACTTCTTCAGAGTGCAGCACAAAGGGAGTTTTGATTATCTGATGAAAAATAAAAGTTAGGTACTATTCTTTGTTTCTTTTCTTTTTCTTTCTTTTAAATTCTTCTACCCCTTTTAGTTTTTAATTTCCTAGGACTGCCTAAGTCAGACTAGTTACAAGGAAAACTGCTTTCTGATGAATCTGTTTTGCCAGTCAGATAATTTAGTCTAACAGTTTTGAAAAATGAACAATGCATGTACTTTTGCCTTTGGTTAACATTTTTTATTAAATGAAATTTGATATTTTACCTCTAACTTTATTTAAAACGATTCTGTCCAAAAATATCATTTGTCCAAAACTATGAAAAAAAAAAAAGCCATTCTCTTCTTGCACTATTATAAAGTAGCTTTGTCTAGTTTGGTTGTAGAAGAACCAAAAATAATAAGGCAAAGCATTCTTGTTTTGTGATACATTCCTGCTAAGTAGCATATAGGGAACCTATATGGATGTCCTCAGGAAGTCTTAAGAAATGTATCTTCCTTTTCTGAAATGACACCAGATTTAAGAATAAGAAAACTACTCCACAACCTTCCTGTGAAATGGAGTTTCTATAATATGTACTTTTTAGCACATCACACACCTTTTGTTATTCAACTTGACGTGAATCATGCACACAGAATGTTTGGCAGGACTTCGAGTTTAAGTTCCCAAATGAATATTCAACTTAGATTAATTAAGACTGTTATTTCATGGAGTATAAATACAACTGCTTATTAAAACATATTTATTGAGGACAAACAATTATGTAATAGAAACCAGCTACAGAATATAATAATATGACTGATGAAAAAAGCAATTGATTACAAATGACATAATTACTGAGGGTTAAAAGCAATGCAATTGATATGACTTGTTATTCCTTAAGTAGGCTTTAATAAGCATTTTGATCATTATTTAATGTGCAATAACTCACTTATTACATTTAAACAAAGAGTTACTTTCCAACTTGGTACACGTGGCGTTAACAGTGCTTAGGGGAGTTGAGAAGCTTATAACTTTACCCTTAGGATTGAGGAAAGACATTGACAAAGAATGTTAATTAAGTGTTACTGATTATATTTTATTTTAGGAAATGGAAAGAAAAAACCAAGGCCTTTGATTGGAACCTTTTTCCAACTCTCTGACAAATGAGGAGTCCTGCACGTGACAAGGGCCTCTCGTTTTGCACAGGGAGGATCTAAGACTGCCATTTGATTGTGTGTGTGTGTGTGTGTGTGTGTGTGTGTGTGTGTGTGACTTGCTCTTTCCTAAGGAATTCCCTAAGAAATCATTTCATTACCATTGTCACTCCTGAGGGGGTTTACCAGGGATTAGTAGCTTTGTTTTAACTCTGGCATAAAATGAATATTTTCCTCCAACTTTTCTCTAGTTCCTTAGTTTCCACAGTAATGTGATATGCACAGTGGTATTGAGAAGGGGGAGAGACTTAAAGAGGCACAATCAGTAATTTATGACTTCAGTTTTAGGCTATGGAAATAAGAAATACATTATGAAGTTAGAACAGTGTGTATGGAATTAAGCCTTTCCCAAGGGTTTGCAGGGGCCCAGTGATGGGAGTTGGAGCGAGAAAGGGCAAAATGTGCTGAAGACAATTTTCTTTTCTATTAAGTGCATCAGAACCCATTATCAACAAGTATCTTTCAAGACATACAGCACTTTGCTTTCCTGAAGCAACATGTTTCCTTTGTCTCAGATCTAGTTGTGAACAGTGTTCTCCAGCATTCCAGGGTTGCTGGAACATTTCTGACAGAGGACTCTCACCAGTTCTAAATATTACTTACTGATCGTTTTCTAAAGGATCTACAGGAAAGATTGGCTTTTATCCCATGGTGAGGGGAAACTGTACATGTGATTATGTGTGTATTTGTGTTTCTAGAGAATATATGAAAAATGCTTTCATCTAGAAGTTTTGTCTTTTAAGGTGAAGATAGTCACGCTGCCTCTGCTATAGTTTGACAATAGGGATGGAATGTCCTTGATCTTAGAGTTGACCAAATACTTCAGAGGAGTCTCAAAATGGCCTTTTTTGTGGCTATTAGGATGCCTGCCCACAACTTTTATCCTTTGAATGAGGTGTTATTCAGCACAATTGTGAGATTGATAAAGTGGTGTGTGTGTGTATGTGTGTGTGTGTGTAGCAATCCCTATGCTCCTTTGTGTCACGTCTCTGTGGCTCTCCTCACCTACAGATGTTAACAGCTTTTGTGGTATTCGGTTCAGATCCCCAAAATCATTCCTTTACTCCCTCTTGCTTATACGCATGCATGGATTCACACATGGAAGAGGTAACTCTTAATTGTGTCCAGATACGCTGCTTCCATACTCAGTTCATAATTTAAGAGAATGTATCTGTTTGATGTTGTATTCCCCCTGGGCTCTGCTAAGAACAGAAAAATACTGCAATGGTTGAGAGCATTGACTTTGGGTCCAGTGGCGTTGGGTTTGGGCCTCTGTTCTAAATCCTGTATCTTTACTATCTTGGCAAACCTGTTTAAATGCTCTAAGACACAGAGAATCCTTGTCTACTGCTCATGGTTGTTATAGACAATAAATTAGATTATTTATGTAAAGCACTTACTTAGTGCAGTGCCATCCATATAGTAAATGTCCCATAAATTGTAGAACAGTTGTTGCTGCTGTTATTGAAAACTAAGCTACTTCATATCATCACTGACAATCATCAGATCTATATCTAGGTGTGATAAGCTAGGTCAGCTTCCTCTTTCTCATCAAGGCACTGAGGCTTATAAGAGCTATTGTCCTCCCTGATATCCACACCCATCTCTGACTTCACAGGCTCAAACAATTTTTTTAGCTCTCGCCGTGACCCCTTGCTAGATGTGGTGGTTTATAGGGTAAGGAATAACTCCCTGCCCAGCCCCCCACCCCCCGCCTTTTTAAAACTGTATCCATATAGGAAAAATCTTCAACCTTCAAAATTGTCCTTGTTTCATTTGACAGATACCTTGCTCCGAAAGTTGTAGGAGGGGAAAGCAAAGCTGGGCAAGAAACAAAGGAGGAAAGGGGCTGACAGCAGAGTTTATCAGGGGCTCTAACCTCTTAATCCTCACTGTATTACCTTAGCCTGGAGCATGGGCCCTTAATAAGCATTAGTTGATCTGTGGAATGAATGAATGAATACTTCTGTAAACATGCCGGACCATTGCCCTCTGAATTGGTTTGTAAGGCTTCTGGCATAGAAGGATATATATCCAGGTCTTCAATGTGGCTGTTGGAGTAGCTGAAAGTAGGGTCGTTCTCATTTCTCTCTGCTCTGTAGCATCACATCGTATAAACTGTGCATTTACAGGTAACTCATTTAAAAAAATTCTAACTTGTTGGCTTCACATCATCATAAGAACGGGAATGTTTTGTTTTCTCTTCCCTTTAAAGACAAGCAATCTTAACCTAGGATTAGAAACTTCAGTAGTTCTGTGAATCCCTTAAAGGACTGCCAAAAATTTGGATATGTGTCCATTTTTCTAGGGAAAGGAATTGGTTTTTATCAGAGTCTCAGGGGACCTAACTACCTTTAAAACGTTACCTTTGAAATTTACAAACCATCCATTGAGGGCAGGTACAAATAAAAGCCCCTAATTCCAGTGCCATCCAAAGAACCCCATCCATGACAGTCTGTCTCAACTGCTCATTCTTAAATTCCAGATGTGAGAAGCTACTACGTTTTTCTATCAACATATATAGTTATTGAAATATGGCGTATAGGTAAATATTAAATCCTTCAACCCACTGGGAGGGTTTGGCATGAGTTAGATATAAGATGGGGTGGGGCTAAGACTAAGGTTTCTAGGAGAAAGAAACCAATTTTGGTGAAAAGGAAACGCTGAAACCAGGACAAACCAAATGTGTCATGGATTGATGAGGCAAAGAGCAAGTCTCAACTTGAGAAGGACATTTGTGGGTCACTCAGCCGGTGCAGTCCCTCCTGAAGGCATAGCCGAGAACTCTACACTCTTTAAAATGTGATTTACTCTTAAGAAACTTCAGGATATTAAAAACTGCTAGAGGCAGAGCGGGAGGACTTACGGCAACTGCACATCAGCAAATGATGCTAGGAATAACTTTTTTGTTTCTAAGCACTCACATTCAGGCCTCTGGTCATCACTCTGACATTGACAGATGAGAGAGCCTCTATTGCACTCAATTTTCATGGATACAGCACAGGTCTACGTTTGGCTTGTTTTACAGAAAATATGACTTTGTGTTTTGCAAATGAGCTGTGTGAGCACCTGTAAAATCTATTTCTCCCTGATTGGAAAAAAATATGACAACTGTGGTTTAGTGGAAGGTGTATAATTCTTGGAATAAAAAAGAGATAGGTTTGACTACCAGCTTCACTGCTTAGGGGCTGGGTGGAGCTGGAAAAGAGAGATTCTCGCCTCAATTGCTCCACCTGTAAATCAGGGATATTAATACTTAATTCTGGAGTTGTTGTAAGGCTTGGTGGTGAATGTCTAGCTTCACGAATAAATGGCAGCTAATAAATGGCAACTATTATTATCGTTAATATGACAAAAGGATGTAATTCATTTACATGCCATTAGGCAATAAAGAAGTCTGAATAAGTGAATTTTAGGGAACAGAAGCTTTGCTTTTGAAATGCTAATTTTTTTCTACTTGCCAAAATATTTATCATGTAACTTTCCCTTCCTTGGGAATAAAGGAATGACACATTTTATCTTTTCTCATAATTGTGTCATTTCTGAGACAATCAATGATGTATTATTGTGTTTTATCATAATAGGAATACTTCTAGATTGTTCAAATCCCAGAAAAGTGAGATGAGAAAAAAAAAATATCATTGAGGAGATGGGAAAGTGCCCATAAAACAATCCTTTCTTGTGGAAGCAGAACCACTGAGTTGAATAAACACAGAGAGTTCTATGTTAAAGTTCTACTTGCAGCATTTACTGACTTCACCTTGGTTTCCTCCTCTGTTTTACATACAGGATCCGTTTAACCAGTAAGTGAAAATCCACCTGGTTAACTGGAATGGGGGACTGTGAGAATCACACTTCCAGAAAATTCAGAATAAAGAGTAAGACACAAACATAAATCAAATAATTCGTCTCCCTACTCTGTTCATCTATTCCTAGACCAGCTTTTAAAAATTGTGGTATAATTGACATACAACATTATATCAGTTTCAGGTGTACAACATGACAATTTGATATTTGTATATGTTGTGAAATAAGCAGCATGATGTCTGTTTAACATCCTTCACCACACGTTATAGAATTTTTTTCCCTTGTAGTGAAAACTTTTAATATCTATCCTCTTAGCAACATTCAAGTATGCAACACAGTTGATCAATTACAGTTGCCATGCTGTACCTTACATCCCCAGAACTTAGTTATTTTATAACAGACCTATTATAACAGCTGTTTTTGAGAGGACGTCAACTTGGTTTTGAAGTGATTATTCTCATAGAAAAACCATGCAGAATTTAACTCTAAAAAGCAAAGGCACATAGTAGAGAAATAAAAAAGTTGGTTAATTCAAACAGATTACTTCTGTTGATGAGATTATCTTAGGGTGGTCTCCTCTGGGTGATTGGATTGGTCTCCTGGTCAACCCCAGAATTTGCCACTGTGCTCTTTATAATCCACTGCACACTGTGATTCCCCATGAAGAGTTAGAGGAAGACTATTTGATCACATTTGAATGTGGTCTGATACAGTGGTAGCCAAGCTCTCTTCCTTAGCATTTGAGGATTCCACAGGAATGATTCAGGAGCAGGTAGTTAGTTGAAAGATTCCAAGAAGGTATCCAAGAAAGTGTCCAGAAGGCAGAACTATCAGAGAAAGGCCTGTCCTTACTTCAGTACTCATAATGCCACCAGTATCTGTTTAAATATTAAGATCTTATATGAGGGACTTCCATGGTGGTGAAGTGGTTAAGAATCCACCTGCCAATGCAGGGGACACAGGTTGGAGCCCTGGTCCAGGCAGATCCCACATGCTGCAGAGCAACTAAGCCAGTGTGCCACAACTGCTGAGCTTGCATTCTAGAGCCTGCAAGCCACAACTACTAAACCCACATGCCACAACTACTGAAGCCCACACACCTAGAGCCCATGCTCCATAATGAGAGAAGCCACCTTACTGAGAAGCCTGCATGCACCACAATGAAGAGTAGCCCCCACTCACCGCAACTAGAAGAAGCCCACGAGCAGCAGTGAAGATCCAATGCGACTGAAATAAATAAAATAAATACATAAATAAATAAAATTTAAAAAAACAAAAGAAAAATAAAGAGGGAATAAAATTTTAAAACAAAGATCTTACATGAGACTTCATTAGAAAAGAAGGGTTTCTTGCCTTAAAAACTTCTGAGAAGTTAAATGGAAAGTGCTTTGCCCAGCAACCTTTTGGCCTGGAGAAGCTGGGAAAATTACCACAATAAAATCTGAACCCAGTAACTCTACTCACCATCTATCCTCCTCCCTCAATTCTGCTTAACTAAATGAGGTCCAGTACTAACTCCTAAAGAAACTTTCTATGATCACTCCTAAACCCAACAGATTTTCTTTTTCTCCTCACTTGTTTCTATCATTGTATTGGTGAGGATAGGCTGAGGGCTGTAACAAACAAGTCTCCCTGGCTTATCACATTGGAAAAATTATTTCTCCTTGAGGCAAGGTCGAGCACCGATGTTCTTGGCCAGGTGGCTCTGTTGGGTTACATTCCTCCACGAGGAGGTAGGATCCTTCTACTACCACATCCCCTAGTCCGCCTCAGAAGTCTCTGATGGACTTTCTCCAGTTATTAGAGCAAGAAGTATCAGTGCAAGGATTTCACTGGCCATTTGAGGAATCAGGCTTAGAATTGCATACGTGACTTGAACTCACATTCTATTGGCTGTAACTAGTCCCATGGTCCCGGGGAATTACAAAGAGAGCTCAGAAATGTAGAAGTTCTTGGTGGCCAAGGGAAAAAATGGAACCATGTTTAACACACAGCGTTATCTTTTCCATACCAATAGCTTACCCTTGTCCACATACTGCTTTGGGGTCCACCTTAAATGCTCATCTTAAATGTCCATATACTGCAAGGTCATAAAAATGGGAATTAGGCTTTATGTGCTACTACCTGTAATCCTTCAAGTGCCTGAGTATATTAGTTAGGATTAGCTACTGTAAAAACAGACTCAGCGATAATTTAATATGTTAAGGAATAGAACCTCTTCTTTTTGTTGTTGTTGCTCAAAATTGTCCTTGGAAAATGTTACAGTTCAGCAACAGCCCTCCTTGTTAGGCTCTTATTCCCAGACCTACACGAACAGCAACCTTGTCATCCTCAGGGTTACTTTGTGCCTTGCAATGCCACCCAGCAGGAAGATGAAACTGTGGTTGAAGTATGCATACAAATGTTATGGATGAAGCTGGGGAGAAACACATCATTTTCATCCATATTCCACCGGCAAGAACTCAGTGACACGGCCACACCCCCCTGCCAGGGTCATTGGGAAATTTAGTTTCTAGCTGAGTAGCTACAGTCCAACTCAGTTACTATGGAAGAAGCGGGTGATGGGTGTTGCTGACAACCATCAGACTTCCCCACGCAGAGAAAGGGAAATTTTGTTCCATCTGACAGTTCTTTAAATTAGGGATTGTCATTCCCCATTTCTGAAATTAGAAACTGATAGTTAAAGGTGATATAATGTTCCTAATGGGACACATGTACTAGATCTTAACACTGGGATTTACACCTACTTCTGACTAGCTCCCAAACCCACTTTTCTAAGATGCTGTGTCTTACACAGAGTAGGATTTCAATAAATTCAGCAGGGTGATGCCTTGTCCTGTGCCATCTCATTCTTTTTCTTACTTCTTTAACTGCTTCCCCTGACATTTTCAGAGATAGTTATGTGTGAAGAGTGACTTTGGTTGGACATTCAACACAGTGCTCTCAGGTACTTGGAACAGATCACATTGCGCTAAGGTAAAAATGCAAGTCAGAAGTTCAAACCAGACACCTTCTTATCTCTTGACACATTCTATTTTTATTTTGTTACAGCTGATTTTTTTTTTTTTTCTCATCATGGTTAGCTGGAATGCTGACCAAGTATCTTCTAAAGGTCCATTCCTCTGGAGAAAGTGATGCTATCTTGAAGGGAAAGAGAGAACTCATTTCTCTTCCACCCTGGGAAATATGGAATTCACAGCAGGGGTTGAGGCAGTGCTAAGGGGGTGACACCAAGGCAGCGCACTGTGGTCTTGGTTCTAGTGATGCCCTCTGGTGATGGAGTTCTCTGCTCTCAGAGTTGCTTTTTGGTTGTTTTTGTTGTTGTTGTTGCTTTTTCTTGTGTTCCTTTTCTCCAGGAAGGTACTCTGGAAAATACTATTGTAAATTGTAACACCCTACCCGTTAGGGGGTGGGGGATTAATTAAGTGATGTTGGGAGTGGTTTGCAAGCCCAAGGTTATAATCTCCTCAAGGACTTAATGTTTTATAGATTTTACTAACAGCGAAACAAAGAGGAGCAAGAGCCTCTCTCTCAATCCTTCTCTCCCTCAACCTTCTCTCTCTCGCTCTCTCTCTCTCTCGCTCGCTCAAACACACACACACACACACACACACACACGATTTCCAGATCACTCTCATTGACTAGTTGTATGTCTTTAACTGGTCACTGAAACTTTCTAAGCCTCTGTGTCCTCATGGCTAACATAGGGTTACCATTTGTGCTTATTCCATAGTTATTTTAATATTTTGATAATGAAGTTTGATAATGTATGGAAATAATATATTTAATACATTTTAGCAGTATTGTTTTTGCCTTAAATTCAAAACATCCAAAATCTTTTCTCTAACCTGTATCATTTCAGACTAGTGAAGAGCTGAGTGGGTTTTGTTTTCTGTTTTGTTTTTAATGTCCACAGAAAAGAAAAGAAAAAGAAGAAAGTCTATAACTACTCACTTTGCTTTTTTTTTGTTTTTAAATTTTAAATTTAGGGTCACCGAACTTCAAGCCACATTTATTGAGATTTCATCAGAACATAACTGTCATGATCGTCTGTCTATTATTCCTGTAGTTAGCCAATTAGACACTATTGCATACACAACTGTCTGGTAATGCAGTGGTTTTGCTAAATTCCACAATGTTAGAATAATACTGCCAGTGTTTTGAGTCTGGCTGGAGAAAGAAGAGGGGCTCCTAGGCTTTCCACGGAGGGGGCTTTTGTTGGAACCTAGATACCACCACTAATTAGGCAGAATATAGGAGAAAAACACCAAGACCCTAAAATAATTTCGTTTAGAAAATTCCCTATATGTAAGTCCCTATGTCTGTTGGAAGTAATCGAGATTTATTCTATTTGGGATCAGGTTTCCCCTAATGCGATGTCATACACTGTTGGAGAAGATTGGTAGGCTTTGCAATTCATAACAGTGTTCTTCTTTTTAGAGGCCCAAAGGGTGTTGACAATGGAAAGTTTTTTAGTGTGACTAATACTTTCTATGAATAAACTAGATCCTTAAGTTGTCTTCTGAAGGCCAGAAATCTTAACCAAAACCTCTTTTAGGAAAATTAATCTAAGTTTTTCTTAAGGCCCATATGGAAATCTAGTTCTTAAAGTCTGATCTGAGATCCAGGTTCAACTAAAATATATTGAGAAATGTCTATGTCCCTGGGTCCTTTCCCAGGAACTTTTACGTCCCCCGTATCACTGAGTCATCACTGATTATTCCCTCTGATCAGATGGGTATATTGATGTATCATTTACTTTGCAAACTGAGACACACCTCCTTTCTTCTGTGGTTGTCCCTCTCTATGTATCTACTTGAAAAATCACAAATTATTTTTGTCGACTCAGACCTCATCGGGGAACAATCAGCTCATCCATGTTTGAAAACCATTTCAACCAGCAAAGTCACTTCAGTCAGGGCTTGCCCTGCTGAGACTGACTTTCATGGGAGGTGATACTTCAGTGCTAGAAGCATTTGTGAAACAGAATGGGAATTAACAATGGAGAAGACTACACATTGGGCTTATTTTCACTTCTTACATAATTTGAAAATCTCCCTTTAGCTAAGTAAGAGGGAAAAAAAGGACAGAGAGCCTAAGCTCTCTCTGCTGTTATTTCAGGGAGGAAAGCAAAGAGAGTTGACAGCATTACCGGTTCAGCAGAAACACTGCAAGTCTGTCAACTGGAGGATCCTGTCTTGTCTCGGCTTGTTTTGGAGCTAGGACAAGAGCTGATAGTCTTAACCCTAGTTAATTTATGTAGCTTCAGAAAGAAAGGTTGTCAGGGCCCACATGATGAAGAAAGAGGGAGGGGAAAAAAAAGCAAATGAGACTGGGGACATGTCTAAACTTCCTCCAACAGCACTGTCACCCTGCTCGTCAGGTAGGGAAAAAAAAAAAACCAGATTAAAGCAAGTTCTTTGTTTCCAAATTCCAGGCTTGCAAAGGATGTATTATGATACTCGTTTCAAAATATGGTTACATCTTGAAAGCATTTTTGTTAGAAAGGCATATTATCTTTAACAATGAGGCCAGGAAAAAAAAGGTTGGTGCATTACAGTAGACTCTTAAAATACCTTAGCAGATCTAACTTTATATATATCTTTTTACATTAGCATTCAAAAATCCTTGGCAGGAACAATAGGAACGGTTCAAAGTTCAATTCATAATCATAAGCAGACTTCTCCCCCTTCCGTCTCCTCTCCACTGCTCTAGTTTTTGTGAGTGTATTTAGACGGGGTGGAGAGAAGAGAAAAGGGGTCAAATTTAAACATCTTTCCCCCACTCTGTTCCTCAGGATGAGCTCTAATTTCATAATAGGATCGTTTTATACTCAGAATTGACTACTCTGGTTCGGGTTCAGGATGAAAATCGTAGAAAATAAAAAAAAAAAGTAACGTTTTAAAAGCTCAGGCTGCGAAAGAAAGGCACAGTGCAGCTTAGTAAAAGCATATGTTGCTAGCGGAACCTCACAACCGCATTCAAACCAGGCTCTTGCCAAATCACGTTATGTTTCTAAAGCTCCTTATTTAAATTTCCCAAGCGGGGTTCAGATGGCGCGATCTGTGTTTTTGCTATATAGTATTGAGGGAGGTCCTTCGAAATCTTTCCCCTTAAGAACCAACTTTTTCTTTTCTAAATAAAAGTCCCAATTAAACCTAGTTTACATTTATGGGATACAGGACTCCACGCCAGTGACGACAGTGAAAAAATAAAAAAAATCTGCTCTTGGCACTGTTGGTGGGTTCTGATAATCATGGCCGTGCAGGGATGGAGGCAGCAGCAGGGCCTCCAGTCGCGCCTGCCAGCACTTGCTGTGCTTCTAGAGAAGCCTGATCCCATGGTGGTCAGCATTACGGGACCCTGAAACCCCAGCTTGTCAAGTCCCAGCCGCAAGGAAAGATTGCCTTCAAATCACCCCAGGCCAGTGTAGTCTTTACTTCAAAAGGTGAAATAGAAAAAGTCACTGTCTTGGAGATGCTTACCTCTTGTTGGAACACATTTCAGTCCCTTACAAAACCTGGAGTCAGGAATTCAGCCTGAAGTTCAATGTCACCAAGTTCACGGACAATGTTTGCTCACATATGAAGACTGTTACTCTGTAACCTTCTGTTTTGCTTAAAAAACCTGATTCTTTTTGGTTTTTTTTATGTTCTGTTGAGTCATTGTTGATGATGAGAGTTCTCTCCTGTCACCTCTGCGTTCTTTACACCTTAATTGTCATATCTATGTCTACAGATAAAATCATCATTCTCCCCCAACCCCAGCCCCAGGCTTTAGTTGTGGGCTTGTATTAAGCTTTAGCTATTGTGATATGGAGATCTTTCTGAGTCCCTTTCTAAAATACAGAGCACAAACAGAGAAAGAATTAGTCCCTGTGAAGGCCATATTCCCTAATGGGCCCTGCTGAACACTTAAGCACTCCAATTTTGACTGCCAATAGCCATATGGGTCTGCCCAGGATAAATATCTCTCCCCTGAAATAATGGAATTGTAACTCAGCATTTTACTCAGAAAACAAAAGGATTTATTGCGAGTAACAGAATTATGGATGACACAAAATATGGTTTACTGAAACATAATTCTACAGGGTCCATTGTAAATTCTATTTCGTGAGGTCCTGATATTTACTTCTAATGTCTACCCCACCCCCTGCAGCCCTTCTCTCTCAATCTCTCTCCCTCTTCCCTCCTTCCGCCTTCCACCTTACCTCTGAACTCGGAATTTTTTTCAAAACTCTGATACAAGGTAAGAGGATAGTGTTGTTCTTTCTCATCCAGATCTCTCTTTTTCCTCATTTAGGATCTGCTGATCTCCTAAATACTTTACGTGGTCCACGTTCTCTGCTTTTGGCCACTGGGCTTTCATATTTTGTTCAAATTTCACTTAAAATAGATGCGTTTATTTTCCTGACAAGCAGCATGGTGCTGTGGTTATGAACACAGACTACGTAGGTTCAAATCTTGGCTCCGCGATTTTGGGCAATTAACTTTGCTGCAAAATGGGGATAGAAATCATCCCTAACACCTCGTAAAGAGGATTAAAAGGGTTAGTACATTTCCAGCATTTAGCAGTGCATGTGGCTATGGAAGTCGCTGAATTTTGATACTGGCTATTATTACGCACAGCCTGAAGTTGTTTGTCTTTCTCTAATGGGAGTGTTCTGTGTGCTCCTCTCTTGTTCTGGCCAAAGGAAGAGTCCTGCCCCATGTCATAGCAATGAAAAGATATGTGTACTGGGTCCCTTTTTTGGGAAGAGTAGTATCCAGATTTGAGTTCAAGGTGAACTCCTTCTCCCTACTAAGGAAAGGTGTTAAGACAGTTTCTTCCCGTAAATTACCAGTAAACATTTTCCCAACAATTGTAGTCATACCCCTTTCTTCTGAGCTATACTTGAATAAAACAATGTGTATGTGTGCAAATATGTTTTTTTCAAATATTGAGTCCCTGAGCATTTGCCTTATAGCCAGTCTTCCATCTTTGTCATTTTAAGACTCAAGTATGATTTCTGTATTACTTTTAGTATCATAGGAAATATCAGAAGAATGTTTTCTCAAGTTTAAAAAAAAAAAGTTTTGAAGTGTCAGGTTGAGAATCAGCCCCTGCAGAAATGTAGGTGACACTGACTTGGCCTCTTATGAATAATGTACATTCTAAGTAGTGCCATACGCAACTATAATTAGTATATAATCTCAATAAAATATTCTTAACTTACTGGTAAAGTGTCAAGCATCTCAAAATTGATGTTACCACAGACAAGAGACCTAATAACCTTTGATTTTGCTATGCCTGCAAAACTTGTCAGAATATAATAAATAGATTCATCTAAAGGAAATAAGTTAATCTGAAAATATGGATTCATGTTCTTCACAAAATCATAAATATTTTATCTAGTATCCTGTGATAGTTTAGGTGCTTGCAAATTCATTGGTCTATGTTATATTTTAGCAGAGAGACATTACATGCTAAAGGCTGAGAGAACAGGCGCTGGAATCAGGCTCACTGGGTAGGCAAGCTGGCTCTTTATCAGCATTGGATATTTATACTAATTACTTAATAGTTCTAAGCCTCAGTTTTCCCATCTGTAAAATGGGGATCATAATAGTACTGACTCCCCATAGGGGGTTGTGAGAATTAAATGAAATAACATATGTAGTTGTGCCAGCTATATAGATACATGGAAGAAGTAATAACTATTATAAAGTATGAACAACACTGTCTATCTTTGAACTCTTGATTTGTCCTTCTGTCTTGCAAATATTAAAAATGTTGTCTGCCTTCTCTTACTCATGCCTCTTTGTTCTCTAATATCAGACTGTAAACAAAATTCCGGTATGTTGCCTTTTCACTGTCGCTATTTGAAGTTTTCTTTACATCTGTCTTTAAACCTCTCTCTTCATACACGCGTAAAGAATCGTGAATGCTCAAGGTTGCTGTGTATGCTCAGTTATAGGCAGCATTCATGTCTCTTCCTCCTTTTGTGTAGAGTTTAAGATACTATAAGGCACAACAATTTGGCGAGACCATAGTGCAAGTTCAAAACATGGCACTTGAGGAGGGCAAATGTAAAATTATGCAAATGGGGATAATTTAGAGGGTGAGAACAGCTCTATTCATAACGATGTTGGGATAACAGAGGTAGCCTGGGACTGTCTGAACGAATGGAGGCAAATGGTCACTCTTGAATTTGTGTTTCTGTTTTCTATTTTTGTGGAATAAATCACCCCGAAATCTGTTGCCAAAAATCAATAATTATTTTGTTACAGTTTTGTGGGCCAGTAATTCAGAAATCGCATAGCTGGTCAGCTCATCACTGTGCCATGGTGACTGGGACTGTGGTTGGGGTGATTAGAGGTGCTGGGATAACCTGAGTGGACCATATGTCGGTGGCATTGATCCTGGTCATGAGCTGGGTTCCTCAGTTACTCTCCACATGGCCTTTGCTGTGGCTGGAATGGTGTAATTGTAAAGAATCAAACATGAAAAGAGTTAAAGAAAACTAGGAAGGTATGGGGATCCTGCCAAAGGGAAGAGCAAGCCTACACACAGCAGGAAATACCTGACACAATGTCTCCCAAAGCGGGCAACACACGTCATCAGTGATTTTTAAGTGGGTTGAGCATTGAATAACACTAATATTGAATCACATATTTGGAAAAATATATTTCACTTTGGGTCTTTTCGATGATTGATGAGAAAGGGGAAAAATTTATCTGCTACTGACATGTCTTCAACATCAATATAACCCTTGATGACTTCTCTCTTCAGCAAATCAGGCAGACCTGAAGCCCAAGGTCTTCGATGGGAAGCACTATTTAGCAAGAACCAAATAACATGGCTTTGTTCCATTATAATATTTTTCTACTATTACCTTCTATTTATGACAATATAGTAAAAAAAAAAAAAATTCAGTTGTGATAGAAGGCTTTCTTTTCAAACAAATCTATAGAGTGGTGATGGTTGCACAGCATAGTGAATATCCTAAAACCACTGAAGTGTTGGGGGGAAAAAAGTGGTAAGGTGTCTGCTACTCAATGTTTTGATGGAGCCCGGAGCTGGATGGATTTGGAGGAGGTTGAGTTGAAGTTTCTTTGCCCTGTATCCAGATTGACAACAGCCAGAGAATAGAGATCCCCAACCCTGAGAGGAACTAAGCCTTGAAGGTGGACAGTGGAGGATGTATCCTGGAGCAGATCATGGACCCCAACCTCACCCCTGGGCCAACGAGGTCCAGAATGAGTGAGGAGAATGGAAGAGCCAATAAGCCCCTCCCTTTAAGACCCCGAAGCAGCTCACTGGGCCTGCAGTGGGTGAACTGACATGTTTATGTGGGATGGAAAAAGAAGTGTTAAACTAGATAACTCATAACTGCGGATGGAAAATTATAACTTTAATAACCACGTATGCCAGAGAGATTTTGAAATCTGCTCAAGATGTGATTCAGGCATCTGTCAGCAGGATTGGGAGATTTGATATAGCACAATGGGCAGTGATTTATGAAAAATAAAACAAGTGTGCTTTTATCCCACTGAGCTGACACAATTCAATAAACCACTTAGCTCTCACTTAAAAAAGGAAAAAAAAAAAACCAACAGAAGAAATATATATCAGCAAAAAATAGGAGTCAATATTAAAAAAAATAGTTTTAATATTAATTAAATTGTAACATTGGGTTGGCCAAAAAGTTTGTTCAGTTAGTAAATACATTGTTCAATAAAATTCTCGGTGAAAATGAAAAATATGTCTTTACTTAAGACTGAATGAACTGTTTGGTCAGCCCAATAGAATATGGCAAAATCATACTTGTGGTGCAAGCATCATTAAAATTTGGGAAACAAAGTGCAAATAATGAGAAAATTACTACCATGATGCCTAAAACGGCTAACAGTGAGTTATTTTTGTGGTCTAGAGCTTTCTAAGTTCTACTGAAAGCTAAAGAACTCATCTGGGAGTGACAGAGAAGAGGAGTTCAGCTTGTTGCAAGGTATTTTCTCCAATAGATTCCATTCTCTGAGTACTAGAGAATTGGTGGATATAGGGTTGTATTGTGAACTTGGGACATCTTCTGAGCGTGAGGCCCTCCTGACAAGTGGTGAGTTAATGTGTGCCAGGGAGGGCACCAAACACTGAGAGAGATGAAGTCCCCGGAAAAAATGCCTGTAGCACGGCAATTCCATGCTTTGGTCCCTGAATCACAATCTTGTTCTGATTGTGTCAATTGTGTCCTTTATTCTCCTTATTTATTGCCCCAGGATGTCCTTCTGTTTAATTTTTAAGCCCTGACTTACAGGTAGCTGCTGCTAAGGAACGGCCTCCCCCATTTGACCAGTGTAAAAACACCTTCTGGCAATGATGGTTTTTATGTGTACTCAGCGACTGGTCTTTGGACGTTAGACATCAACATCCATGATAAGAATTAAAAGTGGAATTTTAAGAACAAACTCTGTGTGCCTGTGTGTGTTATGCAACTTTTTCCCAAGTAACAGTTGTTAGGAGAAAGAACCTGGGTTTTTCCTTGGGACAGAGCTGAGTTCAAGTCCTGTCTCTACCATGTTCCAGGAGGCTGGCCTTAGACACAGTATGTAACCTCTGAGTTTGTCATCTGTCACCGAGGGATGATGATGTTTACTTATTTGGTTGTTAGAAAGTCACAATGAAGCACCATATACAGAATATACTGTCCAGTGCCTGTAGCATTGTTTATGCTCAAGGAACAGTAGTGACCTTCCCTGTTCTCTGTTATCCTTATTAAATCAACATAATCAGAAAAATACAGGAATATATATAGCTATATGTGTATGTATCATCACTACTATACTTCTAGCTATATATGTAATAAACATGAGCTATATATAAAATAACATAGGAGAGCGATATGTATATGTCACCCATATTTATTATATACATATCTCTCATGTTTATGTTTCTTTATATAGACCCCTATAGTTTTACTGATACAAATCTGTTTGTATTTATTTGCTTTTTAGATGACAGTTAAGTGGTTTATTATTGTTTAGCTTAGTGAGGTAAAAACATACTACAGCTTTATTTTTCACGAACCACTGCCCATCGTGCTATGTCAAAACTTCTGTGGACAGTTGACTGAATCACATCTTGGGCAGATTTCAAAATCTCTCCCATATGTATATGCATATATATACACACATATATATACATATGTATATCTGTATGTGTGTGTATCCCCAAATGTAAACAATCAAATATGCAATGTAAATTGTAAATACTGGGAGTAATGAGAAAACAATCTGCCTGAATTCCTATCAAGTTAGAAATAAAAATTCAGTTTGCTTCAGGAATTCAGAAATAGAATGAAACCAGTCAAGGGCAGAAGAGTATAACAACAATGTATATGCAGATTTTTTTCCAGTTGAGTCTAAATCATTACTCCCTTGACATGTAACTTCTGAAGACTGCGTTGCCTTTAAGAGTATCAGTGCATTAGTAATTTCAGAGCATTACACGTCCCTGAAATTTTGTCAAAAGGTCTTAGGCTTTCTCCTAAGTCTGTCCTGCACATCTTTTTTTTCTTCCTCCTACTTCCTCCCAAATCCTCAGTGGCTCAGACAGCTGCAAGGCCTTCCTCCCACTCCCCCCATTCAACGTGGACGGCGTTGCCCTTGGAGACCTCCCCAGCTCCCTGAAGCTGGCTCTGTCCAAGAACTTAGGTGGTGGACTTAAAGTAGCAGAAAGTAGTCAATAATTAGAAAAACAGATTTTCAGCCAAGCTGAGTAACTGGAGCTTGGAATTTCATATCTGAGATATTGGTTTCACTAATTAATTAGCACAAAAGTAATGGTCTGTGGGGGAGCGTAGCTTTATAAGCTTTTGGCTGGGACTGTTAGAAATGAACAATGTACACAGGAAAATGTTAATAGTTGAGGAGAAAGGCATTTTAACAAAGTTTTATAGTATGTGGTTTAGGGTCCTCAGGGCAAACATATGCATTACACATCTAACCCCACACTGAGAGAATAATCCCTAATGTTGGTTCCTCTGCTAGTCCTATTAAAAATTCCCCAAAACGTAAAGGCTGCCAATTTCAGGCTGAGAATAAATGGCTCGTGGTTCCTTCTGAAACAGCATCCAAGATTCATGCTCTCAATGCTGCACATGGAATTATTGGGGGAGGAATGTCTCTGGTTTCAGGGGTGCCAGAAGAGCCCAATGAGTCGATCCAACCCTATTTATTTCAGGCAGGGCACCCTAAGGCCACTTTCTGCCAGAGGTGGTTAGAGTGGGGACTTCACATTAAAGGAGGTAAGCCCCTGTGTTTGCTTTTTGTATAAAGCAGTCAGAGCGTGGGTTTGGAACCCGTGATGGGGAATGTTGTAACTCTCTGCATTCTGTAGAATGTCACCTCTTGTAGAATTTCACAGCGACTTACAGCAAGAGGGGAGCCCTCAGCCAGCCCACAACACTGGCCACTTTTGCAGATGACTTAATGCAGTGTTAGTGGTGCTGGGATTCAAGTGAATGGACGGTCTCCTCTAGCCTTAAACATTAAACAGTTAAATTCTCAAGGGAAACATTATCATGTGAAGGGGTGTGGAGTGGAGATGTGAGAGAAGGCGTGAAAAAATTTAGGATTGTTTCAAATCAAATTTTTCATTGTTGATTAAAAAGGTGTGAAAAATTTAGAATTGTTTTAAATCAAATTTTTCATTGTTGGTTAAAAAGAAAACACTTTAGTTCTGAGGTCAGAAAACTTAGCTTGGGATTTTGACTGTCAGCTGTGTGATCACAGATAATTCCCTTAGCTTTCCTGGGCCTTAACTTTCCCATCCGTAAGATGGAACTGACAGTCCCTGTGCAGACCAGGTGGAAGTGAGGATCAAGCGGGGTAGTGTTATAAAGTGCTATGCACACCTCAGCTGTTACTTTTTATTTGGGGGGATTGGGTATGCAAATATTTAACCGTGGTCGAATCCCATAGGCCTCAATACTCATTCAAATTCCCACGTGCCTCTGGTTCTGGGTTGATATGAATCTTCAGGAATTCACACCTGCCCTGTAGCAGGTTTTCATAATTGTGCATAGTTGAACAAGGTTTTAGTAATAATTACATGGTACCAGAGATGGTGACATCCAGAGGACAAGCTGAGTCTGGGGCTTACTTCCTAGTAATTTTTACCTCTTTACTCAAGCTTGTGGCCCAAAGGTTGACTCGCTGCGGCAGTCTAACGCGCACCTTGATCTTTAAGGCACTTTTAGGCAGTCTCCGTTACTCCTCCAAGCTCTTAGTATTTTTGTCTATGACCTCTAGACTACATGCCTACGTCTTCCTAAGACCTCTGTTCTCAGGGGCAAGAACATTTAGACATGTTCTGGAAGCTTCTTAGCCATAGAGTTTGACCTACAAAGAGAATTGCATGTTTTATTTTTGGCTACTCCCCAGGCCTGTGTGTGCCTGTGAATGGTGATGTCCGAGTATGTGTGTAGAGGATTGGCCTGCCTTTCTGAGAATAAACAATTATGCACATGTAGACTCTCCAGGCAATTTCTTTCGAATGCTTTCTGAGAGGCCGTGGCCTTACAAATACTATCTGGTATTTTTATTGACTCTAAATTGGTCATGGAAAGTGTCCTTTTGTTAAAACCCTATTCTAACTCCCTACGATATGACAGTGTCCCTTTTTATTTCTAAACCCAGCCGATTTAGCACCTTTGCCCCTTTTTATGTGTGGCAAAGGAAAGTGTAATTCAGTTGTATATCATATGATGACAACTTTGACTCTACAACCTTGGAATTTTGCCTGGGGAGTAGGTGAGGGGCTGACATTCTGTTACACGCATACTCGGCTCTGTTTGCCATGAGGGGAAAGGACAGATCTGTTGCCTAAAAGCACTTTTTTTTTTTCCCAGCAAATTCCCTGGTACAGTATTGTTCTAAGTAACTAAGGATCTAATTCCCAACAACGAACTCTGCTGTCACATTTTATGTATGATGGACGTTCACAATTAGACGAATAATGTCTTAATTTTCCCAGCAGTTGCAAGGCTGAAGGAATAAAATGGTGTCAGGCAGTTGTACTGGGGTTCGTCTCCCTTAACAAATATGAATTTGCAGTGTGTTGATTGTTTTAAGGCTGTTGACTGCAATTGACTGTGATAAGAATAAAGGACGCAGAGATAGTCGTGGTGGGTGTCATGCTGGAGGTGTGTAAAAACAGCTGGGGAGCTTTGTGTGTGGGGTGAGGGGATAGAACAAGCAGAAAATGGGGTCCTTGAGATAAAACTGTATGTCACATGGGAGGGGCTTCCCCTGATCCATCCTACATATTGTGATGGATTTTTTGGAAAGATAAAGCACAGGGGATAGGACATGAACACCACACTATTTATTGTTGGACTATGTGGAAAGGCAAAGGGGTGTGATAGCCTGTGTCACGGTGGGGTGAAGGCAGGAAGACAGCCAGCCTGGAGTACAGAATATATGTTCTTCATTTCAGTTGGAGGAGCCTTATGGGTCAAAATGGCAAACAGTGGCATTGGATGAGGCTGGATAAGGAAAAGTAAAGTTCAGTTGTACCAGATAAAGACCTTTATTCTTGGTCTATGGCAAATAGAATATAAGGCAAAGGAGACTAGATTGGTGCAGTTTTACGGGTACATCCAAGGATGAAATGATGCAATAGACCTTTGACACAGCTGCAATCCTTCCCTTCTGTTCCAAATTGCAAACGAGCTAGTCTTGAGGGAGTATTATTCTGAGAAACAGATAAAAAGGCTTAGTCATCATCACCTGAGAAGGGCTGAGGGCACAACAATATAGCCATGCAGTGGTTTGCCAACTGAGCCTTATAGTCATCTGGGAGACTTTTCTTTTTTTAAGCTCTTTATTGGAATATAGTTGCTTTACACTCTTGTACCAGCTTTGGAGGTACACCAAAGTGAATCAGCTATATTTGTACATATATCCCCATATCATCTCCCTCCCGCAACTCCCTCTCACCTTCCCTGTCCTGGCCCTCTAAGGCATCACCCATCATCAAGCTGACCTGGGAGCCTTATTTTTAAAAAATTACAAATATCTGGGTCTCACACTAAAGGATTCTTGATGCTGTTGATCTGATGTGAGGCCTATGATTTTGTTAAACTCTAGGTAACTATAACGATGAATCAACGTTGGGAACCATTTTTCTAATTAATGGTGAAGTCTTAAACTGGAATTCAGAACACCTGGTGTCTACTGCCACATCCACCCAACTAGAATCACTACAGCTTTCCATGCTAATAACAAAATGGATTCTTCTTTTCCTTGTAGGGCATTTTGTGAAACTCTATGTGATCATATGTGTGAAAAATAGATTATGTAAAAATGTAACTTTTTAAACTGTTTGCACCTATAGAATTAAGAGATTGGTTTAAAATTTTGAAGTAAAAAGATCTCTAACTCTTCTTCTCAAATCTGCCAGTACAACAGGAAAAAATAAGGGAAAACACAATCTTAGAACTGGATAGGCGGCATCTGCAATCTGGAACAGTGTGCTTTAAAAAAAAGATAATCTGAGAATGATGTGGAGCTCTTGGGAATTAAAAATATAATGGCTTAAATAAAAAAGCCACTGAAATATTTGAAAAATTGTTATTCAGAAGTAGGACAGACACAAGGAGAAAAAGAGTAAGGAAATTAGAGGATAAATCTAATATAAATTGTGAAAAGGGGCAAAAAACATAAAAAAGAACAAAGCCAAAGAAGGAAAACAAGCAAACCAAAGGACAAATATCTTCCAATTGAAAGGGCCCAGTGAGTGCCCATCCTAAGAAATGTTCAAAACAAGCATCTAAAAATTTCCAAAGAATAGAAAGTAGATTCACACATAAAATGGATGAGGAATCAGATTGCTAGGAGAATGGTGGTTCACTTTTCAACAGCATTATTGGAAGAGAGAACAATAGTACCTTCAAAATTTTGAAGTACGTGATCTTCAATGTATAATGTTTTGCTCATAAAAACTGCAAATCAAATGTGATGGTTGATTAAAGTTATTTTCAGACATTCAAGCTCTCAAACGTTTTCACTCCAATATCCTCTTTCTCAGTAAGTTACTGGAGGATGTTTTCATATCATAACATATCAAGAAAGAAAAAACCAGAAGTAGGATCCAATATAGATCATCAGAAGGGAAGGAAATTTGCAATGGGAAGTTACAAAGTAATAGGAGTGAAAGTCTAAAGAGCAACGTATGTAGTAGATTGGAGTGGGTGGATGGAGAATCCGAGGAGGATTAGCTATATTAAAAAAATGAAAGTTATAAATTATCTGAGGGACTTTTTCACATGAAAAGTTAAATGACGTATTTCAAAGATCTTGGTATGTAATGGGAGATTTAACTAGAAAGTTGAATTTAATAGACACATTGAATCCCAGGAAAAAGAGCTATACGAGAAAAGATGTATAACCATAGTCTACTACACGACTGAGCACTGAACAATATTCACATGATATGAAAATACTGTGATACAACTGTAAGGGTCAGGGGAAGACAGAGTATAAACGTCTCATTTATTGAAACAGGACCAACAGAGTCTAAATGTGATGAATCAAGGTATGTGAGTAAATACATGTGGTCCTAGAGGAATAGGGATAATTTTTAAAGAAATATGTTTAAAACGTTAGAATTAGTCACCTCTACAAAGAAGGATACGGGAGACACAAAGTAGAGGGGACTAAGTGTCTTTTTATAAGACTACTAGCACAATTCAACTTTAAAAATTGTATGTATGTATCCTTTTCATAAAAATCACGATTTACTTAAAAATAAAGTATCAATTAGGTTTGAAAAAGATTTAAAAATACATCAAGGCAATTTTCCAGTTTCCAACCTGCTGATCAGCTTGGGCACAGGTTAGATGTTCTGCTCTCCTTTACCCCTTTATGAGACCAGTCCAAGTTGTGGAGGCCTGAGGCTTACTTCAGCCTTCCGTTTCCCAAAGGAAATGTTTGCTGAGCTAATTTGTTCCACAGCAAAGGTTACAAACTTCATATGCTTTGGCATCATCACCTCTTAAACTGCCGATATTTGTGAGCTTGAGATCAGAGATTCTGATTCAAGAGACCTGGGCTGTGTTGATAAATCAATGTTTACAAGTACATAAGATGAGTTTGATACAGGCAATCAAGGTGCCCACTGAATGAAAACTTGTATGCAGGTATTCAAATAGAAAACATTAATGCTTCCAGAAATACATATTAATTTATTCATCCATCCAGTATTTATCAGAGCTCATTTCAGCTTCAGACAATATGCTAGGAGTTGTCGAGGAGATGATGCATACTCTCAAGAAATTCATAATTTAGTTATTTGTCATGGAAACAATAAGACAAAGCCTGTCTCCTATGACTGGATCCCTGAGCTCAGTGTGGAAGAAATACGGGAACAGAGAGAGCCTTCCACCTAATAAACTACCTCAGCCTAAAGTCAGCTTCGAAAACGAGTCACAGCATCCTTCATCATGAGGAACTAACTTGGGAATCAGACAGACCTGGCTTGAACCCTAAAGCTTCTCCTTCTAACATATCACAAAACCTTAGGGGCATCTGCCACCTGGATACAGTTAACGCCTTATCCTGCAAGCGAAGATTACTTGAAGCCAGTTGAATGCTGAATACAGTGCCCGAGGCATAGTAGGTCCTCAGCAAATGTTGATTCCCTTGTACTTTTCCACTCTACCTGTCACTTTGAGCAAGTCATTCTGTTGTATAGATGGACTGGCAATACTCCGTGGTGTTCAAAAGCACTGGCTTCTATTTAAATGCCCAGCCCCGACTCTTATTTTGAGCCCATGTGTTTGTTACACTGGTGAGCTCTTTGGCCTTGCTGAGGTGCTGATTCCTCATTTTTAACCAGGGGATAATTGTGTCATTTTGAGGGTTGACTGAGACAATGTATCTGAAGTATCTACAACAATCACGTACACTTAAGAAATGTCAGAATGAAATATTACATAAGTTTTTCCACTCTTTGAGAAATTAGGGTGGTGTGTGTGTGGGCACGTGCGTGTGTATAAAGGCACAAACTCACGAAGACAGATTGGTATGTCTCTGAAACCCAGTCTTGCAGAGGAAGACCCAGGTCATGGTGAAAAGCAGACTTCATCGTTCAGGATTCAAGTTCAAGGTACCGTGGACCAGGGTCATTTTTCACTCTTCTTGCACTGAGCGGCCACTCCCCTTTTCCTTTGTAGAGGCAGTCGTTCATTCTGAATGTTCAGAGCTAGACTCTGATGCTTCCGGCTTGATCATTAGGCTAAATGCTGTAAAGAATATGACCCAAAGACAGAATTTCAGGCCAAAGAAGATGACAGCCCCATCCTGTCATATTTAAGTAGCAAGTTTGAACAAGGATAAGGTTTTCTGAATGCCTTCCAGGGCTGGACAAAAGTTGTTAATATAGGGAATGACATGGAAGTTTGTAGTGAGCAGCCCAAACAGGAAAGCTGGCCTACACTGCTCTACCTGAGAGGGGAATGGGTGTGGTGGGTTGGCCCACACCATCTTCCCTGGCCCCAGCCCCTCCGAGAGGGAGCTGGTGGCTGCAAGGACGTTTTGTGGAGGAGGAGGACAGGATGGTCAGGGAGCCAGCCTGCGCTGTGTGGTGGTCCTGGGTTCAAGAGCTGAGAGGATATGGGACCATACCCCATGCTGGGGGCGGAAGGATCGTTCCCCGTTCTGTTCTCACACACACACCAGCACATGCGTCTCGCATAGACTCAGGTCTGGCTGAGGCTGCCTACTGCTTGGGAGGTACATTTGGCTCTGGAAATCTCGAAGGGGGCCAAGGTGGGCCTCGGATGAGAGAAGAAGGGATCTGGCTGTTTCAGGCTGGCTCCAGCCTCCCTGAGGAGGCTGGCAAAGAAGACTGCAGTTTCCTTCCAGGTCAGTGTTAAACACACTGTACCACAGGAGTTTGTTCAATCTGACCACGGAAGGAAAGGAAGCCGACATTCAAAGCCAAAACCATATACAGGAACAAGGACTGGATACATACAGATGTGTGCAGGAGAGACAAGACAGCTTGGGAGAAAGAGTTGGAATTTTACTCTCATGTGACTCCTGGCTCTTTGACTTATTGTGGCTTTGGAAAGCCATCTACTCACCTGAGCTTCCCTGAGTTTCCTTTTCTGAAAAATGATAGCTGATGATGTCTGTCTTGTAAGTTACTGTGAGTAGAATACTCAGTGAAAATCCAGTACCAATGAGCCCAGCATGGAAATAAGTGTGGGTTTGGATGAGAATCTACATTAATTAGAGCTGATAGTGTAAAAGCAATTGGGTTCTTTTTCTGTCAAGTGATGTTTTTCCAGCAGTGCTCACAATGTTTTATTACTGCAGTCTTTAGTTAAAGTTGGATGGGCTTGAAGATGGAAGAGAGGCAAGAAGAGAAGCAGGAGAGTGAAGCAACTGGTTATAAAATTCAGACTTCTTAATGCTCCCCCACTCGGCCGAGTTTCTTGCAACCAGAACTGTGTCTTGTCGTTTTTGTCTCTCGTATACTTGGCACAGAACTGCCAGTGGGTAAATGTTAACTGACTTACAGAGTGAGTGCGTGAACAAGTAAACCTTTCTCAGTCTGTCCTTCATGTTGCTAATACTGGGGGATCAGCAGACTGTATGGCATGCTGGTAGAAATGAAACTAATTGTAGTTTAATGTTGGATCTAAAAATTGAAGACTTGAGGCATTTAACATTAAGAATAAGAACTCTAAGGCCTGGACACCAGGCTTAGACTCCCAGCTGGCCATGGTCTTGCGGCACGCATTTAACCCCTCTGTGCCTCACCTTTCTAAGCCACAGCATGGGGGTAATTACAGTGCCCACCTCTTAGGCTGCTGGAGGAATAAACAAATTACTCTTTGAAGTGCATAGCACAGTGTCTGGCATGTAGTAAGTGCTAAATAATTGTTAGCTGTTATTGTAAACTTTTGAGTGTGATGTTCTGTGTACTATTCACTCGTATAGATATTTTCCAGATATGATTCCTAAAAAAGTTAAGGCTGTAAAGCGATAAGTCAAAGTAATAAATTTCCTAGTAAAAACTTACAGATAAATTAATGAGCAGACCTCAAGCTGCCACATTGCTAGGTTTGATACACGTTCATGAAGCCAGCTGGAAAATGATCCCCAGTCCCTGGTTATCAGGGAAAATTCAACCCCCAAATTAAATCATCCTATTTTTCCTACCACAGTGTATAGTAGTATATAGGAAGGTATTTTCCCCTTTTTTTCATCCAATTTGATTGAAGCCTTCTGGCGTTTTTTATGACTCTCCCCTGTGGTTGGTCCCTAGGACTAGGCTTTGGTCACAGCTCCCAGCCAAGCTCTCCAATCCAGCAGTGGGAAAATGGACAGTTTGATGCTTAAAAAGAAAATGAATGCATTTGCTTTTGACACAATGGAGACAGAGCATCTGGGCATTCAATGGGAAGAAACAGTGTGTACAAAGGTTGAGGAATTAAGCTGTGAGGTACATTTGGGACTTAGAGAGGTGGCTGGTAAGACTGAAACAAACGGATGAGAAGGCCAAGTTCTTCTCTGAAAGGACTTCTGACCCTTCTGACCAGCAACACAAAGGAGAAAAGGGCAGGTGCTGCATCTGCTGGGAATGCAGTTTAGATAGGGATATGGAGTGGCTGGGTCCCCTGAGGCCAGAACCAGGAACTCCACTCATTCCTGGGAGGTAACAGGTGGGTGGGAAGATGGCTTAATCAAGAGGCGCCCAAAGCCACTAGGTTGGAGGAGGCTCAGAGGTCTCTGGAGTGAGTCCTTGTCACCCTCCTTTAAGAGATGGCTGGTGTCAGACTTTTAAGGGAAAAGATATATTTTTCTCTATGTGCAAATACTTGGTCCAAAGCTTGTTACCTTCTAGGTGCAGCTAATACACACCAAGAGATTCAGTCCCCAGACCTGGCTGGCTTCACCCCCATGGTTATTAAGAAGATTCCTTTCTGGTTTTGAAAACACTCTCTGATCACTGGTGCTTGAAAATGCACAACTACAGATGCATTTGTTAATTTCTTTGATCTGAAGAATTTTAATATAAAACTTAAAAATAATTCCAGCAACCTTCATATCCCCCTGCAATTTCCCACTTGCAAGAAGCTGTTGGTTGAATGGAACATGCCTTGGCTTTGGAATCAAACTAACCTGTTTGAAACCCAGTTACACCACTAACTGGTTCTATTTTTGGTTTTTAATCTCTCTGAGACTCAATTTCTTTATTGGTAAAATGAGAATAGTAATAGCCCCTTGAGGGTTTTTTGGGTGTGTGTGTGTGTGTGTGTGTGTGTGTGTGTGTGTGAAGATGAGATATTTTTATGTAGCACAAGCAGCACCTAGCAGAATGCCTGGCACATAGTAACCAGTCAATAAATAACCTAGAGCCTTGAGATCAGGTGAAGCATTTCATGGTATGCACATTTCATAATCCCCTCACTGATTTTTTTGAGAACACGATACGCTGGGGATCCATCATTTTTCTGTGAAACCTTTGGAGAAAGTCTCTCCGGAAACTGCTTTCCAGACTGGCGTGGAGCCTTGGCCGGTAACCATCACTTCTCCTTAAGTACCTCCCTGATCTCTGGGCTCAGCCCTGTGCAAAGTCCGCAGTGAATAGAGCCGAGATCCTGGGGAGAACGGGCAGTATTCTGCTGACATCTTAAGTTGCACACTGGGAAAAGGAGAAAATAACTGTGCATTCCCGGCTTCTCCCCCGGACTGCCAGCCACCCACCCAACTCCAACCCTCCCTCAATGCTTTTATTTAGAAAGCTAGTTCATTGTCTTCTGGTTTCCCATCATGTCTGGTTTTCACCTCTTGGCCATTGATGTGCACATCTAAACAATTATTGTATGTTAATGACCCCCAGAACCCTGGTGGCTAGTAATTAAATATTGCTAACTGTAGGGTTGGGTGACACCTTCCGTGCCTGGTGAAAAGATCTGGGAACAATACTGCTCCAGCCACTCTCATACCTGTCTCTGGCCCTAGATTCCGCTGACTTTATCTGTCCTGGGTTAGAAATGTCAGGTCACCTGACATGCCCCTGGAGTTCTTTTAGTAAGAATTAGTTTGGTTGAGGAAAAAAGCTGGCCATGATCTGGAATGTTTTTTGTTTTTCATTTAAGGTATTTACTATGGATTTCAAGCACGCCCTTGTCTGGAGGGAGGCTAAGATGGCTATATATCTGTCAGAAATCATTTTATTCCCTTGTCAAGCCAGCTCCAAATCTCTCTTTTCTGTTTCCTGAAAGACTCTCCAAAGACAAATTCACGGGAGCCCACCTTCATGAGATATTTTATTGTCTATGGTTTACAAAATACATATAAGCAGTTGTAGAACTAGCGTGGTATTTGGACTCAGACCTCAGTTTAAACCCTAGGTCTTCCCTAAGTAGTTACATGAATTTGAGCCCATTGTCTAAGTTTTCTGAACCTCTGTTCTTTTGTTTAGTACTCTAGTTTGAAACACAAATGTGTGGAAGAACTATTAAATTCACGTAAATTAAGCAGCTAACAAGAGACCTTAAATAGCAGTTCCTTCTGTCATCTTCTCCTTATTTCCTTTATTGATTCATCCTAGTTTTGTAAAACACACGCAAGCACACACACACGTGCATACCAGTTAACAGTTAGGCAATTAAACAAAATATCTCAGAGAATCAAGAACTCTTTCTCAAAGCTACTTTCTTCCTGGCAAAGGGCAAATGGGTCTATAATGTCTCTTCTATTGAAAGAAGGGGCATTTGTTTCCCATCATTTCTGGGTTTCACCACTCTGCAAGTCCAGTAATAGCAGAAATAAATGCAATGGCAAACAGACAGAAAGGATTACAGCAATAACAATTACACAATGCACTTTCAACGCTGAATTTTGAGCCTTGCAGATGTAGCCTAGAGGTCAGTGGGCCCTCTTGAGAATAATCACATGCTGTTCCCTGCAGAACATGATTGCAGGATCCAGGGTCCTTACTAACTGTTGCATGTGACTTTGGGCCACCTGAGGGGTACAATTGCCTTCTACATTTAAGTGTTGGAGGAAATGGGGGGAGTCCTATTATTTCAATCTCAAAGTCCCATTGGCTAGAATTCATAGGCACATGCAAGGTTATTTACTGAAAGGTTAGCCTAATTTCAGAGGAATATTACAATACTGAAAAAACAAAGATTATAGATCTAGCCAACTCAGTTTTCTATCTGACTGGAAAGCTTCCAAAGCCTTAGGTCTTTGCAAGGAGTTGGCTCTCTGGGAGTTCCCTACATTCCCCACCAGGCTCTCCTGCCTTGTGGTTTGTACTCACACTCCACATGCCCCTTTTGCAAGTCTCTCACTCTGACAGCTCTAACAGTTCCCTAGAGAAATTGCCACTTTTCCCATAGCACAAAGTCTTTCCCCTTTTGGATATCCTGGGCTTTAGCCAGGAGAGTGTTAATTTTTGCTGTCCCCTAAAGCAGGAGCAGAGCAAAGAAGGGTACATCTCAGTCCTATGAGTGAAGGTAAGCATGGATACAAATTCAAATTTCTTTTCAAACTTTCCAACAGGGACATGCTGGTTTCCTTACTAGTGGAGCTATCAAATATTTTCTCAAAGGTGAACTATTTTTTTTTTTCTGGAAGACAGGACCATCTATGTTGATGAAAGGATATTTCTTCTCTTAGCAAAGCACAGGTCTCGTTCTTTGAAACAGTAGTCTTCATTTTTTGCCTGGAGGGGTGTGTGTTTGTCTCTGCTGACCTTGAGTCAGCATGATTTGGCGTTGCAATAGTAGATTAGTTTAATGGCTACTCTTCCTGTTTGATCAAGGTATGGAACCAGTTTCTATTAAATTTTTTCGGTGAAGAATCATACTGCAATGTCTCCTGCTCCACTCTCAATTTCCAATACAACGTTAACTTTTGATTGGATATGTAACCTTAGGCAAAAAATTGATTAGTATAGATCAGAAGGTATGTAGATTTGTAGATCAGAAGAGATGAAGGGATGTAGATTTGTAGGTCAAAGATGATTAACATGTGACATAAAACCCAAAGTATCTAATTTTATCATTGGACTATTATCATATCTGCACTATTCTAGAAAAATCAGTAAGTTGATCTTGGCCAGTGATCTAAAGGAGCCTAATTTTTATTCTGGAGTATAAGATATGGTAGCACTTTTGATTGGACAAATCTTTTTGATTGCAGCCCTGAGGGTATAGAAATGAGGTTAAGTAAGAATCTTTAATTACAGTTCAGTCTTGAGTTGCAGAACTAAGATATGACACAAGCTGCTTCCAATTAAGAGTTTTACCAATACCGTAGAGAGATGGGACTGATAGTTAATAACAGATTCTCATATTGATGCCTTTATGATTTTTTTCCCACGTATCCACATACATATAAGCAGGAAGTGGCTATTTGGAGGGGCAGATAAGCACCCAGATTGGGTTGGCCAGACCTCTGTTCAAATCCCAAGCTTGCCATTTGCTAGTTACAGTGGGTGATTTACTCATTGAGCCTGTTTTACATATCAACAGTGGAGAAAACACTGGGATCTTTATAAGGGTTTAATAAAATGATGTGTGCAAAGTACTCACCACAGTGAGCGTTATGCTATGCTCAAAGTAAATGGCAAGTACACCTACATTTTTAGTCAATCATACATACAGTTAATTCAATACGGTAGGGTCAGTCATTCACGAGAACACATTTAATGTCTCGAATTGAAGGAAATAAAAACTTTGCAGCTATCTTTAAGGAGAGATTCCTGAGTCAGATGGATCCTTCTGACAATTATATCTCAGATCATGATGCCTGGAGTAGGAAGACTAAGTCATGGGTCTCTCTTTGAGAACTAAGCTTAAATAGGTATTGACAATTTTGGTCACACTTTATCTAAAAAGCCTCTAAAATTTTTCAGAAAATTGGATATAGGTCAGTAACATGAGGAGACAGTCCTCTCTTCGACCTCTTGTGTTTCCACATGTCTTGCGCACAGAGGCACTGATTGCCTTGACTCTAAACTCTATTTACAAAGATGTTTATATAGTGAAAAGCCTCAGGAGACACAGTATCTCCCTCCTGAGTGAAGGACATGTTTCCTTACAGTTCAGTATAATAGCGATGATGTTCCCTCCAGAGCATACCTGGAGGGCAGGCATGCCTACTGCCTATTAGAAAACATGTGAGTTCCCTAAGATCAGGGTTCCTTTTCTGTAACACAGCCCACTGAGCCCATCTGTGTCATTCTGTGATACTTGGGGGTAAGGGAAACTCTTGCAAATATATTGTTCTTGACATTTGATGTGTGCTACAATAACAAAATTCTTTCTGACTCAGAGTCATTCTTGTATCTTCTGCCAGCATCCCCAGAACTGTGACAGGCTAATTTGTCAGCTTGCAAGTAGAGCAAAATCTCAGACCCTTCACTATTTTTTACAAGTAATAATGAAGTAACTACTCCTTTTTCCAAGGTAAATACCTAAGTACTTTATCCTTCTACTTTAGATAGACTATTTCATGATTACTTTTTTTTTTCTATTACAAAAAAGGTTGTTCCACATCAGTCCCCAGGAATGGGACTAAAGCATGAGATGCATGAAGGTAATGGGAGATTTAATGGGCAGGACTGTTGCATTGCCTAAGTTGAGTCTATGTAGCTCTTATTATCCAGTTATTATTCGAGTCACCTTTATAGGCCACTGGGCTTCAGCTCTGAAAATTACAGCATGAAGATTTCAGATGGGACCTGAATGACCTGAAAGAATTTATGGAACTTCGAAATGCATATTTGCTATGAAGACATGGATAATTAATTGAGAGAATGTGGCAAAACACGGTTGATCCGAAGCAACTCCTTAGCTAATGAGGAAGGAGAAGGACCTGTGGCTTGATCTCAAGATCAACGTAGGTGCTTGAAATATGGGTGTTGGTACTAATACTACAGAGGAAAAATAAACATTCCTGAAGAAAAGTAAATGGGAGCGGGGGGGAGCTATAGAATTATATTTAGTTTTAGAATGATCTTTGGTAAAGTAGACAGCCGAAAACTAGCTTGTACCCTGCACTGTGTATAAATTCTGTCAGTCATTTTCTGCCGTGCTTTGTAGAACAATTAGGCCTGTATTGTGCTGAGCACACAAATATCTTTCTGTCATTAACAGCCTCTCTGTATTCTATGTATAAAAGCCAGTATTTGTAAATGTTTTGCTGGTAGACAGTGTTTCCATTTCATTTGTACGTTTTGTTGGTCTCGTAGACAGCTTAAAGCTCTATGATCTCCCAAAGCAGCTACTGAGGTAGAAATAGAAAAGGCTATACAACTTGATAGTGAAAAATGAAGTGCAGCAAGGAAGTGAAACATGAGTGAGGAGTTCCATAGATTTGCCCTGAAATTGGAAAAATATTTGCTTGCGATCTAGCTTAGATTTGCTTGACTTTGCAACGTGGCTGTATTTTACCATGTTATCAGAATCAGTCTGAAGGATTTTTCTCAGGTCAAAATACCCTGAAGATTCTCCTCATGTCCTTCAAGGACCCTCACCTCCATGGCAAAGTTTGCCTGAGTTGAAGACAAATAAAGGATTCTAATTAGGGCTCTTGGGAGACTGAAAAGCAATTGTCTGAAATTATTACTCAGCTTCATGAGCTCATTAATGGGCATCTCCCTGTCTGCATGATTAGAGAAAGCAGCAAGTTCATTCTGGCCAAGCAGGCCTAGGCCTGAGAGACTTCGTATTTGATAACAAAACGTTACCTATTGTTTCAGTCAAGCAACAAACTAACCCTGGGAACTTCGGAAGCAAAAGGAAGGAATTGATTGAAGGCTAGAGGGACTGTGGGATTCAAGAAAAAGCCCAAGACTAAGACCAGTCTTTGGAAAGGAGAAGAAACGTGGAAGCTCTTGGGATCTTGCGGCACAATTTCCAAGGAATCGCTTCAAAGTCAAAATGTCAAGATGTCAGAAAAAAAGAGCGCAAGCCATTTGAACACCCTCGTAACATCCCTTATAACATCCTTGTAACACTTTGCTTAAGATTTGGATTTCAAAGAAAGAGAGCCTGGTTGGTTTCATTTGAGTCAAACACACACTTGTTGCAGGGAAGATGAAACAAGTTGAGAGTCCCACAAGGCTATGGCCAGTGGAAGGTTCATTCCTCCCAAGTACTATCAGGTAGATGGTACCAGAGGCATGGGGGAAGGGATGCGAGGCAGGCAGCAACAGTAGATATCCATTGCGTCTAAGATATGAACCATGGAGCGACGTAGTTTTGAATATCTGAGAGCTCTGTTTTTTTTCAGGAGACCTGAGGTGCAAAGTCCTTGCAAGAACCACAAACTTACAGAATGAGCTGATGATCTGGCCAAACTGTTGAATCCTCTGTTTCTGTTTCTCAGATTTCTATATCCTTGAGGAATAAAGAAGAATGGACTTAAATCTCTCTAGAGGCCTGCATTCTTAAAAGTGGGACATGTATCCATGGGATGGGCAGCTTCAGACTAACAGTTGTGGTATTCAAAATGTTCTTTGTAAAATTCTAATGCAGAGCGTTTTCTAAAAAGTGAGTCATGGATTCCTTTAAGTGGCATATGAATACTTTTTTTTTTTTTTTTCATTTTTTTAGCCCCGAGTCATGAATTTGCAAAGCAGCGGTGTTTGGTTGGTGAAGCTGATTCTCTCTCTTGTATGTTCATATTTTACATGCAATGGAGACATTGGTATTATTTGCCACTTGAGATGGGAGAAGCCAGGAGGGTGTAGTAGGAGTAGTAAGACTAATGGAAATGCAGTAAAAAACAAAACAAAACAAAACAAAAAACCAGAACAACTTAATGGCTGCTGTTTCAGAAGACCGTTTTGGGTAATATGTGGGATGACAAATAGAAATTATGCCGCCTCAATCTTTCTCATCCTAGGGAAACCGTTCTCAATCTAGGGAAGTCAATTATAGATGTTGTTTATACTGCTCCCAAAGTTGAAACTTCAGTGCTGAGAAAACATCAGAATAAGATATTAGTGGATAGATGAAAATATTTCATTCATTGATCACCTACTAAATGCTGGACATTACAGCTTCATAGTCCAGTGCAATAGCCACTAGTTTCATGTGGGTATTGGGCACTTGAAAGGGAGCTGGTGTGACAGAACCTGACTTTGTCATTTTATTTAATTTTAATTGTTTTAAATTTAAAACACTGAGAGTTGATTCAATTTTGGAAAACTTTTAAGAACTTTTGGAACAACTTAGATATGTGAATATTTTTTCAAATGTAAGTTTAAAGAAATCTAAATATAGATGAAGCATTTTCTATTAGAATTTAATGTCTGAATTGAGATGCGTTGTAAGTATAAAAGACACACTGGCTTTTGAAGACTAAATAGGAAAATGAATGTAAAATACCTCATTGATATAAATTTTTCTACTACTTAGTTCCTGTAATGATATTTTGAATATATTGAATTAAATAAAATGTGTTGTTGTCATTAGAGTTCCCTTTTTTATTTTCTATTTTTTAAGCTCTTTATTGGAATATAATTGCTTTACACTCTTGTGCCAGTTTTTGCTGTGCAATAAAGTGAATCAGCTGTATTTATACATATATCCCCATATCCCCTCCCTCCCCCAACTCCTTCCCACCTTCCCTATCCCAGCCCTCTAAGTCATCACCCATCATTGAGTTGATCTCCCTGTGTTATGTGGCAGCTTCCCACTAGCTAGCTAGTTTACATTTGCTAGTGTATATATGTCAATGCTACTCTCTCACTTCGTCCCCACTTCCCCTTCGCATCCCCGCCCCCCTCCCCCGCCCCGCCAATGTCCTCAAGTCCGTTCTCTACATCTGTATCTTTATTCTTGACCTGTCACTGGGTTTTTCAGTATCATTTTTTTAGATTCCATATATATGAGTTAGCATACGGTATTTGTTTTTCTCTTTCTGGCTTACTTCGCTCTGTATGACAGGCTCTCGGTCCATCCACCTCCCTACAAATAACTCAAGAAGTGGCTGCGGCAGCAGGGGGAGCCGTTGAGCGCCCTTCTTTAAAAAAAAAAAAAAAAAAATATATATATATATATATATATATATATAGCTACTAGAAAGTTTAAAATCATGTAGATGGCTTGTAGTATCTTTCTATTGGATAGTGCAGCTCTAGGGCCTTTTACAGATGCTACTTTACTAAATCGTTAAAATAACCAATTGAGGTAGGCCCTACTCTTCCCATTTTTGCAGGAAAAGCAACTGACTGAATCTCAGAAAGTTATTTAACTCTCTGGGGGGGGGGGGGGGGTGGCGGTTATAGAGCGTGTGAGACAGAGACAGGATTCCAGGCGGGGTGGGTACCGCTCCACCTCCTTATGCTCTGTCCAGCTGTTCCCTGATATTTCTTCTAGGAAAGCCAGGGAGAGCTCACAGGCCTTCTCTGGGAATTCCTCACAGTAAATAAAGCTTTGATAACTCCATTTATGCACATGAGGGAGACTGAAACCAAGATCCTACCTTCTCTTCAAATGGCAACAGGAAGATGATTTGAGTTCTTATAAAGTGAATGAACAAAGCCCATTTACATGAACAAACAGAGGTTTAGAAAGTAAGCCCAGAACATCTGAAATATCAGAGTGAAATTTATCTAGCCAAAGGGCATAGATTATGCAGTTTAATATTTTGATTTGGTTTTATTTTTTTAGAGGGTTTGAAATTCTGGGACCATCCTGATATCTAACATCTTCCACGGTTTTTTTTTTTAAATGCAAGTAAGGTTGAATCAACATTAGGAATTCTGCAATGTGTTTTCATTCTTTTAATAATATCCAGTATATGATCATTCCAAAGAATGTGGAAAGGCATTCCCAGGTGTTAATTTTTAATGTGATTAATTAAAAATTAGCTTCATCCCTCTGCTACATGGTTACTTTCTCTATGTAATAGGAGCTAATCAAGGACAAAGTTTTCCTCAGTTACTTGCATAGTTGATAACAAAATGTGGCACAGAGTCGGTGTGAGAAGGTCCAGACCCTGAACTGAAAGAGGGGAACACACTGTTCGCTGGGGCTGCACAAGCTTACTCACCCAGTGAGGGAAGAAGTATTCCTAGAAAGTGGGGCGGCCATTGCGCCAACCGCAGCTGCGCGCGTGCTGGAAGCCAGCTCCACGCCTGCAGAGGCCTCCTCATCTGCTCTGCGCCTGCGCCAGCTCTTGCCTCTCGTAGACTAATTTACTTGCCTGCATGATGGCAGGAGCAGGCAGGCTCGGGACTTCAATGACACTCCACTTTAAGGAAATGTCATAGCGCCTGTGATGAAAACGGGTGACTCCAGGGCAGCAGGACCTCCTCTCCCCCTGACATTTGCCTTGTTCTGTCCTTGATGCCACCTCTCTTGGCTACCTTCCCCCCTGCCATCACCCAGGAGATAGAGGAAGAGGAGCTCTCCATACAAGAGGACTGGCATTTTCTTTCAGGTCCCTTTGTCCTTCCCCATGCCCACCCTCCCCCACTCAGCAGAGCCCCAGGCTGCTGAAGAGCCTTGCTATTTTTACTTCTCTGTGAGGGGATCTCAGGTTACAGATTACATACGGATGAGGTAAGTTACAGGTAAGCAGACTCATGTTTCTAATTTAGTTTGGCACCAGTTTCAAACATTAAACAGTCTCTCTCCCAGGCTTTCCCTGTTTCCACTCTCTTCCCATCTTCACATCTCACTCCATCCTCAGGCTGACGGTCACTTTGCTCTCCTTGCTGGATGACCCAACTTTTAGGCCTCTTAAAGGGGAGAATCAGGGAGACTCAGATTTCACTTGATACCCTTCATGAACTCAGCTGTAGCAATGCTATTTAAATACACATTCTCATAATAGGTAGATGTTTGTAAGCTGCTTGAGACTTTTTCATGTGTCTTCACGCATATTGTCACAGATAAACCTTGCAACAGCCCAGCGAAATTAGGATTACTGTAATTACCTACACTTTGCAGATGAGAAAATTGGGATTCTGGGAGGTTAATGATTTGACTAAGAGGTCACAGTCAAGACAAAGTACAGAAGTGATGGGTGGATAAGAAACAAACCTCAGTTTGGAAGTACTTCCCTAAAAACAGCAGCATCTGGAGAAGTGGACTACTTCTTTCCTTACTTTTAGTTTCTTTTTCTGGATCCTAGACCAATTCTTTCAGTGTTCAGGTTGAAATGAATCCCTGAAGCCACTACTGTGACAAGGTTCTACTGCTATATTCTGAATTTGAAACTTTAGTGCAAATTTAATTAGAATATAGGTGTTAGGGAAAAAAGGACATGAACATTAGATTAAAATGAACAGGGGTTACTAAGAATCAGGACCCAGATGCCCACATTTGTTTCTTAAAAACGTGGCCATGTACTCAATTAGCATTCAGACGATATTTTCATGTAAGCTTTGGTAAGACATTGTGGGGAGTTCAAAGTACTTATATGGCACTGTACCGATCTTTAAGGAGTTTATAACAGAAGTAGTAAAATGAAAAACTTTGAAAGTAAAGCAAAGGGATTTGCAATCAGATTTTGGCTATATGCCTGGCAACTCAGAAAGATTCCTTGAGAGGAGAAACTTCTAATCTGAACATCTGATTTTTAATTGTGACCATTATATTTTACACCTTTTTTTTTTTTTTTTTTTTTGGCACACGGGCTTAGTTGCTCCACGGCATGTGGGATCTTCCTGGAGCTGGTATTGAACCCGTGACCTCTGCATTAGCAGGCAGATTCTTAACCACTGCACCACCTAGGAAGCCCGTGACCATTGTATTTTAAATGGTGCCTTGAGCTGTCTCTTTAGGTGTGTCTGTCAGTGTGCTGCCTGTTACATATACATACATATATATATTCATACATGGATATGTAGTGTGGTGTTTATGCGCTAAGCCTGTCATAGTGCCTGTTTTGTGTTCTTAGACTGTAAGATTGTCAGCTGCTTAAAGGCAGGGACAATACCACTTATTTATCTAATTATTCGTTTATCTATTTTTGGTATTCTCATTATATGCAGAATAGACAACACATGGCATAGAGAGAACATGGAATTCATGCACAGCTTGGACAAGTGTCTTACTTTCTTTGAGCCTTCATTTCCTTATCTGTAAAATGGGGAGAATAATATAAATCTGTAGGTTTATTGTGAGCCTTAAATAGGATAATGTTTATGAAGCAGCTACAATGGTGTCCCATAAATAATGTTCAATAAAGACTGGCGTATATGGTTAATATTTTATGTAAAAGTGTGTATATATATATCCTATATCGATTTATATTTGCCTGTTTACATGAATAACTCCCAAGCATTCCTCCTCACATTACCTCTGTCACGCAAACACTGAGTCAGTTTTTTCAGATGAATGCGGCAAAGACATAAAAGTGATGAAAGAGTTATAATGACATTTGTCACTGATGGCTTTCTGATCCCGGTCAAGGTAGTACTTGGGGGGAAAGGAGTGTGTCCTGTGTTTGAGGGTGGCTAAAGATGTGGTAAACCACTTCCCAGTACCAAAATAAAGGGAACTAGAATGGAAAAACCAGGCCTAAAAAGCTATTGAATTTCCCATGATTGTGTCAGCTTTCTCTTTGTGAATCATCTGAAGCTTTGAAAGGAATTTTTAGATAGAAATAACTTTAATTTGTACTCCACTTATGCTCCATTTTAGCATGGCATCATCTTGGATGAATACCCCATCCAGACGGTTTCATTCATTTCTAGTAAAGAGAGGGGATTGGGTGGGGCTCATGCTTAGCTACCCTTTCATTATTTTTTCCCTTAAAACACAAAAATAAAATAGTTTCAGAATTAGAGGATTTTAGTGTTGACATTGTCTGATTTTAATATGTTTTCCCTATATGTGTTTTCTTTGTTTTTTGAAGTATAATTTATGTGTCATAAAATTGCCCCACTTTTAATGTGCAGTTTGATATTGGCAATTGTATATAGTTGTATAACCAATATCACACTCAAGTAGCTTCCACGTCTTCAAAAATGCTTTCTCTTGCCCCTTTTGCAGTCAGTTACCTTCCTCAACCCCTGGCTATAGGTAACCACTGATCTGCACTATATCACCCTCATGTCTGGCTTCTTTCACTTGTATAATGCTTCTGTAATTCATTCATGTGGGTGCATGTACCTGTAGTTCCTTTTTATTGCTGAATCTGTTCCATTATATGTCACAATTTCTTTCTCTATGTACCAGGTAAATGACATTTGTTTTGTTTCTAGTATTTGGTTATTTATAAGGCTTCTGTGAACACTCATGTGCATGAATTTATGTTGACACATTTATTCATTTGTCTTGGATAAATGTCTATGAAGGGAGATGCTGGGGCATAAGCTAAGTGTGTGTTTTAACTGTATAAGATACTGCCAAACTGTTTTCAAGGACTCTGTTTCTCATTGTGCTTGTGGAACCAGCATGCTATGAGAGTCCTAGTTGCTCTATATCCTTGTCAACACTTGGAATTGCCATTCTTCTTAGTTTTTGTATTTCTAGTGAGTGAGTAGGTATTTCATTGTGGTTTGAATTTGTGTTTCTATCATGCCTAGTGATGTTAAGTATCTTTTCATGTATTTAATGGTTTTTTATCTTTTTTTGGTAAAATGTCTGTTCAAATCTTTTGCCCATCAAAAAAATCCATAGGTTTGTAGGATTGTCTTATTATTGAGTTGTAAGTGTTCTCTGTGTATTCTAGATACACACTTCTGTCATATATACGTTCTGTAAATATATTTTCCCAGTATGGGTCTTGCATTTTGCTTTCTTATCTTGTTTTTCAAAGAGCATATGTTTTGACTTTGGAAGAAGTTCATCTAATCATTTTCTTTACTTTATAGTTTGTGGTCTTTGTAAAATGTTTAAGAAATATTTATCTCACCCAGTATCACAAAAATTTTCTCCTGTTTTTTTTTTTTCCCCCTTTAGAAACTTTGATTTTAGCTCATGTTATTTAGGTCTCTGATCCATTTCAAGTTATTTTTTGTATGTGTTGTAAAACAAAAGGGCTTCAGTTTCATTTTTTTCCTCATGGGAAGAAATTTTTTTTGGAAAAATATCTCTTCCTCATTGAGTTACCTTGGTAACTTTGTTAAAAATCAGTTGATTGTATAAATCTGAGTCTACTTCTGAATTCTGTCCTAGATAAATAGAGCTATACCATACTGTCTTCATTTAGTGCAGCTTTATAGTAAGTCCTAAAGTTAGATAATGTCAGGATACCAAATTTGTTTTTCTTTTAAAGATTTGCCCATTCTAGGTCTTTGGCATATATATATATGTGTGTATGTATATATATATATATATATTCTACACTATACTTCTCAATTCCTTCGAGAAACTTGCTAGGATAATTAGAGTGTATAGTCAATTAAAATGTAATCATTATTGATATGATTGAGCTTAGGTATCCTTTTTTCATATTAATTTTCTATCCCATTTTTTACTTTATTCCTTCTATCCAGCTTTTGGAGGATTATTTGAATATTTTTTTAGAATATCTCTTTATTTTTTTTCATTAGCTTTTTTTGACTGTATGGGCCTCAATATTCTGGTTGTGATTTTGTACTATAGATTTCAAGAGGTTACCATTTGAGAAGAAAATTAGCTAAAAATAAATATTTTAATTTTAAATTTACACTATTAATATCTGAATATAGTTCAGAATTAAAATACTTAAAAAATAAATACCTGACAAAGGACTTGTATAAAGATTTATAAAGAACTACAACTCTATAATAAAAGATAATTGCCTTGATAATAAATTAGTAAACAATTTTTTCCTTGTTTATTGAAATACAGTAGACTTACAATACTATGCTAGTTTCAACTGTACAACATAGCAATTCGATATTTTTATACATTTCAAAATGATAACATCAATAAGGCTAGTTAGCATCTGTCACCATACAAAGTTGTTACAATATTATTGGCAGTATTCCCTCTGCTGTACATTACATCCCTGCGACTTATTTTATAGCTGGAACTTTGTGCCTCTTGATCTTACTTGCCCATCTATTTCATTCATTCTCTGCCCCCCTCCCCCACCCCCATCCCACCCCCCCATCCCACCCCCCACCCCAAGAAACCACCAATTTGTTCTCTGTACGTAAGGGTCTATTTCTGTTTTGTTGTTTGTTCATTGGTTTTGTTTTTTAGATTCCACATGTAAGTGCAGTCCTAGTATTTGTCTTTCTCTATCTGACTTATTTCCCTTAGAATAAACCCTCTAGGTCCATCAGAGTTGTCCACAAATGGCAAGGTTTCATTCTTTTTATGGCTGAATATACTCCATTATAGATAGATAGATAGATACCACAACCATTTATCCATTCATCTATTGGTGGACCCTTAGGTTGCTTCCATATCTTGTATATGGTATGCAAAAGTACTCCAGTTTGATTCTTTTGTGCATAGCTGTCCAGTTTTCCCTACATGATTTGTTGAAGAGGCTGTCTTCTGCCTATTATATATTCTTATCTCCTTTGTCAAAGATTAATTGACCATATGAGTGTGGGTTCATTTTTGGGTTCTCTATTCTGCTTCATTGAGCTATGTGTCCATTTTTAGGCCAGTACCATGCTGTTTTGATGACCATAGCTTTGTAGTATAGCTTGAAATTGTGACGCATGATACCTCAAGCTGTGTTCTTCTTTTTAAAGATTGTTTTGGCTATTCTGGGTCTCTTCTGTTTCCATATGACTTTTGGAATTATTTGTTCCATTTCTGTGAAAAATGCTATTGCTATTTTGATAGGGTTTTACCCCCTTGGTTAGATTTATTCCCAGGTATTTTACTTTTAATTTTATTTATTTACTTTTATTTTTTATTATTTATTTTATTTATTTATTATTATTTTGATGAAGTTGTAAATGAAATTATCTTAATTCCTCTGACAGTGCACTGTTAATGTGTAGAAACACAATAGACTTTTGTATATTAATTTGAAATCCTGCAACTTTACTGAATTCATGTTTTCTAATAGTATTTTGGTGGGATCTTTAGGATTTTCTATATGCAGTATCATATCATCTGCATATGGTGAGAATTTAACTTGTTTTTTTCCAATTTGGATACCTTTTGCTTTTTTTCCTTACCTAATTGTTATGGCTAGGACTCCCAATATCATGTTGAATATAAGTAGTGAGAGTGGGCATCCTTGTCTTATTCCTGATATTAGAGAAAAAGCTTGCAGCTTGTCACTGTTGAGTATAATGTTAGCTGTGGGATTGTTGTATGTGGCCTTATTATGTCAAGGTATGTTCCCTCTATACCCATTTTGTGAAGAGCTATCATAAATGGATGTTGAATTCTGTCAAAAGCTTTTTCTGCATTTATTGAGATGATCATATGGTTTTTATTCTTCAGTTTGTTAATGTGATGGATCACATTGATTTTGCAAATATTGAAACATCCTTGCATTCCTGCAATAAATCCCACTTGCTCATGGTGTATGACCTTTTTAATGTATTGTTGAATTCAGTTTGCTAATACTTTATTGAGGATTTTTACATCTGTGTTCATCAGTGTTCATCAGCCTTGTTATTTTCTTTTTTGTGTGTGGTGTCTTTGTATGGTTTTGGTATCAGGGTGGTGTTGGCCTCATAGAATGAGTTCATAAGCACTCCTTTCTCTTCATTTTTTTGGGGGAATAGTTTGAGGACAATCAGTATTATTTCTTCTTTAAATGTTTGGTAAAATTCATCTATGAAGCCATCTGGTCTTGGACTTCCATTTGTTGGGAATTTTAAAATCTGATTCAATTTCATAACTGGTAATTGGTCCATTCATATTTTCTATTTCTTCCAGTCTTGGGAGGCTTTACATTTCTAGGAATTTATTCCATTTTTCTAGGGTGTGCATTTTATTGCTATGTAATCATTCATGGTAGTTTTTAATGATCCTTTGTATTTCTATGGCGTTTGTTTAATTTCTTTGATTTCTGATTTGTTTGGGCCCTCTCTTTCTTTCTTCATAAATCTGGCTGTTTATCAATTTTGCTTATCTTTTTAAAGAACTGGCTCTTCATTTCATTGATCTTCTCTATTTTTGTGTGTGTCTATTTCATTTATTTCTGCTCTGATCTTTATGATTTCTTTCCTTCTACTAAATTTGGGTTTTGTTTGTTCTTCTTTTTCTAATTCCATTAGGTTTGAAGTTTATTTGAGATTTTTCTTATTTCTGGAGATAGGCTTCTATTGCTATAAACTTCCCTCTTAGGACTACTTTTGCTGCATCCCATATCTTTTTGGATCATTATACTTCCATTTTCATTTGTCTGCAGGTATTTTTAAAAACTTCCCTTTCGTTTCTTTAGTGAGTCATTGATTGTTTAGAACATATTGTTTAGTCTCCACATGTTTGTGGTTTTTTTTTTGCAGTCTTTTTCTTATAGTTAATTTCTAGCCTCATAATGTTATGGTTGGAAAAGGTGCTTGATATGATTTCAATCTTAAACTTATTGAGACTTATTTTGTAGTCTAGCATGTGATCTGTCCTGGAACATTCTGTATATTCTGCTGCTTTTGAATGAAATTTTCTATATTTGTTAAGTCTCTCTTGTCTAATGTGTTGTTTAAGGCCATTATTTCTGTATTGATTTTCTGTATGGATGAGCTCTCCTTTGATGTAAATGGAGTGTTAAAGTCTTCTACTATTATGGTGTTACTGTCAATTTCTCCTTTAATGTTTGTGAATATTTGCACTGTATATTTAGATGATCGTATGTTGGGTGCATGTATATTTATAATTGTTATATCTTCTTGTTGAATTGATCACTTTATCATTATGTTATGCCTTTCTTTGTCTCTTGTTACAGTCTTTATTTTAAAGTCTATTTTGTCTGATATAAATATTGCTACCCCAGCCTTATTTTCATTTCCATTTGCATGAAATAATTTTTTCCATCTTGTTACTTTCAGTCTGTGTGTGCCTTAAGATATGAAGTGAGTCTCTTAAAGGCAGCATATAGATGCGTCTTGTTTTTTAGTTCTTTCAGTCACTCTGTCTTTTGATTGAAGAATATAGCCCATTTACAATTAAGGTAATTATTGATAGGTATGTGCTTACTGCCATTTTGTTAATTTTTTTCTGGTTGTGTTTATAGTTCTTTTTTTTTTTTAATTTTATTTATTTATTTATTATTTTTTGGGGGGTACACCAAGTTCAATCATCTGTTTATAGTTCTTTTTTGCTTCTTCTTTTTTGCTCTCTTCCCTTGTGATTGGGTGACTATCTTTAGTGCTATGTTTGGATTCCTTTCTTTTGTGTGCATGTGTGTGTATCTATTACAGGTTTTTGGTTTGTGGTTACCATGAAGTTCATATATAATTACATTAAGTTGATGATCTTTAAATTTGACTGCATTCTAACAGTCCTTAAATGGGCAATTTGAGCAGACACTTCACAAAGGAAGATATATGAATGACCAAAAAACATTCATAAAAGCGTTCAGTATCATCAGGGGAATGAGAAGAGCAAATGAAGACCACAATAAAATACCACTACAAATCTATCAGAGAGGTCAAAATTAAGACTGGCAATATCAAGTGTTCGCAAGGATATGCAGAAAGCAAAACTCTTATAAAGTGTTAGTGGGACTGTCAAATGATATAACAACTTTGGGAAAAGGGATTGCAGTTTCTTATTAAAATAAAGATATACCTAACCTATGATTCAAGTATTCCACAACTAAGTCTTTTTCCAAGGAAAATGAAAATACGCATCTACAACAAAACTTGTATTAAAACAATCATAGAAGCTTTCTTCATCAGAGCCCAAACTGGATACAGGTCAGGTGTACATCAAGAGTGGATAAGCAAACTGTGCTATATTAATAACTTGGAATAGTACTCATCAATGAAAATGAACAAACTATGGATACATACAACAACATGGGGGGATCTCAAAAACATTATGATGAGTTAAATAAGCCTTACAAAAAAGAGTACATACTGTAGGATTCTATTTGTATGAAGTTCTAGAACAGGCCAAATCTACAGTGAGAAAAAATTACAATAGTGGTGGTCTGAAGGGATAGGTGATGGTGGCAGTAACATGAGGGGAATTTCTTCAGAGACTGTAATGTTTCCATCTTGACAGAGTTTTGAATTACACAGTTATATTCTATTTGTCAAAGCTATTTAATACTATACTTAAGATTTATGCATTTTGTTGTATATCAATTTTACCTCTAAAGATATAAAGAACTCTACCAAAAAATAGTTGGGTTAACACACTGTATATTCAATATTAAGGAAATGCTGTTAATTTTAATGTGTTGTTTGAGTGTTTTCTGGATAACAGCCACAAAATATCAGTGGCACACAGCAATAGGCATTTATTTCTTCCTCACATGTCTGTGAATTGCTTGGGTAGCTCTGCTTCAGGCTATAAATTTTTTAGTTTGTTGGGGTGGCTCCAAGCTTCGGGTTGGGTTCAAAATTTCTCCATGCATTTCTTATCCTCCTTGAACCACTGGTTATCAGAAACATGTTCTTCTTATCCAAAAAGCAAGAATATGTGAGGGCGAGCCCAAATATGCAAGAATATTTCTAGATTGGTTTGAGTCATGTCCACTAACATCTCTTTGATGAAAGCAATTCACGTAGCCAAACGCAAATTCAAGGAGTGGGGAAATACATGAGGCCAAGGCAAACGTATGGATGAATAATTCTAAGAAGGAGACATATGTGAAGAATTATGACCATAAATTTGGTCTACCAAATGAATCACAAGATTATGGCATGGTGTTAAGAGGTTTTATTGTTGAAGATATATACTGAAATATTTATGGGTTTAATGATATGATATCTGGAACTTGCCTATAATCTGAAGAGGGATAAATAGCTGGAGATATAAAGAAAAAATGTTGGCTATGTGTCAGTGATTTAAGCTAGGTATGAGTACAAGGGGATTCATTATACCATTCTTTCTACTTTTTTATGTGTTTGAACTTCTCCTTTTAAAAATGTTTTAAAAATAGGCCAATAGAAATTATGTGTTAACTTGTCCCTCTTATGTATGAGGAAACCGAAATTCTGAGAGGGTGTGTTACTTGTTCTGTGATGAGGAAATTAGTGATTGGCAGAATGGAGCTAGGGCCCAAGCCAGTGCTTTCTACTTAACATGGCTTTTAGTCATTTATGTGGTAATTCCTTAAATATTCATTTAATACTGGGCTCTATGTAAAGTGTTATGGATAGAAGGTAAAGGTTTCTCTTCTCTCAAATCCTTCAGTCTAGTGAGTCAATACACAATTAAACAGGATACAATGATGGGGGTGCTAAAATGCTATAATGGGGGTATACACAAAACTCATGGGACTGTAAGAGAAGGTATCCCTAAATCTAATCAAGGAAATCAGAAAAATCCTCATAGATGAGGTAAGGTTTGGACCAAGACTTGGAGGACTAGTTGGATAACCTAAAGACTGCATGATAGGCAGTGGTAGCAACATGTGCAAAGGTGTTGAGGTGTAAGAGAACACGGCATTTATGGCACTTTGGGGGAATTCTATGTGACTCAGTGTAATTAAAAGTTGACTGCAGTGTGTGTGTGTTTTGAAGTGTTCTGGGGAGAGAAGTCAGGAGAGATGAGGTAAACTTACGTGCTATGCAAAAAATTGAGATTTATTCCGTGGATCAGTGTTACCTTGCTTAATTATAAGACTCACCTAGGACTCTCATTAAAATACAGGACCTTAAGTCTCGGCTCTGATCTAATGACTCAGAATCTCTAAGGGAGAGACTAGTTTGGGAAACATGGTTATGGGAGCTACCGAAGAATTTTAAGCCAAGGAATGATGTGATCAGGTTTGCATGTTGGAAAGACCACCCTGGCAGCAGTGTAGAGGTTAGATGGGTGAAAAGTAGGTACACAAAGCTAGAGTCAGAAAGATGAGTCAGATGGCTACTACAAGATCCCATCGAAGGTATGATGACTTCCTTAAACCATGACAGCAGCAACAGTGATTGAACAGAAAGAATGTTAAGGAGTTGGGAATGGTAGGTTACAATAAGTAACTGCCTCTAGAGAGTAGGAGGATTCTCCTTTAAATGTCTGCCTGGGTCAGTAGTAAGATAATGTTACTGATCTCTTGTAGACAGAGAGTTCAGGATAAATAATGAGTCCACTTTGTGTCTTGGGTAGTCTGAGGTACTTACGGGACATGCATAGAAAGTGTACAGAGTGCAGATCTTGAGCTCAAGTGAAAAATCTTAGCACACAGTGTCCCTATGGAAGTTTAGTTAAAAGTATAGATATGTATTCAATAGATCATACAGTTAGAGAACAAAAGAAGACAGAGCCCAGGAAAGCAGCAGCATTTCAGAGAGATAGAAACAGGTCCTAGGTGAAAGTTTAGGTGAAGGGAGTGAGTGTTAAGGAAATCAGGCAGAAGAAGGTGGGCAAACAGGAATGGGGATGGAAATATGCTCACTGGGTTTAGAAAAACAGAGCTGGTTGTTGGCCTTCCCCGGGGCAGTATCTGTGGAATATTGAAAGCAGAGACTGTAGATTTGGGTTGAGTACTTAGTGGGAAGTACGGAAGCAGAGAAAAAATGTAGGTCACTTTTTCTAGAAACTTTGACAATAATACTCTTTTGCTCTTATTTGAGTAGAAAGCAGGCATTTTGGGGCAAGGGAGGTGCAGAATTAAGTATTTTGCTACTTTTCCTCTGGCAAGACATGTGCTTCCTGACAGGTGTGAAATATTGGAAATAACTGATATGAATACTTTGTAGTCCTTTTGTTGAAAATTCATTAGCTAGTCATTCATTGTTAATTTATGGCATAGATTTATAATTTGGCGTAAATTTGTATGAAAGCATCCAGATGTGACTACAGTATATATGAAAACATGCATATTAATTTGATTCCTTGAGCAATTAAGTACCTCTAGTGAATACCTCGTCTTGTGTTGGTGACATTTATATGTTTGTGTGCATCAAGAGGGCTACTTTCAGTTATGGCTGTATCAAATTTACAAATGTACTGGAAATTCATCAGATCTTTCCCAACTTTTCAAAATAAAAACTTTGAGAGGATATTTGATTGACTACTCAATGTGAATTTTGAGACAAGTTGTCAGGAAAACCATATGTTAATGTTAATTTTTTTTCTCCATGATTTTATTTTATTTTTTTAAGAGCTCTTAGGGGTCTGAGATAAGGTTTTAGAATACATATTGGTTTACCTATAAATCCTGTTTTATATGTTATCTGTTTATATCATAACTCAAGCATTCTTTTTTAACTGCATGTTTGATTACATATTGCATTCTATTTCAGCCAAATTTAGGGTACATTTCTTCAACTTCATGTAACTTAGCTGACTCTAAGCAGGATTGAAAAAGTCAAAGTTGTTATTAAATTCTGTTCTAAAACTTGTTGACACCACTCCCTCCCCCTTTCTCTCCCATATTCATCTGTGAATTTGAGAACATACTTAGGCTGACAAGAATCAGAGGTAGTAAATGAAATGCAGATGAGTATTAGCTGTGCTATTGTCGAGACTAGTTATCTGAGTAAAGGAAAACTTTTAGGTGAGGGTCTGGAGAACTTGACCCTAAAAGGAGTTTGATGATCTTTGGGAAATGAGAGATTGTTATTGCTCTGGTAGCTACTGCTCTAGCTGAGATGGGTTGGTAAGGCAGGAAAAGGAAAAGAAGAAAAAAAAAAATCACCAAAGAATGGGTCTAGAATAGAGAGTTAATAAAATCAGTAAAAGTTTCTACTTTCTGCAGTATGGCAAATGAAGTCATCTGAATACATCTAGAAATAAATAACAAAAGAGGAGATACATTTTCTCAAATGTATAGTTAATTTTACAAGAAAATAAACAATTTTTGAGGATCCAAAATCACAAGAAATGTGAAACTAGACTAGTAAGTAGGTACTAAATCTATGTGCCCAAAGGACATTAGCAGATCTTGGTAACCAAGAGTTTTGTCTTTTAAGAGGCTTTCAGGGATAGAGAGCAGACCTTAGGCTGAGCAATGGAGAGTTGAAATCAACATCCTCTGGTGTAATGTGGGGATCCTGGAAGAGCTCACTCAGTGTAGCATTAGGCTTAATAAAGCTTAAAAAAAAAAAAAAGACACATGCGCCCCAATGTTCTTTGCAGCACTATTTACAATAGCCACATCATGGAAGCAACCTAAATGTCCATCAACAGATGAATGGATAAAGAAAATGTGGTACATATATACAATGGAATATTACTCAGCCATAAAAAGAAATGAAATTGGGACATTTGTAGAGACATGGATGGACCTAGAGGCTGTCATACAGGGTGACGTAAGTCAGAAAAAAAAGTATCAAGTTGTACACTTTAAATAAATGCAGTTTACTGTATGTCAATTATATCTCAATAAAAGTTCTTGAAAAAACAAACAAAAAATCCCTACTGTCAAAGACAGGTGACAATTAGTCTGTCTCGGTTAGGGATTGGGATGGTAGGAAAAAAGCTCCTCACACCACTGGCATGATCTGGGAAAAGTTGAGCCATAACATTAACATAAAGAGGTCCTCAGTTTCAGTGCCCCTTAGGCATCTGGGGAAAACAACCAGAAATCCTTTTTGGAGGTATGAACCTTTAACTGAGAATGGCAAAGACTACTCCAGATAAAGCCCTATCAACAAAATTGACAAACAAAAATTATAAAACACAAATGGAAACAAGCCCTGATAAACAAAGTCAGCAGAATCAATAACTATTAGTAGTAGACACCCAAGATTTCAGATACTAGAATTATTAAAGAATGCTATGTATATGTTTGCAGAAAATGTTGACAGAAATAGAAATTCAAGTTATAAATGTAGAAAAAAATCAAGATAGTATAAAAACCATATGTCATCAAATAATAATAGGCATACTTGGAAGAAAAAATAAATATAGATGTAACAAAAAAATTAAACAGTAAAATGAAAAATTCAATGGAGGATTTAAACAGTAAATTAGTTAAAGGTAAAGAGAAAATTGGTGAACTTGAAATTAATTCTGAATAAATTACCCATAATAATGTACACAGAGAGACAAAAGGATAGAAAAATGACAGAGGATTAGAGATGAAGAAAAGAATGAGGAGGTCTCATATACATCCAAACAAAATTTAGAATGAAAGAGCAGAGAGAATGGAGGAGGGGTAATATTCAAAGGGATAATGGTTGAAAGTTTTTTAGAATCAATGAAAGATACAAACCCTCAAATTCAGGAAGGTGAATGAACTCTAAGCAGGATAAATACAACTGTAGATCACCAGAGACAAAGAACTACTTGAAATAATTTAGAGAGAGAAAAAAAATTACCTACAAGGAAATAACAATTAGATTGAAATCAGACATTTAAATTGCAAAAATAGACACCGGAAAACAGTATAATTGGATCTTGAAAATTCTGACAGTTAAAATTTAGTCCAAGCTTAATTATAATTCACAAGTTGAATATATATGTTTTGGGCAAAGAAAAATTGAGCATTTACTACCAACATACACTCACCAAAGGAACATTTGTAGGATATATGTTGAACTACAGGAAGAAATAAACTGAATCCACCAGGAAGCACAGAAATGAAAAATGGAATAATGAACAAGTAAGTAAATCATAGGAATGAACATAATACAATATTGACTAGAAAGAACCCCCAAATATCTCTGTATTAGTGACTAGTTGTGAAATTTAAAAGTAAGTTAGAATTAAAATCTGGATTAAAATGCAAGATCAAAAGGAATGATCAGCATGAAAGTAGTCTGAGAGATATTGTTTGGGAAGAGGAAGATATGATTAACTTCAGATTCTGTTATAAAAGACACATATTAAGATTTTAAGGTAACTCCTAAAATAATAGAAATACGTAGTACAATGTCAGTTAAAAATCAGGCACAAGATGAGGGAAAAACCCAGAATATACAAACAGGCTGTATAGAAACTGCAAGATAAGATGAGAAAATTAAATCAAAATTCCTAATCATAATAAATGTGATGAGGGAGAGTTTTACAGTGCATAAGAACTGCATGAGTGATGTATCCTCAAAAATCTAAAAAAAAATTGGAGAATTACAAAGAGGTAATTCAATAATCAGATTGGGAGTATTTGAGATGTGTTCTAACAATTGATAGGTAAAACAGAAAACAAATTGGTAAGAGTATAGAAAATATGAAAAAATATAAATAAGGAATTTGATCTAGTAAACACATGAAACAATTGAGGAATAAATACTTTTCTCAATTGCATAGAAAATACTTGTGAAAATTGATCCTGCACTGGGCCACAAAGCAAGTTTCAACAAATTTCAGAAAACTGGCATCCTACAGATTGTAATAAAAAATTAGTAGCTGGAAGACTGTTAAAAAATCCCTATGTGTCTAAAAATTTCAAAGCCCACCTCAGCAAGAAAACTTTTGGGAGAAAAGAACAAATTAAAGTAAGAATTAGAATATTCTTAGAACTGAATGACAATGAGAAAAAAATACATATCCAACTTGTGGAATACAACAAATTATTGAAGGAAATAAACCCATTTGGAAAAAAAATTTTGAAAATTAGTGATACATGGATGCAACCTACTAAATTGGATAAAGAATAACAATTTTCACAAAGAAGGATGAGGGATATAGTAAAAGCAGAAATTAATTTTAAAAGATGCAATAGTTAATATCAATAAATCAACAGGGTCACTTCTTTAAAAAGTCTAGAATAGATAATTCTGGCAAGATTGAATGAAATGATAGAGATTAACACATGGTAAGGACAAAAAAGAAAATTGCCACAAAAAAAGAAACTTCAAGTAAATACTAATATGCCTAAATTTTTTATGTTAATATTCTGAAAATTTAGATGAAATGACCTCATAGAAAACAGAATAATGAAGTACCTGAATACACGCACAATCATTAAAGTAATTGAATAAGTTAATATACACAATGACGCATACTAAAACATATACCAAATGTGACCAGTTTTAGGAGTGAGTTCTACAGGATATTCATGAAATAGATAATTACATTCTTTTACAAACACTTCAAAAAATAGAAAATTAGGGAAACCTCCCTGTACTTGCTTTATATTTAACCCTAATATGATCTTGAAAATCTAGAAGGTGACTCTGGAACCAATATTAAAATCAAATCTCTATGGCATAGATACCAAGAAACTCTTTCATTCATCTGATCAGGGTTTGGATGGAAATGAAATTTCCAACCTTTGAATGTGGATACAATATAAAATGCAGGAAAAGGTAAGGTAAGGGTAATTAGAATGCCATCTCAGTATAAAGAGATTTTATGTCTTAAGCAACCACAAGGGCAAAAAAGTCATTTTTTGACTTGAGAAATGAACAACCAGCAATAAAAACTAGTCGATTTATTATATGTTAAACTAGTTTACCAGTGAATTGAGACATGACAGCAAATGGGAAGAGGAAATTTATCTTTTCAGGTAATGTACTATGAATCAGTTATTTTAACTCAGAGCTATACGCATTTATCTTTTAAAATCTTTAATAGATCTTTGAATTTGATATTGTTGTAATTTTTCAGAGTAAGGAAAGGAGGCTCAGAGTTGCAAACTAGTAGCTAGTGGAGCCAGTTATCTTAGCCATAGGCTATTTCACAGAAAGGCCATGCTTCTTTCCTGACACCAAGTTGGCTATTAAGATAGGAATATTTTCTAAGACAAATCAAGCAGAGTAATAGGAGCTGATTTAACTAAAAGCAGTTTAGCTATACTGTTCCTAAAGCAGACTCTCAGATTATCTTCTTAAATATATACTGTACTATTCATTCAAAAAGTGCATAAAATGAATATGTATTATCTAAAGAATAGTAAAAATGAACATTTGTGAAACCATCACCAAGATTATGAAATAAATTATTCTTGGTTCCATGGAAGATATCTGAATGCCCCTCCCTTCAAACTCCCAGGACACTGACCAGGAGTAATCACTATGTAGACTTCTGCGCTAAATAGTCTCTTTTTAACATGTTAATAGCTTTACCAACTGTGGAGATATTCTAAAGAAGACACTATTTATTTTTAGAATTATATGTAATGCCTAGTCTTGGATTTGATGCTTATCTGGAGAAAAAGAAGCTTGTAAAAAACATTTATTGTGACAACAAGGAAATTTTGAATGTGGAATAGGTATTTAGATAATAGTATTGTATCAACAGTAAGTTTTCTGAGTTTGTTAAATGCACTGTGATTAAGTTATAGAAAGTCCTCGAGTTTTGGAAATATATACTCGTGTTCATACATAGCAAAAGTAAATAAATGAAATATGACGCACAAACCTAATTGCTTCCATAAGATGAAGGCTCCCAAGAAAAGATGAATAGAGTTATTCACTTGTATCTCCCCTCTGAGAGTTGCCAAAACCCTGCTCTAGGGAAATTGATGAAGTACCAAATATGTCCCTGCAAGGATGGAGGAGGGACAGTTGCCTGGGGGTAGGTTGGGGAGAGTTTGCAGGGGTTTGAGGTTCTTACATCAGGCTGTGCATTCTCTGTACGGCACAAATCTGCCTGGTAAGATGGCAGCGGGACGGATGTTGGCTGGTGGTGCTGGAATTCAGCACGTGCATTTTTCCCTGAGAAATGGAACCTGGAAGGGATGCTTCTTTGCAATTCCTCCACCTGGTGCATGTGTTTGCTTTCAAAATTCCTCAACCTAGAAGGGACTCATCTTTTCAGGTGGTTCATCTACCTGAAGAAGGTGCCATTTAAAGAATTCCCATGAAAGCTAACTTCTTACTGATCCAGCGTTGCTAGCATCTTATTCATTTCCAATTTCCAGCATGTTTTTCATTATTTGACACCCTCCACTGCTCATTTCTGGATTCAGTGACCCCTAGGGCTACTAGTCCCTGTGCCTTTTGGAGATGATTTGGCACAAATCACGTTGGTTCTCAGCTTTCTCCAGTGTCAGCTCGGGGATAGGCTCATTTGTGTTGGCTAAGTCAGGGGCCACTAGACGATCTGATTTCCAGATCCAAAACTTGGTTGCTATGTCTCCTTTCTCATTCTTTCTGTCCGTGAGGGTTTATCTTTTTAAGAATTCCTTTAGTGGAGTTTTAGTGAGGTTTCAGATGAAGCAAACTGAGATGCACATTTCAGCTTTCCATCTTAACACGGAAACCTCTGTGATCTTTACTAAAATATATAATCACTGGCTTTTATTATTTCTTTAAAAAAAATTTGTCCTATAGGGAAAATTGTGAAAGAAGGGAACCACTAGATCAGTAATACTCCAGGGATGAAGGGTGGGAGGAAGCACGCTTCATGTCTGTCCTCACTTTCCCACATAACACTCAGCTATAGATTCGGTGGCCCATGCGTTCCTGGTCCAGACCTAGGCAGGCCTGGAAGGGCCCAGTGGGCTCCACTGCCTTCAGGTAGGAGGGTCTAGAATGAGTTGGGTTATTCCAAACCTGGTGTATGTGGGCAGTGCCAACCTTCGACTCTAGCAAGAGAGCTCCTTGGGCCCATACTTCAGACTCCACTGTGGCCCTTCTCTGGCCAGGTCTGTGGGATCGAGGCCCCGTCTCCATGTATAGCAGTAGCCTGTGTCACCTCAGCCGCAGGCCGTACACCAGAATTCCCAGCCTACGTGTGCTCAAGCCTACATCCTGGATGTCCCCTCCTGAGGGTGTTTCCCACTGCTGGGTATGGATGGAAAAGTTGCCAAGGGAGAGGTGTTGCAGAGGATGTGACTTGGATATACGAGCAAGGTGTCAGTATGTGATCACATGAGGCCGGTTGCAATGCCAGACAGAGCTGGGGTGACAAGACAAGGGAGGTGGGCCAGGAACCAGGAGCCAAGGATCATGCCACTGTGTCCCAGAGTGGAATTCTGAGGAGTCTGAGAACTCCTCGTTCAAGCCTGAATTTCTAGGTCCTTTTGAATGTATCTTTTCAAGGCAGAAAAGGAGAATATAGTATATGAAATGCTTAGCTCTTAGCTTGAGTTATAAGTTTTAATTCTATTGTATGTGGACCTCAGTTTGTACTTTCATTCTGGGCCCCCCAGGTGTTAGAAGTAGAGCTATGTGTGCGATGAGACCCTAGCAAAGTGTCCACAGAGGTGCATCATTCTTCCCACAGTTAATTCCAAGAGACCCAAGTCTATGTGACTGCCCTTGCAGGTCTTGGGTTGAGCACCATTCCTCTTCTAAGGATTAGGAGTCTTGGCAACCTGACTCTGATTGGCCCCTCCCCGAGAAGCCTGGCTCCAGTCTCCTCTCCCCTGAGTTCTGCGTGGCTTTCATTTACAGCCTTCCATGGAAACAAGACACTGGGACCTCCCTAATTCTAATGGCAGCAGCACAGCCATATTGGTCATTTCTGCAGTACCGATTATGGGCCAGGTACTGCCCCAGGTCCTTTGCACATAATTTCTACTCCTTCACACCAATGCTGAAAGATAGATGTTATTTATAGTCAGGAAACTGAGGCGCAGAGTGGTGGGGTAATGTGTTCAAGGCCGCACAGGAGGTGAGGAACTAGGATTTTGAACCTAGGTATCTTTGACTCCAAAGTCTTTATGACACTTCTTGGAGACTTCCACCCTGTGACATCCACCAGCTGGGATGCCCCTGAAGAGTAGTGACAGCCTAGGCAGAGGCCCTAGGAATCTGCTGCTGGATTAGTGCACTTTCAGCCTCTGGCCCCTATCCTTGGGAAACAATCCTTTGCCTGAGTTAGACCACCTCTTCTCAGTTTTGCCTTCTTGGTTGGTCTTTCTTCCCCTATGGCCCAAGGCTGAGCTTCTGTCCTGTCTTGTAGCATCTACACATGACTCATTCATTGCCTACAATTGAGAGTTACCTTCTCTTTGGGCCTGAATTTCATCAAAGACATGCAGTGATTTCCCAGTGAGAGCTCTGTTACTGCCAGCCCATGAGGGACATGCACTAGAACATGAAATCCCAAAAGACCCCTAAAAATCAGTTAAAGTAAGTCTATTCCAAAAACCTATAAAACTTTGTATTGATTTCCTTAAAAAAACACATTATTAGAATTTCATAAACTTTTTTATGGCCCGTTGGCAGTTGTGAAACTCAGTGTCAGCCTGAAAGCAAATGAGTTCAGCAGAGGTGAATGATGTCAGTTTACCACTGAGAATTATTTATCTTTCAATAAAAAGTTTCACAGTCAAGATCAGCCTAGCTGATTAGAAGATTATGTTAATGAAGGAAAAGTCAGGGGTTTGATAACTGTGCAGGTCAACTAATTTTTCTTGCATCCAAGATCTCAGATAGAACATCTGGAAGTAGCCAGCCTGGCTTTTTTTTTTTTTTTTTTTTTGAACAGTTATACACCAGCTGTGGCAAGGGGAAAAGTAGAGAATGGGTCAGGGCTAGTGCAAGAAATTCATTCCTACCTTGTTGACTGTAAAATTAAAGCTTTTATTCATTCCTTTCTTTCTTTCTTCATTGATTTATTCCATAAATATATATTGAACTGCTCTTTTGTTTGTTTAGTAGGGTTTCATATCATGATATATAATTCTTACAACTTCGTTACTCAGCCTCAATCCCTAATTTCATATATCTGATAATAGGTCAAATCAGAATTCAGACCTAGATCGTCTGACTCTAACTTCAGAATTCTTTCCCCAATGATGTGGCAGTCTGCTGGAGGTCAACACTAAAAGGCTTAATTAATTTACAGGCAACTTTAATTCAGAAAACACAAGTTATTGTATTAATAGATTTTTATTATGCATACCAAAATAAAGATTTTTAGAAATGTTTGATACATCAAGGGAAACCTAAACACTCTAAATAATTGTTAACAAGATAGTATTCTAGTTTAGTCTCAAAACTTCCATCAAAATATATTCCTCAACTTAGTAGGAAAGATTATAATTATATCATTTTGAAATGGTAAAAAGTTATTTTTTTACACCTTTTTAACTCCAAGGACAGTTTTACTCTTTAATGATAATTATACAAATAATGATCAATTTTCCTTAGAGCCATTAAACAACTTCCAAGCTTTATCTTTATTTTTATAAAATTACTTTTACTGAGATAATGTTCCAGTATATTTTACAAAGATAAGGCTGATGTAAAATTTTATCAGGTGTAGCTTCTGTCATTGAGTTCTGTTTTTGTTTTCTATAATTATCATCTTTACCTAAGTTAATATTGCAGGTCTAAATTTATAAGGAAATAGTAATAAGATTTTTTTTCTTGAATCAAACAACTTGATTCTAAAGTTTCTAGGGGGAAAAAACCATAATTATAGCCAGGAAAATGCTGAATAAGACACATAATGAGAAGGTACTAGCCCTATCAGATATTAGAACCTATTATAATTTACAATAATTACAATAGCATAGTCCTGGAATATGAATATAGATCAATCAATAAGGAAACACAAAATCCATAAACTCAAACTCATAAAATAGTAAAGGTAGCATTTAAAGTTGTGGGGTAACTGATAAATGGTGCTGAGATAGTCGATTCGTAAAAAAGAAATTCATATGGCTCTTAAACATGTGAAAAAAAATGACCAACCTCATTTATAATAAGAGAAATACATATTAAAACTATAATAAAACATATATATTTTTGGCTATGAACCAAGTAAAGTTGGAAACATCCACAGTGGTGTTGGGAATCAGCACCGTCATACACCGGTGGAAATGTAATTTGGGGCAACTTCTGTAGGCAATTTATCTAAATTAATCAAAATTTGAGATGAACACACCCTTTGACTTAGCAATTCTATTTCTTAATTTATATTAGAATTGTATCTTTGGAACTTATACAAGAACTTACTTTAGTTGCTATTTCCAGTAAAGAAATATAAATGGCTAGGGTCAATAAGTAAGATAAATTTTTTTCTTCTATATATTTGTTGCCTTCTCAGTTTTATACACATGCATACTCATGTATTACCAATTCAAAAGTAATGCTTAAACCAAAAAAAAAATAATTGTGCTATTTATTTTGTTTTTAGTCAAATATATATTTTCCATGTAAAATTCCAGTTTTACATTTTACTTCTATTTTTTTCTACAAAGTCTACTTTTTTTTTCTCAGGTCTGGTTTTGTGGTTTTCAAAACTCCAACAAATTTTACCAAGTGCAGTTTTGGCCATTGCCATTTTTATTTTGTGTTGATTATTATTAATTGTGAATTAAGCTAAAACGCTTTTAAATTTATTTCTTGGTTAATTGCTAAGGAAATTGTGAGTAGTTCCCCTCTTGTATGTACTAACAGTCATTATCATTGACAAAGCAAGAAAAAAATTAAAGAATATCTACAACTTCAAAATGGTAAGGTCAACGTTTCCCATTGAAGTGATAATCTTCCCCTTTAAGATAGCCTTGAATGTTATTATGAAAGTCATCTAAATAGTATTTCCTTTCTTTCCAAAGACTTTTGCATAACTGTTTTCCTTTATGTTCTGTGCATAAAAGAAACTCTTGGCATAGGTGAAGACAGCTCAGGAAGTAATATTTTGGACAAATTACCACTTCCTTGATTAACGTATAATAGTGCTTGCAAGTCTCAGAAACCTGGCAGCAGTAAACCAGTAAACCAGATCCTAAATGGTGGTCCAACTAGAAGACTAATTTTAAGCCCCCACCTGCAACTCCCAAAATGAGAACAGTCCTCATTCCTAACATTTGAAGAAAACATCAGTTGGAAAGGTTGATATAGGTAATCATATAGTCATTTACAAAGATTAATTAAACTGGACATTTCCCCCCAGTTTTTATAGATCTAATAATCCAGAGTAGGGCTGTGATAATTGATTGTGTCCCAGGAGAATTAGGGAAATGGACCTGCATAAAGAATTGTTTTATTTAGCAAGCATTTACTGAGTGTCTACTTTACACCAGGCTTGGGCTACACAGGCGTTGAATTTACAGACACAAATAAGGCATGTCTCTGCTCATCAAGGGACCCTGGTTTATTTAATCCTGCATTTTCCTTTTGCATTGCCACGTAGGTGTATGAATACATATGTGGTTATTAGTTAGATTAGTTAGCCCTGAGACAATTAAAGTCTTGAGTTTCGGAAAACAGCTTAAAACTTTTTTTTTTTTTTAACCCAGCAAATGGTAAAGTTCACTTTACAGGATACTCTGTATCCTGTCCCATTAATATGTCAATTGATGGCTAATTGCTCTGCATTATCTGTAAGCTGCTACAAACATTTTTAATGGTGTGCTCTTTGTTGTAATTTAGGGGCAGTGACTGCCATCTCTTTGTACTCTGGAATGGTTCTTTCTCAGCCTACAAAGTGTTTGGCTGGCATGCAGGGACCCGAGGAAGCTTAGCAGAAACCTGGTTCCGTGAAACATAATCCTGCCACACCCTGAAGTGGATAGATGGCTCTGTCATGCCCGCGTGCACACAGGGGCTGGTGTGTGGAAGACGCGCCAGCCAGAATCCTGAAAGGTGCTGCCGCACAGCCAGTCAGTTCCGCCAAAGGAGAAAACCACCTGCTAAGGGCACACATGGGAATGGCCGTGAAAATCTTATTTTCCTCTGTCAGAGTTTGTTCTGCTAGAGTAGAATGGCAATGAGTAAACCCTTCCCTGCCTAGTGGGGGGGGGGGGGTCTGTTTTGAGTTCAAAATATTTCTGTATCAGACATAAATAGCTTATTCTCAAGGAACTCTAAAAAGTTGAGGATGGTTTTAAAAAAAATGACTATGGTGGCTTATATTGGCCTGATAACGGGAACTCTGTGATGGATAGAGCAGTGGGAAATTGTCGGGCATTAAACCAAAGTGAGTGCTTGTTTCAGATGGTTCCATTGCTCCATGTAGATTCTCACGGAAGGCCGAGGGTAACTGGAGTAGTGTTGGTGAAAATAGAAAATAAAGTTAGGTCATTTATAAATCTGGAATAGTTTTAGTTAGCTTGGCATTGATCACAACTGAAATCATCTCTCCAAATCCCCATACTTTTCTTCTATGATTAAAAACAGAATAGATTTCTTGTAGAATTATCTACAATTTAAGAATTGTTCTCTAAACAGAGAACTATTTAGGAGAACTAGTTCCCTAGCAATGTGTGACCTTTCTAACTATATCTCTTATCTCACGCAGCCCTCAACTATCTTCTGCTAAAACCAGGCCATCACTATGTTTCGCATTAAAGATTGTTCTCGATTCTTTCCCAGATTTACCAGTGGGAGCATAATCCTGCTAGGAAGAGTTTTGTCCTCATCTTTTACGGATACTCTTGGTGCTCCATCCAGATGCTCTTTACCAGACCAGTGCCTGCACACTCCAGCTTCCAGGAGTGATCACTGTTCGCTCACAGCCGACCCTTCTCTGTGGAATCACCCTTGGCTAAATGGGAGCCTCTGTACTCTGGAGCATACACCCCCTCACCAGCCTACAGCCAATGACTGAGGGAGTAGAAAAGCCAGGCTTTCTCTCAAGGTAGGGCTAATTCCGAAGTTAAATTCACGCTCCAGAATTTGCTGCAGGTTCAGGCTGAAGTCAGACTCCAACTGGGACCACACGCATATTTAGCTCTCTCTCCTGCCTTATCTTGCCGCCTGCACTCCTCTTCCCATGAGAACACTAACACGAGAACCTCTGTCTCAGTCTCAGCATCTAAGAAACCTGACAGTCACTATCGTTATGAACAGGGCAGGCAGGTAGGAGCCTGGGGGTCAGAGTGGGATAGGAGAGAGCTCAGCACGAAATTTAACTTAATAAGTGTCTGTTTGCTAAACGAATGGCTTCTCAGGCTTGATGCTTGGATCGACGTTACGTTGTACAACTGTCATCGAAAGATCTATTTCTCAAGTAGGGCCAGGCTCTCTGATTCACTCCTGGACTGGAAATGAAATGACTCGGAAAATTCCATAAGGCTCTTTGCTGAATAGAATTGTATGGTTGTTAATGATGGTAATTCACCCACATAAATTAAACGCCAACTTTTCTCAACATGTCACTAAGTCCCTGGTTTGTGGCAGATTTGGTGAAAAAGAAGAAAAAAGTACGTTTTATCTTAGAAGTGAAATGAATCTTTTTATCTCAATGTGAGACAAAACTTACGTGAAACAATTAGAGAAATTACAAGATGGTAATGTGATGACATGCTAAAATGTAAGGTAGTAAGTTCGAAAAGAATTTAGAGAAGTAAGAAAGCAATGTGGGCATGGAAGAGTTGGGCAAGTCTTCTGGGAGGAGTGTGTGTGTTAGGGAGGTGGGTGGCAGGAGGAAGAAGCCATTCCAAGAGGAAGAGGCGGTAAGAACAACAGTGTGGAGAGAGTAACGAGGATGCCAGTGTTTGCCAGGATAAAGCAGGTTTGAAGAACGTTTCCCCTGAGTTTGCTGCTTCATCATGTTACCACCCCACTTTCCTGTTTTCATTTGCTGCTTATTCATTCATCACACATGTTTTGGACACCTACTCTGTTCCAGGAACTGAATATGTCTTCGGGCTAGGACAGTGAAGACAACGCCCATCTTTGCTTTCAAGGAACTGACACTCCCCAGATAGACTTGGGTTGGTAAATAGACAGTTGCTAATCCAGGGATGCTGTGGTACTGAAAGGGTTAAGCATAGGGTGCTAGGAAAGAACAAAGGAGGGGTACCATATCCAGAGTTGGGGGGAGGTCGAAAAAGGCTCCTGAGGAAGTGACAGCTAATTGGAGGACTAAAGTATGGTGACAAGTTAGGAGAAGGAGGGTACAAGGGAAAAAATCTAGAGATGAGAGGAATCATGGTGCTGTAAGGAAAAAATCCATGGTGCAGTGTGACTGATGTGTGTGGAGGATAAAGAGACAGGAGTTGGACCAAAAACAGAGGCCAGCTCAGGAACTTACATGTAACTAAGCAATGGAGTATAGATTTCATGTTAAGGGCCAAGAAAGTCATTGATTAAGTATTGAAATGACATGATCATATTGTTACTTCTGAACCTTTGCTTTAGCTGGAGTAGTTTGGATACGTTGAGTGAGACCACACTGGAAGCTCATGGGTACATTAAGAAGCGGCATTATACTTATGATGGTGGGAATGGAGAGAAGTGGAATTAAGAACAATGTAAATTGGTGTTTAACTGGTTTGGGGAGAAGAAAATGAGAGCTCAAGGGTAATATTGAAGAATATAGCTGAAGCAAGGGATGGGGATGATGGTGCTTTAATTAAGTTAGGGACAATGAGAGGAAGAACAAGTTGGGGAAGAAAGATTGTTCAGTTGTGGACAGGTTAAGCTTCAGAATCCAGGGAGATTCAAGTGGAGATGTTGAATAAATGAGTTTGAAAGTTAGGAGAGAGTTTTGGTGGTGGTTATGTACGGTTGGGTTTCTACAAATTGCTCACCTTTGTGTAGTGGCAGCGCCATTCTCTCAGTTCCCCAGGCTGGACACTCTTACTTCCCTAAGGGGTCCATAGATGAACTTCACGGGATTCATGAACATGCTTGAAATATACGCAACATTTTGACCATGAATGAATATGTCCATCTTCCTGGGACTGTAAGCCATAGTTTTTCAAGGGTTTTTCAAAAGGTTTCTTGACCCCCTCCCTCCACCATAGACAGGCAAAAAAGATGAAGAATCAGTGAGTCGCAATCTCTTTGTCTCTTTCTACTTAATCATGAGTCAGGATCTTCTGTGGCATCTGTGAGTGATGTTTATAATCCCTCATCTTTGTTCCTTGCTAGTCTCCTAGTTGAGAGCCTTGCCACCTACAGTTTTAACTAATTTTTTATTGCGATGTCTCAACTTCCCAATATATATAACAACATAAGATATATATGTTTTTTCTCTAAACTGCTACCAAGGATATGAACTTGAGTCCCCATTCTTATGGGTAGCAGAAAACCTTATCCATGCTAGCCCCTTCTCAAAATTACCAGCTTAGTTTACTGATGTTTGCAATCCAGTTATTAAAATCTCAGGCTCGCTTCGATTCAAAGCACTGTATCTTAAAGTTAGACTTGCAAGTCTACTGGAAGCTGAATACAGAGGAGTGGGGTGTGATCGGTCCTTTCCCTCTTTCCTTCTCATCTCAGGCAGCTATTGTGCTGATGGGGGTGTCAGGAAGGTAAGGGTAAGTGAAAGGAATTCAGTCGTGTGATTGGCAGCATATTGGAGGTAGCAAACTGGCCATCCTCGCTCGCAGTGGGCTGATGCCTTACCTGGTCTAACTTCTGTGTGTTGGTAACCAGATTCCTATGTGTTGGTAACCACATAGTGTGGTGTCTTAGGTGGTCTTGGATGCCCACCTAGCAGACTCATGGGGCTGGTGCAGCTTCTTCCCCTCACTCTCGGTGGGCGGCTCTCTGTTTCCTCCTTACTCCAGCCCACCATTGATCAGTATGAGCAGCTAGTTGCTGCCTCCTCCTCATTTGGTGAGCTCGGCTCGGTCTATAGGAAACTCGGAATCCTTACTACATCTGCCTCAATCTCAGTGAAACTGGGAGGGAGAAGAGAGCAACCTTCATACCTTCCGACTACTGCCTTCCTGTGTGCTGGGATCTACCTGTCAAGGTATTCTGGTGGCATCCAGGTGCAGCAAAAGTTCATAACATTCTTCCCTTCCCAGTAATGCTTTCACATGTCCTGAGTGACTCTCTAGGGGACATCTGGCTTGGCTGGGCAGAAAGAAAGAAGCTAAACTGCACCCCCCCCCCCCCATGGACGGAAGACAAAGAGGGTAAATGCTGATTCACAAACTTGGTTCTCCTCAAAAGATGATTCCTCTTCCTCTCTCTACCCAGTCCATAGGGGGCTGCTTTACTGATTCTTCTCAAAGTCTCCTTTGCTAGAAAGTCCTGCATCAGTGATGTCAAGCACCAGTTGTTTTTCAGCTGTTATGTTGTCTCCAGTTAACTCCAGCAGGAAGGGGTCTCAGCACATACTGCAACTTCACGTTACTAACCTCTTAACTGGTACCCATGTCTTTCCCATACATCCTTCCTAATATTTCTAACTCCAGTGACTCCCCACAGTCAAGGAGAATCTCCTGACTGGTCTCTAAGGTCTTTGACAACTCTGACCCCATGTACCTTTGCAGTTTCAGCTCCTACCATGAGCTCATGCAATAGTACGGGCATTAATCAAAGCACATCTCCATGTGTTTTTCATGTTGTGCTTTCCACCTGCAATATCCTTTCTTTAAGTTTGATTGAAAAAACTCTCTATTCATTCTTCAGGTCAACCTCACATATCCTCTTCTCCATAACGTCCTATCCCTTCCTTCAGTAGGAATGAATCCCTTCCATGATATTCGCAATATGCTTCACTTCTCTGGTTCTGCCTTATTATACTGAGAGATTGTAAGAAATTGCAAAACGGATATATACCTTATTCATCACATTATCACCATGAGCCTGGCAAGATACCTTGAATCTAGTAAATGTTCAACAGTTCAGTGAGACTGAGATGATAGGTAAGGTGGAGTCAGATTATGGAAAGAGCCTTAAATGACCTTAAATACTAGTTCAGTAGGTGGTATCCGTTAGAGTTAGGACAAGATGCACACATTTCCCGGATTATTTATTTTTGCGATTTAGTTTTAAAATGCTCACATTGCAATAGCTTAGGAACATCTACCCCAAAGCAAACCATTAAAATAATAGAAATCCAACACACAAATTATGATTGTCTGCCCAACAGAGCGCTCTCTGCTTGCCAAAATCTGGAGAGCAGACTAAAACCATGTTTGCCGGGTCTAAAACACAATCAACACGTGAGGACATGGAATCTGAAAGAAGACCAAGTGTAATGGCCCCCCACGATTAGTCTGTATCCCCAGAAATTAGCACTATACCAGATGCCAGGACTCATATTAGGCTGGGGGGAGGGCACAGTTTCAGCGATGCAGTGGTCATGGAGGAGAAAATGAAGTGATCAGGGCCAAATCCTGGTAGGGGAATGAAGTCCGTATGGATGTCTATTGGCAGACTGCACATCCTGCATCGTATAGCCATGTGGCCTGTGCCATCACACATGTGAGCATCTGGGCTCTGACAAAGCAGCGCTTCGGGATAAACTTCATCTTCAAGGGCAGCCTTAGGCAGAGGGCTTCAAAGAGGGCTCAGGGAGCTATGGGCAACACTTGAAGACTTGGGCTAAACTAAAAAAAAAACCAGATTTATATGAATAAAGGCTTCGATGTTCTTTAAACATCTCCCTTCACATGCCTGCACCCTATAAACAACGAGACTGGTGCACATATACAGTGCTCTTAATATATTTGGAAGAGCATCTTGACACACCTAAACTTAATCTGGCTTTCTAAATTTTCAAGAGCCAGATCTAACAATGTAGATGCGTCAGCCAGTCCATATGAAAACTACATATACTTTCAGCCACCTCTCCCACCCATACCCTCCCCCATCAGGTGTACACACCCTTGTCCTCACGTGACCACACCTTGCTAACCCATTTCTACCCACAAACAGAGGCACATACATTCGCAAATACCCACATCTTCATCAAACCTTGGGATCAAACTTTCCTTCTCACAGCCTACCCTGAATCAGACAGCTGTTTTAGGTCTTCTCTGACCCACCAGCTACACTCTAGGTGGAACAGCTGTGGTCAGAAACTTGGCCAGGACACGCTGCCAAGACAGAGTTAGAGGTGGCTGAGTGAACAGCTAGTGAGTGTAGCCGTGGAATGTGGGTGGAGCCAGAGGAGAAGGGGCGCAGCTGATGCCACTTCAAGAAGAAGGTGGGAAGCTCCGCTCCCTTCCCAGGGAGCTGACTGAAGGCAGCTGTGTGCTGCTGATGTGAGGAAAACGAGATGATGGAGCTTAGCTTCAGAAGCAGCAGCTGCTGTGGTCCGGAGGGCGCTGCCAGGTCACTCCCCAGAGTGTGGACCTTGCCCTGATGCCTGTGTGTAATAGTAGGAGGTGGCTGGCTCTCCCCTTTGGGAAGGACTTTGGTCAAATGGCGTTGGCAAAGTTGGTCGTATTGCTTTGTGAGAACCAGCATGGGATCATACATGTGAGAGTATGCATTGCGTCATGCAAGCATGTGTTTACTCTTGTACATAGAGGCTACTGCCCCTGGGATAACTTTAAAGATCTCTGCCCAGTAGGAAAAGCTGAGAGTTAGCAGGGGTCAGCTAAATACCTCGGATGCCGTCACATACAGCTCCGCCTGCCTGTGAGTCTCAGGCTCCCATTATCATTTACAAGCCAGATATCTCATTTAGTCCGAGGTCCTGATTCACTCCACACTCACCGTTGCCTTCCTGCCCCAGATGACTTATTCCAGGACAAAGGAAGCCATTGGGGCCACGGACTCCCAGTCGTTCGGAAGCATTACTTACTTGGGAGTCACTAGGTAAGGCAACAGCAAGATCCAGCCTTGCTATTTAAATACCAACTGCAATCTCAAGACCCAAGGTCATGATCTTTAAAGCAAAGGCTCGCCGAGGTTATTTTAATAAGACTCAATCAATTGTTGGTTTCTACCACTTTCATGTCCCCATCCTAGCTTTTCAGTGTCCTACTTCCCCCGCTTTCCTGCCTGACCAGGGTCCTTCTGTAGCTTTTCTGACAGTAGCTTTTCAGGCCTCTGTGAATCTGCTCTGCAGAAGTGTTCCCGATGGCCAATTCTCATCCATCACACTGACGTGACTGTGGAAAGACCTGTGGTTATAGAAAGACCCAGGCTTAGCAAATGATTAAAAACCAACTCTTGGGTGAACTCATTCATCTTTCGCACACACACCCCAAATTTCAAGCACTTTAGCACCCTTTCCATCCGATCCTGCTTTCTAGCTTACTTGCTCCTTTCTTTGATTCAGCCACCAGAATCAGCCGTATCTTTGATTTCACTCCTTCTTGGCCATCTCCTCAGCAACAGCTGCCTTCTCAATTTGACTGCAATCTCCACGTTCACTGTGGATAAATCCATAAGCTGAATCCATCTGCCTCCAGCAGCTGGAAATCCTATTCTCCCACCATTTGATTCCCTCCTTGGACAGCAAGTGAGCCACAGAGCCTAGAAAGTATTTGGATTGAAAAAGTACTGCCCTCCTTCAGTGGCTGCTGTCAAAACTCTTCCCTCAATGTGGTATTTGGAGAACATCATTTGAATGAAAGTATTCATTCTAAAGTGTGAATGACTACTAGATGGCCAATCAAATTTATTGCTCTCTAAAAGAAGTGTTTCAGAAGAAGGGGACTATGTTTCTGATCTGTCAGAGAATGAGAAGATCCTTTTCTAGGTTCCCAGTCTCTAAGGAATCTGCCCTGATACATCTCTGGTCTCCTGACATCAGCATTTTTATTCCTTTGCTCCCTCCATAGGATACCCACCCTTCCAAGGACTGATACTGTAACTCTCTGGATAACTGTACTCCTTGGCTTCTTCTTGAGGGTGAAAACTAAACCCAGGAGTGTGATCTCCCCCGCTAGTCTGCTTTCTGATATCTGTCACTTATCAATGGATTAGTTTGTTGGGAAGTGCAATGAAGTGGATTCACCTTCCTCCAACACTCTACAGTTCGTGTTTGTTCATAGAGCAAGGCCACCTGCTCAAAATTACCAAAGTTCATAGGAAATACTTGTCACAGGCTCCTCTTCCTTTCTGCATAAGCCCATAAATAAATAATATAAGGAACCATTGTTCATGTTCCTTTGTTGGGGATCTGAGGCGCTTATGACAATTATCTTGGTATACACTTCATATATATCATTTTATTGTCGCCTTGACCCCATAAGATGGCAATGACTTGCCCACTATTATGGTTGAAGACCCTGAGGTTTAGATACATTAAATAATTTGCCTGAAGTCATGTAGTCAACATATAGCTGTTTTAGGGTTCAGATCAAAGTCTGTCTAATTCCAAATTCTGTTTTCCTTCCACTCCACCGATCTGGCCAGGAATGATATGCTATGATAAATGTCTTGATGTTTTTCTCCCCTCACATTTGAAGGCCATCTTGGTGACTAATGGGAACTTTGTTCCTTATTTACAACATTCTTCACGAATTATAAAGTAAGGTCCCTTGAGACTGGTATGACTTCATTGCAACCAACCAGCTGGCTCACCTCAGCCCTCAGCTTTTTCCTGCTGGTCACCAATAAGTCAGACAAATCTGCCTTATCTGCCACAATCGTGACTACACCTACATTCCCCACCAAATTGTAGATGCAACTTGTGCTTCCATTTGTTGCAAGGGACTAATAGTTTATGTGATAAGCAGAGAGTTGAGCTTGAGAGAAGTTAAAAGTAAATTTAGAGCTCACTCCTGGCCCATGGACAGAACATAAGCTTGGGGTGTGCAGCTGGGAAAATGTGCGAGTCCCTGAACTACAGATTCCCGATGTGTGAATTTGTGAGGCTTTATCATGAGTACTGTGACGGCTGCGACTTAGCGGCAGCTGATATCATCTGCCAGTTTTGCATATATTCCTCTTCATTTTCTAAGGCAAACCACAGATGTTTTATCCCTTGGGATCACACCTGCAGACCTAAAATCAGTTAAAAAAAAAAAAAAAAACCCAAAAAAACAACGGGAGAGCAGATGTTTTGAAATTGGAACGATTATGTGATTGGACAGGGAAAAAAACCAAAAGTGTTCCACTATTCTTTTGTATGTACAAATGCCAGAAAGTAAGTCCTCTTGTTACTCTAATATGGAAGACCAGTAGTCCTGACTTTTTCTGTTTCCCCTAATCAAGAGAGCAGTTTTGACACTTTATTTACATAAAAGATGATGGGTTTTATTCTAGCCCTGAGATTCAACTCACCTTTAATAAATTGTCCCACCGTATTCCTGACCCACCAGTATAAAATAAAGGAATGCTTTTAAGTCATATGAGGGCACCACATTTGCTGATGCAAAAATGCTTTCGTCCGATAGGAAAGTTAATTAAGCAATAAGACACGACATGACATGAATTATTATGTAATAACTCATGTCTTCGGTTAGCTAGGTGCAAACCCAAAGGCCAACTACCCCTTCAGCATCTAGGCATGAATTATGCTATAATAACTCAAGCTCTGGAGTTTTCCACTAAAGCAGAGTTGGGTGGGGGAGGAGAAAACCAAGGACAAAAATTGATATTAAACAAGCAAGAGAGGATAAAGTAGTCATTGTTTAGACTTATATATGCACCCATTAAGAAAGACATTAGTGACAAGAATTTGGGGGTGAAGTTCACTGGGATTCTTTCTGTCATTTCTCAAAGCTTTGAGAAGACACTGCATACTTTCAGCTTAGGGCTGGGTACAACATGCTGAAGAAAATTCTTTGCCAGAAATATGGGCACTTGGACATTCCTCAAGTGCAGAGGATTCTGTCTGACTCAAAGGGGGAGATAATTCATCTCTTTATAACTTTTGAAATTTCATATTCTGCCCTCTGATTTGGGGGAAATGTCAGCACTCATGGATCATGAGAGACAGGGATCCAGCTACCCGAGTTTTCTGCATCAGAAAACACCGCTTCCCTTGCTTCTCTGTGTCCCACTTCTAATTGGGGCTGGGTTTTGGTTCAGAACTAAGGCACTGAAGCAGGCTTGATTCTCCAGGCTTCAGTCTGACCTGAAGAAGTAAAGAGATACCGTGCAAAACCCACAGCATAAAGAGTTACCTAGAATGAGCTCATTTGACATCACACATGAAAGAGTGAGCACAAAATTAAGTTTACAGAGAGATTCTCCTAATTTTTCTTCTTTCCTTTCATGAGTATATTTATTTAGTGAATGATGATATACTCCACAAGTCCCAATTAATGGCCATGCTCCTGTTCATCTCACAGCTGGATAGATCGACAGCCAATCAGATCACTCAGTTAAAATCCATTTTGATCAGAAAACATCTACAAAGGAAGCAGCAGCATTTTCCTCCCTTTGAATGTTGACACATAGAGCTGATGGAGATTGACAAGAAGGTGTCCTGTCCAGCCCCACTCAACTCGAGCTGCACACAGAACAGCTTTCCTGTTTCCCTCTTGTTCACCTCCTTCAACTTCCAGCCACAGCCTGCACGGAGATGAGCAGTTCAGCAAATCTGCGACTTCAGATCTTACAAGTTTGCTGGTAAAATTCCAAAATTCATAGTCAGACCATGCCTCCCTCCATACGACTAACATATGGTATTAACAAATTTTATCAACACTGTATAAAAGGAACAGCTTCAGAATGTGTTTCTGTTATTCTTACAGTTACTCTGTTGCCTTTCAGCGTGGCACTGATATTGCCTCTCTTTGGTCCTGTTCGAAAGGCTGATTTTAACATTAATTTCTTCTCTTAAAAGCCTTCATGGTGGAATTCTTACTTTATTTGGTGAGTTGCAATTCGGCCTCTTTGCTGAGCAAGTGGCCACCTCATACTTCCCTATTTATCTGATGAAAGTTTACAGTGTATTTGGTTAACAAACTCTCCATGGGTTGGCGGCCGGGGGCGGCGGGGGGGAATGGTTTTGATGAACAGAGATGGTCTAGAGCAGGGGTCAGCAAACTTTGGGTGTAAGAGGCCAAATAACAAGTACTTTTGCCTTTGTAGTCCTTTCCAGGTCCTCAGCTCTGCCTTCATGGTATAAATGTAGCCAGAGACAGTAGGTAAGGAAGCGTTCCAATAAAATCTTACTTACGAAAATAGGTAGTGGGTCCAGTTGGGCTTGCAAGCCATGCTTGCCAAACCATAGTGTAGAGAGTCCAGGGGAGGTGGGCCAGTTCTCTTTCCTCACTTTGGATAACAGTTTCTCAACAGCTGGGAGGAGGCTGTGAAGGCAGGAATGTTGGCCCATGAGGAGTACAGTGGTGTAGTGAAAAGATAAAGAATTTGGAGTCAGATAGATGAGCGAGTAAATTTTGGTCCAGCTATTTTCTCCTGTGTGACTTTGGGAAAGTTAACAAATGCCTCTGCACTGCACTCTCCTCATCCTTAAGAGCAGTCACAACATCCAGAGCAAGGATATTAGCTTTGCATATACCACTGTCCTCCCCTTCCTCCTGGGCTTGCAGCTAGCCTACATTACCCAGCCTCTCTTGCAAGCAGGTTCTTCCTTGTGGCTAAGATCTCATCGATAGAAAGTGCAGAGAGATTGTGTGCTTGTTCTAGCCGAGTCCAGCTCCATCTGCACTCTTCATTATGCTGGCTGCAGCCTGGACGTGGTGGAGTGTAACCTCAGCACGTATACAAGAACAAATCCAGTATAAGATATGGAAAAACAAGAGAGAAGGAGCCTGGTCCCTGAAGGGCTGCTTCCAGTGCGGCCTAATGAGTTGAAACTTTTTTTTTTGTGAGCGAGAAAGAAGCATTGTTCTTGAGGGTGCTCATTTTAGTGTGTTCTCACTTCAGAAGCTTAGCCTAACGTAAAGATACAATATCTAATTTGCATGATTATTATAAAGATATACAATAATTCATATAACATGCTTGACACTTAATTGTGTTGAGTAAGGGATGACTTTATCTGTTTTGTTACTCAGGTGGGCAGTGGAAAACTTGGTTAAGAGGTAGGTTCAGTATTTGGCAGAAGGTGATCTGAGTATTTTGCAGGAGGGTTCCTGCCCTCCAGCCTGGGATTCCATCTTTTCTTCATTAATTGGGGCATGTTTGGGGAGGCGTGGAAATGTGCTGGGTGAGCAAAAGTGGGTGAGGACATCAGCCACCTAGCTTGGAGGGCGGGAGAGAGAAATAGAGGAAGTTTCCGGTGAGGTTACTGCACAGATATGTGTGCAGATGTGTGTGTGTGCTCACATGCATGCATGCAAATAGGACCATAGCCTTGTTTTGCGTGTGTGTGTGTGTGTGTGTGTGTGTGTGTGTGTGTGTAGAAGGCAGAGGTGAGCTCCTGGCTATTTTTTGAAAAATATTTTTATACCTCTTTATTTTTACTTCTGAAAATCTTCCAACAAAGAATTTCTTTGAAATATATTTTCTTTGATGATGAAAGTGTGATTATGGAATATAACAATCTTTATGAAAGATTGTACATACCTAGATAATACATTAAAATTGTTTATAAAATTTTTAAGAAAGAAATGGGACCAAAATCATTTATAACTACACTATCCAAAGTAAACTCAGAGCAACATGTTGCTGTATATTAGATATAAAATGGTCACAGGATGTCCATGTACATATGTGTGTGTGTATGTGTGTGTGTGTAGTGTATGTGTGTGTATATATATATAAAATTTGGTTTCCTGACTTAAATGTAAGTATTTCCCATGTCATAACATATTCTTTTAAAACATTTTCTCAATGGCTATATGATGAAAGTATCATAACTCATGGAACAATCCTTCTAAAATTGTTTCTAATTTTTCTTTAGAAATGAAGATTATTACATGTAAATGTATATTATACAACTAGTATAATAACCTAATAACTAACCAGCTTGTATTCATTCTTTATGTTGTTGTAAGAATAATACTTGCAGGATACAAAGCCGATTTTGTCACTTATCAGCTTAAAACCCTTAAAAGGCCATGTCTTGTTCTTGTGAAAAAAATTGGTATTTTTGCTACAACCCTCAAGACCCTTCCCAGTCTGGTCTCTTGCTGACCTTTCAGCCACCTCCCGTTTCCCTGGATCCTTCACCTAAATCCATCTATTCTGATTGCAGTTAATTAAATATGCTATAATCTCCCCACAGAGCCTCATTCAGGTTTTCTGTGTGAAAAGCTCCCTGCTCCATCCAACTATACCTCTTGATTTAAAAAAAGTTTTTTTTAAAACAGTTTACCATTTTTTGCAGTTTATTTCTTATTTATTTATTTGCTGGCTGCATTGGGTCTTTGTAGCTATGTGTGGGCTTTCTCTAGTTGCGTTGAGTAGGGGCTACTCCTCGTTGTGGTTCATGGGCTTCTCATTGCGGTGGCATCTCTTGTTGTGGAGCATGGGCTTCTAGATGCGCAGGCTCAGTAGCTGTGGCGCAGGGGCTTAGTTGCTCTGTGGCATGTGAGATCCTCCCGGACCAGGGCTCAAATTCATGTCTCCTGCATTTGCAGGTGGATTCTTAACCACTGTGTCACCAGGGAAGTCCCCATACCTCTTTAATTATAGCTCATTCTTTTCTCTCTCTCTCTCTTTTTTTTTTTTGGACTTTCCATTACTTATTTTTCTCCAATTTTATTGAGATATAATTGTCATATAACATTGTATAAGTTTAGGATGTACAACACAATGGTTTGATATATGTATGTATTGTGAAGTGATCAGTGTGATAAGGTTAGTTTTCAACCATCATCTCATATAGTTACAAATTTTCTTTCTTTGTGTTAACTTTTAGGATATATTCTATTAGCAGCTTTCAAATATACAATACAGTATTTTTAACTATAGTCCTTATGTTATACATTACGCCCCTAGAATTTATTTTATAGAACAGCACAGTACTAGCATAAAAACAGACTGATAGATCCATGGAAGAGAATCAAGAACCCAGAAAAAAACCCATATATGATTAATTTATATTTGACAGGGGAGCCAAGAATAGTAAATGCAGAAGAGATACTGTTTTCAGTCAATGGTGCTGGGAAAATTGGATATTCACATGCGAAAGAATGAGACTGGATCTCTCATCTCACTCAAAATATTAACTTGAAGTAGATTAAAAGTTAAATGTAAGATGTGAAACCATAAAACTTCTAGATGCAGATACAGGGAGAAAGCTTCTTGACATGGGTATTGGCAGTGATTGGTTATGATACCTAAAGACTAAGCAACAAAATTAAAAAAAAAAAAAAGTGGGACTACATCAAACTAAAAAAATTCTGCACAGTTAAAACAATAATTGACAAAACAAAAAGGCAGCCTATGGAATGGGAGAAAATATTTACAAACCACATACCCGAGAAGGCGTTGGTATCCAAAATTGTAAGAAACTCATACAATTCAGTAGCAAAAAATCCCCTAAATCCAACTTAAAAATAGGTACATGATGGTCCAGTGATTAAGACTCTGTTCTTCCAACGCAGGGGACTTCGATTTGATCCCTAGTTGGGGAACTAAGATCCCACATACTGCATGGCATGGCCAAAAAAAAAAAAAAAATGTACATGACCCAAATGGACATTTTTTCCAAAGAAGATATTCAAATAGCCAATAGGTACATGAAAGCATGTTCGAAATCACTGATCATTAGGGAGCTGGAGATCAAGATCATGAGACATTGCCTCACACCTGTTAGAGTGGCTATCATCAAAAAGGCAAGAGGTAAATCATGTTGGCAAGGATGTAGAGAGAAGGGAATGCTTGTGCACTGTTGGTGAGAAGGTAAATTGGTACAGCCACTATGGAAAACAGTATGAAGTTTTCTCAAAAAATTACAAATAGAAATACCATATGATCCAGCCATTTTGCTTCTGGATATATATCTGAAGGAAATGGAATCACTATCTGGAAGAGATAACTGCACCCCCTTGTTCACTTAAACATTATTTACAATAGCCAACACATGGAAACAACCTCAGTGTCCATTGATGGATGAATGGATGAATAAAGAAAGGTATAAATATACAATGCAATGCTAATCAGCCACAAAAAAAGAAGAAAATCTTGCCATTTGCAACACCATAGATGGACCTTGAGAGCATTATGCTAAGTGAAATAAGTCAGAGAGAAAGACAAATGCTATGTTCTCACTATAAAACCAAATTCACAGAAACAAAGCTAAGAAATGTGGTTGCCAGAGGCAGGGGTAAGTGGTGGGAAAATGCGGTTAGATGCTTAAATGGTTCAAACTTCTAGTTACAGTCCATTCCTTGTCATTTCTGCGCAAATATCTTCATCTCACGAAGCCTTTCTTGACTCCGAGTTATAACTTATCATTTAGTACTATATACCTTTCATTTCTAGTATGGGTCACAATTTTCACAGGAGTATGTGATTATTGGAAATCTTGCCCAACTAGATTGTAAATACCTTAAAATAGGAATCTGTATATTTTTGGCCATCATTAAATCTTTTAACAGCTCCCAGCATATTCAACAAATACTGGGCATGGGGAGGTTGAATCTCTACCTAAAACTATATAAAAATAAATTCAAAATGAATTAAAAAATAACAAAAGAAATCATGAATAATTGGTAAGACATTCTTTAGGGAAGCCCTGTGAAAATTATATTTTATTATCTAAAACCAAGACTTCTAATATGACAAGAACACCCACCATAGTATAGACACAAAGAAACATTTACAATACACATTATGTACAAGACTAATTTTCTTAATACGGAAAAAAAGATAAATCAGTAAAAGCAATCCGAGAGAAAATTAGGAACATGAATAAACAATTCACAGAAGACAATAGTAAACATAGTATATTCAACCTAACTTTAAAGAATTGAAAATTAAAATAACTGAGAGATTGATTATCACTGATCAGATTAGCAGTGACAAAATATATTGGTGATTTCTTTATAGGAGAAAAAGGGATTCTCTTTTTTTTCTTTTTCTTTTTTTTAATTGAAATATAGTTGATTTACAATGTTGTGCCAATGTCTGCTGTACAGCAAAGTGACTCAGTTATACACATATATACATTCTTTTTTTTAATATTCTTGCCCATTATGGTTTATCCCAGGAGATTGGATATATTGTTCCCTGTGCTATACAGTAGGACCTTGTTGCTTATCTGGGATTCCCATATGTTGGTGGTGGAAATATAAATTGGTGTAAAGCTTCTGTGATACTATTGGGCAATATTTATGGAAGTTTTAAAGTACACATCATTTGACACAGTCATTTCACGTCTAAGGATTTACTCAAACTATGTTAATGAAGTGTTCATCAAATACATATATTTGTGTGAGTGTATGTATGTGTATGTGTATGTACGCATATATGTGTATATCACGTTGGTTGTAGCTTAGATGGCAGTAACAATGCTCTGGAAACTGTCTCAGTACTCATCAAAAGGGGATTAAATAGGTGAATTGTGATATAAAATTATCGTTAAAAGCTGTGCTACCATTAAAAGGTATGAAGTAAGTCTTTGGATCAGTATGGAAAAATGTCCACTATTTATCAGTGATTTAAAAGAATGAGTGCAGAGTAATTTATATGCTGTGATTCCATTTCCATAAAGAAGTGTATACATACAGATATTCAAATATTATGTATGCATGTAATGTGTGAAAAACATCTGATTGTGAGCACTTGCCAGTAACTCCCCCTGGGGGATGAGAGTGTGTATCAGTGACAGGCAGGGGGGTAGGGAGATGAGGGAAATATTTCCTTTTAAGTTTTCAGAATTCTGGGTGGTTTATTTTTCCATCAAAGAGGTATTACTCTCTCTGTAAAAACTTGAAATAATTCTCTGCTATTAAAATCAGCAAAGAGTGACCACTCACTGTTATAATTCACATTTGATATCACATTCAGTTCATTCTTATGTATTTTTATGCTATTTCAACTCATTGAAATATTTTTAAATGTTAGGATAATTTTTAGACACCCCCCCCCAAGTAATCTCTTAAATTTTGGCTCTTTGTCCTTTTCAGAGAACTTTAAAAATCACTGTGTCAAATATCCCCCCAAATTCTGTTGATATATTGATTCAAAGAATAATAAACTTTGGAAGGAGTTATCTTTAAAATATTAATTTCTTCTCTCTCTACATATATCTTCTTTCAGTACCGTTGGTGAACTTTTTTATATCTTACACATTTCTTGAAACTTATGTGTAAGTATTTTGTATGGTTTTAGGATTTGTAAATATTACTTTTTTTTCTATTGTATTTTTCTGCTTGGCTTTTCATAATAGGTCTTTATTTTTTTGTCATTATTTATTTTGAATCTGACCACTTTGTTGAGCTTTCTTAATAGTTCTTATAGTTTTCAGTTGACTTTCTTGGATTTTCTATACACAATAAAGGCGTCTACAAATAATGATTTTTTGACTTCTTTTACCAATAGCTGTATCTCTTGTTTCCTTTTCTTATCTTGCTATATTTCTAAAACAGTGGTTCTCAAAATTCTTCCTTGCAAATTCCACAGAGACAATTAACTTTTACAGAATGCTTTCATTGGACTTTGGAAAATTTTTGTATCCTTGATTAACCCATGTTTGCAATTGATGAGTGAAGATTCTGATGTGAATCTTAGTAGACATTTTTCTTTACATAGATTAACGTGAAAGATGAAAGTTTAACAATACAGATGTTGAATCTTCACTTGGTTGTGAACAGTATGAGGGGCTTGCTTGCTGAATCAGTTGTCTCCTAATTCTGGAAGAATAATCCTCAATTTTATGTGTTTTTTCAGAATACAATAACAGCTTTCACAACATACCTTTAAAGTTAATCAGCATTATTATTTTCTCCATTTTTTTTCCCTCCATTATTTTTTAAAGTCTAAGCCAGGAGTCAGCAAACTATGGCAAATTGTCAAAATCTGATCCAATGCTTTTTTAAAATAAAGTTTTATTGGAGCACAGTCACACCGTGTATCCCATGTATGCCAAATGTGTTTATTATTGTCTGTGGTGGCTTTTACACTACAGTGGCAGGTACAATGAGGACTGTATGGCCCACAGAGCCTAAAATAGTCACTATTTGGTCCTTTTCAGAAAAAAGTTTGCCAACCCCTGATCTAGACAATCATCATAGCAACAAATCAAATCCTGAATGTTGGCATTTATTAATCTCAGGGGCAAATACCGTAAATACTCTCATCATAACCAATTTCAAGCTACCAAAGGTGGAGTCTGGAATAGATATGCTGTGTGTGTGTGTGTGTGTGTGTGTGTGTGTGTATAGCAAGCCAGTATATGGTACTATTTTCACCATACTGATACACTAGCTGCAAAAGCCTTGGAAACATAGGTAATACTAACATGTAGCAAAATATTTAGGGAGTGATACATTTTGAGTATTTATTATCTTTGGTTTTAATATACTTTAATTGTAAGTTTACATATTTAATTTTTAATAATGGCTGTATTTGATAACTGGCTCATAAAATTCCTAAAACGTTAACAATTAACTTCTCTCAGGAGCCAGTATGTACCAGTTACAGCACACCAATGTCTTGAAAAGCTTTTCAAAACACAGGTTGAAGAGCACCGCCCCCCAGAGTTTCTCATTCAGTAGGACTGGCATGGGGTCTGAGAAGCTGCATTTCTAACAAGTTCCCAGGTGATGCTGGTGCTACTGGTCTGGGAACCAAACTTTATGACCCACAACAGTATAAGCTTAAACAATAGGAGGACCCCCTTTTGTTAGAGATGGATAATCTAAACCATATTAGACAAGTATCATATTTTTAATTTACTAGGAATGTTTTTACTGTTGTTACTGTTGTTAATTCAATATTGATGTTGAGTTATATCAACTGTCTATTGCTTATCTTTTGAGATCATTTATGTTTCCTCTTATCTATTTATTTGATATTTCTAGTAATACATTTCTCACTAAGAAACTATCCTCTCATTGCTGGTATTGTCTATAATCCCAATAGGTTATTCTTTTACTTTATTACTGCACTCAATTTGCTTATCTTACTGATTTAGGATTTCCCTTCTACATTCATAATGGAAATTGTTTTGGCTGTGTTTTTGTTCTTTCTCCCAAGATTCTACTTTCTACATAATACTAGCTTTTCAAAATTAATTTTAAAACTTCCCATCTGTTTCTATGAGCTGAGGTGGAGTTTATTCAGTATGGAAATTACCTCTTTCTGGAAAATGTGAAGTCTCATTGGAAGGCACATCTGGTTTGGAAACATTTTAGAGGTAATTCTTCGTAATATTTTCATTTTCTTCCATGCACTTGTTCTGTTGACACTATATTTGTTTGGACTTAGTTTGAGTAAATTCACTTTCCCATATAATTGACCATTTTGTCATGATTTTGAATATTTTTAAACATCTGAATCTGCTTTTATTTTCTTCCTTCTCATTTTGTAAATTTATCTCTTCTCCTTTTTCCTTGATTAGATTTGCTATTTTATAGACTTTGTATTTTGTTACTTTAAAAAAAAATCTGATCTACCAATTCTACTATTTTTCTAAGTTCCACTTTGTGCTTTTACATTTCCTTTTCCTTAGGTTAATTTTTTTTTGTATTTTTTAACCTCTTGGATTGATATCTTAAGTTGGATATTTTGTTCTTTAAAAATTGAAAAACATAGCTCTGAGTTGACTGTTGAACTCAGTTTGACTATTTTTATTTGTTTTGATAAGTAATATTTTCAGTTGTGTTCTTTTTTATTATCTGAAATTTTAATTTTGCTTTCCTATAATAGTATTTAGAAATGTTTTATAATGTCCCAGTTGTTGAAATTGAGCATGGGAAGAGGGGAGCGGAGGGGGAGAGGGGATGAAGGAGGGGAAATATCGGGGTTTGGGGTTGGTTAACATCTTGGTGTTCATTATTTCAGTTTGTTAGGTTTAGAAGATATTGTAATATTTATTCCTTTGATATTTATTGATGCTTTCTTGGTGACTTAATAACTTTAATTTTCAAAACTGAATACTTAAAAATATATGACCTAGGCTTGTAGTATGCTGTATATCATATACTTAAATCTTGTTAATTATATTATCCAACTTGTCTCCAGCTACATTGTTTGCATTTATTTGATCAATCAAAAGAATTAAAAATTGCCATAAAATTTTTATGACAATTTATTCTGCCAATTTCTTCTGCTTTTTAAAAGAAATTTTATTGGTGTATAGTTGATTTACAATGTTGTGTTAGTTTCAGGTGCACAACAAAGTGAATCAGTTATACATATACATATATCCACTAGTTTTTATATTCTTTTCCCATATAGGTCATTACAGAGTATTGAGTAGAGTTCCCTGTGCTACACAGTAGGTTCTTATTAGCTATCTATTTTATATATAGTAGTGTGTATATGTCAATCCCAATCTCCCAGTTTATCCCTCCCCCCTTTTCCCCTAGTAACCATAAGTTTGTTTTCTACATCTGTGACTCTATTTCTGTTTTGTAAAAGTTCATTAGTACCCTTTGTTTCCAGATTCCACATATAAGCAATATCATATGATATTTGTTGTTCTTTGTCTGACTTACTTCACTCAGTATGACAATCTCTAGGTCCATCCATGTTGTTGCAAATGGCATTATTTCATTCTTCTTTATGGCTGAGTAATAGTCCATTGCATATATGTAGCACATTGTCTTTATCTGCTCCTCTGTAGATGGACATTTAGGTTGCTTCCATGTCTTGGCTATCACAAATAGTGTTGCAATGAATATTGTGGTGCATGTATCTTTTCAAATTATGATTTTCTCTGGATATATTCCCAGTAGTGAGATTATTGTATCATATGGTAGTTCTATATTTAATTTTTTAAGGAACCTCCACACTCTTCTCCATAATAGTTGCAGCAATTTACATTCCCACCAGCGGTAAAGGAGGGTTCCCTTTTCTCCACATCCTCTCCAGCATTTATTGTTTGTAGATTTTTTGATGATGCCCATTCTGACTGGTGTGAGGTGAAACATCATTGTAGTTTTCATTTGCATTTCTCTGATAATTAGTGACATTGAGCATCTTTTCATGTGCTTCTTGGCCATCTGTACGTCTTTAGAGAAATATCTACTTAGATCTTCCACTCATTTTTTTTTAATTGGATTGTTTGTTTTTTTGATATAGAGCTGCATGCGCTCGTCATATATTTTGGCGATTAATCCCTTGTTGCTCACTTCATCTGCAAATGTTTTTCTCCCACTCTGTGGACTTTTTGTTTTGTTTAAAGAGTCTTTGCCTTTTTTTGTGGGAATTTATATAATTTATGTTAATTTTCTAAAGGGTTAAGAAAATTGACAAAAAAAAGTTGGTTTATTCCCAATTAAATTTTAATCAAGTTATCATGCTGTCTGTAAATTAGGATAGCAGTGTATGCAAAGTACAGTTTTTTGAGCCAGCCCACCAGAGAGTAGTATCTTTACTATTTGCTAGTTTTGAGGCTCTATGAATATTATTCTCCATCTCGATTTTCTCATCTATTAAGTAGGGGTCAGCTCATCCATCTCCTAGTCCTGTTGTAGGAGAACTTGTACCAGTTAAAATACAGAGTCTAAAAACAGTATGCTGCACTTAGTAGCCATTCAGCACGTGTTAACTGTTCTGTCTCTCCTGGAGCAGGATATGTGACTCATTCCTTGTCTTAATTCACATTCTCAGTATCATGCCTAGCATAAAGAAGAAACTCAAAAACTTTGTTGAATGAGTGCCAAGGTGGAGAAACTGCTGGTCACAATGAAAGAAGACACTCACTAGCCAGTTGCACTCCCAGTGGTGGAGGCCCTGGAAGTCCTTTCTGGGCAACACAGGTTAGGCAAAGGCAAGCACGTAGACTTCTGTGACTGCTCTGCCGTCTGAGGTACCAGCTCGAAGGCCAGACATGGCTAGGACATGAGTGCCAGCAAAGCAGAGACTGGGTGGTGGGTGGTGCTTGCGTACATGTCCCAGTGGTAATTTACACTTTTTTCTTGGTACGTAGCTGTTGCTCAGTAAATGTTAAGTGAACGGGAAAGATCTTGGGCATCCCAGCAGATGTTTTTGTGTCCTGTGCTAAATTAACCTCAGCCCAACTCCAATCTCATGTACAGCTGTGGTAGAATTGTTTATACACACTGATGGCTTCTCACCTCTACTTCTCCTCAGGCTTTCTGCCAACCACTTTCTCCAGCTGAGTGGAAGTGATGGGTTGCTTTAGGGCTAGTGCCATGCCTGTGGCTTCCCTAGGAGCAATGATCTTGTTGATAGGACAGGAACAAAGCTTTCCAGCTGCTAGAGCTCACTCGGCCCAAGAGCAGCACAGCCTGGAAGTGTGGTGAAGCTCATGTTTCTTCACCCAATGGAGAACGGAAATAGAGGATAATCTTCAGCCTCATTGCCTTTGGAGGATAAATCTGAAGGGTGTTCCTCAAGGGATCTGCAGTTGGATTGATTCCTGTTGTCTTCAGTGGTAACCAGATCAATAACACACACCCTTTACTGGGTCTTTCTTCTTCCCCTTCTAACTCTTCCCACTCCCTTACCCCTAATTCCTGGGATCACCACTCGTAAATTACCTGCATCAAAGTCCTTTTCTCAGTTTTGGCTTTTGAGTAAACTAAGATGAGATGCAACACTCTCTCTTTGCCCCCACCGCCTCTCCCAGAACACAGAATTGTAATATGAATTGAGAAGGAAGATATGTGTTTTTCTTTTTCATGGTTCTTTTCCAACTGGAAAAAAAACAAAAAAACAAGAAAACCCCCCAAAAAACCAACTATAAGAAGCATCACTGAAAAAGTGGAATTCCCTCAAAGTTTTACTGTCTATACTTATTTTCATTTGAATTTAATCATACCATCATTTTTCAGAAAACTAAGGCCATGAAGATGAGTGTGGTTCCCATCCTCTTGTTAAAGGACCAGTATCAGTTTGATGGCCAACATTTCCAGCGCCCTTTTCACACAGCTTCTTTACACTGCAGCCTCAGATGCGAAGAAAACAGTTATAAGTTCAGAGCAATGAGAGTAAGGAGAGATCTTAAGAACCAGAAAGCCTGAGTTGCAACTGTTCAACTAGATAGACCACATGAAAATGCAGCAGTAATACGCGCAGGCTTTTGGTGGACATTTGAGACGGCTTTGTTTAAGATCCTATGATATGACCATCTCCCTGCTCTTACCCTGTTTAGGTTTGGTTCGTAAGAGTTAGAGACAGCCCAAGAACAAGTAAGAAAATGAATTAAAAAGATAAAAGCTCCTCTTTGTTTAATTTTATGGTATCATCTGATATTAACAAGGGTTTAGTTGCTGCTAATTAATCATGCCTAGTTACCTCAAAAAAGTGACTTAATGACTGTTTGCCACAATGGCTTTTGAAAAGTAATACTGTTTTGCCAACAACTTGTTGTTGTTGCTTTAATGACTTGTCCCCCAACCAAAAATATAATAAATGTGCTATAACATTGTGATAACATTCTGTTTATAGGAAGAGGAAAACCAATGACTAGATCCTGACCGTTTCTAGTCAGGGACTATCCTAAGGAAAATTTAAATTGTGTGCCATGCTCAGATAAATCTAAAATATTTTGCTTTCCGTACACACAATGGTGTGCCAGTCAGCTAAGAACAGCTCTCTAGCACTGATTTGTTTACTTTTCAGGAGTTTTGCTAGCTAGTTATTAAATATAGCCATTATTAAAAATTAAATTGTGTTAACTTACAACTTAACAAATCATGCCAAAAACAAGGTAATAAATACCAGAAGTTATCACTTCCTAATTTTAAAATTACCTATGCTCTTAAATTTATTTACACCTATTATATCCGTAAAGTGAAACATTATATCAATACTATACATAATTACTATTGCAGCTGGAAAGCACAGAATAATTGAGGAAGTCTTCCTCTGGTACTTGAAATCTATTATTCAGTTTAGTAGGGGAGTTTGTAATTGACAGTCACGGAAAGTTTTCACATGTGTCTTCATTGATTCAATTTTGTCTTTCTTGTTAACATAAACATAAGAGAAATATCAACCAACATTCATGTTAGTTCTACACTTATTTGTCAATTGCAACCATTGTTTAGCTACAGATTCAGGAATTAGGCAAAATTCAGTGAAAGCATTCTTTGAGAATCAATTAGCTCTGTGGAAAGTACAATAAAGAGTGGTGTATACTTTTTTATGTGTTAATTATTTGCTATACAGCCTTTATATCAGTAAAATTTGTGGTAAATTTATTTATGGATATATTTTTTTCTGTAGAGCCAATCATTAAACACTTACCAGTACACCACTGCATTTATAGATCAAGTGAAAGGGATGAAGAGGTAGTATCTTCTAAGACTGTTACGTGTGCGCATTATTTCTCTGTCTTGAAGCTCTTATATTTAGATTTTACTTTGCCCTAAAAGTATTCTTTGCAATAACTTTTATTTTTAAGCAGTCATGTTAAACATAATCATGATCCCCTAAAAGTTTGAGAAGTTGAAAAAAGTGGGAGAAAGAAATAGTATAATGTGCTTCATTATATTTTATATACAACTTCTAAATTTTTATTACTTACATAAACTTGCTCTCATTCTTCAAGAATATATTCTTCTGAGAAATTGGAATGAAATTTATCATATCTTTTCCCATTGAAATTAGTAAATGTCTTCAATTAATAACTTTCCATTTAGGGAGAGTTTTCACAAAAAAATTAAGGACAATAGTAAGAGGTAGGTGTATATTAAAACAAGAGATTCATTTCTTGTCTTTCTGTCTGAGAAGGTGTTACTACATAGGGCTAAGCTTTGGCCACCCCATTTCTCTGGTTGAGGAGGAAGTGTTAAGCTTCCTGGTTTTGCTGTGATGCCCGAGGGCTGCCCTTGAACTTGGTCTTGATGAATTAAAAGTGCTAGTGTCTTCAAAGAGTGGCAAAAATGGTGTGTTACTAGCAATATGCACAGGTTGAAATTTCTGTTCCTGTGCATGAGTATCCCTTCCCAGCTCCTGGGATTTTCCTCAGCCTGTGGACAAATATTTAATGAGGATCTACTCTGAGCACAGCACTGTGCTGGGAACCACCAGGGCACAGCATTGACCTCTAGGCAGTTAACTGGCTCCACTCAGGACTCAAATAATCTGATCTGATTCAACAGTGGAGTAAGGCAGGTCAGATAAAAAATTGAGGTAATGTTATAAACTCAATCAATAAAAAAGCTTTTGCTATTTGAGATGATTCAAAGGCTGGTTGCAATTTTTTTTGGGGGGGAGGAGGTTTCGATATAATTCTTCGGCCTGTGCTGGGTGCTGGAGGACTAAACAGTTGTAAGGCACATCCCCTTACCTCAAAAAGCTTGACAGGACGTAGAGGAGAGAGAAAGGTGAACATGAAAACCTTATTCTTGATGTCTTGTTATCAAAGGCAATATGTTGTTACTGATTCATATTAACAATGTTATTTTGTTATTGAGGGTAAAATTCACACAACATAAAATTCACCATTTTAACTCTTTTAAAGCGCACCATTTAGTGGCATTTAGTACATTTATGATATTATACAACTATCACCACTATCTCATTCCAGAACATTATTGCCCCAAAGGAATCCATGTACCATTTCATCAGTCACTCCCCATTCTCCTTCCACTGGTCCCTGGAAACCACTAGTCTGTTTTTTTATCTCTATAGATTTAAGGCTGGTTGGATTATCATCTACACAAAGAATTATATTAGGAGCAGAAGAGTTCAAATCCCTAGAATACTTTTAACTAGCTGGTGAAATTGGGCATGATGGTTTCTCTTTTTGAAGTTCAGGTGCTTTATCAAATATAAATAATAATACCTATTTCGATGAAGGCATGATCCTTAAAGGTTGCTTTAAGCTCTAAGCTTTTGATTATGTAACTACATGCTCTTTATGAAAACCATGAATTAATGCTTTGCAATACACTAAAGCTTTATTTGTTTGTAACCTTAGTAATTAAACTGCAACAGGCCATCACAGGCCTGCATTTAGACCATACCATAATGCCTGCACACCCTGCAAAATATAGAGAAATAAAAGCAAAGCTCCACAGTGACCAGAAATTTTTTGGAAGTACCATTTCTGTGTGTTGTGAAGATTTGCACTGGTCATACCATAACGTGAGGAGAGAAAGAGGTGTGTCATTTTTTCCCTTATATTTCCCACCCCCTTTGGACTGATAACCTGTAGGAATTCTGAACTGCTGATCTGTGGTTTGATCTACTCCTTGGTTACTGAAAAATAATTCCTGTTATTATAACTAAAGAGAAATATCTGGAAACACAAACAGTCCCTGGTGTGCCAAAGAATTTCAAGTACATATGGGGATGCCTAAATAATGAAGAAACTATCAACACAAAGGGAAAAATCCACTTGTGTCATCTGTCATTTTGGTCTGAGGCTGGACGCAGACTCCCGGCCAGTTTGAATGCCATTGTAACACTCACTGCCCCAGCTGTTCCTCCGTGAGTGCTAGACTCTCTGTGTCTTTGCACTTTGCTTACTTTCACGATGGTGTGGCTCCCAAAAATGGCAGAAGGGAACACTCCTGCATTGATGGTCTCTCCCAAAGACGCCTAGAACAGGAGCCTCTTAGAGTACATTCTGGGCTGGAGAGTGACCTATAGCTGACCCTCTCAAATGATAAATGTTTTAAAGCTTCCTTAAATGTGTGAAACATGAGCCAAATGGGGAAGGCTCTGTGGGGACTGCTTTAAAGGAGAATATTCTGTAAATGGAAGGGGAAATGTGTGGGTCCCATGGACTGCATCTCCCCTGAGAACCCCCTGTTTTTTCTCCTGGAGTCCCCTTCTTTTCCTCCCTCCATGCCTCCCTCCCTTCTTCAATTTCTCTTTTCTCCTCCTGTCTTTCTGCTGATCTTCAGAAAAGGTCACTTATACCACAATACAATAGCCGACCCTGGTCCTGAAAGAGAAGCTCTCTACCCCCACCCCCCACCCCCCACCCCGGACCTATCAGCATCTCTGATGATGAAGTCATTGGCTCCTGAACTTTTTGGCTGTATCTTCTGAGATGCTTGTGACCCTAAGTGGTTTCAAATTATGAGACTCTTTCCATGAAAATAAACCAGCATGAAGCCCTCAGGTCGTTAGTTCTGCCCGAATTAAGTATTGCAAAGAACATAACTCTCCATTCTTTGAAAGGAAAATTCATGAAAAGAAAGCTGTTGTAAGGTTCTGGGTGTTCATTAAAGACGTAGAAAGTCAAAGAGACCTTCAATTTCAACTAAGCTGCGTAATTTAAGAAAATGTGCCTATAGCATAAGGCTCCACGTATAGATTGTCCTCATTCACTAACAGCTGTGTGGGATTTGCCATTTCTTCCATGTTTTATGCGATGATAGTGGAGGCCGGCTCTTAGCTTCCAACACTGATTGCTATTCAGGGACTGGGATCCTGGATCCGCTCCAATCATGTGGAATCTATTTTGGACCCGTCATGTCACACTTGAACTCTGAAATATGCCTGTCGGTGAAAGGTTCTGTTTATCTTTCTCTTTGCTCAGACTCGCACAGAAAATGGAGTTCAGTCCTCCCACCATCAGACTTTTTGTTCGACTCTAAAACCTCTTTGAATCCCCAGCAGCAATAAGAGGACCAACAGTTTCCAGACCTCGCGGATGGGGCCGCCGCCTCTTCCCCGGGCCTTGTGATCTTGGCCTTCTGCTCAGGACCTGCCCCGCTCTCCATGTTACTCCCTTCTTTGCACATCTCCCATATGGGCAATGAGGACAGATGGAGAGTTCCCCTGGTTTTCTTCTGCTTCGCGCACAGCGAGCAGCTCGGTCCTTTCATGGGACACACAGCTGTGGCGGCCTCTCCTGAGGAGGGAATCCACCACCACGGAGCATGGCCGCCTGGCCTGCAAGGGAAGCCAGAGAGAACAGCAGGGGTGATGCTTCATAGCCAAAGAAGCGTGCTTGGTGTGTGGAGCCTGAGACAAAGCAAAGAGGGAGGGGACGGGCTTCAACTCACAGAGCAGAGAGAAGGAAGCAAGTCAGGGAGGAGCAAACACAGAGTCCAGACAGGCCTATGTGGCCAAGACCTTTGGGGCCAAGAGCAGAGTTCCGCATCTCTTCGAGAAAGGGGAAAATACAATGGATGTTTTCTGTACTTTTGTCAAGTTCCAGACAGTGGGGGTGGTTCTCTTTCTGAATCTTTATCACAAACAAAGTGAGATCAGGATCCTGGGGTTACAATTTCTGGTAATTTTGTTTTGTGCTCCGAAGCCTTGCCCATTTTGATAAAGCTTTTTCATATTCTCCTTCTCCTCCGAGTTCATTCCCCTCCCCCTGGGTAGTGAGCCAAGAATGTAGTTCAGACTTTCTGGCTGTTTCATTTTGAGATTTAAGTCTGATACAGTCATCTCGCTTAGATGGACGAGAATCTTTTTTTTTTTCTTGGGGAGGGGAGGGAGGAAGAAGAGGAGAAAAGGAGGAAATGTCCTTTCAACTCTTGAAAAATGAGTAACTAATTTCAGGAGGAAGGCATTGCTTTGTTCTGGAAGGCCTCCGAATCCTCCGACTCAGATGCCTTTGAAAGGAGCCCCCCTACGCGATGTGGCATGATTGACAAGAAATTTGTTTGAAACGACTGAGAGGCCCTCATTAGGCGGGGACTCCTCGCCATCTGGGTTGGAGTTTTGATAATGGGGTCAGGCTCTCCCTTGGTCTGTGCGTTGCAGAGCTGAGCATAATTTGTTCGTGATTGTGGCTCAAACGCAAACATTTTTTAGTCACATTCACAGGAATTTGAGCCTAACCGCAGTCTGGGGGCACCACAGTGAGAAAACGCTTTCCAGCTGCCCTACTGTACTTGGCGACCCAGTGGAGAAGCAACTGCTCTCACAGAGCTGCCAGTCTCACTCCCGGCTGGAAGGGTGCCTTTGGAAACAGAAGTGCAACTTTATCACTTGACTTCAAGAAAAGGTTTCTCAGCGGCAGATGGAGACAATATACAAGACAGACCCCGCAGAGGAAGCTCCCCTTTCATGGTGGGGAGGGTCTCCCGGCCAACTACGCTTCAGTGGGGGAAGTAGGTGAAGAAGAGGCAGAGAGGGGCAGGGCCAGTATATTGTTTCCTGGTAGAAAACTTCAGTTGATTTCTGCCTGAACTCTAGTACAACAGATGTAAACTTGAGCCGTCATCCTTACCCATGAAAAAAGAGATTAAATCCCAGTAACCGCCCCACAAACCAGCACCAACAAAACCGTCACTCACCGTGACAGCAATCATTCTTGGAACATTCCCCCAAGGGCTTACTTAACTTGTACACAGAAGAGCACCAAACTCCTTTTCGTTGGGATTTAACAGTACCGACAGCCTCTTCAAAATCAGAGGTTTGCTTTGAACTTTTAATGTTGATTTTAGTTCTTTCGTTGAGAAAGCAATAGCATCTTTGGGTGGGCATTTTGGAAGACTAGCACTCAGCTCACAGGACAATCTGGGGGTGGGGTGGTACTGCAAGACCCACGTTATCTCAATAGAAGCAAAGCTAAGAGGCAGTCAATTAAAAGTATTTTATTAATGATACATTTTCTTAAAAAAAAAAAAAGCAGAAGGCTATAAGGACTAGTAGACTCTGTAGGAGAACTCATCACAGTCCTGGAAAGGCTTCTACCTTTTAAGCCTCACCAAAATCAACAAAGCATTTATTTACTCTGGAAACTGAAGAGATAGACACCGCCTTTCATAGACTAGGGCCGTAACTTATTGTTAGCTATGGCATGTGGAATCCTTCCTGATTTTATAGTTTGAAATATGTAAGAAACTCTGTGATTAAAAAAAATAACTTAGAAGCATTGAGATCACCAATATTTTTTGTCTTAAAGTAGAAGAAAGTCTGGGAAACCCTGGTCGAGTACAATTAGAGATTAAGCACGTAGGAGAGAGACATTATGTTGGTTGAGTTGACCTTGGTTACATCAGAACACTTAATACTTTAAAAATTAATACTTTAAAGACAACCTCAGTTGTTTCCTTACTGTTTCTAAAGACTGGTCTACAAGGATCTTCATCATAATACTGTGTATCACAGTGAAAGTTATGAAATGTTCTAAAGGCCCCAAATTAGTGGACTGTTAATTACATTTCAGTGTATACGTGCAAAGGAATGAAATAGACACATCAGAAATAATTAACAGGTGTACTATATACACATCCAAAGAATACGGAAAATGTGCTCCCTACATCAATACCTTGAAAAAAACAGGCTACAAAATAGTATATATCTGAGGTTGGGGCTATAGGTACTTTTTCTTTTTGATGATCTTTGATCATCTGTTTTCTCTTTTGATGTTCTTTAGATAATCTGCGTTATCTAATACCCTCATAATGATCATATATTGTGATATGATAAAAACAATATATACTGCTTCTATTTTTTTAAACTCTACTTTTTATTGAGATATAATTAATGTATAAAATTATATTAGTTTCAGCTGTACAGCATAATGATTTGATACACGTATATACTGTGAAATGATCATGTCAGTAAGTCTAGTTAACATCTATCATCACACAGAGTTACAAGTTGTTTTTCTTGTGATGAGAACGCTTTGGATCTACTCTCTTAACATATATTGCTTTTAAGTTAAAAAATTGAACACCATATATATATATATATATATATATAATATGTAAATAATTCATATATATATATATGCATTATTTTATGTTTGTCTTATTCCTAAAGGATTTGAGCAGGCTAAAACTATGCCATCCTGTAACTTTTTTAAAAGATGGAGATAAAGTTATTAGGATAAAAAAAGAAAGAGAATAATAGTAATATAAACAAATTCCATAAAGCCTTGAAATTATTAAGGGTGGGCCTCGATCTTGCTCTGAACTTCTGGAGAACTATACAAAAATATCATAGAGAGTTCTCATTGTGAGTTGGAAGTACACCAATTAATCAGGAGAAGTGTGTTGCTCCAGGCATTGACGCCTCAGAGTTTTTTCGTTTTTGTTTTTGTTTTTTAATTCATTTAGCATAGGTACAGAGTTGAAGGCGTAAGCAACAGGCTTCTAACATCTTTCTAGTAAATTTTTGGTGACCTTCATAGAGCTCTTCCACAGACCAGGCCACCCGTTAAACAATTCCAGAAGACGCTGCTCATATCATTTGTCTGTGGGAGGTGCCCCTCAGAATTGTACCCTGTGTCACACTTGGTGGCCCTGTACGCAGAGTTTGCCAATCAGACTGAGGTCAAGAAATTAGGAAAAGTAATTCATTATTCAACTCTCCTGTGCCCTGGACACATCCAGAGGTAAAATGAGGGATCATGTATCTGTCAGGAAATTTTCTGAATATTATTTCTCAAGACTGAACTTTTGGCATATGTTGGGCAGTAGGAGGGTTTCTGCTTCACAAAGCAGCTCAATGTGAGCGAGGCTTACAGGGCAATTCCTGTGCTCAATATGCTCCCCCGCGTTTCGAAGATCTAAAGACTTAATATTCTATTGACTCTGGATTGGAAGACTTTAAATAAAGTTTGTTTTCTAAAAAATAAGCATATAACTTTTTTCAGGAAACTTGAGTTGACATTTTCCTCTTTCCATCTCACATTACAAAATTCCTAAGAAAAATTAAAATGTAGACAATTATATTCCTAGTATGGGCATTCAATAATACCATTTTTAGCTTCTGAAAGTTCAAAGAAAAAAATGCAGGAGTAGGGAGCTACAGAGAGAGTGCTGATTAGGAATATATAGTTTCTGGAGTCAGATAAGGTTGTGAAATTTTTATGCCACTACCTTACTGTGTAACTGGTCAAATCATTTACCCCTCTTGGTCTCAGTTACCACATCTGCAAAATGGGAATAATGATGCCCAGTTCAGAGGGTTGATGTGTGAGGAAAAGATGATCTAGCTAAAGCACAAAGTGCCTTGCAAATTGGGAGTGTTGAGTAAATGGTGGCTTTTTGTTTTCATGTAAAACTGGGTGATATGTAGGAAAAATGAACAAGTAAAAGAAGAATAGACATGAGGTATAAGAAAAATAGAGAAAAAGCAAAAAGTGTGGCCTTCAGGCATCCTTGGGAAAGGATGTCATTGAGCAAAACGGACCATTTTATACCCAATGTCACTTGCCTCCTTGGCCACGTTCCCTTATTGGTTCATGACTTTGATAGTTATTGACGTGTGTGTTGTGAAAAGTCATGACACTCGGAAGAGTCTTGAAAGGTCATGAACAAAAGGGCTGGACAGGCGATTGTCAAAGCCTAAGCTCAACTAGAGAAACGCCAACTCTGCACATCGTCAATGCTCCATTTTCTCTGTTGCTTTAGGGCTTTTCCTTTTCTGGACATTCCTGGTTGCAGGATAAATTAAATCTACTCTGTTAAAAATAAGGCCCTTCTAAGGTTAGCTAATTGTGCATATGCAGCCATAGTAAAATGCATCTTGAGAGACCCACTATCAAAGCCCTAAAAATTATTTTTAAAACAAGAAGCCGTTAGGCCAATTTGGGTTTCAGATTAGGCTGAACTTTCCCAGCCTCTGAGGATGGCATGATTTCCCGTTGTTCCTCAGGGGTCTTATCTGAAGTAGAATTGGAGGGAAAGGCAAAGTGATTGACAAGGGCAGGTGATGGGGGCTCAGGTGTCCTGCTGAGGGGCTCACTCAGGATTCCAAATGAAACTCAGCCTCAGCCTCACGCTGGCTTGTGCTGCCCCATGCAGTCACTGAGTCAATTCTGTGCTAAGTACTTACAATGTACAGATTAGCAAATACAAAGGTTGAGGGTCTCAGTGCATCCTCTGTCTTTTAGAAACAAGCAGGCATAGTTGGAATACTGAGGAAATTGACTGGGAGCTGATTTGAAGCTTAAAAGCATTTTCGAAACTTTATATGTATTTCCATTGGTTATTACCAGGTTCCTTGCGTTTTGTTGTATGATTCCATTCAAATAATGTTTATTATCCCTCTCCTCTCATTCAAAGCCTTAATTAACATTCTCTGGACCTAAAAGGGACACTGATATTCATTAAGTACTGACTTTGTTTTTCTACAAAAATAAAATCATCACTCTGAATTTCTACAGTAAATATTCCTATATTCATTTCACATAACTAAGGTTTCTAAGACATTACACAACTCACCAAAGCCAACACAGTGAATGGAAGAACTGTAATTTGAATCAAAGATTCATGTACAGATGAGTAAGATGCAACCCCTGCCTTCAGAAAGCCCAAATATCTAAGAGAGTGATATATCAATAGGTGATTGCCATTCAAGATAGACCAAGATTAATGTCATCATGAGTGCCTAGCTTAGAGCTCTGTACATTGTAAGCATTCTATAAATGTGTATGGTATTAATAAATAGAAAGTATGCATAAAAAATCACATGAATTTTAAAACACCCTTGAGTATGAAATCTGGAGTAGTGCTCCTCGTTCAACTAGCACATATTCACCCAAGGAATAAGACAGTCTGTGAAAGGAATGGCATGGAACTTGAATAAATTTATTTATTCATTTTTGGGGGGGGGGGGTCATTGAGATTTTTATTTTTTAATTTTTTAAAAATTTTATTTAAGTATAGTTGATTTACAATGTGTTAATTTCTTCTGTACAGCAAAGTGACTCATATATATATATGTTATATGTATTCTTTTTCATATTCTTTTCCATTGTGGTTTGTCACAGAGTATTGAATATGGTTCCCTGTGCTATGCAGTAGGACCTTGTTGTTTATCCATCCTATATATAATAGTGTGCATCTGCTAATCCCAAACTCTCAATCCTTCCCTCCCCCACCCCCCTTCCCCCTTGGCAACCACAAGTCTGTTTCTGTTCTCTATATCTATGAGTCTGTTTTTGTTTCGTAGATGTGTTGATTTGTATCATATTTTAGATTCCGCATATAAGTGATATTGTATGGTATTTGTCTCTCTCTCTCTCTTTTTTTTCCCATATAGCAGCTATTTATTGGTGGGGGGGAGGCACTCATATTTGCTGAGCAATGACCTTGTAGGCACACACTGAGAAGCCCCTTTACATACATGTCCTTACTTACTTTCACAGTGACTGTTATCACCTCCAGGTTACAGATGAGGAAACTGAGACTCAGAGAAGTGAAGCAATTGGCCACCTATAACAGCACTCGTACAAGGTCGAGCCAGAATTTGATTTAATTTTCTTTAATTTCAAGTGAGCTCCATGTGTCAGAGTTCAGAACTTGTGCAGGCACAGACAATTTATTCCAAGTCACTTGATCAAGTGGAACAAGAAGCAAGCATGTAAGTGCCAATCTGTCTCGATCCAAAAATGTGGTCTTACTATGTAACCCAGGTTCAACAGCATCTATTTCTTTTGTGACTTCTTATTTTCCTGCAAAGCTAATCACTATGCTACAAGTAATATAAACTGAATAAATGTTTGCTTCCTGGGGTTTGGTTAAATTAAAGTCATAGAACATAAGTATCATTTTCATAATGGGTCATCAAGGTATATCAGCTTCTGTAGTAAAGTGGGAAATCGTTGTTCCCCCACTGATAATCCTGAGTCAGACTATCACCTACAACCTCCTGTCCTCCTTTTAAAAGATCAGCTGGGTATCCCCTGGCTCTGCTTCATCCTTCAGATCCTTGTGTGGCCCAGCTTTCCACCCTGCACAGGACACACACGTATCTTCCAGTGCTGCCCTCTCCTTCCAGCCCATGCCTGCCAGCCCTCCTTTAATCTCCTGCCTTCCAGCACCCTGCATATCCAGCACTCCACACATTCCACTGTGTCAGGACTCAGTTCCCAGGGCTCTTTCATCATTGGAAGACTGGATGGTTGTTGCTAAGCAGAGTGTATAGGGCACAACTATAGCCAACTGTTTAAGTCAAGCTAATTCACAGTATTGCTCAGCTTATCTGTCTCTTCCTGACTTACTTTGCTTAGTATGATAATCTCTAGGTCCATCCATGATGCTGCAAATGGCACTATTTCAATCTTTTTGATGGCTGAGTAATATTCCATTGTCTATATATGTACCACATCTTCTTTATCCAGTCATCTGTCGAGGGACATTTAGGTTGTTTCCAGGGACTTGAGTAAATTTAATCTGTTATCTTCAGAACAACTTTTTCAGTAACAATTTAGAGAGATTGGCTCTCAGTATTTCCACTCATCTGTGATCTCACATACCTCTTCCATGAAGGGAAATTGTGCTATATAAAAGATGAGGTCATTATTAACACATTTTTTAATGCCTTCTCTTGCTTACCTATCCCAACCTGACGGACCTCTCATGTGCAGTATATTCTGAGGTATTTGGGGTCCTAAGCTGAGCCAGAGCTTAGGTTCAGTTTTGTTTCTGACGAATGGAATTGAGTGGCACTCTTTTCCTCCCCAACGACACTGCCCAAGCATCTATTGCATCCACATATTTACATGAAACTCAAAGACGAGAATACAGATAAAACATTTGAAACATCTTCTTCAGCAAGGATGAGAGTGGGAAGCTGGAAAGCATTTAAGGAACGGCAGAAGGCACTGGAGAGGAAGAAGACTCACTCAGAAACGCAGGCAGAGGGCTGAAGGAGAATGAGGGGCCATGCTGCCCATTGGAACTTGAGCATGCAACCCAGCTGGACTCAGTCTGGAGGGGATGTTGCTGCTGAGGTAAGGGTAGGATATCGACAGCTCTATGTGTGCTCTAAAGGAATGCACTCAAATTGTGAAACACTTAAAGAAACACCCGAGTACAGGTCTCTCAGTGGTCAAGTAAAAGTATGGAATCCCTTTCTCAATTTATAGCAAACTATTGGTTCTTTGGGGGTCCTAAATGTTAGGACACTAGTGTCTGGAGACATGGGTGGCATCTGAGCCTTAGCAACAGAGAACGGGGGCAGAATATCTGCTCAGCCAGCCAGTGAGTGGCAGCAGTGAGGACAACGGGACTCACAAGTCCTGCTTTTACCAGCCATGACATGGGAAGAATTTGGAGTCAGTAGCTGAAGGAAGGGCAGCCGAGGCACCCAAGGGTGAAGCAGCTCCCAGGGAAGTCCATGAAGCCCTGTGGACACAGCAAGATTTCCTCAGTGAGCTGGGATGTTTTCGCTGTCTGAAAACATGTTTAACTTTCTATCTGCACCAACACGGGTAATTCTCAAAAACAAAATGTTGAGTGAAAAAAGCAGATTGCAAAAGGATAAGTACAATATGCCACCACTTTCATATATGTTTAGAATACGTGAAACACTGGAATATATTTTTATGCATGCATATACATATATATATATATGCAGTAAACATTTTTCAAAGCATGGATGAAGAGGATTACAGATTGCTTTGGGATGCGGGACGCTAGTTACCTCTAGGAAGATTATCTCTGAGAGAGGAGAACCTGGCCAGGGGGGTACTGTGCTTCAACTTTATCCATTACATTTTCCTCCTGAAACGTTCTGAAGCAAATCTGGCACAATTTTAATTCATTATATTTAGTTCAATGAGTTTCCCTATTCTTTCTAATGTATTTGAAAAGTTTTGTTGTTAAATATTCTTCAAATAGAAAAAAAACTCAGGCTTAATTGTTAGCTTTGGAATATTTGTATACGCAGACTGATGAGGTCCGGGGCTTTTGGGCTACACTTATATCTTTGTTATCTTTAAGGACAAGGGTTAAATTTTCCCAGGGATCTACTTTCCTTGAGGATTAGACACATGAAACGTTTCGGCTTTGTAATTTGGCTGCGTTTGAGTTATCCGTACACAAAAAGTTATCTTTAATTGTTGTGAAAGTAGGAATGTGATTTTTTTTTCATTACCCATGCATAGCTCAAAAGTATCTAAGGACGTTGTGTTCGACTTCTAAGAACTTTACCTTTGGGATAAGACCAAGCATAAAAGTGTTCAGACTCCAAAAATGATAATGCATGGGAAAGTTCTGATTGGAAGAGAAACTAGCTTATGCAGGAAGTCTGTATGTAATTTAGAGTACTGTCTGCTCAACCGTGGATGCTGTTATCTGTTACTCCTCAGACTAAGCTATTTGTCTCTACAAGTGTGTGCATTCTCTTTGACACAAATTTTTAGTTTCCATTGCTGTTATTTAAAATAAATAGGACAGAAAAATAAAATCCTAAAGAAGTTATTCCTTAACTTCAAAGAAAATCCCAAGGCTTATATTTTCTATTTTCAGTATCCTTGTATCCTTCTTCCCTTCCTTCCCTTTGACCATCTTAGGGGAGGGAAAGCAAGTAGATGAGCAATTTTGTAAGGCATGGACCAAAAAATCCTCAGATGAGGAAGAGTAGGTAACATTTCTTTCATTCTAACAAATAGGACAGGAAGCCAAATGGAAAGTGATTACTGAGATTTTGGGGGGGAAAGTTAGTTTGTTTTCCTGTGTGTGGGTGTATGTGTATTTTTCTTGGCAGCAGGCAGGTCTTATAACCAGATTTTTGGTCTGTGCTAGCAGGACTGTGGAAGCTATTCCAGTGATCTTGGGGAAAGACAGCAGTTGCCTCAGATCTCCCTGCCCCGCTCCCTCTGCACTGCTGTTTGACGCCCCTCGTTCTACACCAGAATCTCACTCTTGTGTTCCCATTCCCCCTCTAAAATGATGACCCCCTGGAAGCTTCTTCCATCATATCTATCTCATACACACAGACACATACCTCGAGGGTCATTGCATCCTGTGCGGTTTTGCTAACAACAATTTCCTGGGTATTCTTTTCTTTACAAAGACTGCAACTTCCTTAAGGGCAGGGGCCTCATGATGTTTTCATTTTATTTTTTAGTCCACATAGGAGTACCCACAAATCAGGCAAAAATAAAAAGTCTTTCCAGGTACACCTGGAAAGACTGTACCTCACTTATAGAAAGGCATTGAGGGTGGGATGCTTTTTCTGGGGACATGTAGTGAGGGCACTGGAGTGAGTTCAGCACACAAACCCTGTTGGGACTGGAGCCCTGCTATGGTCTCAAGAATGCTGGGTTAGGATCTAAAAGTCTCCCTCCCCAGGACTCACCTTTCTATAAGTTAGCTTAATATGATGGGAGACCATAAACTTTGAAATCAGAGAAATCTAACTGCCTTCAATTAGGGAAGTTGAGTAACCTTACCACGCCTCAGTATACTCATTTCTCAGACAGAAATGATAAAACTACCACAAAGTCTTGAAGATCATTTTTTTAATAACTTTATATTATTTATTTATTGCCTGTGTTGGGTCTTCATTGCTACACACGGGCTTTCTCTAGTTGTGGCAAGCAGGGGCTGCTCTTCCTTGTGGTGCGAGGGCTTCCCACTGAGGTGGCTTCTCTTGTTGTGGAGCATGGGTTCTAGGTGCGCGGGGATTCAGTAGTTGTGGCTCGTGGGCCCTAAAGCACAGGCTCAGTAGTTGTGGTGCAGTCGGGCTTAGATGCTCTGCAGCATGTGGGATCTTCCCAGACCAGGGCTCGAACCCATGTCCTCTGTGTTGGCAGGCAGATTCTTAACCACTGCGCCACCAGGGAAGCCCATGAAGATCAGTTTAATTGAAGTAGCAATAGTAGATGCTCAATAGACATTGGTTCCATTCTTCTCTCTGCTGGGCCTTACTGTTTGGCAGTTGGTATCAGCTTCATATACTCCAAGCTTCAGAACTTAAATATTTTCTAAACTAAACCAAATGACAAAACATGCCAACTACAAATTGCCTCCCCTCTGTGAGCTTCGGTTATCTAGTTCTTCACCCACTTTATCAACTCCATTTAGATATCAATGGTAACTCAACTTGAACGCCAAATTTTCTTGTCATTTGGACCTTATGATCTGAGCTGATGCCTATGCTTTTTGACAATCAGCCAGATTAGTACTCCATCCTCAGAGACATACATTTCCAGGTCTCTTCCTTTACCCACTGATCCAATGCTAGGATGCCCAATGACTAAGCCTTCCCAAGACCTCCTTGTATGATTGGAGCTAGATAAGATTAAAATCTGGCTCCCATAAAACTTAGTCAACTGCTCCTTCTGTGCTGCCTGTCCACACTAGATATCTCATAAATAGATGCTTATTGATCTGTTGAGATACAGAGAGATGGACCAGACTAAAGCAGATGACACTGTAACTGATGGTGAGTGGGTGGAGAACTCTAAGTGTATTGAGAAGATGATGAGGGTGTTGGTATATTGAGTAGGAAATAAAGTACTGAACTGGGATATGTCGAATAGACTTTGTTCTATTAACAGTTTGGATGTGGTAAGTGAAACATCATGTTTAAAAAGGTAGTATTCAGTGGGATGAACTGGGAGATTGGGATTGCCATATATACCTTACTAATAAGAAAAAAAATGCAGTTTATTGTATGTCAATTATATCTCAGTAAAAGTTCTTAAAAAAATAAAAAGGTAGTATTCAGGTGTAGTTTCTTTCTGAACAAGGAGTGTTCAAATTATTTAGGCTGGAAGTGTGTCTGCTTACTAAGGTGGTCTCCTACTGGCATTAAATTTATCCATTCTTTCATTATTCATTCAACAAATACAGATTGAGCACCAAATCTGATTCCGTTTATGCACCTCTTCCGATTTCCTTGGCCTCACCCATCTCCCAGGCCCTTGGCTACTGGGTCATGGAGAGCTCTTGCTGCCAGTGGTATTGCTGTGGCTGCAAATGCAGTTACTCTTCTCTGGGAAACACCCACTTTCTTAGTCTCCCCCAGTGGTTCTGAGCTCTAGCACTGCCACTGTTATGCCATTTGTGATGGAAGCCATATAAATCTGGAAATCAGGCTTGACCAGGCAGACCCATGCAGATTCTTCTTCCTCCTACCACTCCACAACTCAAATGAAGCCCCAAAACACAGGGCACAGAAGCAATCTAGCTTCTCTAGTGGGTTCCCAGAAGAGCAGGGGTAGCAGTATAAGAGTTTGAGTAGTTAACTCCCTGCTGTAGAACCTTGATCACTTAGAGAAAAGAGACAGGATATAAATGCCTTCCCCTTCCTCCCTCTAATCTACCATTCCAAGGCATGGTGATTGTATTTAGCCCATCTGGAAACATCTCTCATGGCTGAGCAACTGACTGTGTCTTGTGAAGCTGGAGCCAGCATGGTAATGGAAAGCCCTGACTGTGATCTTACATTTATTTCTCCTTTTTCCTTATTTCACTTTCTTTTCCTCTCAGTTTTGCTCTCCTTGGATGGGTTCTCCTGATACGGAATTGGCGTGTAAGGTTTGCCTTGAGCACCAGCCAAAATAAGCAGCCAATGAGAACTCAGCACCATGCTAGGTACAGTTTGTAAAGTGGTGAACAAGGCAGATGTTGCTTTCAGTAGAGTGGGATAGGCAGGAAAGACACTACTATCAAAAACAAAGACCCAAAAGTACAATTTTAATCAGTGCTATAAAGGAAAGAAATGGACTCCTGGTAGGTAATAGTGGTGGTGGGAAAACAAAGATGAAATCAATTTAAAGGTGGTGTTTGGAGAAGGTCTCTCTAAGGAGGTTATATTTAAATTGAGACATGAAGCCATAGAAGGAGCCAGACGTGAAAAGCGCAGACAAAAGAGAATTCTCAGCTGCCAGAGGAGATAGCCCAGGGTAGGGCCCGAAAGCAAGAAGGGCTTTGGGTGTTAGGGACATTCAAGAAAGATAAGGATGGTTGGAGTGTCATAATCAGGGTGAGAAGTGACTGCCTTGAGGCTAGGGAGGATGCAGGAGCCAGATGCTGGGGACTTTGTCAGCTGTTGAATGAGGCTGGATTTTATTTTAAGTGCCATTGGAAACGATGCTTTAAGCAGAGATGCTATGGTAGAATCCAGCAGAATTTTAATTCCAATCCTCCTTAATTTATTTGAACAGAACGTTTTACTTGTAACTCTAATAATAAAAGAACAAAAAAGGATGATGGGAATAAATACATGGAAGTAAATTTTATAACCTATACTGTGAGTTAGCAGAAGCATACATCTACTTTTATGTCAAATATAAGTAGAAATATAGAGTGTGAGTTGGCTTGTAACCACCACTCTCTCCCCTATAGGAAATTGTAATCTATCATAATACTACTTTTCGTTTGTCCACCTGGTCCAGCAGTGTATATTGATCTGATTCATTTTCTACTTTGCTCTGTCTTCACCCATGTTGGTTTGATTATTTCCTTGTACTCAAGAAAGTTCTCAGTGTTTGTGGTTGCAATGTTTTAAAGTACAGAGCCTCTTTTCCCTCATTTAGAATTTCTCATTAACTGTAGTTCTATTGCTATGGCTGTCATTAGTGCAATCTGCTAATTCACAAATTCACGGAAGTACGGAAATACATTTTGCTAATGTGCACTGCAGAATGACCTCTACAAAATGCCTCCTATATAATGTCATTTACAAAACGCCTGCTGCAGCTGCCAGGGGAAGGCTTTTATAGACCAACCTGGATTAGGGTGATAGCAATATATCTTCTAGGCAAAGGAAGCTCTCCTCTGTCACTCTAAAGGCTTTTCTCTGTGGTTGTTACCTATTTTCAACTGTCACGTCTTCCCAAATTGCCTCTCAGAAGTTAGATGTTTAGCCCCCTCATGCCTAACTTGTGTTTTCTTAACAAAGAGTTGGCAGGAATTTTTTTTTTTTAGAGTAGTTTCACAAAGCAACAACTCGCAAAAATTAAAACTAAATAGTAACATCACCCCAGCCCAAGTCTTAACCAGGTAGAATTGGCAGTCACCAATGTGATGTGTTGTGGGTTTTTTTGGGGGGGAGGGGGAAGGGAGGAGTTGAATTATTAAATGTATTCTTTTCTGGCCAGAAATTACACCATGGAGATTCACTCCTTTCCCTTGGTTAAAAAGTTTTATCAATTCAGGGGATACATTAGCAATATTTTAGCCTGGATTTGTTCACCACATTGATTTCTGGAAGGTTAGTTGCTTCCAATGGAATGGGACAAAGGAGAGATTTTGACAAAGAGGATGGACGCGGTCTTGGAAAGACAGTGCTACCAGGGAGGTCCATAAATAGAGAAGCTGCGAATGCTGGGTGCCCACGGGAGGTGGTTGCATCCGTGGTGCTGAAAGCAAAGATGGTTGTGCGCCAAAGTCTAACCTGAGACTCTTGCCTCAGGCAGCACTGTTAGCATTTCAAGTCCGATTAAGGGAGCCTCCTTTTTAAGCAGATAGTGGCTTCACTGATAACAAAGAAAACAATCCTGGTGGAGAAAAGATGATCAGAAGAAGCTTCAAAGAGGCAAAATACCCAGGGAAAAGTTTTTAATGTTTCTTGGAGAATGAACCACTGAAAACTTAAAACACACACACACACACAAACTTTTAATGGAAATGATAAAATGGGAATAATTTATTGAAAAGAGTCAGTTTTATCAAGTCCATCACACGCCACCCTAGTTCTTTTCAGACTTTCTGCCTCCCTGCTGATTGATGAGGAAATAGAGTTAAAATATATCTAATTCAAAACAAAAAGTGTTACAGGCTAGAATGCATTTTTATATTAGGCGGATTTTGTGTGCAGCTGGGATAATTTAAGTGAAGGTTCGAGACAATCTCTCTAAGAAAGATGTAGAAGTTGAGCAATAAACCTTTGAGTAATCAAAATAATATTCTGACCCTTATTAAGATATTTTTATTTCAGAAGGAAGAACATGCAATGTCTTTGGCTTAGCTAATTTCTAGAAATAAACTAATTTTAAATTGCCTATTTAAGAAAACCTAAATCTATAGAAATGAAATGAATGGATTGAATGAAAATTATTTGTCGCTTACGTATAGCATATAACTTGATAAGCACACACAGAAAGGGATGTGTGTACTAAAATTTGCACACATTTGCATGTATGTGTGGACCTTTTTAAAGTATAAACCTGTTGATTCTCACATACACACACACACACCCACCCACCCCCACACCCCTCAGAATTCTTTGTCATTAGTGCCACATGTTGGGCTGTTTTGACTCCTCCTGATTTTTGACGCTCTCTTTTACCTTAACGTTGTTTTTATACTGGGAAGTCCTCAACTCAATTCATCTGCATCTGGCCTCCATTTGGTCGTGGTTTGTGGGCACTGTCTACCCCTTTACATTGTTTGTCAAACATGTCTACACCTTCCTGATTCTGGCTGCTCGCACTGTCTCCAAACTCTGGTTCCAAGAATTATCCTGACGTAAGCACATGGAACTTTGTACCTTCAGACTTGTTTAATGGGGATCTAAACCTTAGTAAGGTGTCTGGCTCTGGCAGACCAGCTTTAATAAACTTGGTTCCTTCATTTGCGAAATCCAATCATAGAGCTCCTGTCACATACCAGATTCAATAACCTGATCAGATTTGCTGTGGTAATTGTCATGTATACAAAGATGAATGAAGTATAGCATTTAATCCTCAAGGACCTTGTTGGAAAGAGAGACATAGAAATAAATAATTTCAACACAATCTAATAAGTACTGGGATAGTGGTTGACCACAAGGTAAGAAGAAGCACAAAGAAAAAGCCATAATCAACTCGACTTTTAGATAAGGGAGCGTCCATTCCAGTTTGCTTAGGAAAGTCCTGCTTTATGACTTCTGTCCTGACATCCATTAGAGTTTAGTATTTTTTTAATATTTATTTATTTACTTTTATTTTGTTTATTTATTTTTGGCTGTGTTGGGTCTTCGTTGCTGCTCACGGGCTTTCTCTAGCTGTGGCGAGCGGGGCTACTCTTTGTTGCGGTGTGCAGGTTTCTCATTGCAGTGGCTTCTCTTGTTGGCAGAGCATGGGCTGTAGGCACGCGGGCTTCAGTTGCAGCACACGGGCTCAATAGTTGTGACTCGCGGGCTTAGTTGCTCCACGGCATATGGGATCTTCTCGGATCAGAGCTCAAACCCATGTCCTCTGCTTTAGCAGGTGGCTTCTTAACCACTGCGCCACCAGGGAAGTCCCAGAGTTTAGTATTATTCTCTCCTTTTTCATTCTCCAATGTGTCCCAGCTTAGACAAAAAAAGTATATGGTGACTCTACTTACGGTGAAACGGTCAAACAAACTTTATAAGAAGATGTAAGAAATAAGATTAAAATTATAGGAAGGACTTTGCCAACTTGATGAGGCAGAGATGGAAATTACTGGCAAAGAAAATAAGTACAGTAACCTGAGCAATATGTGAATCTGGACAGCTACATGTAGTCATAGGACTGTACTGCATGGGAGAGGGATGGGATTCGAGGGGCTGGGAAAGAAACCAGGGGCCAGCAGTGGGGAGTCTTCAATGCCATGCCAAGGGGTTTAAACTTTTTCTTAAAGACAATAGAGTCACATTACAGTTTTTAACCAAAAGATTGACCTGGTTAGTTTGCATTTTGTAACATTGCATGGAAATAAAGTGCAGAACAGATGAGTCGCGAATAAAAACTTTAGGCAGACAGAATAGTTAGGAAACTACTTTAATAATCCATACAAAAGGTGCTGAGGGCCTGAACTGAGGAAGAAGCAGTATGTATAGAGAATAGATTTTAAAGCTATTCCTAAAGGAGTTGGTAGATGTTAAAGGGTTATCTGATTTGGAGGATAGGAGAAAAAGAAGACTGTAGATCATACTCGGTGGGCAGTTGGGTATATCTGATCAGGAGCTCAGAAAAGTAGTAGGGGCTACAAGTGAGTGAAAAAGGAAGGTCTGAAATGCAAAGAGAAAAGAGTCCAAAGCCACAACCTGTTCTTCCAACTTTATTAGGACAACGTGAGGATATGGGATAACAAAATGGAAACAGCACTGGGGAAAAAAGTTGCAAGAGACTCATACGACAAATCAGTTTTAGTTAAATGATTATGGTGACTGTTGGCGGTGTAGCTTGAATTGCCAGCATAATTTTTATTTATTGACTATCTTATTCTTTGTAAATGTGTTACCACTGGGATTCTATTATATATTAGGGATTTCTTCAGACAGAATAAAAGTGTTCTCCCTGAAAGATCCATTTTAGAATGATTAATATGTAGAATTAAAGCTACTGGTAAAGGTCCCAGTCATGGTATTTGAGTCAGCAGTAAGCTATATTTATGATAGAGTGTATAACACTCACACTTCTTGTATATGGGCAAGAGTAAAATGCCCTACTCAAAGAGCATCGTAAAATTGCCACAAGCAGGTAAAAGAAAATGTGAAGTGCTTCTTTCCATTGACAAAGGTAGATCTCTAGAAATAAAGTTTTAAATGGTATTAAATCTTCCAGAAATTTTACACAAATCTTTTAGAGTAATACTTCTAAATTTGGCCCATTTTTAAGTAAGACTGAAAATGTCCAAAAAAGAGAAATGATTAATATTTTTATTTCTTATATTCATTCTCTATAATTGTACACTTTTCTATCGCTTGCACTGGTCTGTAAGTAAATTCTAAATAAATATGTTTATGCAGTGGAAGGTTTTTGAATTATAGTATATAAATATTTCCCCCCAAGTATAAAGTCATACTTAAGGCTCGGGGTTTTCTAAATATGTTGGAATTAATTACAATACTTTCAAGTTGTCACACTTAAATAGGAGAAATGTTTTGTAGTTTCTGAGGATAATTTGAGAAATGTTTTGTAGTTTCTGAGGATAATTTTTGAAGTCCTATTTGAAGATTAAAGACTTTTTAAACTATCAAGGCAAAATTCTCTACTATATCAATAATTTACACCTTAGTAAGTTTCACTCTTTTGGGCTAAACAAATTAGAAATGTGTGCTAATTCAGACAAAATTTATAAATAAATTGATACATAAGGAATGAAGCAAAAGACAATTGATTTACTTTTTAATTGTCAAGGTTGCATTTACCAAGAAGACAGAACTGGTTTAAAAGCAGTAAAATTATGGTTTCTTTTTTTTTAAGTAAATCAAAGGATTAAGTAATAACAAAGTGTTCCAAATGCTTTCAGCTTCTGCTCTCAGAAAATAATTTTAAGAACAGCTTTATTTTTATATATTATGTCATATAAAATCAATGTGGCTTATAATATTTTGTGTTTTATTTTTATTTGGTGCTATCCATTTATATCTTAGTGTAATAAAAATACAAGCAAAAATATTTCAAAAAGCAGTTTAAAATTTAGCAATTTAATTAAGCAAAATCAGTTCCCTCCTTCCTACTCTTATTCATAATTAATTAAACCTTACTATTTATGTAACCTTTGACCAATTGCTTTTGTTAGTCTGGGGTAGTAGAGATGCTACAGTGTGCCTCCCAGGTCTCCCCCAGAGCTAATATACTCATTACCTGGCTTTCTGGGAGTGATGGCTACTGAGGCTGGAGGCTGGGTCCCTCTCTGGCATTTGCCTTTGGCTAAACAACCCTGCATCACTCAAGGTTACATCCTTTTTCTTAGGGATGTTCCAAAGACTGGTCACAGAGAGATACCAAAAATTATTTCTCTTGCCTAAATCTGGGATTTCTCTGAATGACCACTGCAGTTCCAAAGCTCTCTGTGGGATCAATCGATCACTCTATTGCAGCTGCATCACAGTTGCAGTCCTGCTTTCCTTACCCTCCTAGAGGTATTCCTCCCAAGAATATTCCTTAATAAATCACCTGGATGAAAATCTTAGCATCTCAGAGTCCTTCTCCTGGGGAAACCAACAATTACTGTCAGTAATAGTCTGAGGAAGTGGGTCCTAAAGTGGGATTTTGAAACAAGATTCCATCACCGGTGGTAGGTAGCTGCTATGGATTGGTGGCCCTATCAGAAAAGGAAGAGAGAGAGATCTCTTTTTCTTCACCATGCAAGAACACAAGAAAGCAGTCATTTACAAGCAGGGAAGTAATCTCTCAGAAGAACCTTACCGTGTCAGCTCTCTGACCTCAAACTTCCAGCCTCCAAAACTGTAAGAAAATTAATTTCTTTATTGTTGTTTATGCCACTAAGTCATCAGTGTTTTGCTATGGCAGCCCAAGTGCAGTACGATAGTGGGTTACTGATAACCTCTGTCTGTAATAGCTGAGCAGTTGTTAAAACTTTAACCAGGGTGAATTCAGATGGGATACTGGTAAAAGGAAATGCACTGATCAGTGCAATATTTCAAGTATTTGAATAGTTTTGGGAAATAGCAATCATAAGGAGTATGGAATCAGATGGGTTTTTTTCTAGGGGCCATTGGTACATTGATGATTACCCTTAAATTTTATTGTTTTCTCCAATTTAAAGTAAGGTAAGAAAGTTAGAGGCCTCATTGACAGCATATGAAGAGGTACTCTACTTCTTTTAGAAGGAGAAAAAGGTGAGAATCAGGAATGGATATTTATTAAAACGACATAAGAGATCCAGAGACTACCGAATTCTCAACCCCAGCAAGTCTATTATTCCAAGGTCAGGTCTCTGATTAGCTGAGTGGGATCCTGAGATTTGAGAGGTGACTCTGGATCAGTGAATTTAAAAATCTTGAATTCCTAGATTTCCCTGAACCTTCTGTAAGAGTGGTCCATTCTTCCCATAATGGCTACCTTTCTCCTTTTGTTGGAAGATGACACAGAGGTCTCCATTTCATAAGACAAATATGATATACATCAAAGCAAGTTCCTTTTGGACCCACCTCCTAGAATCATGGAAATAAAATCAAGAATAAACAAATGGGATCTCATGAAACTTAAAAGCTTTTGCACAGCAAAAGAAACCATAAACAAGACAAGAAGGCAACCCTCAGAACGGGAGAAAATACTTGCCAATGAAGCAACAGACAAAGGATTAATCTCCAAAATATACAAGCAGCTCATGCAGCTTAATACCAAAAAAGCAAATAACCCAATCCACAAATGGGTGGAAGACCTAAATAGACATTTCTCCAAAGAAGACATACAGATGGCCAACACACACATGAAAAGATGCTCAACATCACTCATCATCAGAGAAATGCAAGTCAAAGCCACAATGAGGTATCACCTCACACCAGTCAGAATGGCCATCATCACAAAATCTGGAAACAACAAATGTTGGAGAGGGTGTGGAGAAAAGGGAACTTTTCTGCACTGTTGGTGGGAATGTAAGTTGGCACAGCCACTATGGAAAACAGTTTGGAGGTTCCTTAAAAAACTACAAATAGAACTACCATATGATCCAGTAATCCCACTACTGGGCATATACCTAGAGAAAACCATAATCCCAAAAGAAACACGTACTATAATGTTCATTGCAGCACTATTTACAATAGCCAGGACATGGAAGCAACCTAAATGCCCATCAACAGATGAATGGATAAAGAAGATGTGGCATATATATAGAATGGAATATTACTCAGCTATAAAAAGGGATGAGATGGAGCTATATGTCATGAGGTGGATAGACCTAGAGTCTGTCATAGAGAGTGAAGTAAGCCAGAAAGAGAAAGACAAATATTGTATGCTAACTCATATATATGGAATCTAAACACAAAAAAAATGGTACTGATGAACCCAGTGACAAGACAAGAGTAAGGATGCAGATGCAGAGAATGGACTGGAGGACACGAGGTTGGGGGGCAGGGTGGAGGGCGAAGGGGGAGCTGAGACAAAGTGAGAGCGTAGCATAGACATATATATACTACCAACTGTACAATAGATAGCCAGTGGGAAGTTGCTGTATAACAAAGGGAGATCAACTCGATGATGGGTGATGCCTTAGAGGGCCGGGATGGGGAGGGTGGGGGGGAATCACGGGAGGGAGGGAATATGGGGATATGTGTATAAATACAGCTGACTGACTTTGGTGTACCTGAGAAACTGGTACAAGAGTGCAAAGCAATTATATTCCAAAGAAGAGCTTAAAATAAAATAAAAGTACGTTTCTCTATTTAAAAAAAAAAAGAGAGAGACAAATATAAACTCCTCTCAGAATCTAGCCTCACTTTCCCACTAGCCACAAAAACAAAAAGTATTTTTATGTCGCAACCTAACCCAAGCACAAAAGTGCTGAACCTGATAAAGGAAACAAGATCAGACCTCAAAATAACTGCCAGATCAAGTCAAAATGTAGCTGAGATAGTAATGGGATTCTTGCGGTGCTGGGATCAAGAGTTGGGGATGTAAAGTTGCCTAATGGAGAGTTTGTCAAAATGAGAGCAATTTTCAATGATATTGTTTTTAATATCCTGCCAATGACCCTGCTGTCAACTTAGAGAAAGGAAGGTTCACACTAAATGGAATAGGGATACCAGAACTCCCATGGCAGGCAGGTGGCATCAAGAGGCTGACAGAAGTGGGTATACCAAGTGAAATACTACAAGAGACCAGCAAATATCCCATCTGACCCTGTTCCATGGGAAAGCATGGGGTGTGCACCACTTAATGAAAGATGAGGAACGTGCTGGTGGGGAGGCACTTGCATCATCTGAAACTCTGAAGAAAAGAGATGATCATCGGAGATACTGCTCTAGAACTGGGCTCCTGAATGGCAATGCAGATGAGAGAATCCCCAAACGATAGATGGCCAGGTGGCTTTGCAGAATAGGTGCAGATATAATGACAACATGGTCAGTGTGGCAGTGTAGGATGGATGCCTGGGCTCCATAAAACTGTGGAGATGTTGAATAGAACCCAGGGGCAAGATTGCCCTTGGGCAATCACCAAGGATATTGCTCAGTCTATGCAAACAAAATATCAGAAAGCAGTGGATGGCCACCCCGATAGAGACAGCATCCCCCTTGCCCAGTTTCATAAACTGAGTTGGTTTTCAAACTCAGAAACCACATATTGAAAAAGGTGCTAGGTTCCCAGGAAGAAAGATGCTACCCCTCCACAACAGATGTGTGAAACAAAGATTCCCCAGTTTCCCCCTCAAAAGAGTTGAAGCTGTGTGCTTGGATAATCATACAGCAGGAAAAATGGAATACTCAGACCATTTCAAGTACTGTGGACACAGGTGTAAGTTGCAAGTGCCACTCCACTCCAGCTAATGTAGGAAGTAAAAAATATTTCATCCTATTGAAACTGAAGAGATTAGTGCTTTTGATAAGGACCAGAAGAATGCAAAACTGGTGTCCCTGGTATATCCCCAATTCATCAGTCTTGTCACTAAAAAATTCATATGTATCCTGGCGGATGACACTGGTAGTCCCAATGTTTGGGCCTTTGTCAGACATGGTGTCTTTGTAAGCACAGAATAACACAGCCTCAGGATGTGGTCTGCAGCCACTAAGCTGATGAATGCATTCGTTTTCAACCCTATCAGGAAAGAGGATGGGAAGCAGTTTGCCTTCACGTGGGTTAGACAAAAGCATGCATATGCTGTCTTGCCCCAGGGCTGTGTTAATCCCCCCATCTTCTATCATAATTAGTCCAAAGGGACCTGGAATGTCTGGACATTCTGTAGAGCATCGCACTGGCCCACTCTATCAAAGGCATGATATTAATTGAACCAGAGGAGAAAAAGCAGCAAGCATGTTAGATGTTTTGGTTCCAGGGGGGTGAGAGACAGACTTTATAAATGGGCCAGCCATATCAGTAAAATTTTAGACATTGGTGGGGCGTGCAGGGGGCATCCCCCTGAAAGTAAAAGAGGAATTACTGCCTCTGGCACTTCTAACCACTAAGAAGAAAACATAATGCCTGGTATACCTCTTTGCATCCAGGCAGCAGTGTGTTCCACTTTGGGGAGACTTTTCCAACCCATTTAACAAATCATGTGGAAGGCTGCCAGCTTTGAGTGGGACCTAGCAGGAAATCTCTGTGGCAGGTCCAGGTTGCAATGGAGATGACCCTCTTGCTTAAGCCATAAGATCTGGCAGATGCTGTGGTACTATGTAGAGTATATGGTATAATAGGAATATCATGGTGGAAAAGATGCTCTATGAAGTTAATGGCAAGCCACAGTAGGAGAACCACAGTGCAAACTCATATGTTTCTGGAGCGAAGATGTACAATCGTCACCATAACAGTATAGGCCATTCCAAAGATAGCTCTTGGCATGCCCCGGCCCTAGTAACAAGATGATAGGACATGAAGTGGCTTTGTGATCAGAACTTCCCATCATTGTTTGGATTCTGCCAGATGCACCCAAGTCATAAGGTGAGAGAAAGACAACAGCAATCTCTTGTAAGGTTGGGATCGAATCTGGGTCATCAGGTACCCCAGTGCTTGCATGGTTGACTCATGAACAGAGTAGCTATGGTGGCAAGGCTGGAAGCTATACGTGGACTCAGCATTACAAGTTTCTGCTCACCAAAGCTGATTTAGCCACTGCTGATGCTGAATAGCCAACCTACCAGTGACAGAGACCCACCCTGAACCTCGTGTGGCAACATCCCTGAAGAGATCAGCTAGCCATTTCATGGCAAGTTGATCCCATTGGACTCTGTCCAGCTTAGAAGGAGAAGCTACTTATCTTGAGTGGACTGAATGCGTTATGAGTGTGGGCATGGTTTTCCTGTTCTCAGGGCATTAGATCCACCAACATAGGGTCATGTATGATATCACATTGGACCAAGGGGCTTACTTTACATCAAAAGAGGGACCACTGTGACATGGATCTGCTAATCCTAATACTTCACTGCCCAGAAACTTCTGACCTAATGGACCAGAGGAACAGCATTTTCAAAGACCTGCTGAGGTACCAGCTTGGAGAAGATACAGCAAGGAGGGCACGCCATCTTCCAAGATATAATATACATTCTAAATCAATGACCATTCTGTGGCATTATGTCCCCAATAGGTAGAATACCCAGGCCCAAGAAACAAAAGTGATATTAGAATTGACCCTGATTATTCCCAGTGATCCACTTGGAGAATGTAGGCTTTCTGTCTACAGCTCTGGGCATTAGTGGGTCTAAAGCTCCTGAACCCCAGAGAGGGACTATTTCCACCAGAGGACACAGCAAGAGTATCATTAAACTTTGAGTTACGACTGCCACCTGGTTCCTTTGCGTTCCTTGGGTGTGGGCTGTCCCCTAGGTGGGGTGTGTCCTGAGGTGAGGCAGCTCTCTTCCACTGAGGGCTCTGATGGAGGGACTCAGCTCTGAGACCTCAGCAGCTGCCACTCTCAGCATCTGTGGGAATAAGTGGCTCCATCCTGAAGAGGGGATTGGGGGACAACCACAGTCTCCACTACAGTTCGCTCTTTGCGAGGCTTGGGTGCATATTCCTTGTGCAGAAATTTCATCCCAACTAGGAACGACTCCCTCAGAATTCCGCTTGGCTTGTTTTCCTGAAAAAAATGACAGGCAAACAGTGAACGAATTACACTGCTCACATTGCAGCTGGCCCTGAGCTATGACTGATACTCATCATCTCATTCTTTGCTCTAACCACACCACGGTTCAACAACTTCTCTGCCAGGTCCTGGTTCTTCACTTCCTTACAGGTGTCGTTTCTGTGAGCAAGATCCAGTATCATGCGCACCTCCATCCAATGAGCCTCTACTTCCTGGAATCTGAGCTCCAACACCTCCACTTCCCCTTGCCTCAGTAGGATATTGAAGACCCTGTGATAAATACAGCGCTTAGAGGTAAACTTACAAAAAGTATATTGAGGGAATTCCCTGGCTGTCCAGTGGTTAGGATTCCACACTCTCACTGCTGAGGGCCCGGGTTCAATCCCTGGTCAGAGAACTAAGATCCCATAAGCCACATGGCCAAGAAATAAATACATAAATAAATTTTTAAAAAGTATATCGACCTGAGTAAATGTACTGTGATTTCCTCATTTCTGCCATGTACTTTAACTTTTAAGCCAGATCTCTTTGTCTAAAACTTACTTGGCAAACTGGCAAAGGGAATTCTGCTTATAAATTTCAATACTGAGGAGAATACATATGCAAAAAAAGCAATTGCTGAGTGTGTTAGTTTCCTACGGCTGCCGTCATATAGCACCACAAATTGAATGGCTTAAGCAACAGAAAATTTTTTTCTCACCTTCTGGAGGCTAGTAGTCCAAGATCAAGGTATTGGCAGGGTTGGTTCCTGCTGAGGGCTGAGAGGGACAATCTGTTCCTGGCCTCTCTCCTAGCTTCTGGTGGTTCGCTCATCAGATGTGGCATCCCCGGCTTCTGGTGCATCCCTATGATCTCTTATCTTCATCTTCACATAGTGTTCTCCCTGTGTGAGTGTCCGTACTTCTGAATTACCACTTTTTATAAGGACACCCATCTTATTGGTTTAGGCTCCCCATTCTACTCCAGTATGACTTCATCTTTTTTTTTTTAAACATTGGTTTGATGTTTTTAAAATTAATTAATTAATTAATTATATTTATTTATTGGTTGCGTTGGGTCTTTGTTGCTGCACACAGGCTTTCTCTAGTTGCTGCGAGTGGGGGCTACTCTTCATTGTGGTGTGCGGGCTCCCCATTGTAGTGGCTTCTCATTGTGGAGCACAGGCTCTAGGCATATGGGCTTCAATAGTTGTGGCACATGGGCTCAATAGTTGTGGCACACGGGCTTCGTTGCTCTGTGGCATGTGGGATCTTCCCAGAGCAGGGCTCAAACCCATGTCCCCTGCATTGGCAGGCAGATTCTTAACCACTGCGCCACCTAGGAAGTCCTGACCTCATCCTAATTTAACTAATTACATCTGCAACAATCCTGTTTCCAAATAAGTTCACATTCGGGGGTAGTGAGCGTTGGGACATCAACACACAAATTTGAGGTGGATATAATTCAAATTATATCTGAACTTTGAGGGGAGGGTTGTATTTCCTAGGGAAGTTAAGTGGAAGATAATACAAACTCTAGAAGCAGTAGGCTTGCTGGGCTTCTTTTTTAATGGGAAACTTAAGTCATCACCCTCAAGAACAATGACTTTCTTCCACTTGCTGGTTGGGGCATTTCCCCCAGTGGTTGCATTAGGTGAAGAAACAGAAAACATTGGACTCCCTTTGTGCCCTGACATGTACTTATCCTTTTGCTCCATCTGAAAACTTTAGGGCATCAAAAGGAAGAGAAAGAGTAAAGTGTCCTCTCTGCGTGAGTCCATGGTTACTGGTTACAGCTAATCTCCTGGAGAAAGAGAATTTAATCTAGCAATTAGAATTATGGGCACAAGTTCTAGAAGATGAAAACCCTCATCATCCTGTTTGGTTCACTGACTCTGAAAGGCCCGCATGCCATGTCCCATTGCCAAAGTGAACATCTGCATTTTGGTTGGTACATGCCTTTGGTGTTGGCGTTGGCCCTATGACCACAGAGCTTTCTACTGCAGCTATTTTAGTGGCTTAGCTCTTTTTTCTTCCCCGAGGTCTTCTGGTGGAGCAAGAGGACACCCACAGTGGAAGCCAAGAGAGTCATCTTAATGAATGGCATATTATAGGCCTTGTGATTGTGATTTGCATTGTTTCATAGCATGGCTGGCTAAGTTCCTGTTACCGAAAGATCCAGTTAAATCAGGCATAAAAGTGATGTGGAAACTTTTCTTTCAGGAAACCTTTCACGAAAGCACTCTCAGCCCAACCAATGCTCCCTTTTGTATGAGCTCTTAGAGGAATGTTAAATGTTGTGTATGAAGGTGGAGCGTATACCATGTCCCCGACTCTAGAAGTGAGCGGGTCAGCGGCTTCGGCGGTAAGGGAGCCGTCCCATGCCCTTACCTGTACCGTCTCGTGTGTTAGGTCCGCATGCACAAGACCCTGCCTAGAAGACCCAGGTCCGTGTTTCCAGTTGCGGGCTCCCCTCTGACAACCATCTCATTAAAAGCAAGATTCGGGAACCTGGTGGAACTTGGCAGCCACTGCACAAAACATATTTCAGTCCCAAAGTGTCAGAGGGACGGGGGCGGTGGAGGGCTGGGGGGTGGGGGGCGGGAAGCGAACCAAACACTAAAGCAAATAAAAACATCTTTTAGAATGTCGCCTGCTCACTGCCAAATGTGGGCTCAGAGGGAGTGCCACCGGGAGCGAGTTCCACACGGCAGGGCCTTCCGTGGAGAAGCCTGGCTGGCAGGCCAGAAGGATTCAGTAATTAACACTGTCAAAGACTTGGGAGGCCCCATTTCAGCAGCTCGCTTTGGAAGCGTGTGCCCGTGTACAGCCACCCTTCAGCGGCACAGCTGCGGCATGGAGTCCATCTGCAGCGGGCGCATGTGTGGCCTCAGACTCTGTGTCGTGCCGTGTAAGAAAACCTGGGGGTTTCTTGCGGGGACTTTAACCTTGCGGGGATTAAGGCAGAGTCTCTGATTTTTCTTTTTTTTAATCAATTAAATGAGGGACTCTAAGAATCCTGCGTAACTAGCTCCTAGAAATGACAGCATCCAGACAGCTAGATAACAAGATGAGAGCTAGAGACCCAGGCAGTGGCTGGGGTGTTTGGAATTGGCTATTGAGGGCTGAAAAGATGGCTGTGAAAACATTGGGCAGGATGGGTGGAATTACAAGCTGTTAAGTAAAGACTCTAAAACAGGGTGAGGTAAGCAAGAACAGCAGCCATCTCTAGAGAAGAAGAGAACATTAGTGGGTAGGTAGCTGTGCTGTGATGGAAGAAACACAGACTGAGCACAGGGTTAGTTCATCCAGTTCACCAAACTGCCCCTCTCTTTAGTGCTGCAGCTACTGGGCAAGTTACGTAACCTTTCTAAACTCGTTTCTTTATATAAAATGAAGATTCTGACATTTTGTATGAGATGTCTTTATTATGAATATATGTGTAGACATGTATTATTGAGCAAATAAGCTATGAATGTATTAATATATATGTATGTGCTTTCATGTGTGTATCTGTCATTTGTCAGTCAACCACTAAGCAATGGACAGACATTCATTGACTACCTTCTGTGAGAGGGCGAGTCTTCAGCTATGGTATTAGATGTGCCAAGTAAGATCTCTGTTCTCTTGAAGTTTATCTTGTAGTGAGTGAAGGAAAGCAACAGAGGATGGGATGTGTAGATGAATAAGACATTTTCAGGTTGTGAGGAGGCCTATGATAAAAATTTTAAAGGGTGGTGTGATGGTGAGCTGAAAAGGCTGCTTCAGGTAAAATGGTTCCAGGATATTTATGTACAGTTTCTCATTCAGTTTTTCGGACACTCCTTCTGTGGTAGGCACTACAGTTCCATTTATGAACAGAGAAACTCATGTCCTGGTGGTTAGCTCTGACAGGACAGGCTTCCAAATGAGGTCTTTGATCAGAATTGGTGAGCTACACTGAACACTCATCCTCTTCAGTCAGGGGTGTCTGAGATCAATAGGTGTTTCTAGCCCACACTGATGTGTATTTCCTCCACTTTTCTTCTTTAGGTGAAATACTGTTTGCTAGAGCCCACATGTATAACCATCTGTGAATCAAGCCACACAGCAGTAAACTATACTCGTTGACACTTTTGGCATTTATGTTAGCTGCCATTGCTGAGAGCTGGGGAGGACACAGAGATGCTACAGGCATCTGCCCTCAGCTCCATCCGTAAACATTTCTAGCACTTTAGGTGGGATGTCTATTCCACAAGAAACCAAGACTTGTATAAAAAAGTTGACTGTTGAGTGGAACTATTTCTTTTTTCTTTTAATTGGAGTATAATTGCTTTACAATGTTGTGTTAGTTTCTGCTGTACAATGAAGTGAATTAGCTTCTTATATGATGCCCAGATTTAGAATTATGTGAAACACAGGTCTCCCCTGGGCCCTCCAGAAGGACACAGCTAAAAAGGGGTTCACATGGTGCTGGAGAGAAACCTAAAATCTGAGGTGAGTGCCAGGGTTCATGCTCGCTGCCCACAGCATTTCTTTCAAGTTGACCATCCTGCCTGTTGCGTGAAGAATCGTGTGAATTTGCCAAGCACAGCGTCAGGCACAGGCTCATCCACCGTGAATGCTTGATGCTGAATCTGGTCAAGAAAATGAAGGAAGGAAAGGATAATGGAACAGATCCCCTCCAAAAGGGGGATTCTCTCTCCCTCGCTCATGTTTTTACCTTATTACTTTTCAATGAAATGCCTCTGCTCCAGGCACTTTCATTCTTTTTCCTCCCCTGCCTTATTCTTGCTAATTTTAAATGTCTGCTCTTTTCTCCTGTTATTTTCTCCAGCTGAAACTCTAAGCGTACTCCCCTGTGCCTGGTTAATTTCTGTAAAGGCCTCCCCGAAGCCCCACCTCTCAGAAGCCTTCCTGGCCCTAGTAAATAGTCTTGTCTAAGATTGAAGCAAGGTTAGCCTGAGACCACCAAGTTCCTATATTGTTTCATTTCCCCTTTCAAACACCCTGTGATGCATGGGATGGCTCCCATTTTATGCTGGAGGAAACCGAAGGCCAGAGCATCTAGTGACTTCTCCAAGGGTACCCTGCTGGTAAGTGTGAGTGATGGATAAACTTGCATCCTCTGACACAGGCTTGCTAGCAAGAGGCCTGATGCTGGCTCATCACTGACTCCATTCACCCTTCTTTCCTTACCGGTGAATAATCAAAAGGGTGACAGCACGTTGAAAGACAAAAATTATGAAAGGTCCTTCTGAATCAGCCCCTGCTGGACCAAGTTGTGGAGTACTATGAAGTGGTCACTAAAGTTTGGGAAATAGCATTTTGGTAAAACTTTCATGGTTAACTTTGTCACTTACACACTACTGTTCTAAGATCTGCTCTCTTGAGCAGCTAATTAATTCTCTTGGGGTAATTACCCCGCCACCAGAAATGGTCTGCTGACCCCTGCCTCTAGGCATAGTCTGCACTAAATAAGCAGCAGGAGACCCTTGAAGTGGCAGCTCTGTAACCACTTCTTCCCGAGGTCAGCACTTGGTGTGCTCGCACGTTCTGGGCCCAGCAGCACAGCATCCCACACAGGTGGGTGTTCTGTAAGTGCTTTTTAATGATGGTGATGGTGATGATGTATGAAGGTCTGTTGATACTTGCAGAGAGGGTCGTGTATTTTAACAAGAAGGACTTTTGATTGGCATTTCAAAGAGGCTGATGTTGTTGGAAAATGTCAGCACCCTGCATAGGAGGGCACTTCATAAGTGTTAAGGGATTGGGTCTGCTAAGGGGATTAGGATAATTGTTTTGGAGTGAATGGGCCGGCTCAGTGGAGGTGACCTGAAGTCATTTTAATGGGCCTAGTGGAGCTCATGGTGACAACTCCTGCCAGTGGATTAAGATGCTCTGATGGAAATTCCCAGTCATTGCTGAGCACTGGTTCCATTGGGATACTGGCTGCCCTATTGTATTGCTATGCCTGGTAGGCTGACTCAATTTCTGGGCTCGAACAAAGGAATTCTGATCAAAGGAACTGCCACCTCACCATGTGGCACAGGGCTTCTTCGCCTCTGAAGATGAAAGGTGCCTATTTTCATGGCACTTCTCATTTTGGGAGAGTCTTTTAATTCACGCCAGGTCAAGATCAATCAGGGATGAAGTCAAACACTTTCAGACTAGAAAGTCCCATGGATGAAAGTCAAGGAGGAAAACTTCTTTCTCCTAAGTAAGCACCAGGCTGGGTGGCTGACAGTTAATATTGCATCAAGGTTGCCAGCTTGAAGAATAAAAGATAAGCTCTGGAATGAAAGCAGATGTAGATTCAAAGATCGAAAAGAATAGTAGTTTGTTATATACTAGTAGTTCATGTCTGTCTGCAGCCTTTTCTCACATGATTGAAATGCATGATGGGTAAAAACCTTAAACTTCACTTCTTGGTTGGCCTAGCCCCAAGTGACTGAATCAGGTAATTACATTGACTGAAGTTTGAGATGTACCATTGCCCTTCACGTTTAGTTACTTCTACTTTAGCCAATTTGACTTTGTGTATGTGACCGTCCATTGACCATAAGCATCACTCCCATCCTAAAAGAGCACAGAGAGGGTATTCTAGAAACAAAAAGTTATTTTTGCCACAAGTTTCTTGTGTCATGAATATTTAAGGGTAATTAACTCCTGACTGATAGTTTCATACTTTGCCGTGTTGTCAGGTAGCCTGGAAACTTTAAGTAATGATGCTATCAATGGTGACAGTTTGTCTGAATCAGACACTCTTCAAGGAAGTAGCCAGACTGGAAAAAGAGGGAGGTTCAGGGAAACCTAGCAACCTGGGCGCCACTGGCCACAGAATGTACAAGTTTTGCGGCAATATGAGATTTGCACCTGCAGCAAACAAACTTTGGGTTTCTCCAGAATGCAAATTGAGGAACTGTATACACAAATGGCTCTCAGCCTAGAAATTCCATGCCTTCCCACACTGGTTTCGTAAATAGAATCTTAACACCTGCTTTACATATCTGGCCTGGGCTGCCTATAATCATTTTAGTTCCTTTGGTGAGTGGACAGTACTCTTGCAGAGGTTAGACTCCTTCCCTTGTGAGTTTAATGTTGAAGGGTGCTTTATTTATGGAGCAGAACTGGTCCAAGATAGCGCTTCTTTAAATTAAAAAAAAATCTGCAATAAAATTGACTGTTTCTCTATGCAGCACTGGCTTGCTGTGGACACATTTATCTCTGAAAGTTCTCACTCTGGATTCTCAAAGGGCCAAGAAGAGTCATGGAGATTTTGATGAAACAGGCCACAACTTTGAAATATTCTTTCTTTAGAACAGTGTCAGAATCACTGTGGGTGATTGTAAAAAATCAAGATTCCTGGACTTCAGTGCATGTCTGCTGAATCATAACCCCTAATGCTGGTTCAGGAATCTTCTCGGCCACGCAAGTTTGATAAGCACTTTTATAGACCTCTGCCAGATGCCACTAGATTTTTTTTTCAGGGACACATGCTAGATCTATTCCAGAGTCTTGGGTGACTATTTCCTGTGCTTATACAGATACTCACCTACTTTTTGGCTGCCTATTTTTGTCTGACTCTAGAGAGGTGGATGATTGTCTAATGATTTACCTAAAACGGAAACAAGGATTTCGATCCCCTTTCTGATCCTCTCTTCCTCATCCCCAAGCTCCTTTCCTTTCTTCTCTTAAAACTTTCCTGGCCTCAGTTGCAAACATATGTGACATCCTGAGGAAGACAGAGAGGACTATGCCAGACAACAATGAAATGTCAAGGTGAGCCAACCTCATTTTGGGGATTCATGTCAGAAGTCTGAGCGGGAGAGGTGAGTTTACAGGTGGGTTCGCCAGGGGGAGGATGGCACACAGCGAGGCTCCTGGGGAGAGCACAGGAGAGAAGGAAGGCTGAACGTGAGGAATGAAACGAAGACAGTTTGTGAGGGAGGGTAGCTGGTAGTGAACGGAAGATATCTAAGTATACAAATTCTACACAAAATAAAACCCAGTGTAACTATGTGAGAGGAGATTATATGAGGAAGACACGCATTTAAAGAAAAATGTCTTAACTTTTGCCTGAGACAAAGAAATGAGTGTTCACTTGTTTATATCCAGGAACGTGGCATCCCATGAAGTTTTAGCCAATCCCCCTTCTTTCTGACTACCTCCAAATCGTAAAGGTAAAATCCTAAAAGTAATAGGAAACACCTGTCATTGTCTCGTTCTCACAAAGATCTTTAACAGAGCACGTCAGAATTGGGTTCACTTTTCATTCCTCACATAAACGTGAGGATGTGTGTCTGCAAGGAATCAAGCATTTTACTCTAAATTTGCCTTAAGTAGTGACAAAGCATGACATGATGTGGGGGAACCATAAGGCCTCTCCCTGTCCTCTCTTTTTCCCCTTTCAACCTCCAGTGCTTCTGTTAATTTTATCAGAAAAATTGTTTATTTGCACTAGACATTATGCTTAAAAGCCCCACATCACAGAGCACAAAGAACCATTTCACAACAAGGTACTTAATGAAAGTAGGTAGCTTTCAACCAGAAAAATGCTATGGCCAGGAGACTTTGGATTACAGAGAAAGGGATGGAGAGGTGTGAGGTATGAGCGATTGGTTGGGGAAGGCAGATCTGACACGAATGCCACACAGTGGGGGCAGGGGGCCAGCATCGGGCAGTAAAGGAAACTTAAAGGCTGTGCTGGGGAGGAAATACCAAAGACAACGTTTTCTTGTTTCATGGTCATTCCCTGGGCTAGACCTGATTATGGGTTCAGTGCAATGAATAAAAGAGGTTCAGAAGCTGAGGCAGGGAGACGTTGGGTACATTTTAATATAATGCACGGACATAACCTGTAATAGGAGTCATAACGTTTCACCCGGCTGTGTAGCCTTTAGCCAACTATTATTTTCTCTGCATTAAACCAACACTGATGGATTACTTTCAAGAAAGGGTGAACCAATTCCTTTAATTTGTTTAAAGCTAAAGGAAAAGATAATTGACCTCATTCTCCTACCCTTGAGTGAGAGAACAAAATTCACGTGCTTTTTTCCTCTGGCAGGATTATTTCTAATGATTCACGTCCATGACTATTGAATATCTTGGAGAAAGGTATCCTGAAAGTTGAAGCTATAGGTTTTTAAACCTTGATCGTAAAAATTTTTCCTAAATGAAAAAGAAGGCATAGAATGGTTTCTTGCCTTTTTTTCTCACCCTGTCCTGTTCCTTGAGTTTCTATTCTTGGCTGTGCACCGAGGACATTAGGGATGTGGGATTGTAAAATATTTAGCTCTACTGAGGGGCAGGTTTGACTCCAGAGATCCTGCCAGTTTGGTGGGTGCCTGCCTTCTCCCTCATTGATCCACCCCCAGGGGCATGGAAACATGTTCAAGGATCAATTCTAAAGTAATGGGACCAATGTTCACAAACTCATGTGAAAATCAGCCTCATTGTTTTAGAACTGGGCTTGAGTTTTGTCAGTGCAGTTGGGTGTGAGAATAGGGAGTCATGGAGCCTTTGGCAAACAGGAGAGAGCATGTGACGTCCATATGGATTAGAACAGGTATTCAAAACCAAAAACCTTGTGCAAACCAACAAACAAAAACGACAATGAGACAATAAAACCCCAAAAATACAACTACTGATCAGATTCAATTTGTTGGGCTCCAGTTAATGACTTCTGCTTTTAAATCCTGTTTCATACGTACACATGCCATTCCAAACGCAAACTGCAAGCCAGTCTGGGGTTATGGCATATTAACTTTCTTGCTGTTTTCTCTAGTTAAACTAGTAATTGAAAGGTAAATAATTAAGGGCTATACATTTCTTTGACTTTCAAAACAGAGTTTAGGTAAAAGCCAAATATTGGAGTTTATGGAAGAACATATAATATTTTGTTGATTTGATTTATATGTAGTTAAAATGTTTCTCAACATAATATTCGGAGATGACACTAGCAAAGGGAAAGGACTTTCAGAAATAGGCTTCCTCTCAGAAGAGGATTGAAAAGCAAAATAATCCCACATTGTTGGGAGGCAGAGTCTGTGTAATGTTTTTGCTGTTACTGTTATTATTACTATTTCCTAATGTAGCAATATACTGGGTACACAGTAAGGGCTCAGTTCATGGTTGTTGAGTTTTCAAAAATCAGTTACTCCATTGGACTCCACCTTCTTCAGCATCTTTTATTTCAAATGAAGTACTGGGTAGAAATATCAGTGTCGTCAATAACCAATCTGCCAGGATAACAGTGTGACAAAAATATGTGTCTTAAATTAGCAGATAAAGGAAAAATAACTCTATTCCCAAAGTCCCAGAGATAGAAAACATCTTGGTGATTTTGTAATTTGTTCATGTCTCATTGAAACAAATGCATCTTACAACTGAAACATCTACTGAGAGGACGGATGTGCAGTACATCTGAACCAGTTAAACCTTAATCGTGTAAATGAAACCTTTAAATTGTGTGAACCACTAGCAGCCTTGCAACTCTTTACATGTGCAAAGAATTGAATGAAGACATATGGTCACCATCAAGTTGGTTATTTAATTCTAAGATGACACACGTATTAATCTAACTGAAAGGGGAAGCTACTATATAGCTGGTTGTAATTAGCCAACCACAAATTTCTATAACCACTTCAGTCTCAACCAAAAGCCAAAATGGCATTTCACAATTACACACCATCCCACCCAGATTTACATTTCTTGATGAATTCCCAAGGTTAGGATATGAGCCATACTGTAAAACCAACCCTCAATTACACCTTTTTAGAGGGGAAGATTAGTGGCAGGTGGTGCCTGCTATAAAAGCCTCATTAAAACACCTTCTGGTGGAGTTTCACAAAAGGAAGCCACCAGATGGAGACCCATCTCCACATGGTAGTCTTACCTCAAATGAGAGTTTCACCTGACACTTTGGGGACAGACAATTTTTTTCTCACCTAACAAGCCACTGAGGTTGAAAAGATGATCTATTAGGATTAATCGTACTTGATCACTAATCCATTGTAATGCCATATGTTGAAAGCGCTGTTCACTGTGAAGCCTGGAGCCAGGTAGAGCCCCTCTGGTAATGTAAACCCTCCCATTTTCCCGCAGCTAATCTAATTTCACCTCCTTCCAGACCTCAGATGCCAGAAACGATGCTTAACTCTTCCTCCACTGTCTCTGATGCCTTTTTGAATGGTAGCAAATCTGATCTCAAAGGTAATGACGCTGAAACCCGCTGACTAATTGCAAAATGATTTTCCTGGTGTTGCTTGCCTGGTGGGATGAATGGATCAAAGGTGTTTGTTCCATTGTGCACACATTCAAAGACTTAGTCATGGCTGCCTTATCAGCACAGCTTGATGTTACTCATCTCCCCCTTTTCCCTAAGTGTGTTTGCCGAGTCTGTGATTTACTGGATTGGAACAATTGGCCAGCTGGGCAGAGAAAGTGAAGCTGACGTTTCACAGGGTAGATTCTGCCACCTTATGCAGTCCTTGAAATGGCAAGATTTTTTTTTTCCCTCTGGTTGGCCTTTGGGGTGGATCCAAACCATTAAATGCCAAACAGTATAGCTCCCATGTTACGTGTGTGTGCGCCTCTACATAGATCTCTTGCATGTTTTGTGTTGTTACTTATGAAGCACCACCCACTAAGTTGCTTTCTAAAAGAAAGATGGCCTTTCTCGCTCAAGGCCTCATGGCTCTGAGCTGCATGCATGAGGGTACTCAGACACACGGCCACATGAGCCCCACACATTTTGCTCTAGTCCTGAGGTCCTAATAGGAAGACTGAAATGGAGTAACTTCCAAGTCTCTGCGATATTTTGCAGTCACTTGGTTCCAGCTCTAGACAGACTTCCAGAGGGAAAAGAGTCAATAATCCATCTGCAATAGATGCTAAACAATATCACCAAGAAAGGAATCTTTTTCCCAAAGCAACACCACATGCATCTAGTAAATGGGGCCTGGCCTCCCAGCGCATCCTAAGTGCAGTGCTTCACACCTCCCTAATAAACTGCTCGCTGAAATGCAAGAGTCTTTAGAGAGTTCCCATCATTGTAGGATCTAATCGGTGTTTCAAAAATAGAATCCTTTTATTGTGTAATCATTAGGTGTGTGTTTGGGGAGGGGGGATACTTCTTAACACGCAGTTTCTTAGCCCTCAACACACAGACTTACAGAATCGGAATCTCTGGAGGTAAAAACTAAGCAGCATTTCTTAAAACAAGTTTTTGAGGTGATTTGGAGGCACATTAAAATTTAAGGTCTAAGAAAAGACACAGGATCCCATTCCTACTCTGAAACAGAGCCAGGGTCCCACAGACCACAACTCTCTTGTTTTCTCAAATTGAAGGCAGTGTGACACCGGGTCAAAGGAGGTAATGGGACCACAAGGTGTTCTCTGAAGGGGATGGGAAAGTACACCCACTTGAGCTCTGGATCAAATTTGTGGCTGGGTGAGGCAACTCGGAGTGTTTTTGTTATCCAAATGGTATGTCTAATATGTCCCTTACTGTACATGTTTACGAAACACTTAAAAAATCTTAAATTTCTAATGGCACATATAAATCACTCTCACTTTGTTCTCATAGTTTATGTAGTCACCAGACACCACAGATAAAAATAGAGCCCCAGCATTCTGCAGCTGGAAGACTTTATATTATCGTTCATGAGAACTGCTAGATTTGACCCTGGGCAGACATCTGCCCATCAAGGGCAATGGGAATCCTCTCCATCCGTGTGCAGGACAGAGTCAACTGTGGGCTGGTGAGGGCTTCAGGGAGGATCAGGAGGCAGCTGGTGGCCAGGGCAGTGATCTCTCCGTCTTGGGGTCACCACACACTGTGGGACACCGTGGGGCCTGCAGGGGACGGAGGCTTGTTCTCAGATGTCTGGCTCTCCGGAGCCTCCAGAGATACCGCAGTGGACTCCCTCTCAAGGATTTGTGGGACAGGGCCTGGGAGAGGGGCCTGAGGCTCTGCACTGACAATGAGAGTGGCAGTCTGAACACTGCTCTTGGATCCTGTTCCTCCCTGGAAGCTGGTGAGGCCTGGAATCTTATGTTAATTTTAAAAATGTGAAACTAAATGCGACCTTGTTTCTTTCTGGTGCATATATATGTGCGCATATATGGTGTGTATATACGTGTACGTGTGTATGTGTGTGTGTGTGTGTATTTTGGTGGCATACACTCTTTTCCTAGCTATCGCTTTTTTCTCCCTTGTTGGCCTGCTGTTTAGAGAGAAAATGAACTCTGCCATGCTGGCCTTCAAGAAATGTGATGCCCAGTAATCCTTAGGAAGTAGTGGTTGTATGAAGGGGTGCCCAGAATTGAGTTTGTGATGTAACAAGTGCAAATGCTCCTGAGTTTCCTTTTCCTTTATTTTACATTTGCATTGTTTCTTTGATTATAATATCAATTGCTACAAAATACTGTCCACAAACATCAGAGCACAGTTCAAAGCTTTTAGTATAAAATTGAGTATTCTGCTTTGATAAGAAAAGGATTAAGGTCACTTCTTAAAAGGAAGCATTGATGTTTGTCCTTACCTAATATTTGTGTAATACTGACTCAACTCTAAATTTTCCTTGCCATATTTCCCTCAAACATTCTTCTTTCCCTTGGTTGTTATTTCTTTGTTCCGCTTCTGTTCCTTCCCACATTTTCCTGGTTATATTGGGGTGGTGCTGGGTTTTCATCCGTTTAGCTGGTGCTTTCTGTTTGTGTCTGAATCTTGGTCATAGCCTTCTGCAGGAAGTAGCTACTCTTCCTCCAGACATTGTTCTCCTGGTTTTTTCCCCCATCTCCCAATATTTCCCACTATTTCTTTAAAGTCAGGATTTCTGTGTTTTCTAAGAATACAAAATATCTAAGTTTGATTCACTCATAGCTCTTTGTTGTGCACATTCCTGTGGTTTAGGGAAAAGTGAACACATGTATTTCTTGGTGCTCAGTTTTTCGTGCCCTAATTTGTGGAAAGAACTCTTGGTTCAAGAGAGAAAAGAGATGGTCATGATAGCCAAACAGCCATCCCCATGTTTTTTCACACTCCTTAGTCAATTTGGTTATCAAAATACAATAACATTCTTTTCTTCTCTAAAGCATTTACTCGGAGGGCTTTCATCTTCTCTGGTTACCTCAGATTTCCCCCAAAGAAGAAATCTAAGCCCCAATTAGGGTGAGTGAGGGATGGCAGGAGCAGAGTTAGGTGCCCAAATCCCCAGCGGCTGCTCCCACTAAACAGACCACAAGATTCTCTCAACCGACCTAATTTCTTCCCATTTCGCTAATACTGGGCTGGGAGTGACCTTGGCAGGCCAGTGGGCGGAGCTGGGAAACACTCCCCCAAATGAGCGAGGATGTATATCTGTTTACTGCACAGCATGCTGGCCTGAAGCTAATGACATTAATCCCCCTACTGCATTTCATTAGGTGACAGACAGGGAGCCACACTTTGAGGGCATCAGCAGCTTCTCCCCATCCATCCGCCAGCTGCGGGGAGAAGCCACTCCAGGATCAGTGCTGCTCCCCTCATTTGCTTTTCTCCCTCTATTATCCCTGACATGTTCACTGAACTACAGACTGCATATGTTTAAAAATAATTAAACGCGCTCCAAACAAATAGGCAATGTTTCCACGATCCTTGCAATGCACGTTCTGCGTGTTTTGACAGATTTTTCTGTTGGATTCATCAAGCAGCCTGGCTCTTTGCTGTCACTGCTGACACCCCGGCAGATAAACCCCTAGGGCAGGCTCGCTGGCCGGAGCTCCTTCCCGAGCTCTGACCTTGAGGCACAGAGAACTTCAGGCTGAGGGTCCAGAGACCATCGGGAGAGATGCGCGTCTGGGTTTCCAGGGCTTGATGGTTTCTGTCCGGAACCGCGGGATGAAAGACTGAAGAAGGGCGAAATAAATGTTGGGTTTTATTTTGAGTGGCTCTGCTGCATTATACTGAGAAAAGAGCCTCAAAGGTAATTACATGAGAAAGCAAAAAGGGTACCCTGGGGCATAAAGACCTTCCTCACCCCAGCCACCTATCAAATCTTGACTTTCCACACCCTTCCTGCAAACCACCTCCCCCCCGCCCCCATTTTTAATTTTTTTAAATTAAATACTCCTATTCAAAGATGAAGAAGAGGAGGAAAAGACAGTACAGCTTATAAAGTTATATAAGATACAGCATGATAAATATGTGTAAAGAAAGTTAATCAAAAAGAAGATAAAGACTCAGGAGATAAGTAAAGGACTTGGCAATTTGAGGGCACTAAAAGCACGCTAAAAATGAGAAGCCTAATTATGTTTCTTAACTGAGAAAAGGGTTTTCCTCACACAAAATACGCATTGTGACATAAGGAATGATGTTCTCAACAATATTCATCAAGAAAATAGATTGATACACAACTGGGGGTTTCTCGATCTCTCCATATAGGCTCATGGAATCTTGCAAAAGCATCACTCTTCTAGACGAAATCTGTGGAGTAAGGAGTTTGTGGATGTATGTGTCCGAAATGTCAGCGAGGAGGAATCAATACAGGTTGGTCTCAAACACAGCTCTAATGGTCTGGCTTAATCTAGAAATAGCTTTGAGAGAAAACCCAGGAATGGATACTCTCTAAATCCTTTAGGCAATACACTTAACTGCAATTGGAATCAATATCGACAGCAATTAATGCGCAGTAACATGGATTTACCCATTGGCTGCTCTGACAGTCAGTGGTGCCCAAGGTCACCCTAATATCATGTGACTCTCAAAGAACCTACAAGAACCTGAAGGAGAGTACAAGTTTCTCCTCAAGGAAGAATTTTATAGCGTACTGCAGAATGGGTGATCTAGTACTAAAGTCTCTACCAGAAACTGGCAAACCATAGCCTGTGGTTCAGATCCTGGTACCTGTTTTTGTGCAGCCTGTGAACTATGATTTTTGACATTTTTTCAAGTGGTTGAAAAAAAGAAAGCAAAAAGAACAATATTTGTAAGATGTGGTGATAATTTGAAATTCGATTTCAGTATCTATAAATATGGTTTCATTGGAACCCAGCCATATCTACTCACATATCATGCATGGCGGCTTTCCTTACTGCAATGATAGAATTGCAATAGACTCTGCAGGACCCACAAAGTCTAAAATATTTATCTGGCCCTTTACAGAAAAAGTTTGCCAAAACCTGTCCTATACCATAAGCAATAGAGCATGACCATAGTGTCATCAATATTTTTTTTGTTACCAAAATAAACCAGATGCAAAACTGGTTATGTTTTCTAGAGGGCTATTTGATAATACGCATCAAAGAACATAAGGCATGCTTGCCCAGTGATGCATAGAGTTCACTTTTAAGGAATTTATCCAGTAGTGGATAATAACCTAGATAACAACAATATAGATAATGATTAAATGAATTATGGTCTAGTATACAATTACATACTCTGCAGCCCTTATAAAAATGATGAGATATATGCAACAAGGACAGAAATAAATTGAAAGACATATTCTCAGCCTATGTGTACGGTCACCACCTTCTTAGGAGGAAAAATCTTTTGTGGGGAAATTACCAGGCTTGAGATTCTGTTGTGCTGATCCAGAAAAGCTACGGAATTATACGGAGTCAAGAGAGGCAACATTGATTTACATCTTATGAGCATGGAGCTACTGCTTTTGAAAGAAGGAAATAGGAAGGGAATGGAGCTAGGAAGTTGGAGAGAGGAGAAGAGTGGTATAGAGCACTGTGTTAGTTTCCTAGGGTTTCTAACAACCCAGGTGGCTTAGAACCGCAGAATTTTATTGTCTCATGGGTCTGAAGGCCAGAAGTCTAAAGTCAAGGTGTCCTTAAGGCTTTACTCCCTCTAAGGGCAAAAGGGAAGGTTCTGTTCCAGGTCTCTAGCCTTGGTCTCTCCCTTTGTCTCTCTTCTCCCTGTGCTCTTCACATTGTCTTCTTTCTGTGCCTCTGTGTCCAAATTTCTCCTTTTATATGGGCACAGATTGTATAGGATTAAGGTTCACTTCATGACCTTATTTTAACTTGATTACCTCTGTAAAGTCCCTGTTTCCAAATAAGGTCACATTCCAAGGTACTGAGGATAAGAATTCTGAAATATCTTTTTTGGGGGAGGGAGGGAGCCACAATTGAACTCATAACAGGCAGAGTTAATGAAAAAAAATCAAAGCAGTCTGGGGTTTTGGAAGAGAAAGCTGAGATTTTTCTGAGCACAGCAAACAGAACCTTGGTGGAACAGCTGGTTAAAGATAGCATGTGGTTGTGGTGTTGTGTGCTGTGCAAAGAATCTCCTCTTTGTATTCATATTGTGTTCCCCCACCCTTCCACTCCTGTCATTTTACCTTCCTTTCTTTTTCTTCTCTCTTTTATTTTTTAAGAGGGAATACATGATTTTTGTATAAAACTCAGGAAGTTCCAAAAGTAACTTCGAAAAGAAGTCTCTCTCCCACTGATATTTCTAAGTCACTTGCTTACCCTCTGCAGCAACTCCTTGGTTCTAGTTTCTTGTCTTTCCTTTAAGAGAGATTCTGTGCACATACAGGTGTATAGTGCATAGTTTCTGGTGTGGTAGCACAATGAGTGTCCACCACACACTGTTTGATCTTTCTTTTTAACTTAAACGTGTCTGGAATCATTCCATACCTGTTCACATGGAGCTGCCTTATTCATTTAAATAATTGCATTGTAGGAATACTACTCAGCCATAAAAGAGATGAGATCTTGCTATTTGTGATAGCATAGGTGGATCTGGAGGGTATTAAGCTAAGTTAAATAAGTCAGATGGAGAAAGATACATACCATACAATTTCACTCATACGTGGACTATAAAAGACTAATAAACAAAAACAAAATAAATGATCAAAGCAAAAACGATCAAAACACATAGCCTGTAGGCTATTCCCATTCTTTTTGTATTAAAAGCAATGCCACAACAGCTATTTTCTGTATGTGTAATTACTAATTACTTGTGAGATTCTATATATGTACAGCATAACTCCTGTATCCAAGAGCATATGAATTTTAAGTTTCAATAAGTGTTGCAAATACTCTCCATAAAGTTTGCACTAAATTACACTGCCACCTGCAAAACATAATAGTGCCTGATTCCTCATACCTCCTTCGACACAGTATGTTATCAAACATTTTAATTTTCACCAACCTAAAAGATGAAAAAATATTTTCTTATAGCTTTAATTTGCATTTTAAAATTATGAATAGGTCTGTGTATTTCTTAAACGGTTTAAGAACTATTTGCATTTTCTTTGAGGTATCTTCTTGTGCCTTTTGGTTTTCTTTTGGGTTATTGGTCTTTTTCTTATTTATTTGCAGCAGTTTTTGTATTTAAAAAAAAATTAGCCTTTTTATGTGGTAGGATTTGGAAATATTTCCGCCTGATCACTGTTTGGTTTTGTTTTTCTGGTTTTATTTGTGATATATTTTTTAAGTCAAGAAATATTTTAATTTTATGTAGTCAGACACGACTCTTTCCTGACTTAGAGATTTGGTATATTTTGAAAGGACTTCCCTACTCTGAGATTAACAATGATACCTATTTAAGGTTTTTCCAAGTTGTTTTGTTTTTGTTTTCATGTACATTATTATTTTATAATCCTCACAGATATTTGGGGCGTAAAGTTAAATCACATGTTAATACCTTTTAAAACATAGTGAGTTGAACATGATACCACACTAAGACTGAGGTAGTGCTTATGTGTGAACTTTTTCACATGGAAATATGTTCGTAATGGGATATTTAAAAGGTGTGAATATATCAGTCTGTTCATTAAGGTGTGCAAAAATATAATTTTATTTTTCAGTAATCTAATTTCCATTTTAAGCCTCATTCCACAGTCTAACTTGGGTAAAGTTAGTCATTTAGGGTAAATACAGTCAATTCAGAATCTTCTTTTCCCATTCCTTTCTCTCTATTCAATCTAGGTGGCTTTATGACACATCTTGGTAGCCATAATGGTGGTATTAGGCTCACTTGCTAGTCTGTGGCCATTCTCATTCTGTGAGGTGAAGCACAATTCTATATGATTATTGAGCATGGTTATACCAAAATGATGGCATCTTCTAGGACCACCCTGTTCCTTTCTGGTCTCAGGGCTGTAAGGATAAAACTCTCTACTGTGATATTTCCTTAACACAACTGTAATTCCCTTCCAGATCAATGACTCCTGGTGTCCCATCCACCCATTACCAGATGCCTGCAAAGTTGTTTGTCTCTTTCCCATCTCGTTTAGAGCCCAGGGACTTACTAGGGCAGTTTTAGGCCTAGGTGCACCTTTGAGCCATCTCTGCAACTCTGTTGTCGCCTGGTAGCTTGGGGACCTAGTTTTAATGCTTGTCATCTTATAGAACAATTATCAGGAAACTGGGGCACCCATCTCCTGTATTCTCAGATATACTAACAATTTTGGGTTTCTGATACTCTTCCCTGGAACTAATTCTGTGGGTGATAGGGAGGAGTTACGGCTTTTTTATTTCATTGTTCTCCTCTATAACACTGCTTGGTCCAATAGTCTCAAATTTTTAATCTACACTGGAAGAGTGGGGTGAAAAACACAACTAGCTTAGCAAGCATTTTCCCAAACATTTCAGCGTCAAACCTAGACAGAAGCTTTTTGAGACTTAAAAGTCAAAAATTTGATGTCTATTTTCTGTGGTCTCATTATTACAAATTACTTTGGGGGCTACAAGAACCATATGTTTATCTCTCTGGGCTTAGGCGAAGGATCTTTGGTTGTCCAGAGAAATTCAATGAAGCATGGAGGGCAAAAGATAATTTGGTTAACATCTTCCAGTGTAAAGGAAAAAGTCAAATAATAAAACATTTATATACTATATATCATTTTTAGAAAGAATGGATAACACAAAATATAAAACAAAAAAATTTTTAAAGTAATGTGATTATCCAGGGTGAAGAGATTATGTACAAATTTGATTTATTTTAAAAATCTATATATTTTATAAAGTAATGCAATTTCTTACTCATTTTATAAAAATGAAAAAGCAATATATCAATACATAATCATTTTAGAAAATTTTGAAAATACACAAGAGCACAACATAGAAAATAAATTTATGCAAAACTCCAGACCTGAGATATCATCTCTGTCAATGTTTTGAGTATGAGTTTTTATTTTTATGTGGACCAATGAACTTATGTTTCCTATATACAATCAGAATTATTCTGTAGCTTCCTTTTTATAATATTTTAAGCATTAACAACTTAGGAACATTTTCTGATGTTGCTAAATATTCTTTATAACACAAATTTTTGCAATATTCTATGAAATAGATATACCAGAAAAATTTTAAACAGTCTTTTGTGGTAGACTTAGATTTTTCCATCTTTTAAGTATTGTGCCAATAACTCTATGATGAAAATATTTATAAATAAATCTCTAAGTCCTTGATTATTTAACTGCTGTGTTAAAGTGTAAGTACATTAAAACAGTCTGGAAAAATGTCTAATCAATTATAGCCATATGTCCACCTCGACCATTAAGAAAGTCCCAATTAAGTCACCTATACAATATCTAGTTTCATCCCATGTGTGACATTAAGAGAACCTAATTAAAAATTACTCCTATATATTGGAATATGGTAGTATGCTGCATAAAATTATTAGCTACAATGTGGTTAAGTATAAGGATTTCTACCAAAGAGCTTGTTTTATTTTAGAGAAGTTGATATGTAATATTTCTTTCTCACAATAATCTAGTTCATGCAAATAAAAAATTAAAGAAAATAAAAGATAGAGTATACATGGGTATGGTGGCTTTAAACATGACTACCCACTCTTGAATTCTCCTCTCATTAAGAAGTATGGTCCATTTTTTCCACCTTTCTCCCCAGTAGACTTGTGACTGCTTCCACCCACAGAGGATGGTGGAAATGGTGCCAGGCAACTTCTGAGGTGATAACATACAAAGGCCACCTGGCTTGCAGCTTTCAGCTTGTTTGCTGGAACACTGGGCTGCTGTGGAGAAGGTGTTCCCTGAATCGCCCTACTGGAGAGGTACCCATAGACACTGGAACCGACATTCCCAGCTGAGCTCAGCCTTGCAAACACACTCACCAATGTGCCAGACAGGAGGGTAAAGAAGAGAATCCTCCAGTCCCAGTTGTGGCAGCCCCCCGTTCTTTGAGTTGTCCGCAGTTGAGGCTTTAGACACTGTGGGGCAAATGAACCATCTTTGCAGTGCCCTGAATTCCTGATATGCAGAGCGGATTACTAAAATGGTTTTTATTTTATGTCAGTAAGATTTGGGGTGATATTTAAATCAGCCTTAGATAATAGCAAGAATGAAAAAAAAGTATATGTATATTGCATTCTTTTTTTGTAATACTAATTTTTAATTTTTTACTTTATATTGGCGTATAGTTGATTCACAATGTTCTGTTAGTTTCAGGCGTATAGCAAAGTGATTTAGTTATATATATTCATATATCTATTCTTTTTCAGATTCTTTTCCCATATAGGTTATTACAGAGTATTGCGTATAGTTCCCTGTGCTATACAGTAGGTCCTTGTTGATTATAGATTTTACATACGTTCCTATGCCAATCCCAACCTCCCAATTCATCACTCCCTCGCGCCTTTCCCCCTTGGCAATTACGGGCCCACCCTTTAAGTCTGTTTCTGTTCTATAAACAAATTCACCTGCATCATTTTTTTAGATTCCACATATAAGTGATATCATTTGATATTTGTCTTTCTCTGTCTGACTTACTTCACTTAGTATGATAATCTCTAGGTCTATCCATGTTGCTGCAAATGGCATTATTTCATTCTTTTTATGGCTGAGCAACATTCCATTGTATATATGTACCATATCTTCTTTATCCATTCATCTGTTGATAGACACTTAGGTTGCTTCCATATCTTTGCTGTCTTTACATAGACAGATTACATGTTCAAAATGGCTTCAAGTAATTTAGGTACAAGTCATAAAGTCACATCTTTAGATGTGAAGACAGAATATACCTGTGGTTTATCCCAGGGGAAATTGTCTGATCAACAAAAGACAGTTAGGATGAAGTCAAACTTTGATACCAGGGTTATAGATGCCATGCAGAGGAATGTAATCCAAGTCTCCACAGTCTAGTTCAAATTGATTCCCATTTGTGGACTCAAAGGGCAAGGAAAGGTCAATAAAACCTGCAAAGAATCTTCATTATTCCTAGTAGATTTCTCCAGAAGAAAGCAAAACAGCACAACAGTCATCAATAGTAAAAGTGCTTTCCTGAAGTCACCTGCTCTTTGGGTAGACTATCACCTAGAAAAGTTCAGACTTGCAAATATAAGGCAAGAAAGGAACATAATGTTTTAGATTTAATACCTCTGTAATTTGGGTGAATAAAATGTGGAGTAGCTAAGGTCAGGATCTCTGCCCAGTAAAGACAGGGAAATGATCACTCTCTACCTAGTCTAAATTATTTAGTCCAAAGGTGGTGATAAGGAAGGGGAATTGGGAAGGCAGGTACTATGATAAAATTTGTACTGAATTCCTTATGTATCGGTTTCCCCCTGGACTTTCACATTATTTTCTATACTACTAGATTCTGTCTATATATAACATTGTTGAGAAAGACTTCATTTTTGTGTTCGTTATTATAGTAGTTGCAAATAATAACTTACAAGAAAGCAGTTGGCTCAATCCTCAGTGGCTGAAATGTTGTCATATCAGATTGATCACCAATCCTGTTATTGAGATCACTGTAGACTGAGTGAAGGGGGCAACAGCATGACAAAAAATGAAAACTACCACTGTTCTGGACAAACCTGGACATTCCCTTTCAAAGATGACTGACTCCAGTGAAAGGCATTTAGAATAAATGAAAATTAAGTTCATAAGGTAAGACGTGACTTAAAAACTAGGAGCCTTAAGGCATAATTGCATTCAGCTGGTGAGGGAGACATTCGAACTAGAGAGGACATATCAGTCATAGTGGCTGGGAAGTTCAATAACAGCCCCTCCATCTGTAGCCTGTATCCGTTGACAATTGTATGATTTGTAGAAAGATGCATAGGAGAGGAAAAATACCCATGACCCTCCCTTTGCCTGCAGTACCATAAAAACATATTTACTGTGTTTGCCCTTTTTTTTTAAATTAGGTACAAACCTCAAAAATAGGCATGGGTAGTACAGTGGAGAGAGCAAAGCCTTTGTAGTCTAATAATAATAATAATGCTACCAACCTCACAGGAGAGTTATGGAAATAAATGAGGTTAATGTATAGCGAGAGAGTCTCACATTGACTGCTACATAGAGTGATGTCACTTCCTCCCAAATGTTTAATATGTCTGTGCATTCCAGACATATTCGTACGTTTATTCTGTAAATACTTACTGAATATTTCTAAAGTGCCACACCTTCCTCCAAAGATCAATATACTTTAATAAATAAAATAGATAAATATCCTTGCCCTCAGGGAGCTTACCATCAGATTTTAATGAAGATCTAAAATTTGAAAATAATTTGGGCCAAAATTACATATATATCTTGGGAGAAAAGGAAAGCTAATCACATTTCCCTTTAACTGTCCATATCAGATTTTTCTGGAAAGTATGAAAGTTAAACACATCCAGGACCTTGATCACTAAAACTGTTTTTCCTGCCTTAATAAACCTTCTTGGGTAGAAAACTCCTACATAAACTCATTTTGGATATTTTCAACAGATAGTTTGGATAAATACCACTGTGTATGCATCTATTCAAGGCAACTGAACTAATAAAATTTATTATTATTTTATTAAGATTGAGTGTCAGTCAAAAAATAAGGACATATGCTTACTTAATATTGGGTCGCTGTTATCTGAACATGTATAGAATAGGTATAGTACTAGTTATGAACACAAAGAATACTTCTGATTGTGGTAGGAAAGATATATGTGCAGAAAACTCATGTGCTAAAGCATGCTGTCACAGAGATGAGTATAGGAGCCGCAAGTATCAGCTTTCAGTTTTCCCTGTGGCAGTGTGATAGAGGATATGGAGGCAGCGAGGGCTGGAAGATTTTGGAGAATAAATGGTGTGTTTCTGTAGGTCTTGATTTATAAGAGAAGTTTGTCAGCTTAACAAAGGGTGGACTTCTGAGAAATTTCCAGGCTGAAGCAGCAGCGTGAGCAAAGCACAAAAGTATTAATTCAAACCTCGTGATGTCCCTGTGAGGCCGATTTAAGTATCTCCAACGTATAAAAGAGAAAAGAGACTCCAAGAGAGAGTTCTCTACTTATATTGCTAAGAGAGGAAGCGCCAGCATTTTAATCCACTTTGGATGACCCCAAAGTATATGTTTTTCTCCACTCTATTAAGCTGTGTCCCTGTTCACAGAAGGAGGACAAAGCTAAACCCATGTGCATTAGGTGTATAAAACTGCTATTGCACTAATCAAAATCTGAACCTTTTTTTATCAGGTACTGATTCATAATTTAACCTGACAAGATAGTAAACTCCTTCCTTAAAACCTCAGTTGCAGACTGAACAATCTACTGGGTATTTGGTGTTATATAAATGGTTCCGTGTGAAATTCCAGAAGTTGCAGCCTCAGATACCTACAGAACAGGAGGTGAAGAGGGGCGGAACCCTGAGTGGACATGCGCACTGCTGCCCTGTGGAAAGGGGCGGCCACGAACCAGCAGATGCTGACTGTTGCCATACCGAGTGGTACCCCCGTGGTGGTCAGACCTGATTTTTTTAAAGAGAAGTCAGAAATATAGACTGTATTTGACATCTTTCCATTTTAAACTTTTGGAAAGTAATTCTTTTTTTTTTTTTCTTTCTTTTTCTTTTTTTTTTTGGAACACTCTAGCAACCAAACAAAATGTTTCTGGGAGATGTAACTGTGGGGTGCCTGTAGAGACTGTCCAGCTGTTTCGATTGCATTAGCAGGTAGTGGAGTGTAGTATTAAGGGGGCAGGGCTTGGAGGGAGCTTAGGGGTTCAGTGCAGGTGTTCAGTAAACATCTGTTGACTTGCCAAGCATTTTATTGGTCTTCTAAGATGTCTGGCAACTTTCTGCTGTTGTTTTGTGTTGGATTAAGTCATCTATCTTGGCACTTAAAAAAGACCCTGACTGGTCTCCTGGGGCCCTTTGCGTCTCCCAGTCTTTGTGGTGGGTCCTTGGTCCTGCACCTTTGGCATGAACTCAGGTGACAAATAAGATTTTTCTGATAAAATTCTGCTATAATCGTTAACAAGCAGCAGAGGCATGGAAGCCACTAGGTGGTGGCTGTGGCAGCCGCCTGGCTTGTCTCCTGGAGAGGATTTGGATGCATCTGCTCTTGTGATACAGCCTGTCTCCTGCTGACTTCAATGCTGACTGCAAAAGAACCATAAATCACAGCCATTATATAAACATGCAGTAAATCTTAAGTTTGTAACCAAACAACATCTACAAATGTGACTCAAAGTACGCAGACAAGAAAGTTGCATTATTTGTGCCATGTTTTTTGTTAAACAAAAGAGAGTGGTCAAGAATCATCAGAGGTTATTGTAATGCATGTAACATGCTACTCATGCAAGTTTTATAACCTAAAGAACTCATGAGGGTAGGGGTTCCAAGATATCTTTCTGAATGATTGGGGCTTTCCTTGTTATGGATGAAACAAGCTCCAATTAGATTTGGTTACATAAAGCAAGCAGACACAGCTATTACACAGTACTTTCACTGTGCCAGGCACATGGGCTTTACATATTTAATTTTCATAATAATGTAGTAGTGTCTTAGTCTGTTGGGGCCACTATAAAAAAATACCACAGCTTATACATTTATACCACAGCAGAAATTTATTTCTCACAGTTCTAGAGGATAGAAAGTCCAAGAGGAAGGTGGGAGCATGGTCAGGTTCTAAAGGCCCTCTTCCTGATTCATAGGCAGCACCTTCATGCTGTATCTTTGGTGAAGAAATGAGGGAGTTCTGTGGCATCTTTTTTACAAGGGCACTAATCCCAATCATGAGGGCTCCATCCTCATGACCTAATCACCTCCCAAAGGCCTCCCCTCCTGACACCATCACATGGGGCATGAGGGTTCCAACATGTGAATTTTGGGGGCACACAAACATTCCATAGCAAGTAGGTACTGTTAGCATCCCTGCTTTAAGGAGAGGAACTGAGGCAGAGAGAGGTTAAATGATTCTCTTGGGGTTGCATGGTTGGAAAATAATAGAATGAGGATTTGAACTTAAGTTGTCTGGTTTCCACAGCTAGTCTGTGCTCTGTGTATTCTGTAGTGTGTTATTTATAATGTCCTTTGATGAAACCAGCCTCTCATACATACATGACAATGGGTGACAGTTTTGAATACTGGACATGCAAAATAGATGAAATACTTAGGAGTGGATAAAGATGTCCTCACACCAGAGATTTTGAAGCTTTGGTGCTCCTTTAATTTATCGGAAGCTGTGAAAAATAGTGATTTCTGGGTCCAGGCTGCTCTGATTTGAAGCCACCTGTGTGACAAACAAGTTACCTAACTACTGTGCAAAATGGCACATGGAAGTTCCTATTTCAACTTGTTAAGTGTTGACCGAGAGAGCACCTGTGTAGCTCTTAGAGCAGAACCAACACAGCAAATGCTCAATAAATATTAGCTATTAACCATTCAACCACTTATTTACTCATAAAATAATCTAAATTGCTCTGTTGAACATTGCAAGGTCTACAATGTGTCTGGCATTGAACCTGGGAAGTGGAGAATGCAAATATGAGGAAAGCAGTGGGTATATACTCTAGCAGAAGAGAGAGATGCATAGGTAAAAACTATTTCACTGGGATAAGTGCCATGGTAGACATATGTCCAAAGAAATAGGGGACTGGTGTGGAAAGAGTGATCTGTTCCATTTAGAAAGTTGGGAAGCATTTAACAAGGGAGTGACATACGAGTTAAACCTCAAGGGCTGCATTATTGTTCTCCAGAAATAACACAGCATGAAAGTGTAGAAGTGTTCTAAGTCCTAGAAGAAGTGGTGAATGGTCAGTCTGGACCAAGCAGTGGTCTTATCTCTGTATGTGCAAAAGATCACCAGCCAACCCATCTTGTGTACCTTTTGTGGCTCCTGGCTGCATGTAATACACTTTATTTTTCAGAAAATTTTTAGGTTTACAGAAAAAATGAGTAGATGATACAGGGAGTTCCCAGACACTCGCTCTGCTCTGAATATTATACGTTTTAAAAACACCCCACAGGCAATTGATAAAACATTCTTTACTAAAATGTAAAATGTAGGAACTCGTGTGTTTTGTGGGTGAAGGGTACAGAGAATGGAAGAAGAGGATGAGCAAGGTGAGCGAGGAGACAAAGTCAAGGTCCAGTGGCAATGGGCCCCCTTAGGTCCTGCCGAGGAGATGGGAATTAAATCTGAAGACAGCAGGCAGCCACTGAAATGTTGTAGCCTGGTGAGTGAGGTATTCTGATTCATATTTTAGAAAGAGGCTGGTGGAAGTGTGGGGTGTGGCTATACACTGGAAGAAGGCAAGGCCATAAAAATGAACGCGAGAATGTTGAAAAAGCTCAGGCAAGAGATGATTAGGGTGACAGCTGGAGCTGAAGGAGCCACGTTTGGCCCCTAAGAGGAAATGGTGGTATCTCAGTGGGAGAGACCCGTGGGACTGCTGAGAGAGGGGATGGGGCTATTCCACTTGATTGATACCATAAAGAGGGAGAGAAGGAGAAAGAAGGAGGCAATGCTTTGGTCCTCATGAAACTGGGACGCTGAAGACTCTCTCTGTCTTCTCTCTTCCTTCCACTTTCCCTCCATGCATAGTATTCCTGTATGCCCTTCATTTCTGCCTTAGTCTCCTCTCCTTTCTGACCAGTTCCATCATTAACTCAGCTTCATTATACCGAAAGACTGTCCCAACCCTGATTCTATACCACCTTTCTGCTCTGATGATCCTCTCCAAGAGTTGCTGTCACATTTCCAAAGGGAAGCTAACCAAATAGTTCACTTCATCCTTTGATGCTAGGCCAGCCCCAGCCAGCCTACCGATTGGCTCCCCTTGCGTGAGATCACCTCCCCTAGTCCACTCACATCTAGCTGACTGGGGGAAGGGAAATAGTCAGATGGTGAAGAGCACGGGTGCTTTGACGGAAGGATGACGGGAGGGCAGGTACCATAAATGTGTCTAGTAAAAACGGACAGCATAGAGTGATTGATTAAATGGGAGGGAAACGGACTACAAGGCAAAATACGTTATGTGCCACGAGAGAGAGAGAAATAATCACCATGGAAATTCTGGGAGCAAAGGGGTCAAATCTGGGTGGATTGACCTTCCTTAAAAGTGTTTCAATGAGCAGCAACTTAGGAGGAGGGCTGCATTTGTTTCCTATTGCTGCTCTAATGAGTTACCATAAGCTTAGTAGCTTAAAACAACAGATATATATTTTCTCACACTTCTGAATGTCAGAAGTCCCACAAGAGTCTTGCAAGCTAAAATTAAAATGTCAGCAGAGCTGCATTTTTTTTTTTTCTGGAGTCTCTAGGGGAGAATTCCTCTGCTTACCCTTTCCAGCTTCTAAAAGTTGCCCCTTTTCTTGACTTGTGGACATCTTTCTCCATCTTCAAAGCAGCAATCATGGGTGGAGTTCTTATCACATGGCATCACGTGTCACCCTGACCTCCTCTTCTGCCTCTTTCTTTCACATCTTAAGACCCCTATGGTTACATCGAGTTGGCCTGGATAATCTAGCATTATTTCCCTATTTTAAGGCCAGTTGGTTAGCAACCTTATTATATCTGCTACCTTAATTCCCCTTTGTCATATAACATAATGCATTCACAGGTGGGGTTAGGGTACAGACATCATGGGGGGCCTAGGGGCACTAGTCTCTCTACTACCAAGGAGTTTGAGATGGTCATGAGAAAAGTAGAGATGCAGGAGGGTGAAGGCTCTTCAAAGCAGGATAAGTGGTCTGATTTGGCTGGAGCTTAGAATATATGAAGAAAAGTAGTAGGTGACAGAGATAGAACAGTGGCCTTTGGTCACATTGTTGCCAGTCTTTTTCCTTTTAGCCATTCCATTAGCTGTGTAGTTCTATCTCACTGTGGTTTTAATTTGCATTTTCCTGACAACTAATGATGTTGAACAATTTTTCATGTGCTTATTGGCCATCTGTAGATATATCTTTTGTAAAGTGTTGGGGTCACATTTTGGGGGGCTATATATTTTGGAAGGTTTTGAACATTATGTTACAGGGGATGGAATTTGCTTTGTAAATAATAATGATGGAGACCCACTGAGGGGGTTTAAAAAAGGGGAATGAGGTAAGTAGTACATGCTTTAGGAAGACAAACTTGACATATCAAATTTAAATTTTTTAAATAAATTTAAAAAAATTTAAATAGGGCTTCCTAGGTGGCGCAATGGTTAAGAATCCGCCTGCCAGTGCAGAGGTCACGGGTTCAATCCCAGCTCCAGGAAGATCCCACATGCCGCAGAGCAACTAAGCCCGTGTGCCCAAAAAAAAAAATTTTTAATAAAAAATTTATATATATTTAAATATGTGTATATATATGTACACATATATACACGTATGTATCATATATATACATATATATGTGTGATTGGAACATGGAGAAATTGAATGAAGTCAATTCAAGTGAAAGGCTATTGAAATAGTTCATGCCAGAAAGAATTATTATAGAATGTGAACTAGAGATGTGACTATGGAAGAATCCCCAAGAAAATAGAAATTATTGTATGGAGTGGCCATTGATGAGTGGTTAAGCTGCTGTGTATTCAACCTGCCTTGGTTTACTCCAGATATCACAAGAAGTTTTTTAACGTTTTGAAGACGATAGCGCCCGAGCTTTAGTTTTATCTCTGGAGGTAATTGTTGGATCATGTGCACTGCTAGGGCACCTTAGTGGGGAGGTGATGTGAAGGAGATGATCTCACCCAGGGCCCTGGGAGTTGGGTGGGTGATTGCAGTGGGACCTCAGTGAGGCTATCAAAAGTAGGAAAGGAGAGTCAAGCCATAAAGCTGTACTGAAGTGATATTAGAACAAGGTGGGCCAGAGTGACCCCCTAGAAGCCAAGGTGAGGAGACAAATGGCTATCAGAAAACAAAAGAAACAAAGAAGCAGCAAGCAAAGTGAGGGGAGCTGGTTTGGATAATTCTGGGGGCAGGGTGTGAATACCTGTGGCAATTCGTTTATATCCCCCAGTGCATGTTTTCCTGGGGCCTTAAAAGGGCCAGAATGAGGGCACCATGATGTAGGTTGGCTAGCGTACTGCAGGGAGGTTTTCTTAGTTCATGGCCAGATTGAGCAACTTTGTGGACTCTCTCCATTCTGTAGATTCCATTATACTGATGCTTTTGGATAAAGAGGTAGCCACGTATCTCTAGAGGAAGAGCTTTTGCCCCTCCTTCACTGATGTTGGGTCCCCAAACTCTTTTCACTAACACCTTGTATTTGTAGGGAGAACTGTACTTACTTAAATTTGGCTTCCTTCCTGGAGGGGGCTGTCACAGTTTTCTGCGAGAAGCCGTCACACAGCTGAGGTTCAGGGCCTTGCCCAGGGTCACACTGTGCGACAAGGTGAGAGTAGTGTTAGCATTTACTGTGTGTGCCCACTCTCGGTTTGGTCCACTGGCTCACTCTGCTTGTAATTGTGGCAGCCCCTGGAAACACAATCAAGAAAATATGAGGCCAGACACGAGCCAGAGAATTCAGAGGTGACTACTAATCTCTTCTCAGTATGTCTCTGAGAAGTAGCATCATGTGGTAGAGAGAGTTGAGCCTCACAGTCTTCTGGACCACAGGTTAAAATTCATAAACCACTTTAAGTATATAATCTTCCCCACGTCCATTTCTTGATTGTTTAAGTTTGTGGGGGGTGTGTGCTAAGTGTTCCCCATTGCTGTCCTTGTGGTGGAGGAATGACCACTCTTGCACCCCACTGGTGAGTGTGAAAACCAGTACAACTTTCCTTGAGGGTAACCTGGCAGTACTGTTTAAATGCCTTTAAAATGGAGTCTGACCCAGAATTGCACTTTAGGAACAGACTATAAGTAATTAGGATGGACATAAAGTTTTCTGATTGAATGTGTGCATCCAAGCATCACCCTTAATAGCACAATTGAGACACAAACTAAATGTCCAACAACAGTTGAATAGTTAAATAAGATTTGGTTGAAACTGCAGAGTGGAACTCTATGCAGCCATTAAAAATGATGGTGCAGAACAGGAGTTGGCACACCACAGCCCCCAGGCCGACTTAGCCCACTGCCTGTATTTGTAAATAAAGTTTAATGGGAGCACAGCCACACCTGTCCGTTTACCTATCACCAGCGGCTGCTTTTTGAGCCACTCTGGCAGAGTTGAGTAGCGGCAGAGATCATAAGACTATCTTTTATTTCTCTTACTATCCTCTTCATATTTATTCAAATTCTTTCCCTGCTCCTGACTGCCATGATCTTTTTGGTCACTATTAGGACAAAATCTTGCAGTAACTTTAGGTTGCAATGCACAGTGTTTCCTCAAAACTAAGAAGATCCCATCTAATATATTAATCAATACTTCAATCTTAATCCCAAGAATTCTCCAGCTGTCATTCAGCTAGACAGCTAGGAACAACGTTAGTCAGGCCACCGACAACCAAGATTGAGAAGTCCAGCCTTTCTTTCCTCTTTGCTCACTTTTGACCCCCACACTTTCTTCTCTATCTTGCTCACCTTGAGGAAGCTGAAAAAAAGGTACAGAGGACAGGGAGGTTGAAAAATAAGGACAGAGACCTTCTCACATGGCTGGTGCTTTTGTAAGATGGCCTCACCATCTCTGGGAGGGGCAGACTCACTCTCTGTTGGGTACTTATGAGTTTTGCTTTTTTCCAGAGCCCAAATTTAATTGTATATCCATGATGTAGGCCAGCCTATTTTCCTGCAGTTTCTGCACCCCTGGCTTTTACCCTGGTCCTCCACGTAAATGGTCTCTATCGTGGTCCCAGGCATTTTCTAGGTTGTCCTCTTGGGCAGGATTTTAAGTGTTTCAAGTTTGGCTGAATCCCCAGGGTGTCCCACAGTAAATATCCATGCATATTTCAGCTTGACACACTCCAGATACACAGCTGACCCCAACGCGGCAATACTTCTTTTGCTTCACTAGCTGAACAGCTGGACGACTCATCTTTGCCTTCTAGATTTTCCAGGTGGATGTCAGACATTGGTACACTTCTTTCACCAAACTCTTGCATAAGCATAGCAAGGCCTGAAGTTTCTTTGAAAACCTTTCTTACATACGTAAGGTGAGAGAGAGCCCCTCATCCCTTTTGTGAAGGACAGTAAGATGATGGCACGAAACGAGTCCTCCTGGAAAAATCTCCAACTGCCCATTCTTTCTTGGTGAGTCATCTAGATAAGTCTCCTCCGTGGCAATTCTCTCTCATTTTAATGGGCAGTTTAATGGGTGATTTTTGTTTCCTCTTATCTGTATTTTTTATTGGACATACATTACATACAGGATAAGAAAAACACTTCAAAGTTTCTGTTTCGGTTCTTAAATGTTCTGTTCTTTGACTCTTTGACACTTTCATTGTCAGTGTTCATGTCTATAAAATGGACTAGAAAGCATAGCATCGTTACTAGGGATGTAATAGTTATTGGTGTATTTAGCTTAAAAGTTAGGCAAGACATATTGAACAGAGAAACTTTCATTCAGAAATATGGGGTCTTTATTTCCTACATTTCTTATAGCACAGGATTTTTTTTTATTTCTGGTAAAATAGAAGAATACGCTTTCACTGGGAAAATGCATGTATCCTTCTAACTTTTTGCTTGCTTCAAACTCAAGCTAATTACCCAAACAGCACCTTGAGCAGAGAAAAGCTGACACAAGAAACTGGACACAGTCTGTGTTTCACATGCTCTGAGGAGAGAGCAGTAAGTAAGGTGCTCTGCACAGCTCAATAATTTGCACCCCAGGAAAGCGATACTTCCAAGGGCAGGCAATATGTCTGCAGCATCCTCCTGGAGGAAGGAGGGCCAGCAGCTCATCTTTATGGCTTGAGGCTTGAAAGCTGCTTAACTGGGCGGAACGCCACCTCCTTGCCATCAAAGCTGTCCACCTGGCAGTGAATCTCAATGAGACAGCTGACTGGCTCAGCAGACAAGTTGCCTTGCCAAGGGGATGAGAACTTAACCAGAAGGTCTTTCAGGAAATCTGTTTAGGATGTGGGGGATGAAGAGGAAGAGAAGGAGCAATTCATCCCCTGAATGAGGCGAATGAGAAGGAATAGCTGTTCCTCGGTCGCACAAACCAAACCATTTTCCAGCTTTCCTGTGCCCTTAGCTCACTGAGCCCTAAATTCCGTGAGTCTGATTTTAGATTCCGGTATTAACGTCACACATGAATCGAGAGCCCTTTGTGAATAGTGTGTGGAAGTTGATTCAATTCAAAGAATAAAACTAAGAAAAGATAGCTTTTTTTTTTTTACATTTGAAAAGCACCAATACAACCAAGAATATCACAGAGAGGGTACGAAGCTATTCGTTTTTCAAATGTACAGTTAAAAAATGTCTGAATGGTTACTTTTCACCAAAGTTTAGAATCATAAGCCTCATAATTACACAGTACTTGCTATGTGCTAGAAATGTACTCAGCAATGCGCACAAACGTTCTCATCTCATGCCCTTCAGAACCCCTGGGTAAGGCTTTTTAGCTTCACTGCAGGTAAGAGAAACAGGATTCAGAGAGGTATTGTAAATTACCACAGATATACTGGGAGCAGTGACAGAATAAAGATTCAATCCTCAGTTTCTCCCCCTCCAAAACCCAGATTCTTGTCCATCCGGCTGATTATACAAAGTTTGTTATAAAAGATAGTGTTCTTATCACACAAATGAACAACCAGGGCTGCAGGGAGAGGATTGTGTGAACACATGCACGGGATATCCCACCAAACCACTCCTATTTATCCTTCGCTGGTCCCTCTGGACCTGAATGTGTGTACAGGTGTCTCCTGGGAGGCTCTTGCTGGTGAATTAAGGCAACAGGGCATCATTCTTGCTCTTTCTTTGTGGTGGAGGTAGAGGGAGAAGGCAGGAATCAATGAAACCTGAACGTAATCTTCAGAGATCCCAGTTTTCTACCTCTGGCTGTGGGATATGACAAGACAGTTCACCTTGTGTCCTTGGCAACAATGAAAAATTGTTCATTTTAGGTCAAGTTGTAAATGTGTGTGTGTGTGTAGAGTGCCACTTAGCTTGTCTTCTACAATGATGCCTTTGACTCTTTTGGAATTAGGTAATGTAGAATTAAAGAAAAATAATAAAATAAGATGAAATAATATGAAATTGTTGTATGGAGTCTCCAAAAACAAAGCCTACTCAAACTAAATGGCTTTTTGGAAACACTATTTGGAAACCGCTTAATAGATCAAAGCACAGGTTGAGTTGATTCCCAGCCTCACTATTTCTGGCTGTGGGATGTTGGTGGAGCAGTTTACAAAATCGAAGTCTTGATTTCCTCATATGTAAATAGGGGGCAATGGAACTTACTTCAAAGGTCTATTGTGGAAAATGCAAAACAATCTATCTACGATGCTTAATGTAATACCTTGCCCATGGCCAATACTCAAAAACCTGATCAGCTATGATCTGATCTTACTCATCTTGAGTGCTGCCCTATACTGGAGAATTAAAAAAAAAAAAACCTTCAGTATGAAATGCTGCTTCTCTCTCATTTTTCTGGTTTCAGCTCTAAAGTCATATTCAAGAAAGAATTGACTTTATTCACTTCATCATGGAGGGCCGGATACAAAAGAATTGACCCTTTCCCTCTCAAGGCTGGGCTAAGCATCCCTTCCAGGTGCCACTGCAGCTCTTTGTTCTGACTGTTGTTGTAGGAGTTGCCACACTATCCTGAAAAGGCCTGTTTACTCATCTGTGAACCCTCATTCCCTTGAGGGCTCCATCTTATCCCTCCATCCCCAGAACCTACAAGCGTTTAAAACATAGGGTCCGTATAACACATAGCTACTCGGAGAATGAAGTAGAATTGATAAGGTGAGATAGGTGAAAATATTAAGTTATAGGAATGTTGTTACAGCCATGGGTATTATTGTAAAATGCAGTAACGCCTGTGACATACAACTATTCCCACTAACTCTTTCTTTGTAATACTACTAACAAAGAAAAAGCTACTTAACCCTTTGCTAAATAAAAGGCTGAGTGATGTCACCTCCCACCAGAGCTTCACTATGTGACCAGTTTCATCTCAAACAACTTTTTTTTTCATACCGAACAAAGTGCATGCGGTTTTCAAAGAGAAAACTAGGTGTGTAATCACCATGAATACCACATGCAGGAGTTACTTCTGGTGACATCCATGAGGCTCACAGGAGTTTCTACCCTGATTGCACCTGGGAAGAGCTGCAGGAACCCAAGTGGTGGATACTTGTTCCATGGTGATGGCCTTGAACACACTCTAATTGTCAGGCTGCTGAAAGATGGAGGACAACTTTGCTGTGGATTCCTTTGCAGTTTGTAGCTTCCATCTCCAGCCTTCGGTGGAGGGCCTTACACAGCCTCCCCTAGGCTGCAGATGGGTGAGAGAAACGGCCGCAGCTCTGAGAGGAGGGGAGGACAGCAAAATGAGCCAAGGCTTTGTGTCTGCTCATTACAGGCGCAACAGTTATGTAAACTAAGAACCCAACATTTTACTAAACGGATGCCAAAAATCTTGTCCCACATGAAAACAAATGTTTGAATCTGCAGAGAGCCTATGTAGAATAAAATCAATATGCTGTTGTTGGAATACATGTCTTTTGATGAAACTGGTGCTTAAAAATGCCTTGGACATTTCTTTTGAATGAGCCTTATCTAATAGCAAATTCGATATGCATTTTCTCTCTATTAGAGATGGAATTCTTGAAAATGTCCTTTTTATCGCCTCAAAAATTCTGTTGGGCAGGGACACGAAGGGAGAAGGAAGGAGCAGTTTTGTCCTAGGCACTTTCCTTACAAGGGAGATGGTTACTTAGTATGCCTGTTACAGAGATGAGGAAACTGAAGGTCTGAGTAAAGAATTTCCCTAAAAGGCGAAGCAGGTATTTGAACCCAGGACTGTATGACACCCAAGTCTGTGTTCCATCTACCATATCACGTCGCCTCTCAGGAAAGGTGAGTGCAGTCTGGTTAAGGCACTCTGATATCTAATTTCCTCATTCTGTTCACATGAGGTTCTTAAAATGTAAACTCTTTCATTGTGAAGCGAGGGAGCGCAGAGTGGTCAAATGTTTACTTGGTCTTAAGGTTAAGATATTTCTCACAGCTTTGTTCCAGGATGTAATAAATGAACGAAAAAGCAGCCTTCCAAGGTCTCGGTCAGTTTCACGTTTTCTAGCCCCAGAGAAGTTAAAGAAGAAGGGATGGTTCTCATTTGTTGTATCTGAAATCACTAGAGGCTTCCTGTAAGGCCACAGAGACCTTTGACATTGGTCTTTTGATTTTTGTTTTCAGCACAGGGTGACAATTCCATTTATCCCTATTTTCTCTTCCTTCTTCATGATTAATCAACTAACTCCCTGTTCTCTTTAAGCTTACCTTACAGCATTTTTTGCAGTATCTCATAAAAGGGAAGTTTTTTTTTTTTTTTTTTTTTGCCTCCTCTAATAATCATTTGCCTGGCACAGACGATTTCAGAACACAGAATTATACAATGGAAGCTTAATATTACAATCCCAGTAGTTTGTTCCCATTTATTATTCTGTCAAACACTACTTACCAAATTAGGACACAAATAATACGTCCATGAAGACACATCTGGAAAGCAAATTCCTTCTAAGAACATTTCATCCCATTGGAGTGGGGATCTGGAGAATAGCCACATACACCAGAAAGAAAGAGCAGGTGTTGCGTTGTGAAGAGAGGGTGAAAGATGCCAAATTTAATCTGGACGAGGAAGTCCCACTGGGCCAGTGAAAGCTGGGCACTGGGAGGTCCAGGCAGGTGAGGGTCAGGGATGTCTAAGTAATGCTGTAGGTGATGCATGCCTAATACATTTATATTTAAATTTTAAATTGTTACTTTATTGGGCATTTAGTTTCTGTTTTGTGGTGATGTAAGGATCCAATTTAATTTCTTCCAGAAGCAGAGTCAATATTCTTAAAGCCATTGATTAAACACTGAGTCTTTCCCCACCAAAATGAAAAGCTACTTTATCATGTAATAAAATGGACACTTAAGTCAGCTGGCTGACTCTCTCTTCCCTCTTGTTGATTTATCTGCTTATGCAAGGGCCAGAATCTTGCTCTTTTAATCACATTAGCTTACTTCATTTATATATTAAAATAGTAATTACTGAGTGTACTCTATGCTGCCACCATTGTGTAGCTCCTAGGAAACAACACAGACAGAAAACCTTCCCTCTGCAATCTTACATCTAAGAAGTCTGAGAGTCTGGTTGGGAAAAGTCCTCTCTCTCATTATTCTTATTTTTCATAAATTTCTCGACAATTATGTTACATTTATTTTCCAAATGAACCTTTAAATAATTTCTTCTAGTACTAAGAAAAATAAATGAATGAACTTTCCATTAGAATTCATTAAATTTATGTGTTAATATGAAAGAAAATGACTTTATTATAAGGTGTACTTTTGGATCCTGGGACATAATAGGTACTTCAGTTTATTCATTTTCTATCCAATAACATTATAAAATATCTTATTAATGTTATTAGCTTCTTTGTTCAGTCTTTTGAGTTACCAGGTATAAAATCATATGCATGTAATAGTTTTGTCTCTGTCTTCCCACTGTTAATACCACTTATTTTATCATTTTATCTTAGAATCCCCCAAAAAACCTCATTTAAATTGTGATCACTGGTTTACTTTTTACTATGACGTATGCTATTGGTGTTAAATAGTCTTGGCAGTTCTGTTATATTCTCTTTTTTTAACCTAGTATTTTTATTTCTAAATTTAAAATGGCAACTATTTTAAGAGGTGTTTCTTATATTAATTAATGTGTTTATAGTAAGTTTTCCACTTATTCTGTAAATTTGATGAGTTATGTTGCCCTGTTTTTTAATGTTGAACTATCCCTGCATTCCTGCCACATGCTCTCCGTGGTCATGGAATGCTATTCTTCTATGCACCTGGATTTCATTTGATGATTTTTACATATAAATTAGTTTCTGTGTTGCATGCATATTCATGACTAAAATTTTTATAGTTTTTTTTTTTTTATTATTCTGCCTTCATCAGGTCTGGGAAATAAGGTTATGCTAGCTTTGTAAATTGAATTGGGACGCTTTCCATCTTTTGCTATGGTCAGAAATTTTTTGAATAACATAAGGATTATCTGTTCACTGAAAGTTAGATAGAATTCAGCTGTAAAACCATCTGGGCCTGGCACATATTTTAGTGAATAGATAATTTTCAAAGAGGGTTTGTGGTACAGTGGGAGGAGGACTGTCTTTGTAACCAGAGGCGTACATTTGAAGCCCTGCCCAACCCATTGCTGACTGTGTGACTTGGATGAATGACTTGTTTTCTCTTCTGTTAGGTAGTGATCTGCTTATTTATTTATCTTGGAGAGTAGTGTATTTCCTAAGGATGTTTATTAAATGAGAAAGTTTAAGTAAACAGCTGAGCAATATCTGACAAGTAGGTGCTCAATAAATAGCTATTTCTTGTTTCTGTAAGCCAGACTCATTGTAATCATTCTCCTCTGGCTGTATGCATTCTCATAATCTACCTCAGTGATAAATACATTGATCTGTAAAGAGCTGAGTTAAATCACTAAATGCTCCGTGGCATCCTGGCACACTTGGATTGACCCAGTAGTTGCCATGCTGAGCTGTTGGGTCTGCTCGAGGGACCACTGCATGGGTGCTCTTCTCCACATGTTACTCTTTCTGCTTTTGATCAAAGTTCAGAATGGTCTGATGTGGAGGCATCTTCCAATTTCCAAGTTTTCAATTCATTTTTTTTTTCAGGTATCCAAGGATGTTTTCAATAGCATAAACACGCTTTGCGATTTCTGTTCTATAAGAACAGGTCATCTGACAGCCCTTTGGGCCAGTCCCAAAGCCAAATTTATTGTTCAAAAACATTTTTAGTACTTTGGTAATTTAATTCAGGAGCAGATGTTAGCCCCATTCATTCGTAGCTAATATTTAATCCTGAAATCTTTCAGTGCAAGAGGTTTTTTTGTTTTTGGTTCTCATCAGTGCAAAGTATTATATGAATCCATGGCGTCTAAATGAGCAGTTTCTCAATGAATTCAAAGGGAAAGGAAATTGGTATTTTTATTAAAGTTCCAATAGGGAAGAGAAATCTACCCAGGCTATGTCTATATGAAGTTAAGTTCCTGAACATTTAAAATAAAAAAAAAAAAACTGTATATACTAGATCCCATCTGGGTAGATGAAAAATATACATATATACACACTAATGGAGGAGTTATAGTTTTTCTGAAGAATACATAAAAGACTGTTAACTTTACTTTTATGAAGAAGAACTTAGAATTCCTGGAGATAAGTAAGTAGAGAGGGATTTGCATTTCATGTTATACCACTCTGACTGAATTTTATCAAGAATTTTTAAAAGTTAATTTATCTTACTCAGTATATATCTTATGATATGGAAGTACTGCCTCTTTTGTCTTGCAGAATTGACTATTATTTATTTGAATTATGGAATCAAAGGCTTAAATCTAGTTGCAGTCCACATTTGTTTGAACTCCCTCATTCCCTCATTTGGGTACCCAGTCTCTCTTAGTTCCATTTGTCCTTCATCTTGCATTAGGGCCTCCAAGGAAAATTTACTGCAAGTCTGGCCCAGAAAACATTTCTGGAACTTAAGCTTTGTTTGAGGGTGTTTTTGAAAGGGAAATTTGCCATCATCAAATACAGTTTCTTGAGCCCACACAGAGTGTGTGGCATGGGTCCAATAGTTCCTTTCTGGTTCCTTTGAGATTTGTTTATTACTTTGAAAATCAGAATTTCCATAAAACAGCCTAAGACTTCCCTGCCTCGTAGCTCAATAGAATGGCTCGGCAAAGAGATTTAACTTCATTTGGAGGGTTGGTTTTGCCACATGTATTAGCAACGATAAAAGCAACAACACAGAGCAAAACAACCATGACCGAATGAGCAGAGAGCACAGGAAACCAAGCTTCTTTTTATTTCTGAAGCAACCTTTAGGGTCAACATAATGTGACTGGGTTTTGCTGGGCTGACTCAGACCTGTTCAGGGGTGCAAAGTTAACATTGAAATAATCATCCTTGAGGGGGTGGATTAAGAATGAGTTACAAAGCAGGATGTTGTTGACAGCTAAAGCAAATTGTCTTTCAGTGCAAGAGCAGGCACTTATGCTACTGGGACAGGCTTTAAGTTGCAGTGCTTTTCCTGCGTGCTGCTGTTCCTGGCCTCTGGATTCTCAGGGTTGCTCACCTTTGGTCACAGAAACCACACTCACTCTTTACTGTTGGGCATCCAGTGTTAATTTGCACACATTCCCAAGAAAGTTCTCGATTTCCAGAGAGATTTTTAGTTGGCCTGTAAATGCTTATCACTTTTCCCTCCCCTCCTCTCTCCTCTGCCCCCCTTTCTTCTTCCCACCTCCCTTCTTCCCTCTTCCCCCCACTGTTACACACACACACACACACACACACATACACACACACACTGGTTGTTCTCAAATACAGACTTAGATCCATGTAAGAATGCGGCCACGTTTTCACTATTCCATGATGAATTGAGAAAATGGGAACAGTATCACACAGAGCTGTGGCTCTCATCAGCATTGCTTACCAACTACGGCAGCTCTGCAGATGTTGGCAGCACACCTGACATAGAGTGAATATATACTTCCTGGCCTCCTTGTGGTTGAATAGGGCCATGTGACTAGTTCCGGCCAATGACTTGCGAGAGAAGGGATGTGTGTTCATTCTGGAGCGTTCATTGCTGATCCAAGGACATTCCGAGCTCTCTTTTTCCCTCTGACACAGCAGCAGTCACATTGGAGATGGCTGCTTTGTCCGTCACTCCTGATCTCTAAGGAATGGCCGATCCCACCTAGCCATGATGAATGTGTAGCATCTTGTTTGAAACTGCTGAGATGGCAGGGAGGAGACAGATTGGTTACTATTAACATACATTAGCCTATTCTGATGCAGCAGCTCATGTGTGTTGGTATAAATGCCAGATGTACTTTCTTAGAAATGACTTTCATTTATCCTAGTATTTTTCTACTTTTAAAAATATTTAAATGTCTTTTAATATTCTTGTTTGAAATTAAAAGTTGGTACCCTTATGGCAGTTCCCTTTGTTGTTGTTGTTGTATTTTAATTTTACCTGTCTGTGAAATCCAGAAGTCTGAGAACCACTGCTTTAAGCCATCTTCCATGACCCAGTAAAATAGTATAGAGACATTCCAGAGTTTTCTAAAGTAGTCCATCAGATTTAGATGAGTCCTTAGTTCATTAGATTCAAATTCTTCTGAGGCAGATATAATTCATGGCTCTGCCTGACAGCTAACCTTATCCCCTATCCCACTGTCTATGGATGTATGGATGTAGCTTTTTTATGCCCTATTCCTTTGAGGCTTCCTACGTTTTACTTCCCGCCACCTGCAATCATCCATTCAGTGGTTTCTGCCCATCCTGCTAAAATGCACCTGCACAGGGACAGCATGATTTTCAAATCACGCAGGTCATGTTGGAGACACAAAAACTTTCTTTGTGAATGCAAGATGGGGGTGGGCGCAGGACGAGGGGTAATTGCCTCTGTTTTCTCACAGGGGTTTTAGTGTGATAAGAACAGGGAAATTTTCATCTGCCTTGTTAACTGGCAACTTCAGGGCTGAGAGGAATATATGGCACATAGTAGGAGCTCAATAAATATTTGCTGAATAAACTAATGAAATCTGTGTATTTCATGTGCTAATGAGATGATAATTTAAAAAGTACAAACTCCCCTTGTTGCTTTCCAATTGTTGAGTGATGGTAGGTTTAGGCTTTAGAGGCTTTCGAGCCTATGACCATGTGTCCAATCGTTACAGCTCTAGAAGAACAGGTTAATTTCCTTCTGAAACGCAGGTTTGCCTTTTATCTCCCTCACCCAGTCTGACAGGATTGTCCCCTCTGGTGTCTGAAGGATTTTTTCGAAACCGCAGGTATGTGCGTGGTTTTTAAAGCCTTAAAGCCCAAAGCCACATACACTTTTTAAAAGTATCACTGTTTTCCTTTCTATTGTTAAAAGTTGAAACTATTCATGTATTTACCCCAGGGACAGTCGTGCATGACAGAGGTATGTGCAATGAAAATTCTCTCCTTGTCCCTTATGCTGTCACCCGTAGCGTTTGGGCTCAAATACAGTCCTTTGTTCATACAGTGAAGGAGGGGTCACACTGTCTGAAGACACCAAGGGTTCAGACTTGCCAGGGTTGATAGTTGATGTGTACCCACATCTGAGACTGCTTTCTCTGGAACTAGTAGATCTTGCAGAATCTGGGATCTACAATCTCTATGTAGCTGATATTAGGTTTGAAAATAATTATTTGGAAATTGTATCTCCGTCTGCATAGGAGATCGTGCCTAAGACTTGCAAAACAATGAGAACATTTGCGTAGTAGAATTGTGATTCTTAATTTCGTCTTATTTTTGCTTTGTTTGTCTCTAGGCAGCATCTCAAAAATATCTATTCGGTGTACTTATCTTCTCAGCCCTCTGGCAAGAGCTGGAAATACAGGGAGTAAAAAGACAGATAGGGTTCTTGTGGTTCTTACAGCCCTTCTCAAATTGGCAATAAGAATGCACAGAGTTTTGTAATGCAGATGAGAAGGTAACTCATTTTTAAAAGTATTAAATAGACTTATCAGCCCCTTGTATAGAATTCAACTGAGTTCCGAAATGCAGACCGTGTCTCCAGCGCTCACTTGCCAGGTCTCCCTGTGCCATTAAATAACTAAGTTTAGCAAGGCAATTTTTTTTCCAAAATGAATTATGTTCCCATGTGTAAAAACATGAAGACTGTGCATCTGACTTGTGCAACTTGCATCCTTACAGCTGTGGTCACACATCCTTGCAGAGAGCACCACTGATAAGGGTTTCCCGAATTCTCATTTTTAGGTGACTCTAAGAAACCTGAGGGTATTTAGATTGATGAATGATGTGATTGACTCCAGGCTTCTGCCTGCCCGGCTCCAGAGTTTATCTGCTTTCTGTTTGTTTTCTGTGCTCCTATTAGGTTGTTGTTAGTTACATTCTGATGTTTGTAGTTTGGGGAAATCTGTATCTTTGTTATTTATGTTATCAATAATGTGACCTGGGCCTTCCTCAGCAATGTTCCAACTGTTCCCAGGTCCTCCATCACTAATTATGCAGATGAACAGATTGTGGAAACTCTTTCCTTATGGCTGCATTCTGGAGGAGTTGTTTCTATTAAATTGCTGGTGTCTTGAATTATAATTAGGTACTGGCCCATTTTTAGAGCATTTCTCCTCTCTCTCTTTCTTGCTCTCTTCCCATCACATTCCTCTTTCCCTGCCCCATATCCTCTCATTTTTCAGTTATTCTGAGCTGAAACTTGATCAAAAGAGAAATAGCAGGAGAAGCCTCAAGTCCTAAGCTTCAGAAGTGAGCTTGCCTAATAGTAGATGGCAGGGCAGCGCGTTGCATACCAGGAGGTTCTGTTTCTTGCAAAAAGTCATTAGGATGTGGAGCAGCCTGCCAGACAAAGTCGTAGAAGCTGGAGAGCTTAACAAGTTCAAGGGCAGGGAAGGGATTCATTTACAGCCTTGCAACACAGCCGGGCCAGTCCACTAAGAAAGGAAATTTAGCAGTGGTCACAGGAAACAGAGGAAGAAATATGGGGACCCGTGGGGACCTCCTGTCTACCTCTGTTAGCCAAATCCTTACATGGTTCATCTACTTTCCCCTTGGGCAAATGATACTGATCTTATTATCTGAAGTTTATTAAGCATTCAAGGCATGTTCCTCAGTATAACGAAGGTAGGAAACAGGACCTTCCCTGGAAACAGCTTGCCTTAAAGAACTGTGAGGGCTTTTGTTAGAATAAAGCATAGAAGATGCAGGCTCATCATGATTTTGTTTTGAAAACACACACAGGTTTTTGAGTGATGGTAGGTGTAAGGAGGAGTAAGTGTAGAGATTACAATGAACGAGAAAATCTATTAAGCCTCAGATACTTTAAAAGAAAACCTGTCTTGGTGTTTTATAGCCTAGTTTCATTCTTTTATTTATGGCTCCAAAAGAGATCTGTGATTTCCCTTCCACTTTTCTATTCTTGTTTAGAAAGTTAAACAAAAGAATGTTATACTAGGGAGAAATGTAGATCAGCACGAGTCCTTCTATAATTATCGAGGTGAAATATTTATATAAAGTTATGCTTGTAGGATTCTTCCATCATATTGGTATATCTGTATATTTCAAAGAGGGGTCAAGAGAATTTTGTACAAGCCTTAGTATTAATTTGCCAGAACTTGGAAGTTAACTAGATGCTCAGAAGCAGTCATTATAAAATTATTTGGAAAGAAATTTATGCCAAACAAGCCTTTCTCCCTTGTATTATTGGAAGAGGTAAAGTACTTGGTATACCTAAATGGGGAATGATGCTTTTTATACCATTATCACACAAACAGGATTCAGCGCAAGTCTGGAAGAAATTAGTCCTCTAAGAATGGTAGTAAGAATGGAAATTATGTTTAGCCGAAAGTAACTGATATTAGGTGTTATTACATAAATTATAGAATGAGAAAACAATGGAGCCAGAGGGAAACAGAGCTTATTGATACCAATCTACCTGTCTTAAGACATCAGTAGACCTAAGCAAGTGTTAGAAAATGCTCCACTAATCATTAAAGACTTGCAGAAAAGAAGATTCTCTGTCAAGCTGTTCCAGGGATTCATACGTCCAATACAGTAATCCCCATATATGGCTGTGATGTTTACATCACCAAAACATGGGGCTGCCGTTGATTTTTTTTCTTTAAAAAAACAAACAAACAAAAAAAACACTTATTTTAAAATAGTTTTAGATTTACATAAACATCGTGAAAATAGTACAGGAAATTTCCATATCCTCTGTACCCAGTTTCCCCTAGTATCAACAATTCACAGTGGCATGGTACATTTTAATTCGTAACCAATACTGATATGTTATTTTTAACTAAAGTCCACATTTTATTCACATTTCCTTAGTTTTTACCTAATGTCCATCCTGTTTCTGCCCCAGGACGCCCTCCAGGGTACTACATTGCATTTAGTTGTCATGTTACCTTAGGCTCCTCTTGTTTATGACAGTTTTCCAGGCTTTCTCTGTTTTTGATGAATTTTGAGTTGACAGTTTTGAGGAGTACTGGTCAGGCATTTTGTAGAATATTCCTCAATTGGGATGTGTTTGATGTTTTCTTTTTGATTAGAATGGGGTAATGGGTTTTCGGAGAAGACCACTGTGGCAGTGCTGTTCTCATCACATCATATCCAGGGTACATACTGTCAATATGACTTATCGCTGTCAACGTTGACCTTCCTCACCTGCCTGAGGTCATATTCACCAGGTTTCTTCACTGCAAAATTACTCATCCCCACCCCCAATCCCTTAAAATGTTCTCTTTGGAAGGAAGTCAGTAAACACAGCCAGCCCATCCTTAAGGAGTAGAGAGTGATACTCTGCCTCCCTGAGATGGAATATATGAGTAAGTTATTTGGAATGCTGTTTTTAAACACAATTCTTCTAGAAAATTTCTAAAAAGTCTAGAAGTTCTAATGTTGAATTTTGTCACCTAAATTCACTGAACTGGTCTCATATCATTTCTTGAAAATATGATTTATAATTTAGAAATTAGACTAAATGAATATTTCATTTGAATTTTTGAAATATAGTGATTGATAAAAATGCTACAGGAAGAAAAAAATAATCCCTAAAATCAACTAAATCAATTTAATCATTTAAATTTTGCTGCCTTTTTTTAAATACTATCAAATCATATTTCTTAATTATGATTTTCTTAGGTCATTTCCAAGGTATCTAATCTTTTTTTTTTTATAAATTTATTTATTTATTTTATTTATTTATTGGCTGCATTGGGTCTTCGTTGCTGCACATGGGCTTTTTCTAGTTGTGGAGAGTGGGGTCTACTCTTCATTGTGGTGCGCAGGCTCCTCATTGTAGTGGCTTCTCTTGTTGTGGAGCACAGGCCCTAGGCGCGTGGGCTTCAGTAGTTGCTGCACATGGGCTCAGTAGTTGTGGCTCACAGGCTCTAGAGCACAGGCTCAATGGTTGTGGCACACAGGCTTAGTTGCTCCGTGGCATGTGGAATCTTCCCAGGGCAGGGCTTGAACCTGTGTCCCCTGCATTAGCAGACAGATTCTTTACCACTGCGCCACCTAGGAAGTCCCAAGGTATCTAATCTTATCTATTCCAATGTATACTCAATTACTGCTTAGAATGTAGATGTTAACAGCCACTTTAACACACCATGGCTACTTACTTACTCTGATCACTAATAGGTCCCCAGCCGCCTGGTTTTCGCCCCCCATAATATCTCTCTTGGTTTCTATAGCCCCATACTGCTACCACTGTTTTCTATTATTTCCTGTTCTCAAGTAGATCTAAAAACATACAGAGAATCACATATTAACTCGTATCTACACTGGGTCATTGTTTGATGCCAGGACTCTTTCATCACCTAGGTTTATTTTTTTAATTAATTAATTTATTATTATTATTTTTATTGGCTGTTTTGGGTCTTCGTTGCTGCCCACGGGCTTTCTGTAGTTGCAGAGAGCGGGGGCTACTCTTCATTTCAGTGAGCAGGCTTCTCATTATGGTGGCTTCTCTTGTTGTGGAGCACCAGCTCTAGGTGTGCAGACTTCAGTAGTTTCAGAGTGTGGGCTCAGTAGTTATGGCTTGCGGGCTCTAGTTGTGGTGCACAGGCTTAGTTGCTCCACAGCATGTGGGATCTTTTTGGACCAGGGCTAGAGCTCGTATGCCCTGCATTGGATTCTTAACCACTGCACCACCAGGGAAGCCCCATAACCCTGCGTTTAGAGTTGCTGGATTAAGACCGCAAAGAGTTTTTATTTCATGTTCCTACTTTGACTAATCAGTAGAAGATACCTAAAGAGCTATATTGAGAAGGACTACAAGGAACTGACTCATAGGAGAAGAATTACATGACTGATAAGCTATGGGCATAAGGGAGAGAAAATGTGAAAAGCCACCTCTAGATGAAACCCTTACGCCATCAGATAATATAACTTCATCTAATAAATCACGGGTTAACCAAATTTTTAAAGACTTCTTAGTGGTTGACTTAATTCCTTTGCACAATAACTTATCTTTTTGTCTCATGGGAAAAAAATCTAGTAACCATTTTCCATTGTATAGTTTACCAGCATAGGGGTCTATGGAAGAAACTTGACCCAATTATCCGTACATATGGGAAGAGAATAACTGAAGAAGTCAGAAAGATTTCTCTATAAGGAATGAAATTCTAATTTCATGTTAAATTTTTCCATCCAAATGAAAATGTGAAATTGGAATATGTGAATAGGGATCTGATGTTCAGAGCAAGGAGCCAAGCTTCAGAGTGGGAGAAAACACGGGGTCAGAAAGTCTGTTTCCTGTTATTCTTCAGTCACAGGTCCCACCCAACCCTGGCTAAAATTATTAATGGAAACTCTTGAAATTTTAAAATTATTTATCATAAAGACTAAATAATCCTCAAGTAAGTATGGAGTTCTTTTGAAACTAAAACTCAATGGACTAGTCCAGCTCAGTTATACATGCAACATACATGCCAACATCATGCATTTGCTGTGTCTGGGAAGACACCACAACATCCACTTAACTTAGGTCACAGTATCTGAAAAGTCTCCTGATGGTGAATTAATCCTCTGGAGATAGTTCCCTGTACAGCAGTTTTTTTGTTGTTTTTGTTGTTGTTGTTGTTTTGTTTTTAAGGAGGGGGTAATATATAAAATAAATTCACTGTAACATGTTATACTATTTTTCTTCTAAAAAAAATCTAAGTTAGATTAAGAATACTATAGATATGAAGTGGAAATGGCAAACTTAAAGCAGAGAACTAGATATTGGGAAAGAGTTGTTTAAAAAAAAATCCTCTGGCCTCTTAGCAACAACAACAAATTTTAGTACTTCCCACATTCTTCCTAGGGCTGGAGATAAACAGCCTAATTGAATGTTTTATACTAGACTTAAAAATATTTAGTGTGCTAAGATGATTTGTCAGAAGAATGAAGAAATTTATTTTAAAATTTGCAGATAATAGAAACTGAAAAGGGTTGTCAGTGCTATGGAGTTCAGAATTAAGATACAAAACAAAATCACCTTATCGCATTGGACACATAATCCAAACTAATGGGAAGAAATTTGATAACCACTAATGTGAGCATATTTTACTGGCAAAAATAGAACAATGTAATACATGTTTTCATCAAAAGGTCTGTACATTAATTGGGCATCAAGTACACTCATGATAATGAAAAGTCAATTCAAACATCTGTCTACAGTAGAATGCATAAATAAATCATGATATGTTCTTATGGAATACTATTCAGAAAATGCTAAATGGAAGTACATTAATCTATAACAATATGGATGACTCAGAAATGTAATGTTGAGTGAGAAAAAGCTACTCAGAAAATAGTACATACTGCATGAGTCTCATATAAGTGAAGTTTTGGGACAGACAAAATCTCCATTTAAGAAGTCACAGGAGGGCTTCCTAGGTGGCGCAGTGGTTGAGAATCCGCCTGCCAATGCAGGGGACATGGGTTGGATCCCTGCTCCAGGAAGATCCCACATGCTGCGGAGCAACTAAGCCCATGTGCCACAACTATTGAGCCTGAGCTTTAGAGCCCATGAGCCACAACTACTGAGCCCATGTGCTGCACCTACTGAAGCCCATGCACCTAGAGCCCATGCTCCGCAACAAGAGAAGCCACGGCAATGAGGAGCCCTCGCACCACAATGAAGAGTAGCCCCCACTCACCGCAACTAAAGAAAGCCCATGCACAGCAAAAAAAGACCCAACACAACCAATAAAATGAATAAATAAATAAATAAATTTATAAAATAATAAAAAAAAGAAGTCACAGGAGAGTGGTTACCCTTGGGCAGAACATGGGTGGGTAAGAGCCTGGAAAGCTGCATGAGAATCTTCAGTGAGCCGGGAATTGTCTGTTTCTTCATCTAGATACTAGTCACATAAGGGGATTCACTTCGTAAAATTTATTGAATTGTAAATTTATGACATATACTTTTTCTGTAGAATGTTCTTTTTTAATAAAGTTTTTGAAAAAACATGTTATAGGTAGATAATCAGGAAAGCAAATGTAGCTCATAGGTAAACAATCAAAGAGTTAGAGGAGTTTGAATTGCATTTATACTTCAGCTCTCAGGACGTTTTTGTCCATTCTGCCAGCCAGTCTCCCTTAACGTCAGCAGAATTTTTTGTTTTCAGCTTTAGATTTTTTTGAATTAGGAGTTGATATGTTTCTCTATCTGCACTTCTATTTTTTAAAGTATTTTATCTCTTTTGGTTCTAATGATTTCTCCCTGAAACCTGGAAACTTCACAGACAGAGAAACATGATGCTTGAGGATCTTGATCTAGAAAGAAGTAAGACCACTCTGGGGACTTCCCAGGAGGTCTAGTGGTTAAGACTCTGCGCTTCCAATTCAGGGATGCAGAGGGTGCATGTTCGATCCCTGGTCAGGGAACTAAGATCCCACATGCTGCATGGCACAGCCAAAAAGTTAAACAAACAAACAGAAAAGACCACCTTCATGGCTAAGTATTTCCTTAAATTGATGCGATTGTGTCTTGTCATGAGTGTGAGGAATGAAATAGCACTTTGCTATTTTAGCTGTCAGATGAGCAATGGGTTTATACCTGTTAAAAACTTTCTGTTCTCAGCCTGAAACCTGCTTGGCCATAAATTGTGTTCATTGAGGAGTGGGGAATTAATTATCAAGAAGTGCTAGGGCATATAGGAAGAAGAAGAAATAACCTTATATGGTTGGGATCGGTGTCAGATGACCAAAATACAAATCACAGTACCAAGGGTACAGGGAACTCTGGGATGATTCTGTTGGCTCTGCATCTCAGAAGACCAATCCTGAGGCTGGAGAATATGTATGTTCAGACAGATGATAGGTTCATGGTTTTGGCTGACTTTTGTAGCCCCTTCAAGTCTTAGGAGATACAATGACAAATGTGTAGACTCTGTTGGGAGGAGACCCTGATCAAGTTGAGTTGTAAGCCCTCTGAAGGAATTGGTAGAGTTTATAACTAAGAAAAGGTGAGTGTGCGTTGGGCTAGGGTGGCATGTGAAACTGAATGGCCATCCTGTGTAGTGGCAACTAGCATGAGCTTTTGTCCCCTACCCCTGTTGCTTACTAGTTGAGTGTCTTGAAACAAGGTGATTTACCACTTGGACATTTCTCTTCTCCATCTGTTAGAGAGAGAGATGGTAATACCTATCTTAGTGGGTTATTTGAGATTTAAATAAGATCATGTATGTAAGATATTAAACAAAAATAACTGGAACGAGCCCAATGCTTAGTGCATTTTAGCCATTTTTATTACTCATTTAGGACAACTCCAGGCAGGCATCTAAGACACTCATTAGAGCAGTGAGAAAATTTCAGACTCCACCAATTAGAGGATGAAACCTCTAAAACAATGCTCAGATTTGAATTGAATTGGCTCAGGGCAGGGCTGAGTTGAGCTTAAATGTGGAATATTCCCAGCATCTGCCTCTGGGTGGGGCTGGGTCAGAAAGGGTCTAAGTATAAAGATACATAATTTGTCTCCATGGTCTTTCATTGTCTCCTACATATTTAAGATATGTATTTGTTAAGTTTTCCAAAGAGATTATTCTGGCTGAATTTTGGCTGATTTGATCATTTTTTCCTAATATTTAAATAACACAGATATGCAAAATTTCTATCCAAAATCTTTGCTGAAGATGTTTCATTTCCTTCTACTTCAGCCCATAAAATGCGCTCCAAACTCTTATATGATTTATTTCCCTCTGTGAAAACTTTCAACAACATTTTGTATTTCCAAAGGGTGCATTATCTCCATCCAATCCATTCACTCATATTCGGGAAATAACATTTATATACTCATTTGCCCTCCTTCACCCTCATTTCCTTATTCTGTAAATTTTCATCCCTATGTTTATTTAGAAAGTGAATGTTCTTCCCAGTTCTCTAACCTGTAGGTCAGCAACTTGGGTATTGAAAGCTGGTGACCAGATCTGCCTTCATGGATTTGCATAATCATCTTCAAAGTTTGAGAAATTATCTTTTCTTCAATGTGAGAGCCAAGTGGAGTAAGCACACAAAGATTACTTTTCTCTCTGTCTGAGAAGACGTGAAGTATCTTTGTCCTTGATAATTATCTACAAGGTCAATCAGCTCTAGTCTATGCAGTCTTTCTGATCAGAACTAGTAGCTATTGGCTATGTCATCAATTCTACCTTATTTAAGGGCAGTCTTGTAGGAGGCACATTAGATTTCCTTTCTGTGTAGGCTCAAGAATTTATGTTCCTTGGCATAGAAAGGGGAAGAATCTGATTCAGTTTCCCCAAAGATTAAGCCATTGTTGAGAATTGGATGGGCCAACTTGCTTCTGCTGTGTACAGAGGGAAGTTTATCCCCCAGGTTATTTACCAGGAGTTATAAAATCCAAATCTTCAGAATCTTTCCCCTAGTAAATCATCACTAATATATTTGCATGCTATTTTGCATACATTTGTATAATGAGCTACACTGTTTCTATAAAACCATCCAGAATTTCTAACTCCAGGGAGGTAAAACAATTAATGAGGCAGTTGTGTTCAATTTTACCATTCGGTCAGAGCCAAAGAAAACATGGTGCCACCAGGAGAGCTATGCAACACTGTATCAATTCTCCTGGGCTGGTTTTGCTTACTCCTACTGGCACCTATTACAGGCTTGGATTAAAAAGTCCTTCAGATGAACAATAGAGACACTAGTTATGTCTGTTTCTATGTCTACATAAATGCTCTCTTTTATCTTATTTATGCAGCAACTCTATTGTCCTCAGCTCTTAATTTCATTAGCCATAAGTTAATTGTATTCATTTCTAATAATTCTCTTCATAATAAGGAAATTCAGGTCTCAGCTTTACTACTTCTTAGGTATGTGACGTTGGCAAATAATTTAAATTCCTGAACTTCAGTTGCCTTACCTGTAAGTTGGGGATTAATGCCTCACGGTGTTCTTATGAAGATTAAGTATATGAGGGAAAGTGTCTGACAAAGAGTAGGTGCTCAAAAATTACTCATCTTCTTCCTTTTCTACCTCTTACTGTACCTTATTCTGCCTTGTGGATTAAAAGCACCTACTTTTTATCTAAGCCATATCTCTATGATTTCAAAACATCTGGCTGAAGAGTGAAAATGAATGCAATTATCCAGGTGTTTGGCCAGTATGATGATAGATATCAAACACTTAGAACCATCTGGGTGATTGGTGTATTTTTTTTTTTTCACTTTTATCCGATGTATGTGGATACAGCCTTGGTCAAAGGAGAAAAAATTACAGGGGCTTTACTTAAATCTTAAATTAATAACTTTTTCCCCAAGAATGCTATGATTTGGATATCTTTTGTTTCCTTTGAGATATGTCTTGTTTAAGTCATTTTCGACAATAATGACAAATGCATTATTTAATTTTATCACCTGGAATCTAGGAATTTTAAAAAAAGGGAGAAAGTGAATCTATACGTTTCAAACCACCATGTTTCTACTCAAAAGTATTAAGGACAAGAAAAGCTAAGTAATGTTTCCAGGGTATAGAGTTAGATAGTAACAGAGTAGGGAAAGAATAAAGCCTCTTGGCCTTAAGCTGTAGACTCCACCTATTTTCTGTCTTTTTTCATCCAAGTCATGTGTAGTTTTACCCATACTCTCACAGAACCATATATACCCAACTTGTATATATACACAAAGATACATAAATAGCACCACTTTTCTTCCTGACAGTCATGTTACTCTGATATTATATTTTCCCAAAAAATTTTTCAAACTTGCTAGTAAGCCACAGAGACCAAGCACTCAGTCACACACGCATCCAGTAACCAAGATCCAACATCTGCCATCCAGGGCATTGCTTAAATAGATGTCCTATTGAAATCTGGTATCCTGTGAGCAGCTGATGCAATTTTCCTCAGTCACAGGGATGAAGCTTGGATAACATTTCTGGCTCTGAGAAATCCCCAAGTCACAAAGAAATGATTCCATTGACCTGGCGGCTTTGCACTCCCAATACAACATGTTCTTGAGCAGCTTCCCAAGGGAGAAAATAACGTGAGAGTTTTTAAGAGTGCCGAAAGCTTCCCCTCTAATCATCCTGCATGGATTCCACTAGCATTCCAAGTTATCCCAGACAATCCCAAGAAAACTTAGGGACTCAGCAAGGTTTTTTAAACATTTTTTCTGCCTGAAGACACTAACAACAAGCAGCTTCGAATAATAACATTGTTATTTGGACATGAACACAACTTTTCAACTGCCGTTTCTGTCGCAAAACAACTATACAGCTCAAAGAAGGCCTCCCTGATAAACACCCAGTGGGGTATTGCTTTCCACCCCCCCCATCCCCCTCTTTTTTTAAAGGCGGGAAGTCAGAAGACTGGCCTGTTTGGGGCTCATTACTTTAAAATCTTTTTTTCTGCTTAATTCATGCCTAAAAGCAGAAGTGGGTGGCTCGTCTTTGGGGAAGGAAGAACATTCCTGATGAGTGGATTTGTCAGTAACATGACCAGCTGCAAAATAGCTTGGAATATAGAGGTCACCAATGGCCAAAAGTTACAGGGGGTGACTGTGTTCTAGCTATGGGTGAGATTCTCAGCCACCGAGACAGGACTAGTAGCCTGACTAGCAGCCTTAGCTTAGTTGAAAGCACCCTAAACTTGCAGTGAAATTAATGGTGTGCTGAAGCTAGCCTATAGCAGCTTATAAGAGCCAATTGTTAAATTTAGTGAACCCATTCATGTTACCTTAGTAGCTTAAAATTAACTATGGTGGGAGTATTTACACCATGGAAATTGGCACGTGCTACGAATAATGCTTCTGTTTCTCAGAGAACTGGTTGTTAAACATTTACCTACAAATCATAGAGACAAACAAATGACTTAAATTTCTACCTCTGCCACCTATGACACAGGAATTTGAAGAAGCAAAATCCTCTGACTTTGGTGGCCTGATATGTAAATTAGGAATGGTAATCACATTTCATAATATTGTTGTGAGAATTAAATCAGGCATTGTGCTTAGCCAGATTTAGTGCTCATCAGATGTATTATTTATTCATTAAATATTAATGGAGTATGCATTTTATGCTAGTGACTAGTGCTACGGAAACAAGGATAAATAGATGGATTGGCAAAGACCTTGAGTGAATGCAGAACATAGATTAAATACTAACTACGATATACTTTGTGAAGTAGTGTAGTATGAGGTGCAAATGGTCAAGGCTGGGGCAGAGATGAAGGAGCCATCACTGTAAATATTTCTTTAAAAAAGATACTAGTGCTTCGTAACAGGTGAGGAATATTTGTCCAGCCATTTCTAGACATGGATATTTTTATTTGAAATGTAGAGTAGAGAATATGTGGAAAGCAGGGCAACACTTTAAGAGTTGATGAAATGTCTATTTGTAGGTTGTAATTCCAGGAGCATCATTCTCTACCTCAAAACCCAGCCTTCACTGATTGTCATTCTATCATTATAATTGATTCCTTTGGGTGTAGAAGTTGCGGTCCACTGGAATTGCCCTCTAAAACACAATGATTTCTATGAGGCTCACACTTCGCTACATTATTATGGAAAATCTGTAACTATTAGGAAAGGGAACAGAAGCTAGCAGTCCTTTAGGATTACATTGCTCTTATTTTATCACCACAACACTGCCATGAAAAAGGTATTTTTCTCTCCACTCCACTGAAGAAGAAACTGATGTTCAGAGAGTCTGAATTATGAGCTCAAGATGGAACTAAGATCCAAACTTGGATCTGCTGAGTCATGAACGTTAACTTGATCTTAACATTAACTTAATCATTATGGCAACCTTATGAGGTCCTATTATGAACCTCATTGTATGACTGAGAAAATTGGAGAGTAGAGAAATTTAGTGCTTTGCCAACTATTAAGTGACAGAGCTAGTCTCAATCCATGGTGTTTTTGATCCACACCATACTTCATATTTTAGTTACTACTTTAGCAGGGATCAGTAAACACAGGAAACGTCCTGCTATAGTATGGACTCCTCAACAGGGAGTGATTAGGGTGAGGGACCAGGAGAGAGGAAAGGGGCATGGGGCACTGAAAGACATCAAAGGCAGCTTAGTCTGTCCCAGTATTTGCTGAAGAACGATGATCATAGTGAAGCACTTGTCATTTCAATGTGAGAGAATCACCTAAATAACAGATAAGAGTGTGCATTGGTATGATCCACATGTTTTACAGGTCTTATGCTAAGCATTATTTTTGTGCAGTTTCTGTGCAAAGCATTGTAGCATTATTTGAAAACTTATAGATCATTTGTGGGATAATACAGAAAATTTTAAAAATATAAAGAAGAGATAAAGATGCACTGTAAAATATGGTAAATTTTCAATAATTGCACTACCTGTGAGGCAGTATAGTGTTATTTGAAAGTGGTCTTTGATTAGTTGTAAATGTATATAGAAAACTCTCCATTTGTAGAAAAAAAGTTAAAAAAAGAATGAAAATTAATATGCTAAGAAAGGAGAGAAAAAGAATCACATACGATACTCAAAACTACAGAAGGCAACAAAAGTGTGGAAGACAAAAGTAGAAATAAAGAACAAAGGCAACAAATAGAAAGTAATGACAAATATGATGGCTATCAATTCTCAATAGTCACTTCAAACATCAGTCCCTAAATACACTAATTAGAAGACAGAGATGGCCAGAATGGGTCAAAAAACAAAGACAATTGTGTGTTGTCTACAAGAAACTCATTTTAAGTATAAAGACACAGATAGATTAGCCATAATGGAATAAAGAGAGATATACCATGTAAACACTAATCAAAAGAAAGCAGTAGTCACTATATTAATTTCAGACAGAGCAGATTTCAGTGCAAGGTAGTTGTTAGGGATAAACAGGGACATTACAATAAACATTGGGGTGCATGTATTTTTTCGAGTTGTGGTTTCCTCAGATATATGCCCAGGAGTAAGATAGCTAGATCACATGGTAGCTCTATTTTTAGCTTTTAAAGGGACCTTTATACTGTTCTTCATAGAGGCTGTACCAATTTACATCCCCACCAACAGTGTAGGAGGGTTCCCTTTTCTCTGTACCCTCTCCAGCAATTTTTGTTTGTAGATTTTTTTCATGATGGCCATTCTGACCAATGATAGCTCCTTGTAGTTCTGTTTTGTTTTGTGTTTTTAATTGGAGTGTTATTGCTTTACACTGTTGTGCCAGTTTCTGCTGTACAACAAAGTGAATCAGCTGTATTTACACATATGTCTTCATATCCCCTTCCTTGTAGTTTTGATTTGCATTTCTCTAATAATTGGTGATGTTGAGCATCTTTTCATGTACTTTTTAACCATCTGTATGTCTTCTTTGGAGAAATGTCCATTTTTGATTGTGTCTTCTTTTTTTTCTTTTTTCTTTTTTCTTCTTTTGATATTGAGCTTCATGAGTTGTTTGTATATTTTGGAGGTTAATCCCTTGTTGTTTGCTTCATCTGCAAATATTTGCTCCCATTCTGAGGGTTGTATTTCCGTTTTGTTTATGGTTTCCTTTGCTGTGCAAATGCTTTTAACTTAATTAGGTCCAATTTATTTATTTTTGTTTTTATTTTCATTACTCTAGGAGGTGGATCATAAAAGATCTTGCTGTTATTTATGTCCAACAATATTCTGCCTATGTTTTCCTCTAAGAGGTTAATAATATCCAGCCTTACATTTAGGTCTTTATTTTTATTTTATTTTGTGTATGGTGATAGGGAGTGTTCTAATTTCATTCTTTTACAGGTAACTGTCAAATTTTCCCAGCACCACTTATTGAAGAGACTTTCTCCATTGTATATTCTGGCCTCCTTTGTCATAGATTATGCGACCATAGGTGCTTGGGTTTATCAAGACATATATATATATGTCTTGTTTTGTGCCAGTACCAGACTGTTTTGATGACTGTAGCTTTGTAGTATAAGCTGAAGTCAGGAGCCTGATTCCTCCAGCTCCATTTTTCTTTCTCAAGATTGCTTAGGCTATTTGAGGTCTTTTGTGTTTCCATACAAATTGTAAAATTTTTTTGTTCTAATTCTGTGAAAAATGCCATTGGTAATCTGATAGGGATTGCTTTGGTACTATAGTCATTTTGACAATATTGATTCTTCCAATCCAAGAACATGGTATATCTCTCCATCTGTTTGTGTCATCTTTGCTTTCTTTCATCAGTGTCTTATTGTTTCTGAGTACAGGTCTTTTGCCTCCTTAGGTATGTTTATTCTTAGGTATTTTATTACTTTTAATGTGATGGTAAATGGGACTGTTTCCTTAATTTCTCTTTATGATCTTCGTTGTTAGTGTATAGGAATGCAAGAGATTTCTGTATATTAATTTTGTATCATGCAAACTTACCAAATTCATTGATGAGCTCTAGTAGTTTTCTGGTAGCATCCTTGGGATTTTCTATATATAGTATCATGTCATCTGCAAATGTGGCAGTTTTACTTCTTTTCCAATTTGCATACTTTTATTTCTTTTTATTTTCTGATTTCCATGGCTAGGACTTCCAAAACTATGTTGAATAAAAGTGGCAAGAGTGGACATCCTTATCTTGTTCCTGATCTTTGAGGAAATACTTTCAGTTTTTCACCGTTGAGAATGATGTTTGCTGTGGGTTTGTCATATATGACCTTTATTATGTTGAGGTAGTTTCCCTCTGTGCCCACTTTCTGGAGAGTCATAAATGGGTGTTGAATTTTTTCAAAAGCTTTTTCTGCATCTATTGACATGATCATATGGTTTTTATTCTTCATTTTGTTAATGTGGTATATCACATTGATTTATATATATTAAAGAAACCTTACATCCCTGGGATAAATCCCACTTGATCATTGTGTATGATCCTCTTAATGTGTTGTTGGATTTGGTTTGCTAGTATTTTGTTGAGAATTTTGTGTCTGTGTTCATCAGTGATATTAATCTGTAATTTTCTTTTTTTTTGCAATATCTTTGTCTGGTTTTGGTATCAGGGTGATGGTGGACTTGTAGAATGGGCTGGGAAGTGTTTCTTCTGCTGCAGTTTTTTTGGATGAGTTTCATCAGGATAAGTGTTAACTCTACTCTAAATGTTTGATAGAATTTGCCTCTGAAGTCATCTGGTCCTGGACTTTTGTTTGTTGGAAGTTTTTTAATCACAGTTTCAATGTCATTACTTGTGATTGATCTGTTCATATATTCTATTTTTTCCTGATTCAGTCTTGGAAGATTGTACCTAAGAATTTGTCCATTCCTTCTAGGTTGTCTATTTTATTGGTGTATTGTTGCTTCTAGTAGTCCCTTATGATCCAGCACAATTTACAATAGCCAGGACATGGAAGCAACCTAAATGTCCATCAACAGAGGAATGGATAAAGAAGATGTGGTACATATATACAATGGACTATTACTCAACCATTAAAAAGAATGAAACAATGCCATTTGCTGCAACATGGATGGACCTAGAGATTGTCATAGTGTGTGAAATAAGGCAGACAGAAAAACACAAATATCAATATCATATGATATCCCTTTTATGTGGAATCTAAAAAAGGGGGGGTATAAATGCACTTACCTACAAAACAGAAATAGAGTTATAGATGTAGAAAGCAAACTTATGGTTACCAGGGGGTAAGCGGGTGGTGGGGGAGGGAGAAACTGGGGTGTCAGGATTGACATATACACACTACTATATATAAAATAGATAACTAATAAGGACTTATGTATAGCACAGGGAACTCTACTCAATACTCTGTAATGGCCTATATGGAAAAATATTTTAAAAAAGAGTGGATATTTGTAAATGTATAACTTATAAGGGGTCAATACTTCAAGAATATATAACAATCTTTACTGTATATGTGCCTAGCAACAGAGAATTGCAAAGAAAAATAAATGAATCCACTATTGAAGTTGGAGACATTAGCTTGCCTCTATCAGAAATAAACCCAGCAGGCAGAAAATCAGTAAGGACTGAGTTAAACTTAAAAGCACCATCAATCAACTGGATATAATGGACATCTAGAGATGGTTTCATCCAAAAACAGCAGATTACACATTCTCTCAAACTTCATGGAACATTCACCAAGACAGACTACATTCTGAGCCATAAGACACATCTTAACAAAGTTTAAAAATAGAAATAGTACAATGCTTTCAGACCACAGTGGAATTAAACTAGAAATAACAGAAAGTTAGCTGGAAAATCCCCAAATAATTGGATATTAAACAACACACTTCTCAATAGCTCTTGGGTCAAAGATGAAGTCTCTAAAGAAATTAAAGAATATTTTAAACAAAACAAAAATGAAAACATAACATCAAAATTTGTGCAGTGCTGTGAAAACAGTGCTTAGAAGGAATTTTATAGCATTTAATACATATATTAGAAAAGAAGAAAGTTGTAAAGTCAATAACTGAAGTTTCCACTTTAGGATACTAGAAAAAGAAAGCAAATTAAATACAAAGTAAGCAGAAAAAGATAAATGATAAAAAATTGAGATAAAATCAATGAAATTGTAAATAGTAAGTCAGTGGAGATAATCAGAGGAATCAAAAGGTGGTTCTTTGAAAAGATCAATAAAATGTATTATCCTCTAGCCAGACTAAGAAAAAAAAAAACAAGAGAAGACACAAATTACTAATACCAGAAATGAAATAGGGCACATCACTACAGAGCCCACAGATGTTAAAAGATAAAAGAATACTATGAAAAAATCTATGCCCACAAATTTGAAAACCTGGATTAAATGAACCAATTTGAAAGATACAATCTGCCAAAACACACAAGAAAAAATAGATGATATAAATAGGCTGATATCTAGTAAAGAAATTAAATCAATTATTAGTAACCTTCCAAAACAGAAAACAAAACAAAACAGGCCCAGGTGGTTTCACTGGTGAATTCTACCAAATATTTAAGGAAGAATTATACCAATTCTCTACAATCTCTTCCAGAAGACAGAAGCAGAGGGAATACAAACTAGCTTGTTGTGTGAGGCCAGCATTACCCTAATACCAAAACCAGACAAACACAGTACAAGAAAAGAAAACTACAGACCAAATCTTTTGTGAATATAGATGATAAAAAAACTCAACAAAATATTAACAAATCATATCCAACAAAGTATGAAAATAATATACACCACGACTAAGTGGGATTTGTCCCAGGTATGCAAGGCTGGTTCAGTATTTGAGAACTGATTAATATAATTCATCATATTAATAGGTTCAAAACCACATGATCATATCAATAGATAAAAGAGCATTTGACAAAATTCACTAGTCTTTCGTGGTTAAAAATTCTCAACAAACTAGGAATAAAGGGGAACTTCCTCAACCTGATAAAGAATATCTACAAAACACCTATAATTAACATCATACTTAATGGTGAGAAACTCAAAAATTTTTCACTATTATCAGGAACAAGGCAAGTATGTCCTCTCTTACCACTGCTTTTCAACATTGTATGAAAAAAATTCTAGAAAATACAGTAAGATAAGAAAAGGTGCACAGATTAAGAAAGAAGAAATAACACTGTCTTTGTTCACAGAAGACATGATTGTTTATGTAGAAAATCTGAAAGAATAAACCAAAAAAAACACAAAAACCCTCCTGGAACTAACAGGCAATTATAGCAAGGTTGCAGCACACAAAGTTAATATACAAACATCATTCACTTTCCTATATACCAGACTGAACAGGTAGAATCTGAAGTTAAAACACATTACAATACTCATCAGTACCTCTCAAAATGCAATACTTAGGTATAAATCTAACAAAATATGAACAAAGTCAATATGAGGAAAACAACAAAACTCTGATGAAGGTCTAACTATATGGAGTGATACTCACAGAAATATTCATTGATGGGAAGACTCAATATTGTCAAGATAGCAATTCTTCCCAACTTGATCAACACAATCTCAATCAATATCCTAGCCGGTTTGTTGTGGATACTGACAAACTGATCTCTAACGTTTATATGGAGAGGCAAATGACCCAGAAAAGCCAGCTCGGGGAATATATGGGAAGTCTCTTTACCTTCCTCTTAATTTTGCTGTGAACCTAAAGCTACTCGAAAAAGAGTTTTTAAAAAGTGGGCAAAAGACCTTACAACCTTACAAACAGCTCACCAAAGAAGATATACAAATGGAAAGTAACATATGAAAAGATGCTCAACATTATATGCCATTAGGGAATTGCAAATTATAGCAATGAAACACTACTACACACCTATTATAATGGTCAAATTCCAGAACACTGACAACACTGAATGCTGATGAGAATGTGGAGTAACAGGAATGTTCATGTGCTGCTGGTGAAAATGCAAAATGGTACAGCCACTTAGATGGCTTAGCAGTTTCTTTCAAAATTAAAACATTGTTGCTACATAATCCAGTAACCACACTCCTTAGTATTTACCCAAATGAATTGAAAACTTTTGTCTGCACAAAAAGCTATGCACAGTGTTTATAGTAGCTTTATTCAAAATTGTCAACACTTGAAAGCAACCAAGATGCCCTTTAGTATGTAAGTGGGTAAGTGTGGTACATCCAGATAATGAATGTTATTCAGCACTAAAAAGAAATGAGCTATCAAACCGTTAAAAGACACAGAAGAAACTTAAATGCATGTTATTAAGTTAAAGAAGCCAATCTCAAAAGAATACACACTGTATGATTATAAGTATGACAGTCCGGAAAAGACAAATCTATGGAGACAGTGAAAACATCAGTGATTGCCTGGAGTTAGGGCAGAGGGAGGGGTGAATAGGCAGAGTCCAGAGGATTTTTAAGGCATTGAAACTATTTTCTATGACACTACAGTGGTGAATATATGTCATAAATTTGGATTTGTCCAAATTCACAGAATATACAACACCAAGAGTGAACCCCAGTGAAAAATGGATTGTGGGTAATAATGACGTGTTAGTGTAGATTCATCGATCATAACCAATGTACCACTGTGGTGTGGGATTTCCATGGTAGTGGACATTGTGAGTGGGTGGGGACAATGGATATATGGGAACTTTCTGAACTTCCTACTCAATTTTGCTGTAAACCTAAAAGTGCTCTAAAAAATAAAGTTCAGTAATTAAATATATTAGTAATTTATATTCAGCCCATTTTGAATTTGTTCCCAAAATATTAATAATAGTCTTCAGTGCCTATGGCATACTGTAGGTAGTTCAAATTTATACAGTATGTATGTATGTGTGTATATAGCTGTATTATTGTATTTTGTTAATATAAGCATAGGATATATGTAATCTATGTTACAAAGTCATAATATGATAGTATATATGTATATATAAGGAATATAAAAAAGCTAATTATATTCATGTAAGTATCCTAAAACTTAGGTTTTAATTCAGGCTTTTAAAAATTTAATTGAATGATAATAATTATAAATAATAATTTATAAAGGGATGTAAATTGGAAAAGCACATTCCCTTCTTGCCAGCACTACCCTAGAGGCCTTTAAGGTAGGATCATTTAACATTTCTATTTTTAAATGAGTAAACAAAGTCATGAGAAGGTGAGAAACTATCTCAGAGCTACCCAGAGTTACATAAGTTCAGCTAAGTTTAGACCCAGCCATCTGTGAGTCTGAGAACTGTGTAAGCCCGATTGGCTAGCTGTGTAACTCTGAGTGCCTCACATTTGGAGCTGCCTCTTGCTTCTCTTTCAGGTGTGAGGGTCGCCTTATGAAATCTCTAGCTTCCCTTCCAGTCCTCATATCTATGTGGTTAGTAGGATGGAAAAAGCCAGCTCATAAATGTAAGAGAAAGGGGCCCTTTTCATCATTTGCTTTACGCAGGATGTAAAGTTCAGAGGGAGAACTGCCCTAGGGTTGGCTTTATCAGCAAACTTCCCAGCTCCTTCATCCCCACCAGCTCCCACACTCACGTAGGCAGAGTAGCACGATAATCAGAGGATGAGGGGGGAGTGATGTCACACTGAGGGTACAATGTGAAGAATCTCCCCTTGTCAACAAAGACCCAAGATCCTGTAGATATTACCCTAACAGAAAAGCTTCCCTTCAACAAGAGATTTTCTAAAACCTCTTCTCTCCAGCAAAGCTCCACTAAGCTAAAATCTTTCCAGTTTGTTTTTACAAGGCTTTATGGCTACAATGTCTATCATGTCCTGAATGATCTCCATTCAGTTCTCAGTGTCAACCTGTGAGATGGACAAGAAAAGAACTGTAATTCCCATTTTACTGTTGAAAGCTGAAAAATTGAAGAAAAGTAAGCATTTGTTCAATGTCACTGTAATAATAATAAGTGGTAGACTTGGAGTTAGAGTTCAGGTTTTCTGACTCTCAGTCAAGTGCTCTTTCCATGGCACCAGAAGTATTTGACTTACAGACTGTTTTAATAGGTGGAGAACTAGAGAAACCAAGGCATGCCCGTGGGCACTATGGCCGGCATTCTGTCTCTCAGAGCTACCAATGAGAGAATTTGGGCCCAGGAAGACGAGGAGTGGATGTAATTTCTAGTCTGAGATGATGGGTCTCAGCTTTTCAGAAGCCTCCTACGCCAGCAGGTGGAGCCTCTTGCCATGCTCATTTCCAAAGATAGAAGGTGATTTTTTTTTTCCCCCTCTTTGAAACAAAACAAAACAATATATACATTACTAGTCCACCAGCTCAGGGCATAGCAAGGTTCTTATGCCCTTGCGTTTGTTTAAACTTTCCTCAGGTGCTGAGTGGAAGGCTCACGATCAATGACCTGGAGGTTCAAGTACACACAGAGACACAAAGGCATTTCAAAAAGGAATCTGAGGGTTTTGTGCGAGGTAGAGAACAGTGAATATGCCTGGTGAGGCATACCAGCTTTGCAAACAAAGTAAGGAATGAAGGAGCAGCACATGGCGTGGTACGCACCTCCTCACTGCTGTCAGCAGGCATTGGATCCAGAAACAGTAGGAGACAGGCTTTCTCTTTAAAGAAAAGGAGCCCCTGCGATTTTGCCTGGTAAATAGCAGCCTGAGCTGTGTGAGCAAGCACTGACCCCTCTACACAGGTCTGCATAACATCTTTCCTTTCCAGTGGGGCGGCCAGGGAGGCAGCCCTGCTCTCAAGCTGTAAACATAAACATTCCTTCCCTGGATGCATAGAGTGCCATGAGGGGGTCATCTTTTCCAGTCCCTTCTAAAATATTTTGTTTTCCATCTCTCGCTTCTTTTCCGTGTTGCTTTGAGAAAGCTCCCAAAACTTCCTTCCTGCTTCCTTAGCTGCTTTTTGCTGTTGTTTCAAACCACAGCCTAAATTTAACCCATGGCCTAGGAGTGGGAACTAACTGGTGGTTATGGGTGTGGCCTCATTGTTGCTATAGAGACAATGACCTTCAGCCAATCCTTTGACCTTCTCTACAGGTAAAATGAGGATATCTCTGTTTCATCACAGACGCATCATCTTGAGCCTTGAGGAAGAGCCTTCTAATTTACTTTCCTTCTTGCTATTCTCATTTATCCGGCTAAAAGACAGCTAGGTTAATCTTCCTGAACAACAGCTTTTATCATAACACTTCTCTTTCCAGAAACCTGAAGTATTTTAGTGTCCCACCCTTTGTCTCTTACATAAAGAATTAACCTCTTATCCTGGCTTCTGGTGCCTCCAAGGTCTGGCCTCAACGTATCTTTTTAGTCTTCTTATCCATTCTTTTATCATAAACCAGACTGGCCTACTGGTTTCCTTAAATTTTCCTGTCATAGTCTTCCTTCTACACTTTGGCTTGCATTATTCCCTTACTACCAAGACTGGCTTCTTCATTGCTGTCAACTTATCTGATATCTTCTGATCTTTGTTCAAGGCCCAGCTGAACACCTCCTCTATGAAGCCTGTCTGAATTTCTCTAGACCACATCGCTGCTCCCCTGCTTTGGAACTACAAGAGTATATTTTCTACTTGTGTGACACTTCCTAGCCTTGTGTTTATCATTTTAATCCCTGTGTTGTTGCTTTTAATGAGCCATGCTCTGTCATTATATCATTGGCCCACATGAAAAGCAAACAAAAAAACTTCATATGACAACACCCACTAGAAAGTAGTATCAAATTTACAGTATGGATATTGTTGGGAACATAGTTCGATACATCTCACAGTGTCATTTCCATGCAGGCCCATGGGAAAAATGTCTCTCAGTCCTCCAAACCAAGAATAGCTGGGCTTCTCCTGAGCTGCTGTTTTGTTTTTATCTTGTGGTCCTCATGAGTCATGTCTCCCTCTTTTCTTAGGCTCAGCGCCAGAACTGCAGCCCACCACAAGTAACAAGACTGAACAGCATGTATTTGGGGGGCGGGGGTCATAGCATTAACTCCAGCTTCTTATTTTTTATTTGCTGTCTTTATTTTTCTTTCCTCTAGTTTTCTTCCTTATTTATGTTATAATCTGGTAATTCTGTATATCTTTGTGAAAAGGTTCAAATTGTTTTTGGAAATTGATGAGCTTTTATATAAATGTAAAGCAAGTAATGTCTTTCATTATTTTTTATCTTTAAATGGTACACACATCTTCAGTATATAGCTTGATAAAGTTACACACGTGTTCACATACATAACCCCCACCTAGTCCAAGATATAGAATATTCTAGAACCCCAGAAGGCACCGCTTACTTTCGTTACTCATTTATCTTTTTATGTCTGAGTATGTTGGCTCCCCACCTATACTGCAAAGTGTTTGAGAATAAGAACTCTATGTATTTCCCTGTGCCTAGTAATCAATCAAGAAACAGTTTTCGGTTGAAATAAAGGACTCATTTCTAATGAGGGAGGTCTCTAAGGCCCAGTGCACATCCAGAACACCGTGTGCAGCCCCCAAGTAGAGATGCTCTGTTTGTCCCTGGGCCTCTGGTCCCTGGCACAGGGCCTGGCACTTGTAAGCCCTAAATACATGTCTATTAACTGAAATCTTTTCATAGTCCTCACTGTGACCATGTGAAGGAGCCGTAGTTTCCTACTTCTGGAAGTCAGGCTGCAGAAGTTCCCATGATATCCCTGGGCATTTTCCTTGGATGGCATATCTCTGTTGCTCCCTTCCTGTGTTCTAAATGAATGGAAAGAACAGGGTACCCTACAGAATACCTGCCAAGTTGAGTTAATAAACTCTGCCACAATTACATACCCTCCTGTCCCAGAATTCCTGGTGGTTTGCTCCTTGATTTGTCAACTTGTATGGAAGGATCTCTCTATACATATGGGGAAAAGCATTTGCACTGGGTAAAGAGTATACAGCTGACAGACGCAGGCCCCACCAGCTTCTTCTTTTCTGCCTAACTTTAATGCTTTGGCAAAGAGAAATCTGTAGAGGGGAATGAGAAGATTCTTTTCCTCTTTTTGCCTAAAGATTGCTTATTCCTGGACACTGAGAAGAGAATAGTCTTGATTGAGAATTTATTTTGGAGTGAATATTTCCACAACCAGTGAGTAAGGGGAAAAAACAAGCACATATTATTAGCAATAATGGAAATAAACAATACAAATATTTCAAGAATAATTTAAATTTATTTTAGTCTTCAATCTCTGGGCCATCTGGTAAAGAATCTGGTCCCAGAGCAAAAGCTGAATGGCAAAGAAGTTGGGAACAGTTATTCTGATGGAAAAGTAGGTCAAGGGGAAGAAAAGAAATCATAGAAGAAGACCAGTGGACTTGGTGACTTGAATGATGAGTGTGGCCTATTTCTACCTAGAAATTCACCTAATTTCTTGAGGCCTAAGTTTCATCCATTGAACCACTTTGGTCCGTTTTCACTTTACAAAAGAAAAAAACCTCTGATTTTATTCTCGGGATTTATTTCTCTGAGGATATCAAAACAACACGATTAACAAATATCAGAGTTTATTTTCATTGTTTTTTTTGTCCAAAAATAAAATGACTCCCCTTTATTTGTGGAAAGTGACCAAGAAAGCAAGTACTATACTATTTAATAGCTAAACCTACAGTTCTTTCAGCTGACAGAGTACCAATAGGTTTGTGTCTCATTTGACAATCTTAATCAGGATTTCTTTTCTCTAAAGATAGAACTTTTGTTGGTGGAAAGTTAAACAACCTTTTTTATCAACCTTCCTTAAAGAAGGCAAGGGAGGTGGAATTTATATGTTTTAGCCCCGATGAAATATAGCTCAATCTTTGCAAAGTGAATTGTATATTTTTACTGGAAAAAAAACAATAATTAGCTCAGGCCGGAGATTCAGAAGTCTGGCTCCAATTTATGGCTTGTCAAATAGCATGGTTAATATTTCTTAGCACAATATATCTTGTATTCTTAGATTTCTGTTACCAATCTGCTTTAAAACATAAAAAGGCAGGTGGGGAAAGGTAATACTACCAACCTTGAGTATTGGAGTGTTTTGTGGTATCATTAAGTATTTACAAATAATATTCCTCTTCTTTCAGAAAGCTTCCAAACATCAGAGGTAATCTTTGGCTATTAAATTTAAATTTTATTCCTAGACATTCAATACCATCTAAGTTTTTATTCTGTGAGTGCTGCACCAGAAAGGATATTGATATTTATTGATACTTACTATGGGCCAAGAATTGAGCTAGACCCTTTACATATGTCTCATTTATTTTACTCTCAAAACAAGCCTGCAAAGTAAGTTATCTTCCTCATTTATTCAGCAAATATGTACTGAATATCCACATGTGGCAGGGAATATGCCGGGCAGCAGGTGTGTGGTGGTGAATAATATAAAGCCCCTGCCTTTGTGAACACTTAGAGGGTCATGGGGAAGATAAACTATAAGAAAGTCAATCAACACAATCAATCCACTACTACAAATTGTGAAAATAGATAAGGGCATTATGACAGAGAACAATAGGAGGAGGTGATCTAGGATCAGTGGTCAGAGATGTCCTCTTTAAAAAGCAAAGACCAAAAAGACAAGAAGGGGCCCACCGTGGGATGAGCTATAGAAGGGGGTTCCTGGTGGAAGAAACTGCACATGTGAAGGCCACAAGGTGGGAAAGAACAGAGTGGATTTAAGTCATTGAAAGGAGACCTATGTGGCAAGTCCACTAAGTGAGAGGCAGAAGGTGGGCCCTAGGGATCAGAAGCTCAGAGAGGTCAAATAAAATCTCCATGATCACCCAGCAATTAAGTGGCAGAGCCAAGAATGGAAGTCACCTGCATGATTCCAGGGTATCGTTTCACTTGCCTGGTATAAATATAGGAAAACTAGTTTCAACTATTCCTTTTGTTGTTAATTTTGCCACTTTAACACTTTAGTCTTTAACATGGTAATCCAGTTCCATACCAATCTCTCTAGCTTTCTGGAGGTAAGGCCATGGGTTGGAGACAGTTGACTAACAAGAACATCTAGAAGCCTAAGTCCTGCCTGCTTCATGGATGTCTTGGTTGCGAATGCAGTGTGCTGATGCAGTCACTGTTAAAAGAATGGATATTTCTAACAGTGGGTCAGCCTTTGCAGCTAAGGCAAGAGTCTCTCTCAGAGAAGCCTACGAAGCATGCATGATGTGTAGGGAGGAGAAAACTTTGTTCAGGCTTCTCTCTATCGGGGATGTGGTTTGCTTGGCTTCTCTATTCAGATCACTAGCATCCTGATGGCTGTAGATAGGGCTTGACATTTCCTTGAAGTCACTTGGCATGGTCATTTTTTGGATCTCATACAATGGAAGGATTCCTTAGCAAAACCTGAGCCCATTGTTTGGAACAATCTCTGTGCTCTTTATTAAGTAATTAAGCATAAAGTCATCTGCCTAGAGAATGGTTTTCTTGTTAAGCCCAGTCCCTCTTCCTTGGGAAGTGGTGCAGGGATTAGCCAAGATCAGGAAAGGGAAATCCCTCTTTCCAGCTCCTGGTTCCCATCTCTTGTCATCTACGGTCTCTCTCAAGCAGAAGCAGTGAGTTCTATTCTCCCTGATTGCAGTTGCTTCAAGTTCAGATTTTCAAGTAAAACGTGTGTGTCGATGTGATTTTGGCTATTTCTGTTCCTAATTGCTAGAGCTCAGATCTGTGTGTTCTGGAACTTAAGGAGATGCAATTCTTTACCAGCCACTGATGGCGGCTGCCTGCTCATCCTCTAGAGTAGCTGCTGCTCTCAGCAAAGTCTGCAGTGGGTAGGGTGTTGTACACCACCCTGAATTGCCGTGACCAGAAAACAACTTATGGTATTATAAAACATAGCTTCTGATTTGGTAGAACATCAAGAAATACTTTCCTTGACCCTGTTCTTTTTAATTCATGTACCAAGTGACTGTGACCTGATATAAAGGAACTCTGTACCTCTTTCCTTGTTTATGATTGAAGCCTGTGACCTACTCACTTAATTTATACCTTTGTGCCTTACTTCTCATTCTCTATTTTCTCTAACTCTTCATCCTTTCACTTCATGTCCCCACTCTTTGGACATATTCAGCTTCTCTGACTTTCAGCTTTGGCCTTATTTCTTGGAAAGGATCTGTCTCCTGTCTCTGTATGTTTTTCTGCTCCAAATGACCAGCCCATGTCACCTGGGCCCCAACGACTCTTAAACATGGGACAATTTAACCAGCACCACAGCCTGCTTTCCCGCCAGGAAAAATGAATCAAATTTTCCCACAGTACTTTCTGGCAGCATTGCCAGAGTGTGTTTTTTGATGATTTGTTCTGTGTGAAATAATCCATAGACAAATAATTACTTTTAAAATATGGTGTAGAGAACTGGTGAATTCTGTTTCCTCTTGGCATTTCACAGTGTACATTATCAACACAAAGGCCCTATGAATTCTTGGAGGAAAAAAAAATAGTGTGTTTGACCACAGGTTGTCCACATCTATTTGACTATGTATCCTATATTCAAGTACTCACAATAATGCTCCCAGATAATTAGTCTTCTAAGAATCATGCTTTGGGAAGTGTTATTGCATGGTATCTTCCTTTGCTATACTATTAATGTATTAAATGCCCCTCCTATGTGCAAAGGCTGGTGATTAGTATTTAAACTGTTTATGTGTGAGCTGTGCTCACCAGTAATCTAGAACTTAAGCAAAAAAAAAAAAAAAAAAAAAAAAAAACCAAAAACATTTAGGTAGAAGGAAAAATCCAAAGACAGTTTGAAATCTTTAAATAGATATGAAATATAAACTGGTTTACACATCTCAGGACCTCACCTCTGAACTTTTGAAGGGTACAAGATGCCTTCCCTACAATCCATTTTTCTCAAAATAACTCCAAACCTCTATCCTTCAACATTAATACCTGGCATAGGAGAGAGGGTTATCACATTCATTTGCAATTTCCTCCTTAGTAACAGGACAAATATTCCCAGATCCAAGACTGTACAACAATATTGTTGGACCTTTATTCTGCTTCCTATGAGTATGGAAATAAAAGAGTAATCTGTCAGGGAGGAGTGGAGCTACACCAGGAAAAGGGGTGTATCATTTTTTTCTAAATGAAACCATTTTGTTACCGATAAGTCAGTTCTAAAGCAATTTTGGGTAAATAAATGAGCAAATAAGTGAATTTGTTGATGTTGTTAGAAGCCAGGTTTTCACTCAGAAAGTAGAGACCTAAAACACGGAATGAGGAAAGGCAGTGAAGTGCCTATGCTGATGAATTGGAGCTGGAGTTCCAATGTGAACTCATAATTGTTAAAATGTGAATACACTTGTCTGTATGCATGAATATATGCACATGTATATGCACGCATGATTTATGTATGTTCATTTGTATATTCGTAGATTAGTGTATGTATTTGTCTATATCATGTGTATATTTCCTAGCTCTGTCTTTTGAAAGCACCAAGAAGCAAAGACACTCCAGTTGGGCACACCTAGTGCCCAGATCTTGGTCTCTAATACCCTTTACCACTAAAAGGACTCCAACTCATGGAGAACTGGCTGATTCCAGGGCTAGGGCAGGGTTGGTATAATGAGCCTAGAATATCTTGTTGTTCTGGAAAGGAGGGAAGAGCTCAATAAATAAGTAAATAAATACATACATATGTACGTAAATAAATGAGAGAGAGAGAGAGAGAGATAATGGCATACCAAAAGAACAGAGAACCTGGTGAATAAGCTCCTTTGGGCCAGATCTGGGACAATTTGATCACAAGCATTATTTAGCACCGTAGTAAATTAAAAACCATTAAAAAATAGGAAATCCTGAGTTCATACCAATAATAAACAGATAAATAAATAAGTGGGAAAGAAGTGGGGAACACTACTTACAGTAGGTAGCTAAGAGTCAACTGGCAAATGCAGAAGGTGTGCAGGAGTTGGAAAATTAACATTTTGTAAACATCAATGCTTGCTAAATTTTGATGAGCAGCTGGATATTTGTATCATCTTCCCACAAACTGCTAATGTGTTTCAAGAGAAAAAGAATTATATAGTGGAGAAATCAGGCAACATTTTGATGGGGATCAAAATTAATATCACCAATGAGAGGCAGAATGCCATTTGTTGTATATCTCCTGATATGATCTCACCTACATTTGTGTAACCTAAACCTATCATGAGAAAATATTAGACAAACCCAAAGAGAGGAGAAACATTTTTTTTTAATTTTATTTATTTATTTATTATTTTTTGGGGGTATACCAAGTTCAATCATCTGTTTTTATACACATATCCCTGTATTCCCTCCCTCCCTCGACACCCCCCACCCTCCCTCGAGTCTCTGCCACCCTCCCCGTCCCAGTCCTCTAAGGCATCTTCCATCCTTGAGTTGAACTCCCTTTGTTATACAACAACTTCCCACTGGCTATCTGTTTTACAGTTGGCAGTATATATATGTCTGTGCTACTCTCTCGCTTCGTCTCACTTCCCCTTCACCCCCCGCCCCCCCAAACCTCAAGTTCTCCAGTCCATTCTCTGCATCTGCGTCCTTGTTCTTGTCACTGAGTTCATCGGTCCCATTTTTAGATTCCATGTATGTGAGTTAGCATACAATATTTGTCTTTCTCTTTCTGACTTACTTCACTCTGTATGACAGACTCTAGGTCTATCCACCTCATGACATATAGCTCCATCTCATCCCTTTTTATAGCTGAGTAATATTCCATTCTATATATATGCCACATCTTCTTTATCCATTCATTTGTTGACGGGGATTTAGGTTGCTTCCATGTCCTGGCTATTGTAAATAGTGCAGCAATAAACATTATGGTACATGTTTCTTTTTGGATTATGGTTTTCTTTGGGTATATGCCCAGTAGTGGGAGTACTGGATCATATGGTAGTTCTATTTGTAGTTTTTAAAGGAGCCTCCAAATTGTTTTCCATAGTGGCTGTACCAACTTACATTCCCACCAACAGTGCAGGAGAGTTCCCTTTTCTCCACACCCTCTCCAACATTTGTTGTCTCCAGATTTTATGATGATGGCCATTCTGATCGGTGTGAGGGGATACCTCATTGTGGCTTTGACTTGCATTTCTCTGATGATAAGTGATGTTGAGCATCTTTTCATGTGTTTGTTGGCCATCTGTATGTCTTCTTTGGAGAAATGTCTATTTAGGTCTTCCGCCCATTTGTGGATTGGGTTATTTGCTTTTTTGGTATTAAGCTGCATGAGCTGCTTGTATATTTTGGAGGTTAATCCTTTGTCTGTTGTTTCATAGGCAATTATTTTTTCCCATTCTGAGGGCTGCCTTCTAGTCTTGTTTATGATTTCTTTTGCTGTGCAAAAGCTTTTAAGTTTCATGAGGTCCCATTTGTTTATTCTTGATTTTATTTCCATGATTCTAGGAGGTGGGTCAAAAAGGATGTTGCTTTGATGGATGTCATAGAGTGTTCTGCCTATGTTTGCCTCTAGGAGTTTTATAGTGTCTGGCCTTACATGTAGGTCTTTAATCCACTTGGAGTTTATCTTTGTGTTTGGTGTTAGGAAGTGTTCTAATTTCATTCTTTTACATGTAGCTGTCCAGTTTTCCCAGCACCACTTATTGAAGAGGCTGTCTTTTTTTCCATTGTATATTCGTGCCTCCTTTGTCAAAGATAAGGTGCCCATATGTGTTTGGGCTTACTTCTGAGTTCTCTATTCTATTCCATTGATCTTCCTTTCTATTTTTGTGCCAGTACCATACTGTCTTGATCACTATGGCCTTGTAGTATAGTTTGAAGTCAGGAAGCCTGATTGCACCAACTCCATTTTTCCTTCTCAAGATTGCTTTGGCTATTCGGGTTCTTTTGCGTTTCCATACAAATCGTAAGATTTCTTGCTCTAGTTCTGTGAAAAATGCCATTGGTAATTTGATTCGCATTGCATTGAATCTGTAAATTGCTTTCGGTAGTACAGTCATTTTCACTATGTTGATTCTTCCAATCCAGGAACATGGTATATCCCTCCATCTGTTTGTGTCGTCTTTGATTTCTTTCATCAATGTCTTAAAGTTTTCTGCATACAGATCTTTTGCCTCCTTAGGCAGGTTTATTCCTAGGTATTTGATTCTTTTTGTTGCAATGTTGAATGGGAGACTTTCCTTAATTTCTCTTTCTGCTCTTCCGTTGTTAGTGTATAGGAATGCAAGAGATTTCTGTGCATTAATTTTGTATCCTGCTACTTTACTCAACTCATCAATTAGTGCTAGCAGTTTTCTGGTAGAGTCTGTAGGGTTTTCCATGTATAATATCATGTCATCTGCAAAGAGTGACAATTTTACTTCTTCTTTTCCAATTTGGATTCCTTTGATTTCTTTTTCTTCTCTGATTGCTGTGGCTAAAACTTCCAAAACTATGTTGAATAATAATGGTGTGAGTGGACACCCTTGTCTTATTCCTGTTCTTAGAGGGAATTCTTTCAGTTTTTTCCCATTTAGAACGATGTTGGCTTTTGGTTTCTCATATATGGCTTTTATTATGTTGAGGTGATTTCCTTCTATGCCCATTTTCTGGAGAGCTTTTATCATGAATGGATGTTGAACTTTGTCAAAAGCTTTTTCTGCATCTATTGAGATGATCATGTGGCTTTTATCCTTCAATTTGTTGATATGATGTATCATGTTGATTGATTTGTGTATATTGAAGAATCCTTGCATCCCAGGGATAAACCCCACTTGATCATGGTGTATGATTTTTTTAATATGCTGTTGGAGTCTGTTAGCTAGTATTTTGTTGAGGATTTTTGCATCTATATTCATCAGTGATATTGGTCTGTAATTTTCTTTTTTTGTGACATCTTTGCCTGGTTTTGGTATCAGGGTGATGGTGGCCTCGTAGAATGAGTTTGGGAGTGTTCTGCCTTCTTCAATATTTTGGAAGAGTTTGAGAAGGATAGGTGTTAGCTCTTCTCTAAATGTTTGATAGAATTCTCCCGTGAATCCATCTGGTCTTGGGCTTTTGTGTGTTGGGAGATTTTTAATCACTGCCTCAATTTCTGTACTTGTGATTGGTCTGTTCATAGTTTCTATTTCTTCCTGGTTCAGTCTTGGAAGATTGTGTTTTTCTAAGAATGTATCCATTTCTTCCAGGTTATCCAATTTATTGGCATATAGTTGCTTGTAGTAGTCTCTCATGATGTTTTGTATTTCTGAGGTGTCCGTTGTTACTTCTCCTTTTTCATTTCTAATTCTGTTGATTTGCATCTTCTCCCTTTTTTTCTTGCTGAGTCTGGCTAATGGTTTATCAAATTTGTTAATCTTCTCAAAGAACCAGCTTTTAGTTTTATTAATTTTTGCTATTGCTTCCTTCCTTTTTCATTTATTTCTGATCTGATCTTTATGATTTCTTTCCTTCTGCTCACTTTGGGTTTCTTTGTTCTTCTTTTTCTAATTGTTTGAGGTGTAAGTTTAGGTTGTTTATTCGATAATTTTCTTGTTTCTTAAGGTAGGACTGTATTGTTATAAACTTCCCTCTTAAAACTGCTTTTGCTGCGTCCCATAGGTTTTGGGTTGTTGTGTTTTCGTTGTCATTTGTTTCTAGATATTTTTTGATTTCCTCTTTGATTTCTGTAGTGATTTCTTGGTTGTTTAAGAGTGAATTGTTTAGCCTCCATGTGTTTGTATTTTTTGCAGTTTTATCCTGTAATTGATATCTAGTCTCATGGTGTTGTGGTCTGAGAAGATGCTTAATATGATTTCAATTTTCTTGAATTTGCTGAGGTTTGATTTGTGACCCAAGATGTGATCTATCCTGGAAAATGTTCCGTGTGCACTTGAGAAGAAAGTGTAGTCTGTCGTTTTTGGGTGGAATGTCCTATAAATATCAATTAAGTTGAGATGGTATAATGTGTCATTTAAAGCTTGTGTGTCTTTATTGATTTTCTGTTTGGATGATCTGTCCATTGATGTAAGTGGGGTGTTCAAGTCTCCCACTATACTGTGTTACTGTCGGTGTCCCCTTTTATGGCTGTTAGCATTTGCCTTATGTATTGAGGTGCTCCTATGTTGGGGGCATAGATATTTACCGTTGTGATATATTCTTCTTGAATGGATCCCTTGATCATTATGTAGTGTCCTTCCTTGTCTCTTGTAATAGTCTTTACTTTCAAGTCTAATTTGTCTGCTATGAGTATTGCTACTCCAGCTTTCTTTTGGCTTCCATTTGCATGGAATATCTTTTTCCATCCCTTTCCTTTCAGTCTATATGTATCCCTTGGTCTGAAGTGGGTTTCTTGTAGGCAGCATATAGAAGGGTCTTGTTTTTGTATCCATTCAGCCAGTCTGTGTCTTTTGGTTGGAGCATTTAATCCATTTACATTTAAGGTAATTATTGACATGTGTGTTCCAATTACCATTTTCTGAATTGTTTGGGGTTTGTATTTGTAGGTGTTTTTCTTTTCTTGTGTTTCCTACTTGGAGAAGTTCCTTTAGCAGTTGTTGTAAGGCTGCTTTGGTGGTGCTGAATTCTCTTAATTTTGCTTGTCTGGAAAGCTTTTGATTTCTCCATTGAATCTGAATGAGCTTCTTGCTGGGTAGAGTATTCTTGGCTGTAGGTTTCTCTCTTTCAGGACTTTCAGTATATCCTGCCATTCCCTTCTGGCCTGCAGAGTTTCTGTAGAAAGGTCAGCTGTTATCCTTATGGGTTTTCCCTTATATGTTATTTGTTGCTTTTCTCTTGCTGCTTTTTATATTTTTTCTTTGTGCTTAATTGTCATTAGTTTGATTAATATGTGCCTTGGAGTATTTCTCCTTGGGTTTATTCTGTATGGGACTCTCTGTGCTTCTTGGACTTGGTTAATTATTTCCTTTCCCATGTTGGGGAAGTTTTCCACTATAACATCTTCAAATATTTTCTCAGACCCTTTCTTGTTTTCTTCTTCTTCTGGGATGCCTATAATTCGAATATTGGTACACTTAATGTTATCACTGAGGTCTCTAAGACTGTCTTCTATTCTTTTTTCTTTTTCCTGCTCTGTGGCATTTATTTCCCCCATTCTATCTTCCAAGTCACTTATTCATTCTTCTACCTCAGTCATTATGCTGGTTATAGCATCTGGAGTATTTTTAATTTCAGTTATTTTGTTATCCATTGCTGTTTGTTTTTCTGAGTTCTTATGAACTGTTTCTTGTACTTTCTCTATTTTGTTATCGAGATTTTGTATCATTTTTACTATCATTACTCTGAATTCTTTTTCAGGTATTTTTCCTATTTCCTCCTCATTTATTTGGTCTTGTGGGTTTTTTTCCTGCTCCTTTGCCTGCATGGTGTTTCTTTGTTTCCTCATGGTTGTCCAAACTTTTGGGGTTGCTTGTCCTGGCGATAGAGGTGTTTCTATAAGACTGTCGAAGCCTCAGACTAATGTCCAAGTGTTGGGTTAAACAAATACTAAGTCTAGGAAACACCTACATGTATAAGACACACAATTACTGAATCCATTAGGACATAAGCCTCTGGAAAGACCTGACAGAACCCCAGTATGCTATCAGATATTCAAAGAGAAACCCAACAGAATTTGACAACTGAAACAACAAATCAGAGACAAAAGCAAAAGCAAACAAACAAACAAATAACACCTTATGCATACAAACACTAATCCAGGGAGATTTTGTAAGCTAGGATCAAATATAGAAAAGAGCTAGAGTACCACCAGACAGAATGGAGATTCTCAGAATGAAATTAGACAATTGTACTAAGAACTAAGATAAAGACAAAAACCTAATATTAAATACCAAGGCGGTGTGTCATCTGGAGAATAGAGCAAGGAGTCTGAGCAGATCGATAGTGTTGCTTATAAGTATGTTAAGATAAAATAAACTAAAAATGGCTGGAAGAAAGGAGAACAGAAGAGTGTAGTGTGATTGGAAATATGCAAATAAAAAGAAAGCAATAGAAATGTATAAAAGATAGGGATGAAAGGAAAGTATGAGAGATATATTGTCCATACTACCAAAAACTTAGCTAGAAATAGAAGTATATAAAAAGGCAAAAAAATAAAAATAGAATAAAAAATATCATTAAAAAATTATGTTATAAAACTTGTAAATCCCTTAGGACTAAGATCGTAATTAATAAAGAAAAAAAAAATCCAGAACTGATCCCAGAATGGACCAGTTCAATAGGATTGATACTAATATTTCTGTTTCCTTAGAGTCTCAGCTGTAAGTGTCCTTCTCCTCACCTTGGGTTTTTTTTGCATTATTCTGTGACCAGCAGAGCTTCCTTTATTGTTGTCTGTAAGCGTTGGTGTGTGGGAAGGGAGAAGGTGCAATAGTGGCTCCTTCCCCTGGGAGTGAGTGAGCAGTGGCACACTGTTGTTTCAGTCGGGCTTGGAGGCACCTGTTGCAGAGGGACGCCGGTGGCTCCGGTGTAAACAGAAAATCTCAGAGTTGGGCCTCTCTCGGGTTTTTTTATTTTCTTTCTCGGAAGCCTCCCTGTTGCAGGCATTCCAAGGGGTTTTAATCCAGCCCCGCCTGAGTGCCTGAGGGTCCTTGTTATCCCTGAGCACCTTAGGTGGCCCACAGCGCATCTCTCCACTGCCTGTTGCAGAGGCGCTGAAAGAGAGAGAGAGGCTATGCCCGCGGCTCCTTTCCCTTGCCCGCGAGCCTGCAGCATCCAGCCACCATCATGGCCGGGCAGCTCTCAGGGGCAGGCACTCCTCTCCGTGGACCTCTTCCCTCCTGTCCTCTCGATCCGTCACCTTACTGGCAACAATTTTTCTCACCCTGAACCAGCTCTCCGGTTCCCACACTCCTGCTCCTGGACCCTCTGTTCAGCTGTGAATCAACATCTCAGTCCGGGAACGCTGAGCTGTGGTGCAGGCCCTCCGTGTGTTTCTCCCTCCCTCCCATCTGCCACAGCTCCGCTGCTTCACCCTCTTTGAGCCATCATAGATGCCTCCCTACCAGTTATGTCGGGCTCCTTGAGGTCCTTTCTGGTGCCCGAGGTCGTCTGCTGGTGTTCAGCTGGTTCCGTGTGGGAATTATTGCATCCTTCAGTGCATTCCCAATGCATCTGTGGAGAGTGATGCATTCCACGTCCCTCTACTTCACTGCCATCTTTTTCTCCCATAAAAATTTTTTTATTTAAGAAAAAGAAGGAAGGATTGTATACTTCAAAAATCCTAGTGTCATAAAAGACAAATTGCAGAAATATTCCAGATTAAGGGAGACTAAAGAGACATGACAACTACATAAACCACATGAATCTAGTCCAGATCCTATAGTGGATGGGAGGAAAGTGCTATAAAGGATATTGGCTCCAATGAAAAATTTAACTACAGAGGACAGGCTGGATTTATCTTAAATTTATTAGATGTATCACTGTTATACTAATGGAGGTTAATAACTATATTATGATTATTCTGAGAAAAATTCACACTGAAGTATTTAGGAGTGAAGGGCAATGGTGTATGTAACAACCATAAATGGTTTAGGAAAAAATATTATACATTCTGTCTATCTATCTATCCATGCATCTATCCAACCATCCATGCGTCCATGTATCCATGTATCTATCTATATAATAATAATGAAGCCAATGGAGTAAGATATTAATAACGGATGAATCTACATTTAAAGGTATATGGGTGTTCTTCATAATATTGTTATTTTTGTAGCTATTCTTTAAGTTTGAAACTATTTCCACATTTTTAAAAGAAGTTTAAAAATTTTTTTAAATTGTTGTTAGCAATTCCTTTATTATGTATATTGGTATTTATGTTACATGTAAAGATACTATGTACACTTGGGATTTCAGAAGGAAAAATAATAGCATAAATAAGAAATTTTAAAGAAAAATTGCCAAGTCATATTCTCAGGACTCATGAATAAGACATTTTTAACAAGAGAGTACACCATTTCTCAGAAAGCATAACAAGTGGTTAAGCAGCTTACTGGAAGGCAGAAAGAGAAGGATATTTGTTCTTAACTCTTGGACATGAGTTGACTAAAGCCCAGGAGGGTCGTTTCCACATAAGACATTTTGGAGGACCGTTCAAATGTTCTCCAATCTAGTCCTTGGAAAATTTATCTTAGATTCCTAGGGACAGGGACTCTGAAATTGGGCAATCAAGGTTATTCTTTTGTAAGTCCAATAAGAATGAAAATTTATCATTTTTCTGGGAACAAAGACTTTCCTCATTTCATTGAAAGCATTGGTCATAGCTCACTTCAAAGAACTGGACCCGTGTGGGCAACCATGTGTCTCATAAGATCAGTACAGGCATCAGTGAGAATAACTGTGCTGGGCCGTACAATCCTAGCAGTGGCGATACAGACAGAAGAGACACAGGCAAGGGAGAATCTCAGAACTTCTGCAGCAGCAGCACTGGCCTCCACCAAGGTGAAGATGGAACTACCCTAAGCTCTACCTGGCAAAGGAAATATTCTTGAGATCCATGGGGTCAAAAGCAGAGCCGAAGACTATTGTCCACACCATGGTTGTCTTCTGTCACATCCTTTGAATGCTACCACAACCACCCACCACCCCTAATCCAAGTTGCTATGGCCTTGGGAGGCAAGGTTCTATTTGCATTTAACAAATAGACTTAAAATCAACTTCTTTTGCAACATCAATCCAAGTTAAGCGTGGGGTAGAATAGGGTTGTTCTGGATTTGGAATCACTTGTTCTCAGGATATTGCTCTTGGGAACATTATGGGTCTGTGTTGAGGGTCATGCCAAGAAAAGCCTTTCTGAGTGGTAGCCTTTCTGAAGTTAGCAGAAGAGACTGTTCTTTTTCTTTCAATGCCCTCCTTTATTCTGCAGATACTGCCACAAATAGAATACACCTGTGCTCATGAAACATGTCCTGACACTTGTCCCCAAAATATCTACAGAATGTAGCACAGAAATGGGCACACCTTGCTGGTTCTGTCTCAGAAAAGAATGAGCTGCAGGGCCTTACACTTTTGCCTAAGGAGCTGCTTCTCCTCTCCAAGTACATAATCTTGTGCATATGCTGTGCTGGAGAGAAATATTCTTTAACAGACTTCACAAGCATTAATAGATCTCAGAGCCCTTAAGTTTGGCTGAGTCTATTTATACATTCCCTGTGTTATTGCCTGCTCGGAACTAAACAGAAAGATGCAGAGATGTGCAATGTACAGACAACACCTGTTTTAAATATTGGAGATAGAATTAGGAACTGTAATACTGGAACATTTTAACTGGAGACACCTGGAGTTCACTGTGGCAATTCAAGAAGATGCACTCACACATCTTTGGACAAATCTTAGAGGTACTATTGCATAGAAACACCATTATCCAGAGACAGAGAGAGATTATGATTTCCCTGTGGGAAGTTGTACTCAGGTTCAGGTTGAGTTTGAAGTGATGGGAACAAGTTCCTATGAGAACTGCAATTCAAAACTTCTAGAGTTGCTGTTTCCAGCAGAATGAATCAGTATGGACAGGTCTCTGAGTCCCAGAAGTTACTGGTACAGGAAGGATGTTTTGAGCAAGGGGGAAAGGAATGAGTTAGAAGAAAATGGTTGCAGGATAGCTTCGAATTTGGGAAGTTTCTTTCTTAACTATATCTTGGGTAGTACCATTCATTTACATACTTAGCAGAAAATTGTTAAACATCCATCGTGTTGCAGAAACTGTTTTGGAAATGTACAAAGATGAAGAAAACACTTGCCCTGAAGTTGTTCTCAGTGAGAAAACCCCCAAACAGACTATAATACAGCAAAGTGCTGAGGTCAAAGATAGGGATTCACACATGGAAACCTCAAGGAAGGCCATGTAGTTTAGTCAAGAAGTTCTGGGAGAACCTGTTGGTGGAGGAAGCATGTCTGCTAGATGCTGAAGGATTTATAAGACTTCACCAAAAATAACCAGGACCAAGGCAACAGTGTGAGCATATTCTGGAGGTACAAAATGAGAAAGTAATGGAAAGGACTGCAAAAAGTGTCAGGTATGCTCAAAGTTGATGGCAGGAGTGGCAGAAAATTGGCCATTGGAAACAGAGATTTACAGCATGGCAGTCCTTAGAGATCACAGTAAGGAGCCTTCTACAGTTATACTGTAGAAAGTGTGGATTCAGTAGAGGGAGAAAGCTGAGACTCAATTCTCTGTTTCTCTAGCTGGAGGGTGAATAATACATTTTAGAATGACAGGGCTAGAGTTGGGAAAACTGCTGCAGGATTCTCACAGTAAGGCGGCCAGAATCTGGACAACTTGTCAGAATAGGGATTGAGGGGAAGGTAGATATTCCCAGCAGCAGTTAGTAATGTCAGTGCAGGGGAGGAAGACACACTGATGAGGGGAAAGTAGATCCAGTCCTAATTCTGCTTTTCTGTTATATGAATTAGGGAATATTATTCTATCACTCTGTAAAATGGGTATAGCAAAATCTAGAGTATTTATTTGCATTCCATATCTTAAAATAAGCCAAGCTCTTTCCTACCATGGGATCTTTGCACATACTATTTCCTCTGCCTAGAATAAGAAATTATCTGGTTTTTAACTTCTGCTGATTTTTTCTTGACCTTCAGATCTAGGTTAAAAGATCACCTCTGAGTGGCTTTCCATGAGGACCCTAAGTAAGTCAGTCCCCCACCACATGCATTATTATTCTCTTTCCCTATGCTCTTCCAAATAAATAATGCCATTTCTTATTATAATATTACTTGTTTATTTGTTGGCAACAACCACCTCTGTTTTGTTTTCTAAAGCATTCCCAATGCCATCACACAGTAGTCATTCAATAAATTGTGGTTGAGCAGAGCTGCCACTAAGCACTCTTCAGAATATGGGGCGGATAGCAGCTGGGTGGTAACTCTAGGCAGCGCATGTCAGATGTGACCTGGAGATGCCTACTGATGCCAGGGTAAGAAAGCACATGGCATGTGTTGAATTGTGTCCCCCCAAGTGAGTATGTTGGAGTCTTCATCACCAATACCTCAGAATAAGATTTTTTCTTGTTTGGAAAAGTTGATTTTTGTAAGAGTACCCTAATTAAAATGAGATCATTGGAGTAGATTTTTATCCAATATGACTGGCATCCTGATAAGAAGGGAAATTTGGACACAGAGAGACATGGAGGAAAGATTATGTGAAGAGACCCAGGGAGAAAGCCATCTATAAACAAGCAATGCCTGAGGCTACCAGAACCTAGGAGAGATCCCAGGATCCCAGGATCTCTCCTGCAGAGCCATTCCTACTTGCAGAAGGAACACAGCCCTGCTGTCACCTTGATTTTTGATTTCTTGCCTTGAGAACTATGAGATCATAAATGTTGTTCTCCTAAGCCACCCACTTTGTGGTACTTTGTTACAGCAGCCCCAGGAAACTAATATAGCATACTTCAGAGGGTGATCAATGTCCTGGGATTACTATAAATATAGATCTCAATGAGCTGTGTTATTTAGCTCTAGAAGTTGAGAGGTTAATTTGAGTCCATTTTTTATCCACAAGCTCATGAAGCTTGGAGATGTTCTTTTAATCTAAAGAGTCTTGCGGTACACCAAACTGAATCAGCTGTATTTATACATATATATCCCTATGTCCCCTCCCTCCGGCGACTGCCTGCCCTCTCCCTGTCCTGGCCCTCTAAGGCATCACCCATCATCGAGTTGATCTCGTTTTGTTATACAGCAACTTCCCACTAGCTATCTATTTTACAGTTGGTAGTGTAAATATGTCTATGCTACTCTCTCACTTCGTCCCAGCGTCCCCTTCGCCCCCCACCCCCGCCCCGTGTCCTCAAGTCCATTCTCTACATCTGTATCTCCACTCTTGCCCTGTCACTGGGTTCATCAGTACCATTTCTTCAGATTCACTCTGGTGTAACCCAAAAACTGGTACAAGAGTGTAAAGCAAATATATTCTAATAAAGAGCTTTAAAAAAAAGGGGTCTTGCTTGTACTTCAATCCTGCAGAGTCTATATTCTGAATAATGGCTGCTGAGGTGTAGCATGTGGGAAAATGTCATCGACTAAGTTGCTAATCCTTGAAAATCTGGGCAGAAATAATTAGTTTGTCACTGTTCAGACCAAGAGCAATGAAATTATATGGAACAGAATGGAATAATTATGCTAAGAATAGTGACTGCTTTTATACTAAATATAGGTAAAAGAATATCTACTGAGAACTTTGAATAAGTCCATTCCCTGAAAACTACTTTAAAATTTAAGTACCTAAATCACACTTTCTGTTATTAAAAAAAGAGAGAGAACTAATCAATGATTCTCATCATTTTGTTTTTTAAACTTGTCTCCATTTCCTCTCTCATGCTAACAATTAGTCTTTTAACTGGTACACCCACAGCATATTAAAATATACTCAGAGTCCAGTCATGTACTAAAAGACATTTGCTAACCACCTACACTCTTGTTCCTTCACACTTCTTCCAAGTGACTATGTAGCTAGTTCTAAATATACTTTTTGTATTTTGTAAAGTGCAGAAAATTATTTGTAAATTTTAAATTATTGTCAGTGCAGTTTCAAATTTGCTAATAATTTTTTAAACATAATATCTAGAAACGCAATTTATAATACTTTCTGCCAACATCTAGATTCTAGATATATTGTTAGCTCTGAGAAAAAGCAAATAAACAAGAAAGAAAGAAATTTAATAAATAAAATTGGATTATCTTGACCTACTTTTATGCTTCTATTTAATATTTATATAACTTAGCATATAATTTGGGGAGAAAACTTTTAAAAATCCTTGTGAGATATATATACTACAATTCCAGAAGTGAATGAAACCTCAAATAATTACCCGATAAATTGATCCTTCTAAGATGTTAACCTGAACCATTTCTTTCCTACATATGTTGCTTTAATGTTTGTGTATTTTTAGGGAAACTGAGTTTAGCCAATATAGTTGTCAGACTAAACAGCAAGCATCCCCACTTCTTCCTTCTTGACTCTATCCCAGTTTTGTTCAGATATTTATCGTTCTCCAGTATCAGAGGGAATCCTGATTGGAATAAATCAATCAATTTGAATTTTCCTACCGTGCAAGAATGGACTCTACCTAGCATGGCCCAATCAAACTGAAAAAAAAAAATGACATATTTACGTGCTAGGAGATAAGCTTCTCTCTTTCCTGGAGATCACAAATCTTCCTCTGCTTCTTGCAGTCATCTTGTGATCATCAGGAGAACCAACATGAGGACAAAGACAAAAGGATTATGGACAAAAGGTAGCCAAACACAAAGACAGAAAAACCTGTGGCTTTGTTGACCTCACTGAATTGCTAAATAAATCTCAGAATGTGCCCTCATTTATTTTTATGTGACATAATACATCTCTTGGTTTTTAAAGACAATTTTTGCAACTGAAACATCCTATGTGATATGTCATTTCCTACTGAGTCACAATAGATTGAACCATGTATTGATCAGAGAATGAGCCAGTCAAGTTATCTGTAGTAAGAGCCTGAGGGATGACTCATCTGGCTTAGCAGGCACTCTGCCCTCTGGTAGTACACCATCCTAGGTCAGAGCAAGCTGATTTCATCACACTATACTTTGGGGAAGTGTAAATAGAAATATCATTTACTCGGTGCTTTTTATGGGCCATACACTTCTCTAATACATTTACGTGGATTAATCTCATTAAATTTGTCCAAAATCTCCCATAAAATATAGAAAATTAACTCTAGCTTACATATGAGGAAACTTCATTCTGAGGCATAAAGAGACTAACACAATTCCTCTGAACCATGCAATTGATAGGCAATGGGGCAGGAGGTTCTAAGTCCTAAAGACATTCATGAATACAAACACCATGTTTTAAAAAATAAGTGTTTTCATGGGAGAAGGAAAGCTGGGAGACAGTAATGTCATACATAATGATATTTTTCCTACAAAAAATGTAATAATAAAATTATGTGTAGAGTCCTGTGTGAACGTATGTGTAAGCAAAGATCTCTGAGAAAAAAATGTGCTTCTGGATTATATCAAGCTTTGGCTCAATACAGTTCTTTTTCCTATAACATATGTACTATTATTAGCATAGACTGACTCACACATTCTTTTTTTTATTGTGTTAAAAACACATAACATGAGATCTTCTCTCTTACATTTTAAATTGTACGGTACAGTATTGTTAACTATAAGCGTGGTGTTATAGAGATCTCTAGAACTGTCTTCATCTTGCATGACTGAAACTGTATACCCCATTGAAGAGCAACTCCCCGTTTCCCCCTCCCCTCCAGCTCCTGGCAACCAGCATTCTACTTTCTGATTAAATGAACTTGATTACTTTAGATACCTCCTGTAAACAGAATCATGTGACTGAGCATAATTATTTTACTGAGCATAATGTCCTCAAGTTTCATCCCCATTAAGCCATATGACAGGATTTTTTTCCTTTTATGTCAGAATAATATTCCATTGTGTGTGTGTGTGTGTGTGTGTATTTTCTTATCCATTCAGCTGTCCATGGACATTTAAGTTGTTTCCGCCTTTTGCCTATTGTGAGCCATGCTGCAGTGAACATAGGAGTGCAGATATGTTTTCAAGATCCGATTTCTTGTGCATAAATACCCAGAAGTAGAATTGCTAGATTATCTGGTAGTTCTATTTTTAAGATTTTGAAGAATCTCCTTACTGTTCTCCATGGTAGCTGCACTACCAACAGTGCACAAGATTCCAATTTGTCCACATCCTTCCCAACACATTATTTTCATTTTTAAGTAATTATTATCGTAACCGGTGTAAGATAATATTTCACTGTAATTTTGATTTGCACTTCTCCAATGATTAGTGATGTTCAGTATCCTTTCATATACCTGTTGGCCATTTGTATATTTTCATCAGAGAAACATCTATTTTGTTTATCTTTTAATTAGGTTGCTTGATTTCGCTAAGAAATTCTCCCTTGAGTTGAAGGATTTCCTTTTATATTTTGCATATTAACCCCTTATCAGTTATATGGTTTGTAAATATTTTCTCCCATTCTGTAGGTTGCCTTTCACTGCACTCATTTTACTTTGCCGCTTTTCTCTCTCTGATTCCTTCTTTTAGTTTGACACACTCCTACTTGTTTATTTTTGCTTTGATTTCCTGTGCTTTGATGCCATGTCCAAAAAATCATTGCCAAGACAAATTTAATGAAGCTTTTCTCTTATGTTTTCTTCTAAGAGTTCTTAAGTTAAAGTCTTTAGTCCATTTTGAGTTGGTTTTTGTCAGGAGTGTAATATGAGTCCAATTTTATTCTTTGGATGTGAATGTTCAGCTTTCCCAGCACCATTTATTAGAAACTATTCTTTCCCCACTGTGTATTCGTTACCCTTGTCAAATATTGGTTGGCCTTAAGTATGACTTTATTTTTGAGTTCTTTAGATATATAGTTCCATTGGTCTGTGTCCTTCTTTATAATCCCTCTTATTGCACTGTTTCAATTACTGTAGCTTTGCAATATGTTTTATTTATTTATTTTTTACATATTAAGAGATTTATTTAAAGGGATTGGTTTATGCAATTGTGGGGTCTGGCAAGCTTGCAATCTGTAGAGAAGACCAGCAGGCTGAAAATCAGGCAAGAGTTGATACTGCTGGTTTGAGGCAAAATTTCTTCCTTGGGAAATCTCTTTTTGTTCTTAAGGCCTTCAACTGGTTGGATGAAGTTCACCCATATTATGGAGGGTAATCTCATTTATTTAATGTCAGCTAATTTGTAGGTGTTAACCACATCTACAAAATACTTTCCCAGTATCACTGAGACTAGCATTTGATTAAATAACTGGGTATGATAGCCTAGCCAAGTTGACCCTAAAACAAGCCATTGCAAATATGACTTATGAAGCAGGGAGATGAAAATTGTAAATGGAAATGACTACAACCCAGAGGGACTGATCATTTTCCCTTTAAGAAAGAAAGAAACACACACACACACACACACGCACACACACACACACACACCCCTGCTCCTATGCCTAGGAGCACAAACACTTAGAATCCAGGATACTATTAACCCCATGACATAATGTGTGATAGATAGACTCTAAGCAATTTTCAAAGATCCCCACCTTCTAGTATTTACATTTTTGTATAATCTTCTCCCCTTGAGTGTGGCAGGACTTGTGACTTATTTTTAACAACCTGACTTTCACAAAGGTTTCAGGATGTCACTCCTGTGGTTATGTAAGTCTTATTTATATGTGCCTCTGTTTTTCATGAAGACTTCCTCTAGATACTCTCCTTGTGGGCTTGATGAAGTGAGCAACCATGTTGAGGGAGCCCATATAGCAAGGAATTAGAAGTGACCTCTTGCAGCTGAGGATGACCTCTGAATGAATTCTTCCAACAACCTGAATATGTTGTTGAATTCTTCCCCAGTTGAACCTGATGAGAACTCTCTTTATTCAGAGATAGCATGATCTTCTATAAAGAAAATATAAAGTCTATAAAAGCTACTAGAAATAAAAAGTGAGTTTAGCAAGGTTGTGGAATATAAGATCAACTTACTTAGTATGATAATCTCTAGTTCCATCCATGTTGCTGCAAATGGCATTATTTCATTCTTTTTTATGGCTAAGTAATATTCTATTATATATATGCCACATTTTCTTTACCCATTCATCTGTTGGTGGACATTTAGGTTGCTTCCATGTCTTGGCTATTGTAAATAGCACTGGAATTAACATTGGGATGCGTGTATATTTTCAAATTAGAGTTTTGGCTTTTCTGGTTATATGCCCAGGAGTGGGGTTTCTGGATCATAAGGTAACTCTATTTTTAGTTTTTTAAGGGGCCTCCATACTGTTTTCCATAGTGGCTACACTAATTTACATTCCATCAACAGTGTAGGAAGGCTCACTTTTCTAAACACCCTCTTCAGTATTTATTATTTGTAGACCTTTTGATGGTAGTCATTCTGATCAGTGTGAGGTGATACCTCATTTTTGTTTTGACTTGCATTTTTCTAATAATTAGACACGTTGAGCATCTTTTAATGTGCATTTTGGCCATCTGTATATCTTCTTTAGAGAAGTGTCTATTTAGGTATTCTGCTCATTTTGTGATTGGGTTGTTTTTCTTTTTGATATTGAGCTGTATGAGCTGTTTGTATATTTTGGAGATTAATTCCGTGTTGGTCATGTCATTTGCAAATATTTTCTCCTATTTTCTAAGTTGTCTTTTTGTTTTGTTTAGAGTTTCCTTTGCTATGCAAAAGCTTTTAAGTATAATTAGGTCCCATTTGTTTATTTTTGCTTTTGTTTCCATTACTCTAGGAGATGGATCCAAAAAATAGTACTGTAATTTATGTCAAAGAGTATTCTGCCTATGTTTTCCTCTAGGAGTTTTATAGTATCTGATCTTACATTTAGGTCTTCAATCAGTTTTCAGTTGATTTTTGTATATGGTGTTAAAGAATGTTCTAATTTCATCTGTTTATGAATTGCAGTATGGTTTAAAATCAGAGGTGTAAGGTGTCAGCTTTGTTCTTCTTTCCCAAGATTGCTTTGTTATTTGGTATCCTTTGTAGTTCCATGTGAATATGAGGATTGGTTTTTTTTTTCTATTTTTGTTAAAAATGTCTTTGGGGTTTTGATAGGGATTGCATTGAATCTTTAGTTTCCTTTGGGTAATATGGACATTCAAACAATATTGAGTCTTCCAATCCATGAACGCAGCCTATCTTTCTATTTATCTGTGTCTTCGTTAATTTCTTTCAGCAATGTTTTGAAGTTCTCTGTGTGTAAGTCTTTGCCTAATGGTTCAGTTTATTCCTAAGTATTTTATTCTTTTTAATGTTATTGTAAATGAGATTGCTTTCTTAATTTCACTTTAAGATTGTTTATTGGTGTTGTGTAAAAACACAACAGATTTTTGTATGTTTATTTTGTATCCTGCAGTTTTACCAGGTTCGTTAATTAGTTCTAACAGCTTTTTGTGGAATCTTTAGGGTTTTCTACATAAAAAAGCATGTCATCTGCAGACAGATAATTTTACTTCTTTCTTTCTGATTAGAAAGATTTCTTTTTTTTTCCTGCCTAATTGCTCTGGCTAGGATTTCCAGTACTATATGAATAGAAGTGGTGAAAGTGGGCATCCTTGCCTTGTTCCTGATCTTACAAAAGATTTCAGTTTTTCACTAAGTATGATGCTAGCTGTGGGCTTTTCATATACACTTGGGCCTTGAACCACATGTGTTTGAACTGCATGGGTCTACATATACATGGATTTTTTTTTCAATAAATACAGTACTACATGATCTGTGATTGGTTGAATCCACAGATGCATGACTGCAGATATGGAGAACTGACTATGGGATTTGCATATCCATTGATTTTGATGTCTGTGGCAGTTCCTGTAACCAATTCTCCTTGGATACCAAGGTATGACTTATGTGGGTTTTTTATCATCCATGTGATTAGCCTTCCTAACACCTGCATTTTTCAAAGGTCATCTGTACCTGGTCTTCATTATATTGAGGTAATGTTCTTTTATTTCTAGTTTGTTGAGTGTTTTTTATAATGAAAGGTTGTTGAATTCTGTCAAATGTTTTTTCTGTTTATTGACATAATCATGTGATTTTCATTCTTCATTCTGTTAATGTGCTTTATTACATTCATTTGTTTTCATATGTTGAAATATCTTTGCATTCCAAGGATGTACCTATTTGGCCATGGTGTATAATCCTTTTAATGTGCTGTTGAATTCAGTTTGCTAGTATTTTGTTGAGGATTTTTGCGTCTATATTCATTAGGGATGTTGACCTATAGTTTTATTTTCTCATAGTGTCTTTTACTGGTTTTGGTGTCAAGGTAATGGAGTCCTCATAAAATGATTTTGGAAATATTTCATGCTCTTCAAATTTTTGGAAGAGATTGGGAAGGATTGGCATTAATTCTTCTAAAAATGTTTGGTAGAATTCACCAGTGAAGCCATTAGGTCCTGGACTTTTCTTTGTTGGGAGATTGTTGAATACTGATTCAATCTCCCATTAGATATAGGTCTATTCAGATTTTCTACTTCATCATTCAGTATTGGTAGGTTGTATGTTTCTAGGAATTTATCCATTTCTTCTATATTTGTTCATGTATAAATGCCCATAGTTTTCTCTTATGATTCTTTACTTTTCTGTCACATTAGTTGTAATGTGTCCTCTTTCATTTCTCATATTATTTCAAATCTTCTCTCTTTTTCTCTTAGTCTAGGTAAGACTGTATATGTTCTGTATGTGTCTGTTAGGTTCATTTAGTCTAGTGTTATTCAAGTACCCTGTTTTCTTATTGATCTTCTGTCTGGATGTTCTAACCATTATTGAAAGTGGAATATTGAAATCTCCTACTAATATTATGTTGTCTAATTCCTCTTTAATTCTGTTAATGCTTACTTCATGTGCATAGGTGTTCTGATGTTGGGTACATATGTTTTTATATAATTGTTATATCTTTCTGGTAAATTGACACTTTTATTGTGATGTGATATAATATCCTTCATCTTTTATGACAATTTTTAAGTGAAAGTAAACTTGTCTGATATAATTTTGTCCACCCCTGTCTCTTTTTGTTACATTTGCACGGAATATTTTTTCTATCCTTTTACTCTATGTGTATCCTTAAATCCAAAGTGAGTCCCTTGTAGACAGTACATGGTTGGATGTTGTTTGTTTTTTAATCCATTCAGTCACTTTAGCTTTTTGAACAAATAGTTCAATCTGTTTACATTTAGAGTAATTATTTACAGAGAAAGACTTACTATTGCCATTTTGTTAATTGCTTTCTGTTTGTCTTGTAGCTCTTTTGTTCATATCTTCTTCTCTTGCTGTTTCATTGATTTTTTTGTAGTGATATGATTTGATTAATTTCTCATTCTCTTTTGTGTATTTTCTATAGATATTTCTATGTGGTTAGCATGGGCTTACATAAAACATCTTATAACAATCTATTTTAAGTTGATAACTTCTTAAGTTTGATTGCATGTGAAAACTCACTTGTTCTTCTCCCACCCCATACTGTATGTTATTTGTGTCACAAATTACATATTCTTATATTATATATCCATTAACATATTTTTATAGTTATATTTATTTTTATACTTTTATATTTTAACTTCTGTATCAGAATTAAAAGTAATTTATACACCACCATTATAGTATTATATATTGGTCTACATATTTACCTTTGCCAGTGAGATTTATATTTATATGTATTGCTGTTTAGTATCTTTTCATTTCAACTTGAATGACTCCATTTGACATTTCTTACAAGCAGGTCTAGTAGTGACAAACTCCCTTGGGCTTTTATTTATCTAAAAAAGTCTGTATCTCTTCTTCATTTTTTAAAGAAAAAATTTTAGAGCAGTTTAAGGTTAACAGAAAAGTTGAGGGGGAGTTACAGAAATATCCCATATACTCACTGCTCCCACACATGCATAGCCTACCCCATAATCAACATGTCCCACCAGAGGGGTACATTTGTTATAATTGATGAATCTACATTGACACATAATCACCCAAAGTCTATGGTTTACATTTGCTCCTGGTGTTGCACATTCCATGGGTTTTGACAAATGTATGACATGTATCCATCATTATAGTATGACAGAGAGTAGCTACTGCCCTAAAACTCTCTGTGCTCTGCCTACTTATCCCTCCCTTCCCCATAATTCCTGGGAACCACTTATCTCTTTATTTCCTCTTAAGTAGCAGCAAATTGTCCAGTTATTTTTTGTTCTTAGTAGGCCCCAGCCTACTGTATGCTGGGACACTCTGGGACAGCTGAGAAAGAACCTAGTCCTCAAGCAGCCCCCCTCACCTCCAAAGAGTCAGAGCATTGGGTGAATAGTCCAGTCTTCACTTTTTCTCCCCAGGAAGAAGCTAGAAACTTGGAATTTCCTCATGCTCGTATGGCACTGTGCCAGGAGGAGGGACTATGGTGAGAGGGTGCCAGAAATTTTCCTACTGGCTTCTGTACAGTTAGTTTTGCATTTGCCTGCAGGTACAGAAAACTCTTACTTGAATTTTAGATTTGTCACAAAGGAAATTGGTCCATGTGTTGTTGTGGCATTAGTAGAATCCTCATGGTGGAAGATGTGTCTGGGGCTTTCTATTCCACCAGCTTGCTGATATCACTACCTTCTTTCACATTCTTATTACTGTTGTAATTTATTCTTGTGGTAATGCAAATTATTGTTCGAAGCAGTTGCATTGCTATTGAAATGCCTTATTGTTTCCTTTTCCTTTCCCAAAGTTGTTAGTTCTGGATTATGGGTATTATAATCAGTTATGGTGTGTATAATAGACCTTTAAGCTTGTACATAAAATCAGTAAGTAATAAAAATTTTATGCTACATTGGTAGCATAATCAAAAGTTAGAAGAAGTGAATGTACCACAAGGAAAATTACCAAAATAGTTCAAAATATAGATTACAAATAAATGGAGAAAATGAATAGTGGGCCATCAGAGCTCACAGAAAGCATGAAGAGCAAAATTATATCATTACAAAGATGAAAACCAGGTTTAAAATCACAAATTAGACTAAAATATGACTTTAAAGACCATGGTAGAGGCACATCCTCTGAGAAGATGGAGTAGACCAGCTTTTCCCTATTCCTAACACTAAGTCCAACTCCAAGCCTTGGATATTGTATATAAAACAAAATAAAAAGTGTATAAAAGGTAGAGAGAATCCTCCTTCCTCAGGTAATATTAGAGAAGGTTGTGTACAGAGCTGGAATTTTGTCTTCACATGGCAAAAACAAGTCCTGATCCTCCCTACTTCAGTTTTGGTGGAGATGACATGAGGAGCCTGGACATCCATTTCTACCCAATCATAACAAAAAGAACTCCCTTGTGTGTCAATAGAGGCTAAGTGGGGAAGCTGAACTTCCAACTTTCAATAACGAGGTAACACCTCTCTTCCCCTGATGTAGCAGTGTCACAGAAAGCCAGATAAAATGTTTGAATAAGATTCAGAGTATCATAACATAATATTAAAATGTCTGCTTCAATTTAAAATCACTCATCATACCAAGCACCAAGAAGTTCTAAACTGAGTGAAAAAAGACAATAGATGCAATTCTTGAGACGTCAGAATGTTAGAATTCTCTAACAAAGATTTAAAGCATCTCTGATAAGAATGTTTCAGTAAGCAATTAGAAATACACTTGAAAAAAATGAAAAATAGAAAGTCTCAGCAAAGAAATGGAAGATATACAGATATAAAGCAGAACAAAAGGGGAATTTTGAACTGAAAAATATAACAACTAAAATTTTTTTAAAGTGGATGTGGTCAACAGCAGAATGAAGGGCACAATGGAGGGAACATAGGAAGGAAACAGCAAACTTGAACATAGAGTGATACAATTTATACAGCCTGAAGAACACAGAGAAAACATTAAAAAATAAAAATAGTCTCCAGAACCTGTGATGCTATAACAAAAGATCAAACATTTGTGTCATCAGAGTCCTGGATGGAGAAAAGAAAGAGAGCAGGACTGAAAAGATACTTGAAGAATTATAGCTGAAAATTTCCCAAAGTTAGCAAATGACACAAACTTATGAATTCAAGAGGCTGAGTAAACACCCCAAATCACAAACCAAAAGAATTCCACAGAAAGAAACATCAAACTTATGAAACTAAAAGCAAAGAATAAAGTCTTGAAAGCAGTGAGAGAGAAATTACATCTAATCTACTGAGAAAAAAACTATTTGAATTATAGTTAATTTCCATCACAGCCCTGTGGAGGTCAGACATTTTTTATGTGCTGAAAGAAATGTCAATTCAGAATTTTATATCCAATAAAACTAACCTTCAGAAATGAGGGTGAAAATTAATACACTCTCAGATGAAGAAAAAAATAAGAGAATTTTCCATCAGCAGATCTACCCTAAAAGAATTTTCTAAACAGAAAGGAAATAATATCAGATGTTATCTTTAAATATTAGGAAGGCAGAAAGTACATGATAAGCAAAATATGAGTAAATACAGTCAACTTTCTTTTTCCTATTATGTTTTCTAAATTATGTTTGACAGTTGAAGCAAAAAATATAATTTTGTCATTGTGGTTCTAAATGTATGTAGAGGACATAGTAATAATAATTATATTAAAAACACAAGAGGGTAAGGGAGATCCACTTTCCATATTTCATTTGAGCTGGTAACATGACACTAGTAGACTCTGTAAGTTATGTATATATTATATAATGCATCAAGCAACCACCAAAAAAGATATAAAAAGAAAAACACTCAAAAATACTATAAATATATAAAAATGGGAATCTAACTTTTTTTTAACCTTCAGAAGGTAGGAAAAAAACAGAGGTTACAAGTAGAAAACAAACAAACAAAAATGCAGACTTGAACCCTAAAATGTCAATAATTACATTAATTCAAATGGCCTAAATATACCAATTAAAGGACAGAGATTGGTAGAATATAATAAAACATGACCCATTTGTGTGCTATCTACAAAATACTTAATACAATATAGGTAGCTTAAAAGTAAAAAGATGAAAAAATTTATATTATTCAAACACTAAACACAAGAAAGCAGGCATTATTATATTAATATCAAATGAAATAGTCATTAGAACAAAGAAAATTACCAGAGACAGAGGGGTATACTCCATGATAAATTAGTCAACCCACCGAGAAAATATAGAAATCCTAAGTGTGTATGCACCAAATAACAGAGTTGTAAAATATGTGAAACAAAAACTGATAGAACTGAAGAGAACAATAGAAAAATTTACAACTATAGATGCGAACGTCAAAACCCGTCTCTCAACAGTTAACAAAACAAATATACAGAAAAGCAACAAGGATATGGAAGAGCTCAACAAGATCTTTACCAATAGAATCAAATTGATATTTATAGAACATGCCACATGAAAAGAGCAGAATATACATTCCTTTCAGGTGTTCATGGAACATATACCAAACCCAGGGCCACAAAACAAGCCTCAACAAATTTTTAAAAATTTAAAGTATATAGCATGTGTTCTCTACATGGAATGTACAGTGAAATCAATTGGATTGATAGAATCAAACTAAAAACCAATAGTAAAAAGAAAGCAGAAAATCTCCAAACACTTAGAACCTGAATGACACACACCTAAATAATCCACAGGTCCAAGAAGAGTCTTAAGGGAAATTTTTAAAAATGCATTTAATGAAAATGAAAGTACAGAATATAATAAAAATTTGTGAGGCACAGGTAAAGCAGTGCTGAGAAGGGAATTTATAGCATTAAACAAATACATTAGAGAAGAGGAAAAGTCTCAAATCAATGATCTAAGCTTTCATCTGAAGAACTTAAAAATAAGAAAAAAAAAAAAAAAAAAAAAAGGAAAGCAAAACAACACCAAAGCAAGCAGAGGAATAAGAAAGATAAGAGCAGAAATCCATGAAACTGAAAACAAGCAATAGAGAAAATCAATGAATCAGAGTTAATTCTTGGAAAAAATTAATAAAATTGGCATTCCTCTAGCAAGACTAACCAAGAAAAAAAGAGGACACAAATTACTAACATCAGGAGTGCAACAGAGATATCAACACAGACCCTGTAGAAATCAAAGATAGTAAAGGAATACCACAAACAAATCTATGCACATAAATTTGACAACTTAGATAAACTGTATCAATTCCTTGGAAAATTCATGTTACCAAAATTCACCTAATATGAAATAGGTCCTTTGGATAGACCTTTAACTATTATGAATATTGAACTTGGAACTTAAAAATTCTCCCAAATAGAAATCCCTAGGCCCAAGTGGTTTCATTGGAGAATTCCACCAAACTTTAAAGAATTGACACCAATTCTATGTAATCTCCTTGTTATAGTCTCAGTGTCTGTGTCCTCATCCCTCACATGTTGGGATCCTAATGCCCCATGTGATGGTATTAGGAGGCAGGGTCTTTGGGATGAGATTAGGTCACGAGGGTGGAACCCTCATGAATGAGGTTAATACTCTTCTAAAAGAGATCCCATGAAGCTCCCTAGCCCATTCCATTCTGTGAGGATGCAAGGAGTCTGCAACCAGAAGAGAGTGTTCACCCAACCATGCTTGCACCCTGATCGCAGACTTCCAGCCTCCAGAACTGGGAGAAATAAATTTCTGTTGTCTATCAGTCACCCAGTCTGTGATATTTTGTTATAGCAGCCCAAACAGACTAAGAATCCTACACAGAAGATAAAGATATAGGTCCCAATTCACTTCATGAAGCTAGTATTACCCTGATACTGAGACAACAACAAAAGACAATTACAGACCAGTATTCCTATTGACTATAGACAAAAAAAATCTTTAACAAAATATTAGCAAATGGAACTCAGAAACTTATGAAAAGACTTATGCACCTCGACCAAGTGGGGTTTATTCCAGGAATATAAGGCTGGTTCAATATTATTCAGTGTCTTCCACTATATTAACAGAGTAAAGAACAAGTATCACATGATCACATCAATTAATGCAGGAAAAGCATTTGACAAAATTCAACATCCATTCAGTTATAAATGTGAAAAAACAGTACTAGAGAGGAACTTATTCAACTTCATAAAGCACATCTACAAAAACTCTACAGCTAACTTTATACTTACTAGTGAAAGACTGAATTATTTCCCATAAGATCAGGAACTAAGCAAGGATGCCTTCTCTTAACAGTCTTATTCAACAAAACATATTCAAGACATATGTGTTAAGAAGTACAAAATTCTTTTTTTCAAGCTCTTTACTGGAATATATTTGCTTTATACTGTTGTGCCAGTTTTTGCTGCACAACAAAGTGAATCAGCTGTGTTTACACGTATATCTCCATATCCCCTCCCTCCCGCGACTCCTTCCCACCTTCTCTATCTCAACCCTCTAAGTCATCACCCATCAATGAGTTGATCTCCCTGTGTTATACAGAAACTTCCCCCTAGCTATCTGTTATACAGTTGGTAGTGTATATATGTCTATGCTACGCTCTCACTTCGTCCCTGCTTCCCCTTCGCCCTCCCTCCCTCCACCCGTTGTCCTCAAGTCCATTCTCTATATCTGCATCTTTATTCTTGCCCTGTCACCGGGTTCATCTGTACCATTTTTTTAGATTCCATATATCTGAGTTAGCATACGGTATTTGTTTTTCTCTTTCTGGCTTACTTCGCTCTGTAAGACAGACTCTAGGTCCATCCACCTACTACAAATAACTCAATTTCATTCCTTCTTATGGCTGGGTAATATTCCATTGTGTACATGTGCAACATCTTCTTTATCCATTTATCTGTTGATGGGCATTTAGGTTGCTTCCATGTCCTGGCTATTGTAACTAGTGCTGCAGTGAACATTGTAGTACATGTTTCTTTTTGGATTATGGTTTTCTCAGGGTATATGTCCAGTAGTGGAATTGCTGGGTCATATGGTAGTTCTATTTTTAGTTTTTTGAAGAACCTCCATACTGTTCTCCATAGTGGCTGTACCAATTTACATTCTTACCAACAGTGCAGGAGGGCTCCCTTTTCTCTGCATCCTCTCCAGCATTTATTGTTTCTAGAGTTTTTGATGATGGCCATTCTGACCAGTGTGAGATGATACCTCATGGTGGCTTTGACTTGCATTTCTCTAATGATTAGTGATGTTGAACATCTTTTCATGTGTTTGTTAGCATGTCTTCTTTGGAGAAATGTCTATTTAGGTCTTCCACCCATTTGTGGATTGGGTTATTTCTTTTTGGGTATTAAGCTGCATGAACTGCTTGTATAAATCAAATATCTAAATAAATGAAAAGGCATACTGTGTTCATGAATTGTAAGACTCAACATAGTAAAGATGTAAATTCTCCCTATATCGATATATAGATTTAATGCACCTAATGTGTCTAAAGTAAGAGACTGGGGAGATATTCAGGCATCAACTCTGAGGGGGACGGTATTTTGTTGAGATCATTTTAGTTTTGAGTATGAAGCGCAGCTTTGCAGGACCAGAACTTTTAAATCTCGGGTATTAAAGATGCATTAAGTACTGTTTTATTTTACAATGACTAAAGAGTAGAAAGGCTTTTTGCACTACTCTACAAATCACATGGCATTAATAATCAAGATGGTGTGTTGGCAGGAAATCTGATCTGCAGCCTTATTTTGTTTGGCTAGCAACATTGTTGTTGTTAATGAGAATTAGAATGCCTTTCATGGAGATCTATACTCTCCTATTCACCACTGTTCCCATAGTCTCTCAGCCCTGCCTCACTTACTTACATAACCTGCCGGTTTTCCTGTAGATACTAAAATTTGTGACTCTTGACTTATAGTATTGTTGCAACAAAAACAAATCAATTCCAAGTTCAAATAAATGAACTTACAAACAAACTTTTACAACCATAAATCGATTAGACAGGGTTTTTTAAAGACATGCCAATAAAACACACAGGAAACTGGTTATTGAGGTCCAGGAGAGAGAGTTTCAAGATGTAGTACTAGCAAGGTGGGGCTCCTCCTTCCCAAGGTACTTAAAAGCCAAAATCTATTTAGTAACTTTCCTTAGAGACTCTAAACAAGTATTCTGAACAATAAAGCATACTAGATTGTAAAAAAGAAATTTTTTCCACGAGAAGTTTGATCAATTATCTCCATTCTGCAACACTGTATGCCACACCAGTGGCCAGAAAACTCACCTTCATTAAGCTCAGTGTTTTTCAAACTGATCATTCCTTGGCAGAGTCTTATTCTTCAACTTTTTTTTTTAATCTGCATACTGACAACATTCCTTCTATGGTTACATCAGTTGCTCTGCAGTCTGGTTTATGCTCAGTGGATAATGTTGCACATTGTTTGCATTGATTAAAATGAAAGATAATTTTGACCCTTTAATTCTATTTGGGAAACATCCCATATTCTAATAGATGCTTGGGAGGCAAAACGGCCATATTAGTGGCATATTTACAAGCCATCTCTGAACGCATGATATTTGTATTTGGTACATATATTCAGTTTTAGCCCATGAGTTTTATTTTATTTCAGATACTGTATGTGACATTACTTTGCTCACAATACTTGTTTCAGCAGGACAAAGTGGAATTGTGGGGAAAACAAGATCTTTGCAGTTATACGGATGCTCGTAACAACTACTCCCTGCTTTGTGATCTTGGGCAAGTTATATAGCATCATTTGTTCTTAATTTTCTCAAATATCAAAAGGGGTATACTAAAGCTGTCTTCAGTGGGCTATTGTAAAAATTAAATAGATAATGCACCTAAAAGGGCTTAACATTAAAGGTGTGCAATGTAGTTTTTCTACCTTCAGAGTGAGTCATTTTCTGACTTTATCTTCAAATTAGGGGGTGGGAAGGATGCTGGTGAGAGACTTACTGGTGTTTCCTCAGCACTAATTAAGGAACAAATGTTTAAATATGAACCACTCACGCAGGTAATTATTTCCTATAATATTTATGGTATAATTGAGCACTATATTGTATACCATAAATTATGGCTTAAAATGGCTTTGTCTGCATTCCAAATTACCATTTATATTTCTATGGGAAAATGTATTCCAGATTTTAAATAATCAACTCAGGAAAAAAACTGTATCATAGCCTACTCATAAATCAAGACTGCTAGGAGTGCTTAACTTTCACCTTCTTATGTCCTACCTAAGGTTTAAAATGTCTTCAGAATAGGGTCCTATCAGTGACTAATAGGTATTCTGCTCATAGGATATGCCCAGTAAATCTTTTTTGGTTTACTTCGATTTTTACAATTAGGAAGGAAAGGAAATCAACTGTGGCAGGCAGACTGAGTATACAAATGGCCCCAGTTTGTCTCCTCCCAGTATCCACACCACTTATAACATAACTCTGTAGCTCCTCCTTCAAGAACTGGAGTCTGTGTCCTTCTCCATGGGATCTGGGTTGGCCACATGATCTGCTTTGATTAATAGAATGAGGCTGAAGTGACCATATGCCATTTGTGAGTCTTGACTTTAAAAGGCCCTTCCTGCGTCCATACTTTCTTGGAATTCTGCCACCACCATTTAAATAAGCTAGGACTCGCCAGCTGGAGAGTGAGAGACCATGTTAGGAAAGTCCAGTTGTCCCAGCCGAGATCATCCCAGACTACAGTTTACAGCCAACTGACCTCCAGACATGTGAAAGAGCCCAGCGTAGAGCTGCCTGTGTAACCTCAAGTTGACCACAGGTCCATGGGGAAGCCCAGCCAAGAACAGAATAACTGCTCTGCTGACCCTTAGGCTCACACATGCTTGTTGTTTGAAGCCACTGACTTTGGGGTTTGCTTGTAGCACAGCAAGAAATGATCAACTAGGTCAGGTTCTGAGCAACGTATAGGGGCTAGTTCAGGAGCACTGTGGCATGTTTTCAACGGTGATCACCAAAAAGGGAATTTAGCATTTCAAAGAGGAAAAAGGTTTAAATTACTATATTACTCAAGTTTAGAAAAGCAAACTCTAACACAGCTGTAGGCATTAGTTTGGGGAACACAAAGGAATAAAATGAATGAATGAATGAATAAATAAATAAATAAATAAATATTTTCAAATACCTTGCATGGCTTGGTGACCTCTAAAAATAGCAATTACCTATTAGAAGTTAGAAGTCCCGGAAAGACGTGTGCTGTGTATCTAAATCTCAGACATTCAAACAAAATGCTTCCTGCTTTACTGGCAATGAATATCCAAGAGGCTATTCTGGGGGAAAGTATCTTTAAAAAGTAAGAAAGACTGCCCAGGAGGAGAAGCAATGACGGAGCCCAGGAAACATGGGCAGTCAGATGCCAACTCAAAAGTAAATAGACCCCCTCCAAAAAAATTAATGGCTTTCTACAAGCAACAGCAAAGCCCATAATATACAGTTCTTTAAATAACTTAGAGGGAGAAACTCAGCCAAAAACAGTGAGATGGATACAGCAGGAAAGGTCTATCGAAAAAATGAGAAAGGAGATAACAGAGACTCAGTTCTTGGCTGCAGTCATTCCTGAGGAAGACCTTAGGGAGTTTCCCACTTTGAAATTGTCTTTTGACAGAACCAGGTCAGAGGTAAGAGAACAAATAATGCTAAAAGCACAAGGTATGCTGAAATGAATTGGCAAACTGAAGGTAGATCATTTCTACATTGGCAGCCTGGCACCCAACCTGGTATTTTGAAGAAACTGAAGGCTAAGAAGAACGCTTCCCAACCAAATGTGCAGAGGACTCTCCTGGAATAGCGGACTCTCCTCAAAGGGCGTTTGATTTTATATCTGACATTGGCAGAAACTATATAAAACAGTGAGATCGTGATATTTATGCAAAATATGGTTGAATTATTGATTGAGAGTTTTGTTCAAGCTGCTATGGAAGGTCGATATATAGAAGGTATTGTTTCTTTCCCCCAGATTTCACAAGAGGTGGAGCCAAGTTTTATGTTCTGAATTCTGAGTTTTCTGTTCTAAGCAGTCATTCACAGCTTCTGTAAGTCAGAAATAAAAACAAAAGTTGAACTGAAACCATGACTCCTACCCAAACTTCTCTTTGGGGAGAGTCTAAAATCATTGGGTGTGGGTTAAACTGAGTAGTCCCTAGGAGGAAGGAAATGAACGCTGAAGGTAGGAGCGAGAAAAAAATGTGGTTTGCCTGAGGTTGGTGAAGATTTCCCCAAGACTCCAGAGAAGCAAAAGGGCTTGCGTGGTTTCCACAAAGGCAGACAGGGCCTGGAGTGGGAAGAGAGGGGAGATGGCTGCAGGGTACAGATGCAGGTTAGCTGTTGAAGCCTGAGGTGTTGTGAACAGTCCTGAAGATTTCAGTGATTAGACTTGGGGTTGGCAAAACAGGACCACTGGGGCAGACAACTCTGGGTCAACACAGAGTGTCACGCCTGAGTGATGGCGAGGGCAGGCTTGGCAGAAACATCAGCTAATCCGAGGAGGAATAGAACTAATGGTAATTTCTATGGACTAAGAGCTTGGTTCATGCCTTTGTTTTTGGTTGTCCAATGATCATTAAGATCAAATGCCTCAACTATCTTGAGTGGGATTCAGAATTTAGATATGTGACATTTATTGTGTATGAGTACTCCCAGAAAATGCTTAACCTACTCCTACAACTTATCAAAGTGAAATCAAGGGGGAATATCTTTAAAAATAGAAATCATCACTGATTAATCCCTTTGAATTATTTGACTGGGAAAATAGGCCTGAGAAAAATCAGCAAATTTAATTTATTTGGCTATTTAAAAGACCTTTGCCAAAATTCTATGACAAGAGCTATTTTAAAATTTTTCTCTCTGTTTTGCATTATAAAACATTTTGTATATTCTGAAAAGGTCAGAACTTGAGATAACAGACACCCAAACACTGACCACCCAGATTTAACAGATGTTAACATTTTATTGAAGTTGCTTCAAATCCTATTCTTAAGAATAAAAATAAGATATTGTACATGGAGTTAAAGTCTCAACTCCATCTTTCCCCTCTCTTGTTCCCTAGGGATACCCACTGTTCTGAAGTTGTGTGTAACACTGTTTGTTTTTTTTTTTTCTTTCTTTTAATTGGAGTATAGTTGCTTTAAAATGTTGTGTTGGTTTCTACTGTACAGCAAAGTGAATCAGCTACATGTATACATATGTCCCCTATTTTTTGGATTTCCTTTCCATTTAGGCCACCACAGAGCGTTGAGTAGAGTTCCCTGTGCTATGCAGTAAGTTCTCATTAGTTAGTTATGTATTTTGTACATAGTATCGATAGTGTATGTATGTCTTGTAACACGGTTTTATATTTGATTATCTATATATGCATCTACAAAACTATATAGTATTATTTTGTGTGTTATAAATTTTTCCTGACTGGTATCATTGTTATAGATTTTCATATTGCATTCACTTAGGTTTTTAATTTCTTCCATGTCTAAGAATCTATGTTCTTCTTTCTTTCCTAATTTTTTTTTCTCTTTCTGTTTTCTTTCCTTCACTTAAAAACTATTATAAACTTGCTGGGGATTTTTGTATATTTCACAGGTGTTTTCAAGTAGTCAGCCTCCTGTTTATTTAACAAATACACTTGTTTTACATGTCTTTTTTTCTTAATGAATGTGTTCTTACTTTTTCCTTATTTCTTTTTGCTTTCTGTATTTATCCTTTTTCTATTTACTTTTATTGCCTACTCTTAGCTTTCTGGACTATGTGTGATACTCCTTTATCCCTAAGTGCATAAGCCCTATTTAAACAAACAAACAAACAAGTGAACAACAACTATCTATACACACCCACATACATAATATATATACACACATAATATATAATGAACACATGTTAGATTATAAAACATATTTAGTTGAAACTATTTTTCTATAATTATCAACTTCTGCATGAAAGTATCTCATGACTGTGTTTTATTTCAAATGAAATACTTAACACAGTGTTTCTCAACAGCAGCAATTGACATTTGGCAGTATATAAATGTTTGTTGTGAGAAGTATTTCTTTGTTGTTAAATGCTTTGTAGCATCCTTGGTTACTACCTACTAGATGTCAGTAGTACTCCCCCACACCAGTTGTGACAACCAAAAGTATCTCTAGATACTGCCAAAAGTCCCCTTCAGGACAAAATTGCCCTGATTGAAAACCACCAGTCTAACACATTGCACTCTGTGCATCATGCCATTTGCAATTTCCAAAATCTTGGAGGTGTCTCTCTTCTCTATGTCAAACTAACATTAATTCTTTTCATTTAAAAGTGAGGCCAATATTGAAATCCTCTAAGAAAGCCAAAGACTAATCAGAAGTGGTTTTTCTATTGGCCTTTTATCCTTTGCTCAAAACAACCTAATACGACATTCAGATTCTACTATGTGGCTTTTAACGCATAGCCTAGGAGATGAATTATTTTTCACATGTCTGAGCATATCAAGACATGCTCCAATTTTGAGAGGTAGTAACATAAGATTTCCAATAGATAGGTTTCTGCTATACATGGGGGAGGTGATCTGGACCTGTGTATAATATCTGTGTCATAAAAGTAATTTGCCATCATGCTATCATTTCAGACTTCCATTATTCATTTGAGGAGATTTTAATAGACAGATTCTATAGCTTTTGATAGCATTTTTATGGGTTGGCAAAATTTTTGGACAAAGAGTTCCTCTAATTTGCTATTCCTTAATTTTTTCCACTCAGGAAGTTGTTTTGTTTTAACATTAAAATATATTTCTAGACACACACCATTTTTTCTCCAGAAATACTTACTATTTTTAAATTGGAACTTAGCTCATAATTGTTCACATGCTACATTATCTATCACTATCTCTGCTCATTTTCTTTTTTCTCTGTATTTTTTGAGGACTAGAGACCTTATTTCTCTTTATTGGCTGATTTTCTGGGATGTTCATTCTATTCTTTATTCTTCCCATGTTTGAGCAATGTTAATCATGCTCTGGTACTTTAATTTCTTTTAAATATTTTAAATGATTTTAGTTACATAAGTAGTATATCAATTTATTTTTAGTTTACAAATATTTGGGGATTTTTCAGTTATCTTTCAGTTTTGAATCCTAATTTAATTCCATTGTGTTTAGTGAACTATTTTGTATGACTTGAATCATTTAGAATTTGTTGTGACTTATTTTGTGGCACAAAATATGGTTTATGTTGGTAAATATTTTCCGTGCACTTTTTAAAAAATGAATAGTCTGCTCTTGTTGGGTGTTCTATAAATGTCAAGGGCCAAGCTGGCTGATAGTATTGTTCACAACTCCAGTGTCTTTACTCAGTTTCTATCTACTTGTTCCCTCAATTATGGAGAGAGGGATATTGAAATTTGAGTATAGTTGTAGGTTTGCCTGTTTCTCCGTTCAATCCTCTTACTTTTGGCTTCATGTATTGTGAAGCTCTGTTATTAGGTGAATAAACTTCTAGGATTATTATGCTCTCTTGATGAATTGTGCCCTTTATCATTATGAAATTATCTTCTTTAACCCTGGTAATATTTTTTGTTCTGAAATCTGCTTTGTCTGGTATTAATACAGCTACTCCAGCTTTGATTTAATTAGTGTCAGCATGGTGTGTGTTTTTGATCCTTTTACTTGTAAATTATTTTTGTCTTTAAAGTGCATATATTGTAGGCAGGGCACAATTGGGTCTTGCTTTTCTTGCCCAATCTGATAACTTCTGCCTTTTATTTGAGGTATTTATACCATTTACGTTTAATGTGACTATATATATTTAGTTAAGTACCATCTTGTTATTTGTTTTCTATTTGTCTCATTTGTTCTGTGTTCCAGTTTTCCTCATTTTCTGCCTTTTAAAATTTGCCTTGTAATTGTGTTCTATCTCCTTCATAATTTATTATCTATAATTCTTTGTCATTTTAGTGGTTTATAATATACATCTTTAGTTTATTACAGTATCTTTCAAGTAGTATTGTACCACTTTCCATGTTACATAAAAGACTTACATTAAACTTTCATTTCTCCCCTCCTGAACTTTCAGTGTTATTGTCACACATTCACTTTTACATATTATTACATATTATTACTCCTCACTAAATTGTTATTTTTGCCTAAAAAGTCAATTATCTTTTAAGGAGATTGAAATAAGGAGGAAAAAAGTTTAGATTTACCTATGTAATTAACATTTCCAGTGATCTTAATTTCTAGACCCAAATTTCCATCTAGTGTCATTCTCTTTTTGCCTAAAAGACCTCCTTTAAAAAGATTTTTTAGTGTGAGTCTTCTGATGATCAAGTCAGAAAAAAAGTCTTTACCTGACTATTTTTTTGGAAAGATCTTTTTGCTAAATATGGAATTGTATGGAATTTAGGTTGATAAGTATTTTTTAACTATTTAATGTTGCTCCACTGTCATCTCATTTACACATTTTTCTGGAAAAACAAAAAACAAAACAAAAAAACCCTGATATTATTCTTGTCTTGGTTCCCTGTATGTTTTTTTTTTTCCTTTCCTCTGGCTGCTTTTAAGGTTTACTCTTTACCACTGACTTTGAGCAGTGTTATACGATTTGCCTTGATATAGTTTATGTTTCTTGTGCTTGGAATTTATGGATCTTCCTAGATCTATGAATTCATCATTTTTATCATATTTGGAAAACTGGCCATTATGCATTCAATTTTTTTTTTTTCAGTCAGTAACCTTTCCCTCTTCAGGAATACCAATACCATATGTATTAAACTGTGTAAAATTTTCCCACAGCTTATAGGTGTACCATCCTTTTTTTTTTTTTTTTTTTTTGCTTCTGTGATCCTTTTTTGGTAGTTTTTATAGTAAGCGTCCTAGTTCATTAATATTTTCCACCATATTTTAAAAACCGCAAATTGTAATCTTCATCTCTAAAATTTCTCTTTGGGTCTATTTTCATATTTCTACTTCAAGTTTTGAATATATTGAATACAGTTATAATTACTGTTTTAATTTCTTTGTTAATTCCAACATCTGTGTCATTTCTCTGTTGAATTTGATTAATTGCTATTTCTTCTCATTGTGGGTTGTATTTTCCTGCTCCTTTGAATGTCTGGTAATATTTGATTAAATGCTAGATCTTGTGAATTTTACTTAGCAGTGGGGGGGTATTTTTGTAATCATGCAGATATTCTTGAGTTTTGTTTCAGGGTGTAGTTAAGTTCCTCGAAAACAGTTTTATCCTTTTGAGTCTTGCTTTAATAATTTATTAGGGGGGTCCACGGTAGTGCTCACTCTAGGGCTAATTATTCCTAACTACTGAGGCAAGACCCTTATGTGTACTTTACCAAATGCCCCATGAGTCTTGACAGTTTCCACTCTGGTGAGTGAGAACGGATACTATTTCAGTCTTATATGAGAACTGAGCACTGTTACTATTAATCTTTTGGGTGGATCTTTCCCCAAACTCTGGCAGTTTTCTCATTTGCTTGCACTTAACAGTGTTCAGCTGAGTACTTGAGAGGACTCCTCTTTAGTGGGCTAGAGCTGTGTCTCTCTGCAGCTCTCCTCTCCAGCACTCTGTCCTGCAATGTCTAGCTACGTGGTCTTCCTGGCTTCTCAGCTCCATCTCCTCAACTCAGGGAGTCTGCCAGCTTCCACAGGCCTTCTTCCACTATGGCCTGGAATCCCTCCAAGGCAGTGCTAGGGGACAGTTATAGTGCTTGTCTCATTGGTTTCCTATCTCTCAGGGATTGATGTCATTCATTGCATGATGTCCAGTATCTTGAAACCACTGTTTCATGTATTTTGGTCAATTTTTGTTTGTTTCAGGATGGAAGGTAACTCTGTTGAAATTCCATCTTGAACAGTAGAAGTCCCTGTCAATTCATTTTAAATTTTATAAAACATTCATAGTATATAAGATTAAATCAGAAAATTTTCCTTCATAATTCTTTCACATTCCAACTCCCTTTCCCACAATATCTTCTGTCAGGAATTCAGAATGTGTCCTTCTACTTCCCTTTTTATCTATATACATATACAGACTTTTTTTAAATTTAAGTTTTCACTTTTTAAGTGAGATTATTATAACTTTATATTTTTACTTAATACTATGTCAGGAATCTTTCTATAGTAATATTTACTTTAAAAACTATCCTTCCAAATAGCTAACTATTGTATATTGTAGATATACTTTATGTTTTTTACAACTTCACCTATTGATGGAGTGATTGGTTATAATATATTGCTATTAGAAACCAAACTGTAATGCATATATATAGAGAGAGGGACAAAGACATAGAGATATAGATAAAATGATACAGGCTTATAAAATACTTATGAAGTGTTATTTCTCTGGTTTTCTACTAAAGGATATATTCATGCTAATTTTTTATTAATATTACTAAATTTCCTTCTAAAAATGTTTAAACATTTACACCCAAATCAACAATGTATCGAAGCGTCCCTTTCCTTGCATTCTCACCACTGATTGGTTTTTAACCTTTGTTATTTTTGCCAATATAAAAGACAAAGGTGATATTAATAGTTGTTTGTATTTTTCTTTTCCTAGTTACCAGTAATGCTGAAAGTCTATTTGAATTTCTTATTCTCAACTGTCTGTTTTTTTCTTCTGTCCATTTTGCATTGCATTATCAGTTTTTTTTTCTTAGTGATTTTTTGGAGAGGTTATAAAGCCTTGATAGTATATCTTTTGCTATTAAATGTCCCAACAGTTTTTTTCCAATTTGTTAATACAGTCTTTTCTTTTATATAGAAGATTATAATTTTTTTGATATAAAACCCATCAATATACTTTTTATCTTCCATATTTGGAACGTTCCCTTGGAAGGCCTTCAGAACTTCAACTTTGCAAAAGTAGTTGCTTATATTTTTTCTTAAGAGTCCTATGATTTTCCTTTCATTTATCTCTTTAATCTTCCAAGAGCTATTTTTGTATGTGTTGTGTAGTAGGGAGTCCAATTTTGTTTTTTTTGAATGAGTAGACTATTTGCAGTAACATTGCTGGAATAGTTGATCATTTCCACTTAATTAAAAAAATTTAATAAAATTAAAATTTGATATATAAATCATTCTTCTCCTGGGTTATTTATTCTATTCTTTAAAAGTAATTATTGACTCCTGGGATAATACTACATGATGTTTTTGTTTCTATTGCTATCTGGATGTCCCTTTTCAGAGTCATTTTGTTTTCAGAAAGTCCATGGATATTCTTATGTTCATGCCTTCCCCTTGAACATTGTTCTAAATAAATCAAGATAAACATATTTGAATGTATATTGTATTCATAGAAGACTATGAAGAGAATTGATATGTTTATAATATTCAGTAATGACATGAAAAAATTATGAATTTAAAATGGAGATATAATCAATTTATTTAGTCTATTTATTGAAATCTTTCTCTAAAGTCAAATTCTCTCTCTAGGTATCTGTATCTGTCTATCTACCTACTACCTACCTACATTTATACATGTATATATTATTCTTTCATATACCTATATCTATAAAAATCAGAGATTAGATAGATACATAGATAGATAGATTGATTTAAGAAATGTGCAGGATCAATGACTCTATCTCTACTTATAGAGATAGGTATCTCTATCGATATCTCTAGATATCTCAAGATATAGATAGATAGATAGATAGATAGATAGATAGGCAGACAGATCGATCCTACACATCTATTGCTTAGTCATTCCTAATTATTTTATTACTTGTGGCTATTATAAGTAATATTCTTTGGTCCATCCAAATTCAAGATCCAGGAGGCAGCCTGAGAAAACTGATCAGTCTCCAAAGAGGAGTTTCCGAAATCTCTCCACATGTGACCAAGGATGATAATGTAAAAAGAAAAACATCACCAAGGGGGCCTGAGAGTGAAGGACTTGGGAACAATTTTAAGGAATGGAATCAAGTGCTAATGACAGAGCATTCCCCGCCTCCAGAGTAGAGTGCCCTTGCAATGACAGTCTAAATTCCAAATACAAAGTAGGATTTCAGAACTGCTTTGGATGAGGGACTACAGAGTCTCTCCCCATTCTAAATTAGAATTTTACATCTAATAGTATGTTTTATATCAGGAGTATGGGGGACAGACAAATTGTCATTTTGGCTCATAGATTTCCAGACCAAGAGGAGCTACTTATAGAATTTTAGTCCAATCTAGTGATTGGATAAGTCGTGGGAAGGGGCAAGTATAATTTGCTGGTTAAAGGAAAAGTCAACCACATATCTGTGACCAGACTAGTTGATTGTGATAGTTGTTAGGAAAATTTTTAACAAATATCAGTTCTTTCCTTTGAGCACAAAGTAGAATCGTTTTCCACTAACTTGATCTCAGGCCTGGCTCTGTGACTTGATTTAGAAAGTGCAGTGTGGGTGGAAGTGATTCATGTCATTTCTGGGTAAAAGCTTTAAGAGTCAATGTTTAGTTTTCCATGCTCCCTTTTCCTGAGTTTTCAATCAAGGAAGCATAAGGATAAGAGGAAGCCCTATCAGCCTGGGTCGCTCAAGACACAAAGATAAGCAGAACCTTCAAGCTGACCTGTGATAGACATGTAGTGTGAACAAGTACTGCACTGATTTGTTAGAAGCCACTGATATTTGGTGAATTTTTTTTTTTTTTACTTCACATAATCCAGCTTATGTTGACTGATTTTTTCTCCTGTATCCCAATTCAGAAATATTTTCAGAAATATTCTCATCTTCTATGTCTTCAGATATCTCTTTCCTGTGTGTGTTTCAAATTCCCCATGTCCTATCGGTTTTGGTTTTGCTTTTTCTTATTTTTAACTGAATGAAAGTCTGCCTAGATCTGATTTTTGCCCATAGATACAGTGTATAGATTGTCCTTAATATCCACCACTTTCCACACCTACATGAGTGGAATCAGCCTCTTACCTTGGAATCAAGAAATGTGTTCACTATCTGTATTCAGCAGGCATCTACTTGGTGAATGTGTCTTTTTGTTTTGAGATGGAAGTTTATTTCTACTGCCAGTTTCTCTCACTATACCAGTGAAACACTTGTGCTTTTAAAAATCTAAAATCTATCTGTAGGTCTTTTATTGACCCAAATCAAACAAACAACTCACTGTGCATCAAATGCTGCTCCCATGTATTTTGCTGTTCTTATGATTTGTTACGTCAGTTTCCTCATAGACACAATAAAACAACACTGACCTTGCAGGTTGCAAAGATTGAATAAAATAGCAAAGGTCTATATTGTGCCTGGCACAATGTCCATTTCACTAGTTCAATTCATTATTATTATTTATTTGTCAAGGTCTATTACACTCACAATTTCTATAATCCTCTTTATTTTTCCTGTTTACTATTGGCAAAGTTATTTTATTAAGCCCTCTTGGACTCTCTTCCTTATTGTTGCAAGGGTAACCCAGGTGTTTCTGGTAGTAAAATCGTTAAAGAGTGAAATCCTATGGTTCAGTCATTTTCAGTCAGTCTTCCTCGTTGCCTTAATAGCTATCAGAACAAAACAACTCTCAATATGTTATTCTAGAAAAATGTCTGCATTATATGCACCCACCAGATTTTTACATCAAGATTTTGAGGTTTAGAGTGAATAGAGCAGGTAGCTGCCTCCACTGAGAATTGAGCCTTAACAAGGTTTATTCCTGTCTGGGTTCATTACACATTACACAAGGACGTCCAAGGAAATGTCAGCTGAGATCTTTTAGTTTTCATTGGGATAAAATTAGACCGGTTCTGATGAGCCAGAGGAGTGTGATTGAGGCCCTGGGCACAGGCCGCATACTGTGGCTGTGCCCATAGACGTATCCGCAGAGTGTTTCTCTTGGGATTCTCAAACCAGCTGCCAAATTTACCACTCAGTTCCTGTGCTGTGTTTCATGTGACTTTCTGCTTATGCTGGCTTTACTTCCAGTTCTTTTGCACTCAGCTGATTGTCTTGGCACCCCTCCCCCAACTTCCCCAATAATCTGATTCCCTGGCTCCCACTCATAGCCCCTCTATTGGAATAAAACCTTAATTTGTCACTGTCCTGAACGGGGTCATTGGTTTCCTCCCAGAGAGAAAGGCCTTTTCCCCAGGCAGCAGCAGCCAGAATCTTAACCCAGCTAACTCTTCTCTACTGCATATTATTAATTGCTGGAGACTCACAATCCTTTCCCTCTTTCTCTCTTTGTTTTCCCTCCCTCGCTCCCTCCCTCTCTCCCTCCCTCCCTCCCTCTCTCCCTCCCTCTCTCCCTCCCTCTCCTTCAACCTTACTCAGTCCCATTCCTATTCAGATTAGTCCTTTGAAATATATTAACCCCACAAAATTAGAGAGTCTACCATTTGACCTACTATTATTCTATTAAAGTTCAGTCTGATTTTGGATAACATCGTTTCCATAAAACTTTTCTCGGTAACATTTTGAAAAATACCTGTTAGTTTTTCTTCTCTCATTCACTTTTCCTAGCCTCTCTCACCTACTTCACACACCTTTTACGCAGTCATTGTTAAGCACTACCATTGATGTTTTAGATCTGGGTTTTTCCACCTTGGCAGTATTGACATTTGGGCTGGATCATTCTTTGTTGTGAGGGACTGTCCTGTGCATTGTGGGATATTTACCAGTATCCTTGCCCTTTATCAACTAGATGTCAGTGATAGCTCCCACCACACTTGCAGTCTTGACAATCAAAAATGTCTCCAGGTGTTGCCAGACGTCCCCAGGGTCGGGGAGGGAGGGCAGTTTCTTCCAGTTGAAAACCCCTGTGGTTGAGAAAACGTCCTAGGTGGCTGTGGATTGTCTGCAAGAGGATTTCCAAATCCCTTATTGGCTTTTCTCATTTTCTGAGGTCCGTATGAAACTTCCAGTTACCAAGTTGGATACAGGATTTCTCTGCATATGGCTACAAATGGACAGGCTGAGATTTAAATGCTAATATTACAGCTCTCTGCAAGGACCAACTCCCCAAGTTAAAATCTAGTCTTACCAGCTTTAGGCTTAACAGTTTATCGCCTCCCACTTCTCCAAAGCTCTCTGCTACGTTTCTAATTAGAGGGTTCTATTCGACTATAGGAAAGTGGTTACAGTCATAAAATAAATTCTACCATAGAATTTCTTTATGATGAAAAATAGGTACCTGTCTGTTTTTAAAGCAACTTCTCAGATGAATTAATTGTGAGTACATGTCAAAGTTTTATTTCAGACTTGCCTTCAAAGGAGAAGACTTCGATTACTATTTGAGTGATTTTTGCAGGAAACTTAAGGTGGAAATATTGTTAGTTAGGCATAAGAAGGAAATGTTTAATTAAAAGTCATTTGGCTCACTTAAAGATTGACAGTTAACTTGGGTGAGTAAAATCTAACTTTCTAGAAAAAAAATTAAACTCATCAAAATCTATCAGATATGTTAGATACTTTCCTTAAGACTTTGTTAATAATATTATTTAAAAAAAAAAAAAAACCTTCTGCTTCTCACATCATTGAAAAGCAGCAAAATTGAAAGAATTTTTTTCTTTACACCAGTAAAATTTTAAGAAATGAGTATATGCAAGAGGTTGGGCAGAAATAGGAGTGGCATATTAATACATAGGATTGTGTGCCTTTGCTGGAAGCATGCTTCTAGAACATACAATTCCTAAACTTCCTTTCTTATCTACAGATCTACCTCTTCCCCTTCCGGAGCATCTTCTTCCTTACATCCCTGCCACGTGATTCCCTACTCAGGTTTTTGCACGTGCCCACTTCCAGGAGGTAATTTTGCTCTAGGATCTGCCCTTCTCCCTTCATCAAAATGTGCTTTAAGCCTGAATAGCTGATAAGAAGTCTCCAGTCCTACAGCAGGAGAATCCATCTGGGGCTTTGGGATACACAGTGCAGTTTCACATGAGGCCTTCCCACTGGTGTGGAAGTAGATAACCCACTGAGTCTGCTGAGTGTGGTCCTTTTTTCCTCAGATACACAATTGTACACACACGCACACACACTCCTCGAAGAATAAATATCAATTATTAGAGACTACGATTTTTCTCTAACTGCCCTATTTTCAACGACATAACTCTCATGCTGCATTACAATGGCTTTTCACTTTCACCTCCTTTCTTTCAAATTTTACTCTCTTAGACCTACTAGAAAAAACGAATTAGATATATCACAGAGTGATATACTCCTCTCATAACTTCCCAAAGACTGCTAAAAATGGGCTTTTGTGGCTTAGTTGAGTCCTGGGGCAGGCCAGTAATTGTGGAATAAGGCTGAAAATTAAGGCTCAATATTATGTGCTGCCTCAATATCTGAGAAAAACCAGGAGGGTCTCAGCCTACCTGCAGGTTCCCCTCTCCAATTTGCTCCCTTAGCTGAGGTCCCCTAAACAAGCAACCCTCTCTATCAAAAGGACTAAGAGCAATTCCTGCTTATCCCTGAGAAGAGAATTTTAGTTCTCTGCTAGCCCATAACATTATTCAAACAACTCAGTCACACTGTCTCATGGGAACCAGGGGACACCCCCGTCTCTACAAAGCCTTTTCCCTACAGTCCCTTTTTGTTCACTCATCTGCAAAGCACAACCCCTGTGTGGTTCTGCATGATGCATGCATCTGCCTTTTCTGGGTCGTGGTTACATGACTAATAACCTGGTGATCTCATCTGTCCAATGTCAGGTATTGTGTGTTCAGCCCTTCCCATAATCCAAGAGTAGGAATCCATCCTTCAACAATGGGTGCATAGAGGCCATTAAAACAGTAATGATCCTTATTTTGGAGTTAATCTGGTGAAAGAGGAGGGTGTTATGTTAGGAGCATTTTAAAAATTAAATGTAGTATATATAGTAAAATGTGCAAATATTAAGTACTTAGCTCAGTGAATTTGTATATGAGCTATAAGGTATTTTGCATGTTTTCCAAAGTTAATAACTTTTATTAGGGTTACTTTTTTAACAATAAATTCTTACACCTATCCCCTATGTATCTGTTTCCTAGTTTTACATTGATTCTTTAATTCCGTTTCTTCTTTTTAGATTCTGTTGTCTTCTTCCTGAAGCACATTCTTGAGTAGTTATTCCATTGAGGGCCTATATGTCCAAAGCTTTCTTATTATGTTTCCAGGAAAGGGCTTTATTTTGCTCTTATCTTTGAAGGACAATGTAACAAGTTAGAGAGCTTTAGGCTGACATTTATATTCTGTCAGCATTTAAAAAATGTTATTGCATTGTATTCTGGCCTCTACTATTGTTGTTAATAAATCTGTTATCAATCTAATTATGTTACTTTCCACATAAGCTGTTTTTGTCTTTCTCTTTGTGGGTACTGTTAAATTTTCTCTCTTTTTTGTTCGTTTATATTATACTACAAAATGTGTAGGTATGTATTTAGTATTAATGTATGTATGTTTTTATTTATTGCTTTACTCTTTATTGAGTTATAACATATTCAGTAAGTTGTACATTTCAACTGGACAGTTCAATGAAATTTTAAGTCCATATATATCCTTTTGTAACCACTATACCAATTAAGAGATAGAACATTTCCATCACCCCAAGAAAGTCACTCATGCAGCTTCCTTGTCTATTCCATGCAGAGGTCACCAGTAATCTGACTTGTACTATCATAGTTTAGTTTTGTCTGTTTCTGAACTTCACACAGTATGTACATAAGATACTATTGTTAGCTTTTGAAAAATGATTCTTAGTTTTCAGTTTTGTGATTCATATATTTACAATTACATAATATACGTGGGAAATACTAAAAGAATGTTCCCTGGTATACCATTTGATGTAGAACAGGTGCTGACAGATTTTGTCTCTAAAGGACAGATTTTTTTAGGCTTTGTGAGCGCGTAGTCTTTGTTTAATACTCTCTTTCTCTCTCTCTCTCTCTCTAATAACCATTTAAAAAATATAAACACTACTCTCAGCTCAAGGGCTATATGCACTCGGCTGTGCCTATATTCTACCACCTCCTGGTTTATAATGCTACTTATTTACCTGTTTTCCCATAGAAGGATTATTATCTGCTTTCTCTCTTTAATCCTATTTAAATGGGCTTTATTCTCTTTTCAAATACATGTTTATGAAGAGTAAATAAAATATATATTACTGCTTCACAAACTTAACTCAGAAAAAGTTTTATAAGCTAACCCAGCATGAAAACGGTGCCTAACTTCTAAAAATATATAGTATTTTCTAAAAAGATTTGTGAAATACGATGTGATCAGAAAGCAGACTAGAGTAGATCCAAAGTCATTGAAATTGATTGAAAAGGAATTAGGGTATTTAATATATTTATCCTGTCAACTAGTCCCTCTCCTACTTATTTTATTTTATCAGTCCTTTGAAAGATCTTTCACATTGCCTTGGACTCCGATTTGAAGAAATCTTTGTAATTGTGTCCAGCAGACATACCAGCAGGAAGGCTATTTCAAAACTTGAGCAAGAAGCCTATTCAAACTAGAGTTATGTCTGCCAAAACCATTGGGCAGCACTGGTAGCGTTCCCACCACAGCTGTAAACTCACCAGAGAATAATTTGCTCTGTCAGTGTACACCCTCTGTCTTGCTATATTGGGTGTTTGATCTTCCCTCTCTGAGATTAGGGCCAGCCAATGTGCTAATTGTGACTTTATGTAACAACTTTAGTAACCCAGGAAAAAATAAAGTTACCTAATAAAAGATGATTCAGACTTCCTCAGCCAGACCAAGGGGTTGCCTTATTTTAGAATAATCTCTATCACTGGAAAACTCATATTTAAGAGACATATTTATGTTTAGAGTAAGCATTGCTGGAACCCTTCACAATAAGCCAACAGGATTGGAGTACAGTAATAATCTAGTTTTCTAGGACACTTTTTTCTTTTCTTGCCTTTTCCCCCCCCCCCCCCAGTTCTGTTTTATAATTAAAAGATCCTTGGTTTGGATTGTTGGTGGGAGACTATGCCAGCTATTCTTTTGGTGAGGCCTGGTTTTCCAGAAACAACACATCTTGTTTTGCATGCACTGGTTCAGGATTCAGGTAATCATGTGTTGAAGGGTGATGCCTATCATTAAAACTACAGTGCAAGATCCAGCCTGCCGAAGGAGCATTCAAACACATATACAAGAGAGAGAGAATGTTGGGAATTCTACTGAGGTCCTGATCAACAGCTACATTTTAATGAACTGAACTCGAGTTGTCATTTGATAATATAACATCTGAAAGTCTTCTTATAAACTTCAAGCTCTACAGAGTGGCCAGAAACCCCTGAACTAGCTTTCCTCTTACACAAAAGCTTCTCTCCTGGCTACAGCTTATCTTTTAGTTATGATTATGCTCTTTAAGCATCAAGACATTTCCGTATTTTTTGTATTGTTTGACATTGAGTGTTTTTTCGTCTCTGCTATTTATTGGTCCACAGGGAGAAAGAGAGGATGTTAGATATGAAACAAGGATAACACATCTTTCAGCTTCTTTCTGAATACCATCTTGCAACATGCCTGATTACATAAATTTGAAACAAATACTATCCTGGAGCATTTTGTAGAGCAGATCCTGTTTGTACATTTAGAAACAAATATGTAAAAATATGTGCCTATGTAAGCTACATGGTTCCTTTTCACACTGCATGTTTTGTCCTTTCCACAATGTGTATGTTTTATTTTCCAGATATAACATATGAAGGTGCTATTCAACAATCGAAGTAGAAAAGCATATTTTTCTCTTTTGAGATAAGTAGGTCTCCAGGTGGGAAAATAGTGAAATGTTAGTTGTGGCTTTCAAAGGATCTACTGCAGACTCTAAAGGCATCAGGTTTGATATTCCATATTGAAAGAGTCACAAAATCATAATTTAATTACCCTAAAGACATATAGCTTCTCAGCTTTAGAAAATGTAAATGCTTCTCTATCTGTATCCTTCCCTTTCATGTGCCAAAACACAGCTGATAAAAGAAAAAAGAAAACAACAACAACAACAACAACAACAACTACCTAAGAAAGTACTTAAGACCAAGAAATAGGACCGGTGGAGAGAAGATCCAAAATTATCTCTTCCACTGACTGATGTGTGCTTTTAACTTAAAAACAAGAATGTCCACATTTTTGTGTATTCCCCCAAAGAGCATGTTCTCTTTAATACTGGATTGGTGTCTCTCAAAATACAATAGAAAAAGTGAAAAAACTGTAGATGCCCAATGAATCATTTAATTAAATCCTGCTAGTTTAATTCCTTGGTTCCATGCTCTGCCTAGAACCTGTGCTGAAAAAGAAGTGCATCAACAGAGATGCCATAATTACTTAGCATGCATGTGTTCTATTTCCCCATCCAACTGACTCTAACAACTTTAATTTGAGAAAGAAAAGTCTGATCCAGTAGAGAGTTAACTTAGGCAGACCCATCCCGAAGTAACGTTTTAATGTAAATGTTTCTGGGACTTGTAAATATTTTAATGCAAATATGAAATAGCTATAAACACATGAACCTTATGAAAATTAAACTTAACTGCATTATTTATCTTTATGATTAATCACCTTCATAATGGTAGCTACTCTGTTGCAGGTTTTTCTGAGAGATCCTTTGTGTAGATTTTCTCATTTAAGCCTCACACAGCTCTTGAAGGTGGGTATTGATGATTTTCATTTTATAAATATGAGTACAAGCTCAGGAATGCCAAGTGACTTGTCCAGAGATCCACATCTGGTCATTGGCAGAGCTCCCACCCTGCACTTGGAATTCTATAAGCAAGAAATTCAATCTCACAAGGTTACAAGAGTGGCCTCTGCTCACATGATTAGTCAGCAGGACTGGGAATAGCATCCTGGCCCTCTGAATTTCTACCCGGTGCTGCTTCTACTAGTTCACACCTTGCCAATACACTCTTCTCCTCTAGCCTAAAAAATAAATGGTCCTTACAGCTGAACTGGATGCAAAAGGTGAAGACTCCGGAGCCTGAGCTCTCAACACATAAATCTCTTAGTAACCCAGAAACTGCCAGTTATAAACTACAATTTAGACCATTCTCAAAGTCAATCAGAGAATAACCTTTTATCAAGTGGCCGATCTATAGGACTCTATACATTGTTTTCCAATTTAATGAATAACATTGATTTTTTAAATATAAAAATCTTTTTTTCTTCATCTGTTTGGATACCAGCATTCTGTAATTAAAGGTTAGCAAATAAACTATTTGTACTGCTGCAACCACTGTACAATGCATAGCCTAATTAAATGCATGCAGTCAAAAGGCTCAGCTGGGCTTCCTCTACCCTGCCCTCACCCACCTCTGCAACACAGAACACCTACTGTATGCAGAGTACATTAACCAGGGAAAAAGCATATTTGCTTCTCATCATCCAAACAGGAAGACTAGAACCTCTGCCCACTATGGGAAGCCTAATAGATCAAAACCCTAATAAAATCACAGGTTTTCCATTACAGACTCCTATTATGAAGGCGAAATTGCCTGAATTTCAGTTTCAGTCCCACTTTAGTATTCTTTTGCTAAGTATTAATGTCATATTAAAGGTCATCACTTTTATATTTACTAATTGCCACTGAAATTGTGTGAAACATAGCTGTGCCTCATTTCTGACACAGAATCCAAGATCCCAACATGCCCGCAAAGACCTCTTCATTTTGAAAAATATAACGTAGCAACTGACCTAGGAATTCAGGTTTTGGTATTTAGTTTCTGTCGAAGGTTCCACTTCAAGTAATTCGTTCCAAAATTAGCAATGCTAAGTACTCCCATACAGCAGACCCCAAATTAAAATCAGACCAAGTCTTGGCCTAACAGCATAGAGAGAACAGGACTAATAATTAGGGGAAATGGAAAAGCAGTATTTTGTAAGAACAACCAAGTCAACAATTATCTCTGTCACTGGCAGCAACCGATGAGTTCCCAGGACCAAGCAGCACTGGCCTTATTTTAAACACCTGTAATCAAGAGAGAGGTTTACTGACATATCTCTCTTATTCTTCCCCTTCTTAGGTGAGCTAGAAATTTTTCTTATACCTGAACTTTCTTATTAAGGATTTTAGAGTTTTCACTGAAACCTCTGCATGTCCCTGAGACTTTTGAAAAGTTTGGGAACTAAAGACCACATGCAAGCTAATCACTATAACCACAAAGAACAATGCCGTGAATCATACTTTCTCTCATATCATTTGGCTCCTCGAGTTTTTACATCTAATTTATTTTTCTCTTGATTACATTTTATATTAGTTTTAATTACATTTAACACTTTTTTAAAGAACTTTTATTGAGATACAGTTAACAGACAATAAACAGCATATATTTAGAGTGTACAATTTGGTATCCCTGTCTCCCAATTCATCCACCCCCAACCCTCCCCGCTTTCCCCACTTGGTGTCCATGTGTTTGTTCTCTACATCTGTGTCTCTATTTCTGCCTTGCATTTCTTCTTTCATAGTTGTTAGCATTTGCCTTACGTATTGAGGTGCTCCTATATTGGGTATATATATATTTATAATTGTTATCTCCTCTTCTTGGATGGATCCCTTGATCTTTATGTAATGTCCTTTCTTGTCTCTTGTAACATTTTTTATTTTAAAGTCTATTTTATCTGATATGACTATTGCTACTCCAGCTTTCTTTTGATTTTCATTTGCATGGAATATCTTTTTCCATCCCCTCACTTTCCATCTATATGTGTCCCTAGGTCTGAAGTGGGTCTCTTGTAGACAGTATATATATGGGTCTTGGTTTTGTATCCATTCAGCCAGTCTGTGCCTTTTGGTTGGTGCATTTAGTCCATTTACATTCAAGGTAATTATCAATTTGTATGTTCCTATTACCATTTTCTTAATTGTTTTGTTTCTGTTTCTGTAGGTCCTTTTCTTCTCTTATGTTTCCCGCTTAGAGAAGTTCCTTTAGCATTTGTTGTAGGGCTGGTTTGGTGGTGCTCAATTCTCTTAGCTGTTGCTTGTCTGTAAAGCTTTTGATTTCTCTGTCGAATCTGAATGAGATCCTTGCTGGGTAGAGAATTCTTGGTTTTAGGTTCTTCCCTTTCATCACTTGAAATATATCATGCCACTCCCTTCTGGCTTGCAGAGTTTCTGCTGAGAAATCAGCTGTTACCCTTATGGGAGTTCCCTTGTATGTTATTTGTCGTTTTTCCCTTGTTGCTTTTAATAACATTTCTCTGTCTTTAATTTTTGTCAATTTGACTAGTATATGTCTTGGCATGTTTCTCCTTGGGTTTATCCTGCCTAGGACTCTCTGTGCTTCCTGGACTTGGGTAGCTATTTCCTTTCCCATGTTAGGGAAGTTTTCAACTATAATCTCTTCCAATATTTCCTCCGGTCCTTTCTCTCTCTCTTCTCCTTCTGGGACTCCTATAATGTGAATGTTGGTGTGTTTAACATTGTCCCAGGGGTCTCTTAGGCTGTCTTCAGTTCTTTTCATTCTTTTTTGTTTATTCTTTTCTGCGTCCATGATTATCACCATTCTGTCTTCCAGGCCACTTATTGGCCTTTCTGCCTCAGTAAATCTGCTATTGATTCCTTCTAGTGTATTGTTCATTTCAGTTATTGTGTTGCATATCTCTGTTTGCTCTTTAATTCTTCTAGCTCTTTGGTAAACTTTTTGATCTTTGCATCCAGTCCTTTTTTCAAAGTCCTGGATCATTTTCACCATCATTATTCTGAATTCTTTTTCTGGAAGGGTGCCTATCTCCTCTTCATTTAGTTGTTTTTCTGGGGTTTTATCCTGTCCCTTCATCTGGTACAAAGTCCTCTGCTTTTTCATTTTCTCTCTTTCTGTGGCTGTGGTTTTAAGTTCCACAAGATGAAATACTGCTGATACTGCTTGATACTGCTGTCTGCTTTCTTGTGGAGGAAGCTATCTAGGAGGCTCATGGGTGCTTCCTGATGGGAGGCACTGATGGTGGGTAGGGCTGGGTGGGCAGAGCTCAGTAAGACTTCAATCTGATTTGTTGGGCAGAGCTCAGTAAAACTTTAATCTGCTTGTCTGCTAATGGGTGGGGCTGTGTTCATGCCTTGTTGATTATTTGGCCTGAGGCTACTTAGCACTGGAGCTTACAGGCTCTTTGGTGGGGCTAATGGTGGACTCTGGGAGGGTTCATGCCAATGAGCACTTCCCAGAACCACTGCCACCAGTGCCCCTGTCTCCTTGGTGAGCCACAGCTGCCCCCCACCTCTGCAGGCAACCCTCCAACACTAGCAGGTAGGTCTGGTTCAGTCTCCTATCGGGTCACTGCTCCTTCCCCCTGGGTCCTGGTGAGCACACTTTTTTGTGTGCCCTCCAAGAGTGGCGTCTCCGTTTCCCCCAGTCCTGTGGAGGTCCTGCTGTCAAATCCCGCTAGCTTTCAAAGTCTGATTCTCTGGGGATTTCTCCTCCCGTTGCTGGACTCCCAGGTTGGGAAGCCTAACGTGGGGCTCAGAACCCTCACTTTAGTGGGTGGACTTCTGCAGTGTAACTGTTCTCCAGTTTGTGAGTCACCCACCCAGCATTTATGGGATTTGATTTTAACGTGATTGTGCCCCTCCTACCGTCTCATTGCGGCTTCTCCTGTGTCTCTGGATGTAGGGTGTCTTTTTTGGTGAGTTCCAGTGTCTTTCTGTAGATGATTGTTCAGCATTTAGTTGTAATTCTGGTGCTCTTGCAAGAGGGAGTGAGTGCACGTCCTACTCTGCCATCTTATATTTAACACTCTTGTAGAAAGCCTTTATGAACAACGTAGTTTAATATCTTTTCATTTATTATCTTCATTTTTCAGATGAGAAAAAAACCCCTGAAGTTCAGAGAAACAGGAATTTGCCAAAAATCACCTAACTAAGAAGCAGTAAAACTTGAAAGCAGATTTTTCTGATTTTAAGTCCATTGCTCTTTCCATGTATGTGACTTTGTGATACAGTGTGAAAACTGATTATATTAATTCCACCATGCTTGTAGAGATTCAAATTTGTTCCTAGTCAATGGTCAGGGCTTAGTCTCATACATAAAAAAATCAATTATTTTGAGAATAAGTTTCTAAACAGAAACTGAATCAATTTGTATTTCCTTGTTATTGACATTGCCTGATTTCTTAATGTTATTCTTCTACCAGTATGTGATCCATCCCAAACAGAATATACCTAAGTTACTCTAGCAAGAGGTGAAAAGATAGGATACTTATAGAAGAGAATGTTAATTTCATTAGCGACTACTTCCTAAAGTGAGTGAACAGAGATGAAAGACATTAATATCATCGAAATGTAGCATAGTAAACTGTGTTATCTGCATTAAAAAACTCAGAAGCTTGTTTTAAAGCTAGATTGAATATTTGCATATTTAATAAATGAAATACAAATATATATTATCTATTGCATCCTCAATCTTCTATTAAGTACTACAGAAATAAAAGCAATTATAAAACATGGTCTGGAAATTAAAAACCTAATGATCAAGTTGATGCAACTATGTTTGTGTAAAATATAAGGGATATATAAATTATAAGCCCATATACAATTATAAGCAATAATTTCAAATATTATGAGTACAATCAGTGACACATGACACATAAGTTTTCTGATAGAATTTAAACAGTCTATAAAAACTTGCTTTATCTCATTTTAGTTTTCTTAAGTAAATTACTATCTATAAATTAGAAATGTCCAGTTTTTTCTCTTAACTTTCTTTTAGTATAATTTATTTATTGGCTGCATTGTGTCTTTGTTGCTGCACATGGGCTTACTCTAGTTGCAGCGAGCAGGGCTACTCTTCATTGCAGTGCGCGGGCTTCTCATTGTGGTGGCTTCTCTTGTTGCGGAGCACAGGCTCTAGGCACATGGGCTTCAGCAGTTACGGTTTGTGGGCTCAGTAGTTGTGGCTTGCAGGCTCTAGAGCACAGGCTCAGTAGTTGTGGCACATGGGCTTAGTTGCTCTGTGCCATGTAGGATCTTCACAGACCAGGAATCAAACCCATGTCCGCTGCGTTGACAGGCAGATTCTTAACCACTGAGCCACCAGGGAATTCCCTCTCATAACTTTCTAAACTATATGGCCAGCTGCCTACTGGACAGATCTATCTTGCCACCACATAAGAAACTCAAACTCAATGTGTTCAAAACTGGACTGGTTGTCTTACCATCCAAAGCTACCCCTTCCTATCTTGTAATCCCTTCCTCAGTGAATGCACCACAATCTAATTAATTGCTCAAGGTATTGCTTGGTTACTTAGCCAGATTTATTGACGATTGTAACACCTGGGTAATATTTTAATTCTCCATCCATATTCCTGAAATTATCAGAATTAACTGAGTGCCTATATTGATGACCTGTACTGTATCTCTGCATGAGTTGGCCCTGGATGAACAAGCTATTAGGTTTCTATGTGTCTTCACTTTAAGACTGAGTGTTGTTAGGAAAAAAAAAAATACAACATGGCAAACTGATTTCTCTCACAAATTTGTGGCTGCTAACCTGAACTAAATACTCAGTATTACTAGCTGATGTTGCAACTTTTCTTTGGTATGATCATATTTCCATTCTTGTACTTTTTCATTTTCCTCAAATCTCTGTAAACTCCTCCCTCAACCAGATGGTGGCTCCCCTAAAACAGCCCATTAGTCCTTCCACTTGGTTTTCTGAAATTGCTCTGGTTTCTGCTCTTTTCTAGATCTGATTCTTCATGTGTCAAGTTGATAAGGTGCATTTTGAAAAATAATTAGTTTCTTTGTAATCAATGAACTCCAATATGGAAAATTGTAACTACACATAGGTATGCTACAAGTGATGTGTAGAATTGATTGAGAAGGAGTTAGAGTGTGGGCTCTAGAATTCTAGACTGGGGAGTTGGTGGTTCTTGTAACATAGTAGTGAAGCAGCTGGTTCAATTGTCACTTATTTTTTGCTCATTGATGTTAAAACATTAGGAAATTTGAAAAACATTTTCAGAAAATTGGAGTTGACATTTTTGTGCTATTTCACAAAGTCCTTTATTTTGCTATTTTCACTGAATATATTCACATCTATGAAGTGTAAATATCTTGAATTTTTGTGCCTTAAAAAATATCTAATTTAAATCTTACTTTGGTAGAGTAAATAATGAAACACCAATATGTTTTGGTCCTAATCCCTAGTATTTGTGAAAATTACCCTACATGGCAAAAGAGACTTTGCAAGTGTGATCAAGTTATGGAATTTGAGATGAGAGATTATCTTGGTTTATCCAGGTGGACCCTAAATGTAATCACAAGCATCCTTATAAAAGGGAAGCAGTAGGAAATCTGACTCCCGAAAAAGGCAGTGAGACGATGGAAGCAGAGGGAGAAAAGGTAAAGTGATGTGATGAATGGGACATGAACCAGAAGACAGAAAAGGCAAGGGCATGGATTCTGCCCTAGAGATTCCACAGGAACCAGCCCTGCCTACACCTTGATATTAGCCTTATGAGACTCATTTGGGGCTACAGACCTTGAGAACCACATGAAAATAAATTTGTGTAAATTTAATCCACTGTATGTAGTAAATTGTTGCAAAGGTAAGTATATTAACTTTGCTTTCTGTACTTCCTTTTTTACTCAAGAATATACTTTTGAAATGTTTCCATGTTAAATATATACACCTAATTAATTCTTTTGAGCTGTCATCCAATAGTGCAAATATAAATGAACTACAGTTTATTTTCCTACTTAGAGACAGTTTTGCTCCAAGAATATTTTGCTTATGTCTTCAGATACTTTAAGGTAGATAGCTAGACATGGAAATGCTAGAATATATTGAATATTAGTTTTCTATAGCTCTGTAACAAAGTACCACAAACAGTGGTTCAAAGCTACACAAAATTTTTATCTTAACAATTCTAGAGGTCAGAAGTCTGAAATGGAGACTCACTGGGCTAAAGTCAAGGTATTGTAGGGCTGTCTTCCTTTTAGAGGTGAGGCTTCAGGGAAAAAATCTATTTTCTGACATTTTCCAGCTTTTGGAGGCAGCCCACATTCCTTGGCATGTGGCCCCTTTCATCTTTAAAGCCAGCAATTGAATCACTCTGAACTCTGCTACTGTCATCAATATCCTATTTTTTCTGCTCCTCTTTTTCACCTACAAAGACCTTTGTGATTACATTGAGTCCCCCTGGATAATCCAGGATACTCTTCCTGTAACAAGATTCTTAATCACATCTGCAAAGTCTCTTGCCATGTAAAGTAATGTATCCATGGGTTCCAGAAATTAGGATATGGACATCTTTGGTGTACCATTATCATACCTCACACATAGTTGATAACATATGTACACGTACAACTTTACTAGCTATTGCCAACTTTCTTTACAAATTGGTTGTTCTAAATATTCTTACCCTAAAATTAGATGAATTTTACTTTCCACACATTTTGTGTTAACAGGATGTATAATTTTGCCCAGTTGATACATGTAAATGAATTCTCATTATTTTAATTTGCATGTTTTCTGACTGCTAGTGAGGTCTGTCATCTTTTTTATTTTGATTAGGCATACACATGTAACTTTCTTTTATTTCCTTTCCTATCCTTTGCCTCGCCCTTTGACTGTCCCTTTTAATACAGGTTTTAGGAGCTTTTCAAAGTATAATTTAGAAATGAATCTTTTCCTATAATACTTGAAAATATTTCTTCCCCATTGTGGCTGATAGCCACAGTGATGATAAGTGAAGCTGATTTTCACTTATGTTGTGCATTTACTCATACTGCATTTTAGGTACTGATTTATAATTTTTTCCTTGTGATTTCTGTTTTTATTTTGCTTAAAAAATGTCCAAGATATTTTTCCACATATTATTCTAACATATTTACAATTTTGCTTTTCAAATTTTGCTGTTTTTTCTACTTAGAAATATTTTTATATGATGTGAGCTAGAAATAACATGTTTATTGTTCCTCAATAGGGATGATTTGTATACAGAATACTTTCCCTCTCAGTCATATAGCAAGCACTCATAAATACATTAATCCTATATACATGAGCTGTTGATTCTATTCAATTGGATGATTTTTTTTCATTTCTGATACCACAATATCTTAATTACTATAGCTTTATCATAATCTTCATATATAGTACGTCAAATCCTCCTTTGACCTTGCTGGTCTTCTCCATTTTTCTTCAAGATTGCCTTTGCTGTACTTGGACTCCCTTTACTCTGAATTTTGAATCTGTTTGCTTTCAACCTTTTAATGATTTTATGCTTCAGACTGTCTTGTAAACTGCACATAGATGGATTATTTTATATTCTAATTTAAGAATGTACTGATGAATTTTTGTCCATGTATATTTATTGTGATTATCTTGATTGTTTTCATTACAAAATTGAGATATAACATAATTTTCAGTATAAAGTTTGATGACTTTTAAATATATATCTTATGAGTTGTAGTTACTCACAAGATATGGGACACAACCAGAATCCCAGAAGACTCCTTCTTGTCTTATATAAGCCTATAATTTCCTGTAATGCTAACCACTAATCTGATTTTAAGATTATCAATGAGTTTTGCCTACTCATGATTTTATTTAAATAGAATCACAAAATATTCAGTAGATACTCTTCTGTGCCTGGTTTCTTTTGTTCATTATAATGTCTGTCAGATTTATCCACGTTGTGGCATATACTAGTAGATTTTTGGTGCTTATTTTTGTTTGTTTTTAATGTTTTTTTGTATTTCACTGTGTGACTATTATTCATTCTCCTATTGATGAGAATTTGGGCTGTTTATACTTAAGGCCATTTTGAATCAAACTGCGATGGACATCCTTCTTCATGTATTCTGATGGACATTTCTTATTTCTTAATATACCTATGAGTGGACTTGCTGAGTCATTTTGCTGAAGCAAAACATTACATTGAGTAGAAAATGCCAATCTTCCCAAAATGTTTTACCATTTTACACTCCCAGCAGTGATGTAGGAGAGTTTCAGTTTATTCATATCTTGCCAATACTTTCACATTTTCGTTATTATGGTGAATATGTAGTGTTATCTCATTGTGAATTTTTTTTATTGAAGTATAGTTGATTTACAATGCTGTGCCTATCTCTGCTATACAGAAAAGTGACTTAGTTTTAAACATATATACATTCTTTTTTTTAATATTCTTTTCCATTATGGTTTATCCCAGGAGATTGGATATAGTTCCCTATACTATACAGTGGGACCTTGTTGTTTATCCACTCTAAGTATAATAGTTTGCATCTACCAACCCCAAATTCCCAGTCCATCTTTCTCCCTTTCTGAGGAGCAATGATGTAAAGAATATCTTTGTATGCTTTTTGGCCATTTGGATAATATCCTCTTAGTGCCTGTTGCAAAGTGCCTGTTCAAGTCCTTTTCCTTTAAAAATTCAATCTTTTTCTTATTGAAGTTGCATACTCTAAAGACTAGTCTTTAACTAGATATATGTATTGCTAATACCTTGTTTTAGTGTCTGGCTTGCCTTTTCACTTTCTTGTTGGAGTCTTTTGATGACAGAAGTTTTTGACATTTATAAAATCTAACTTATCTGTTTACATTTTTATATTTAGTGCTTTTTGTGTGGCATTTAAAAATCTTTGGTCACCCAAGTTTCTGAAAATATTTTTCTTATGTTTTCTTCTAGAAGCTTTATAATCTTTGCTGTTACATTTATGTCTACAGCCCATCTTGAATTTACTTTTGTGAATAGTGTGAGGAAGGAGTCAGGGTTTATTTTTTTCCATATGGTTTCTATATTTCAGCATCATTTATTGGAAAGACCAACCTTTCCTCAATAAATTTTATTAGTGTTATTCTCATATATTAAGTGGCCATTTAATGGTGGGTCTGTTTCTGAGCTATCTATTCTCTTCCATTAAAATATTTGTTCACTTTGTGACACTACCATTTTGTCATACTAATATAATAAATATTTGTAGTAAGTCTTCAAATGGTATATAAGATCTAAAACTTCACTTTGATATGCCAAGATTGTTTTGGCCATTATTCTAGATCCTCTGCATCTCCACATAAATTTTATTTATTTACTTATTTATTACTTATTTTTAAAGTTTTTTCTTTCTTTCTTTTTTTTCTTTTTTTGATGTGGACCAATTTTTTAAAGTCTTTATTGAATTTGTTACAATAGTGCCTCTGTTTTATGTTTCAATTTTTTGGCTGTGAGGCACGTGGGATCTTAGCTCCCCAACCAGGGCTCTGACCCACACCCCCTGCATTAGAAGGCAAAGTCTCAACCATTGGACTTCCAAGGAAGTCCCCCACATAAATTTTAGAATCAACTCATCAATTTACCTACACACCAAAACTTTTGGCATTCTAATTTGACCTTATTAAAGTTCTAGACCTTATCTAAAGTTCTAGATATTAAGTCTGCCAATCCATGAACATGGCAGATTGCTCCATTTAGTTAGATCTTTTATATTTTTTTCAATCACACTTTGTTGTTTTCATTAGGGAAGCTTTCAAATTTACATTTTAAAATTTAAGTTTATACTTAAACTTTTTTCTAAGTATCTAAATTTTTTCGATGCTATTGTAAATGGTCTTATTTAAAATTTTATTTTCTATTGTTTTTGTTATGGTATAGAGAAATATAATTTAATTTTTATTTATTCTAATAGTTTATGTATTGTGCATTTTCTGTTAAAAATGAAAACAATTTTATGTCTTCCTTCCAATCTTTATGCCTCTTATTTCATGCCATATTATCTGACTAGTACTTCTACTGTAATATTAAGCAGAAGTAAGAAAAAGAAGTCCTTGCCTTGTTTCCAATCTTAGGGTGAAATTCAATATTTTACCATTAAGTATAATGTTAGCTGTAATTTTAAAAATAGAAACTACCAGATTAAAGAAAATTCCTTTTATTCTTGGTTTGCTGATAAATTTGTCATGAACAGGTACTAAATTTTATTGTTTTTTTCCTGAATCTACAGAAACAATAATTTCTATATATAAAATTTTTTCTTCTTTATTATTTTAATGTGATAAATCACATGATTGATTTTTGAATGTTAAATCAACCTTTCACATCTGGAATAAACCTTCCTGATCATGATGTATTATGCTTTTTATATATCACTCTGGTCAATTTTCTAATATTTTATTGAGACATTTTTGTATACACCTTTACAAGGACTATTGATCTATAATTTTCTTTTTTATCAATCCATGTCAGTCATCAGTGTCAAGGTTTCATAAAATGAATTGGGAAGTGTTCCTTCTTTTCCTCTTTCTGGAAGGAGTTTGAATAACATTATTATTCCTAACTTAAATGTTTGGAATAATTCATTAATAAAGCATCTTGGCCTGAAGTTTTCTTTGTGGGAAGGTTTTTAATCATATATTTAATTTCTTAATGGCACCACTCAAATTTTTTCTTTTTACTTGTGTTAGTTTAGGAAGTTGTGCTTTTCAAATTATTAGCTTGTTTCATTTAAGTTATTGAATTTATTGATATACACTTGTTTATAATACACCTATTGTCACTTTTAATATATACAGAATCTGTAGTGATGTCTTCTATTTCATTTCTGAGATTAATAATGTTATGTTTTCTCTTTTCCTTACAGTAAGATATTTTTCACTAAGGATTTATTTTTACATTATTTATACTAATGAATTTATATCACACTTTCACCAAACCAACTTTTGAGTTTGTTGATTTTCTCTCATAACTTTTCTCTAAAATCAATTATTTCTGCTCTATATTTTCTTCCTTCTAGTTCTTTTAAGTTTAATCTGATGTTATTTCTCTAATTTAAGATGGGAATTTATATCATTCCAATTCTTTATCCTGTTCTAATATCTGCATTTAACACTACATTTTTCATAAGCACTCTTTTATTTATAATCTTCATATTTTAATGTTTTCTATTTTTATTATTGTTCAGATCAAAATATTTTCTACTTTCCACTGCTATTTTTTTTGACCCATGGATTATTTTTAGTGTGTTGTTTTAATTCAAAACATTGGTGGACTTTTTAATCTTTTTTATAAATGATTTCTAATTTATTTCAGTGGGTGTCATACTCAAAAATGTCAATTTTTTGAAATTTGTTGAGACTTACTTTAAATGTCATCACATTGAGTTATGGCTTTTATAGCTTCTGTTGTGAATTTGGACATTATAATAATTTTTGTTGAATGGAAGTTAATATACATTTTTTCTTTGGATGCTTTTACATTTTTATTGTTTTATTTGGTTTTTAATATGGTCTATCATATGTCTAAGTGTAATTCTCTTTCTAATGATCTTGCTTAAGTTTCCCTGACTTTTTTGAATTTGTGAATTGATTTCTGTAATATGTTTCAGGAAATTCTCAACACTATTGTTTCAAATATTTCTTCTGCTCCATTTTCTATGCTTTCCTTCTCAGATTCCAGTTCCTTAAGTGTTAAGTCATTTGTCCATATTCTACATGTTTTTAAAGCTCTGTTCTGGTTTTTAATATTGTTGTTTCTCAATTGGACATTTTCTCTTTACCTGAACTCAGATGAGCTTGGAGCAGCTTATAGGCCAGAAAGGATGAAAGTGTACAAAAAATTTTCAGACATGTCAAAAGGATGCTATAGCTGTCAGTGGCCAAATATGAGACAATCTGAGCAACAAGATAAGTAATGATAGTGATGAATTATAACTCGTAAAATAAAATACATAACCATGAGTTCATACCGATACGCATAAATGGCTAAATCAATAAATAAATGATGAAATAGATAACAACAGTTCCAGGAAGCAAAGCTCGAGTTAATTAGTCCAGAAGGAATGATTGCAATAGAAATAAAATCCTCATTTGGCAAACAACACTGTAATAATTTTTGTAGATAAAAATCATCAATGGTTGATGAAATTCATAGGTGAAAGTCTGATGAGAATCAGAATGTTTGCATGGTCTCAAAATATTTCCCCACATGATACTTATTAATTACAAAGGGAAAATAATAACTTTACAGTGGAGAAACCTGGCAGACACTCCTTTAATCAAGCAAAGTTTACATCAGCAGTAATAAGGCATATTGACATCATGTACCTACTGATATTATGCACAGCAAAGGGTGCAAAACAACTTCGTGATGTTTTTGCCAAAAAATTATATATATATAACTTCAATCCAATCATGAGAAAACATCAGACAAACACAAACTGGGGAACATTTTACGGAATAACTAGCCAGTATACTTCAAAAGTGTCAAGATAATAAAAGACAAAAGTTACTGAAAACTGGCTCTTGATTAGAAGAAATTAAGAGACATGAAAAGTAAATGCAATGTGGGAATCCTGGATTGGATCTTGAATCAGAAAAAGAAAGTTAGTGGGACAGTTAATGAAATTCAAATAAGGCCTGAGGTTAATAATACTTCAATGTTAATTTTTTGATTTAGAAAATTATACAGTGATTATATAAGATGAGATGGTAACTGAGGAAAGAGGAGTAAAGAGTAGAAAACAACTTTGATATACTAGTTTTGCAAAATTTTCTAAGGCTATAATATTGCAAAAAATATTTAAGAATTAAATACTTCTTAAAATACCTAAGTCATGACAGAAACAAAATTTGTTTCTTTTGTAAATTGTTTTTCTTGATTTCCAGTCAATGTGCACTGTTTTAGCATGCCTCATGATTTTTTATGTAGTTTCAATATGCATGAAGAATTGTTAAGACTCTAGCAGATGTTATTTTCTTCCAGTGAAGGTCAGTTTTATTGCAGGCAAACGTACCACCAGCGGATCTATTAGCTCCTGTGCAGAAGGACAATAAAAGGGCTGGAGAGCAAATCTTGTTGGTTTTTTGGGGAGGAAGAAGCTATAGGTACTCAGCTCTGCTGCTATAGCGTGAAAGCAGTCATAGATAATGTATAAGTAATAGCTGTGTGGGGCTGTGACCCAATAAAACTTTATTTACAAAAACAGGCATAGTTTGCAGATCTTGCTATAGAGAATTTATAGTAGCTTATATATTCTAATTTTGCCCTTATTTTTAGTGCATTGCCCTTGGGAATCCCAGTAAAAAGATGGAAATGGTTGCCATGGTCATTGGGACTTGAAGTTGAAGCTGTCTTCCCAGCTGCTGAAATCTCTCTTCAAACCCTGTAGCCTCTCAGTTAATGCTTGCTATTCAGTTCCTCCAAGTTTCTCCCTTGAGTTTCTCCCCAAGTTTAGGAGTCAGCCAGCAATTTGAGGCCATTTGTATGTAGATTTTAAATCTCCCTGCTCTGATTCTCTCCTTTCCAAGGTTTTCTCCCCACCTATTTCAAGTATCTCTGGCAGCCCCACATCCCTGGTCTTTTCAGTGAAGTAAGATGCCTCCCTCGCCCACAGAGAACTGAGAAATGTCCTTAGAGGAGAAAATTGTAAATGTAATGAGTGTAAAAAGAATGATAGTTACAGAAAGAATAGAAAGAGAATGATCAACTTGCAAAGAAAAGGAAAATAAAGGAGGTGAAAAGATAAAACTCAATCCGATAAAATGCAGGAAAAAGAGAAGGAAAAATGGTAAACAAAAAGCACAAAATAACATTGTAGAAAATAATTAAGCAAGAGAATCCCAGTGCTGGTCATGGTGGAGTAGCCTATAATAGACTCATTGTTCGCAGATAAAAATTATAAAAGTTGAACCAAAAAAAAAGAACCAAGGGAAAAAAAAACCCCACAACACAATAAATAAAACCCTTGATTCTTTGAAGGCATTAGAGAACACCCAAAGTAGGCAGAAACTATAGGAAATACAGTGCTTGAAGGAAGGGAAGGTTGCTAGTTAAGCTCCACGTTTACCTGACCTTTCCTCTAAGGGAGGATTTACTTTAACTTGTTCTGTATAACTCACTGTAACTCTTACCTAGGAGATTTTTACCATTAATTTTTTTTTGATTTATTAATTAATTAATTTATTTATTGGCTGTGCTGGGTCTTCATTGCTGCACATGGGCTTTCTCTAGTTGCTGAGAGCAGGGGCTACTCTTCATTGTGGTGTGCAGGCTCCTCATTGTATTGGCTTCTCTTGTTGTGGAGCACCGGCCCTAGGCATGTGGACTTCAGTAGTTGTGGCACATGGGCTCAGTAGTTGTGGCTCACGGGCTCTAGAGCACAGGCTCAATAGTTGTGGCGCATGGGCTTAGTTGCTCCGTGGCAGGTGGAATCTTCCCAGGGCAGGGCTCGAACCCGTGTTCCCTGCATTGGCAGGTGGATTCTTTACCACTGCGCCACCTAGGAAGTCCCCATTAATTTTTGAAAATGCTCAGTCTCTATCACTATTGCTCTACTCGTGGGCTCTTTTTCCCTCAAAACCATATCTTGCCTTTCTTGATTTTATTCTGCATCTTAGAATGGCTGATGCCTGCAAGCTTCTCTTTTCAATTCCTTAATTTATGTCTTTAATAATTTTAATATGATTATAGTCATCTTTAAAAATATTTCTATTAACTATAGTTCTTGGTCATCTGAATTTCATTTCTCTGAATCTGTCTATTCATATTCAAGTTGACTGGGCCCTTGTGTGTCTGTAATTAAGAATGAAGCTTATACCTGTACAACGTGGGTGGAGAGAGTGCCCCACTAGAGAGGTTTTGTGTTTTGTGTTTTGAAGTATGAATAAATGAAACAAAATCTGTTGGAAGATAATTGCTCCTGAAGCTGGATGATGGGTATTTATCTTTTCATCTCCTTTCTTTTCCTTTTCTTTTCTTTCTTCTCTACTTTCATGTATGTTTAAGAAATTTTAATGGCATTATGATAAAGTAAGTTAGTCAGCTAGTTCACCTCTTCCTATTGTCATGGAAATTAATTTTGATCTACTAGGTAGTTTTTGCTTAATATATATGAATAGGTCACATTCTTAGGCTAATATTCTATATGGTAATAATAAGAACTTTTCATGCCTTCCTTCACTTATATGTGCATTCAGCAAGTACTCATTAACTGTATCATGCTAAGTGTGAGGAATATCAGCATAGTTCCTGCCCTCCTAAAGCTTATCATCTAGGAAGGTCATTAGATTACCATCACTAAAGATTATATACTGGCCACAGAGGAAGAAAGCTGTGATGTAAACCAGCAAGTCAGGGAAGCTCAGTGATCAGTTGAAAGGGAATGTTAATTTTTAAATACTGTGTAAGGTACTGTCACTAAGATGAGTTATGCAGAAGTATGAATGTCTTGCTGGCATTACTCAGTGAAGTCAATTCAAGCAATGAGGTAAAAATCATTCAGTTTTAATAAAGAGAAAACATCCATGTTGGTGTCCTTCTTGATTGCCACAGTACCATAGGTGTTCTTCTAGGGCCTTTCCATCATCATGTCCAGTCCTCAAAAGACACTGTAAAGTAGGTGTTTTTAAAATGAGAAAACTCTAACTGAAAGAAGTAACTGCCCAAGTTTATGGAGCTATTAAGTGTATGAGCTAGGATGGGAATTCAGGTCTATGAGCCTCTTAAATAGTGTTCTTTCCACTACATCATGCTGCCTCCCAAGTAGCTGAGTGCATTCTCCATGGAAATTGGGGATCCTTAACTGCCCAGATATTTTAATATTGTAAATTAAAAACCTGCTTGATGTAGGTACTGGGAAACATCAAATTCTTTATCATCATTCTTTTTTCTTCAAATATTTTGCTATGTTTTTGATTACTTGCCTTGATCCCATGTGAAGGAACTTTGGGAAGTGTCGTGCTGGAGGGTCAACATCAGGACTTAATGTTAGGTTCTACATTTTATGATGAAAATATTTGCAAAGCATGTGCCACATCCCCAGCATAACCATCCAGTTCTTGTCCTGGTTTTGGAACCCTAGGCTCTGAAGGCAGAGGAAGAAAGTAGAACAAACTTCCAATGTTTGATGACAGCATAACATGGCTTAGAAGTGTTTGCCTTTTTTACTTTCCGTGGGCTTACTTTCTTGACCAGAATGTATTTGGTAACACCTCCTGATACTCAACACCAGCCTCTCATAACCTACATCTGCAGTTTACAACTTTCTTATCAGATGACCACCTTTGACCTTGTCTTTCTTTAATCCTACACTGACCACCTGTGGAGACTAAGGAATAGTCCATCAGTGTTTCCCCACAGAATATAAGAAAAATAATCACATATTTGAAAGAAAAATCAAAACCTCTAACAGTTTAAATCTTTCTCCAAGCAAGAGGAGATTTCTGGAAAAGAAATAATCCACCAGATATTTTTTCCAGAAACTCTCACTTCATTACCCCGTAAAAGAGTTTAAATTGCTGAATTACCGTCTTCTGTGGTGTGTCTGTTTAATTCTGTCAGTAATGTTATATAGAAATGCTCAGTGTCCAAAGCTAAGAATTTATTAAAAAGTAGTTGAAAACAATACAAATCCTAGCCAATTACCAAAAATAGAGAAGTAAAAAAAAATTCTTGTTCTGACCTAGCTCAACCCTATAATTTAAACCATTTCTAAAAATCTCAAAAAGATACAGTTTCAATAAGAGCTTATTCTGACGCAGTTTTTCTCATTTTTTCTTATCTGACATAGGCAATTTTGCAGAATAATGTATTTCTTTAGACTGTCAGACACGTAGCGCATTACTCTGCCTAACCTTGTGCTGTTTTAATTAGAAAAAAATGAAAATTTTCAATTATTTATATACATATATATTCTTCATTGGGGATGCTTTAAAGGCATTACCTAAGATATATGCCAGTATGCATATAAGATATGTGTATATCTTAGACAATGATTTTAAAACAGCTTCAACAAAGGGATGACAAACTGATATTTTATATTCCCAGAAATTTTAAGCCTCCAGGGTAACATGGCCTACAGCTGAATAGCCTTCATGAAGAAAAAAAATGCAGTACAATTATTTTAAATTTCAGTGCGTGCATATTTCATGATTTTCTTCACTTTTTCACTTTTTGAGGAAAGTTCTTAGTTTTGGTGCTTCATTGAGGCCATTTTTAGAATATTCTATTAAGTTGATTTCAGATGATTTGCTGCTGCAGGTGTTACCCTTATACAGTGAACTGTTAATAACATAACCATTCACACTTGCAAAATGATTCAGCATCTGGTTGAAAGCTCCTTCTTCTTGAAGGCCTGATAGGTGCTAGAGAATTATTCAGGCGAAAAGTAAGCAGTATCACTAACGGTAAGCACCTCAGTTGTCATTGAATGTTTATTGTTTCCATCTCAACTTCCCTTTGTTTAACTGCAGAGGTCCTTGTGAAATGTCATTGGGGAAGCTGATGCTACGATATCGCAAGTCTTTAGCCCCCTTCAGATCACGTAGTGTTATTTTGAGCGTTAATTAGAAAAGTCACAAGAATAATCAGGAAGATGGGGAGTGGGCATGGATTTGAAACAAACTTCAGAGAGAGACTCAAAGCAGCAGTTTACAACAGGAAGCAAAGAAGATTGTGTCTAATTAGAACTTCAGGGATAATTTCAAAAGGCCTGGTGTAATTACCTGAGCAGGAAGGTAGCCAGATGGAGGGTAACACCTCTAGTCAGGAGAAAAAGTTCTATTTATATTCACAAACTCATTCAACTATAATTTCTAAGTGCCCATGAAGGAAAATAAGATTTCTACCTTTCAAAATGTTGTGTTAAGTATATTTTAAGGTTCCATGAGCCATGATTTTTACTGGAACTTTACATCATTAAACAACAAATGATCTGTTAATTCAATATTACATTTAGTCCCATTTTGAGTTAAAGGTACAAACTCTGAAATCTCTATTCTAAAGGGGTCTTGCATTAAAACCTAATGAAAAATATCTGCAAGTCTTCACATTGATCATGTTTTAATCAGTGTCTGTGTTAAAAATGTTTTTCAGATTCAATTTTTTTTCTAAACAAACAAAAAATTTGATTGTGGGAAACTGTAGTATGAACTGACAGATTTAATTTAAAATTTACAAATATGCTAATTTCCATTAATTCATGGCAAAAGTAAAAAATGCTTGAAGAGAACATTAATATGGGATCAGTGATTAGTTTCATCTTTGAATAGTGTGGTCAAAGTAACCTACATGCACATTTTTTTTTTTTATAAACACACACATACCGTCTTCCATGTTTGTGCTTACAGGAAAGAAAAGCTTGCTTTGAAATTTAATAGAGCAACACTGACAAGCAATAAAATGTTAGATCTCTTTATATTTAGCATATAAAGTATATTTAAATTCTAGGCAATTTGTTTCATATGCTAAAACTAAAGACAGCAAATAATTAACACTTTAATATGCTGTGCAGTGTAGCTGCCTGTTGCTTTTATTTTTTTTTTATAATTTTATTTATTTCTTTATTGGCTGTGTTGGGTCTTCGTTGCTGCACACAGGCTTTCTCTAGTTGCGGCCAGCAAGGGCTACTCTTCATTGTGGTGCACGGGCTCCTCATTGTGGTGGCTTCTCTTGTTGCAGAGCATAGGCTCTAGGCACGTGAGCTTCAGTAGTTGTGGCACACGGGCTCAATAGTTGTGGCTCACGGGCTCTAGAGCGCAGGCTCAACAGTTGTGGCGCACGGGCTTAGTTGCTCTGTGGCATGTGGGATCTTACCGGGGCAGGGATCGAACCCGTGTGCCCTGCATTGGCAGGCGGATTCTTTACCACTGCACCACCTAGGAAGTTCCTGCCTGTTGCTTTTATATTCAGGGTGGGAATGATTCAGCCCTCTGCTTTTACTCTTGAGGTCCCTAATGTGGGGTGGCCAACTGTGCTGTGCTTTTACTACTTTGTCTTGTCAGTGATTTAACTCGACAGTAGGTCAAGGCCATGGAGACACACCATTCTCTTTGGAGAAGAAAGACATTAGCTTGTTGTGTGAGGCAGCTTTACTACACGAACTACAATTGTCCACTAGTAGTTCCTCTGGAAGGACCTTTGTCTTCAGGATTCTTTCTCCTGGCTTCAGTCCCTTTCCCTGCCTTATAAGAGGCTCACTACAAACAGAGAGATGGAAAGGAGCAAAGTTTGGAAAGTTCACTTCCAAGCATGACCCAGATTCCCAAGTCTAAGTCACTTGAGTAACAAAAGATGTAGCTGTCTGATTCTGTGAGTTCTTGTGTGATGCTCCTCTCCGTCTTTCTGCTCAGATGCAGGTGTCACTGTCAGTCGCCTTCTGTGAAGCTCCCACACTTGGCTTCTCATTTGTCATAGAAAACAGCATGCGATAAGTAGGCATAGGAAGGAACCCAAGACAGTTGGTAAGTGGACATCTCAGGGTTTCACGAAACCAACTCTTACGTCCATAGTCTGGCAAAATTTAAATTGCTATTGCTCTGACAAGGGCTTAGAATGAATGAGAATAATGAAAGTGGACATTCCATTTTTCTGCATGCTAAGTCCATTCTTTAAAGTGAGACCTTGTGCTTACTATTTCTAACTCTAATTCCTCTTTCTCTTAACTATTATTAAAGCTTATATTGATTGGCCATTGAGTATATAATAGCATTTCACTAAAATTGGTGTATCAAGGAAAGATTAGAAATATTTACTGGAAAGCTAATTTGGCTAAAAGCAAAGCATCTGGCAAGTTCCTGACTTCCTTAGCATAAGATTTCTAGACCCAAAAGGCAGAGAAAGTATAATGATCTGAATATTTAGATCCTCTTTTAGGTGGATTGGGGTAATGTGTCCAGGTAATCTTTAGTAGTTTGATAATTAGGGGAGAGAAAGCCTAAGCGTGTTAAATGGGCCTTCTAGATATTAGGAGGGTAAAGATGAAAAAGTCAAAACAAACACACAGTAAATACAGAAAAGGGCTACTTCCATGGCCTAAAAATAAAACTGGCTATAATAGTAGAAAGATGTCAACAATTAGATCCTAATTATCTTATCACACCTGATCATAACGAGGAAGGAGGGTTTCTCCAATAAATCCAGAGTAGAAGAGTGTGTGTGAAAGGTGACCAGGAAGGTTTCTAACCAGGAAGACTTTAGAAATGGTTTAAACCGTTAAGGGAGTGTCAGAATAGGCTAAATTCTGGCCTGTGCTAAAACATTGGAAAATTAGGGGAAAAAACAAAGAAGAATGCTTTTAAACCAATAAAATCATTTTCAGGGTTGGAACAAGCTTCACAGGACAAAACTACTTTATTTCTGATCATAGGAATATGATGCAATCACTTTTTTAAAGATGTGGAAATTGAGACCTAGGAAACAAAGATATAACCAACAGCAAGCAGATGATTTGTGAAAGAATCCAGGCCATAACCCCTGGTCTTCCTTTCTTTTCTTATTGAAGTATAGTTGATGTACAATACTATATGTTACAGGTGTACAATATAGTGATTCGCAATTTTTAAAGGTTATAATCCATTCACAGTTGTTATAAAATACTGGCTATGCTCCCTGTGTTGTGCAATATATCCCTGTAACTTATTTTATACGTAATAGTGTGTACTCTTAATATCCTACCCCTGTATTGTCCCTCCCTCACTGGTAACCACTAGTTTGTTCTCCATATCTGTGAGTCTGCTGCTTTTTTGTTATATTCACTAGTTTGTTGCATGGGAGAACATAGGCAGAATATTCTGACATAAGCTAAAGCAGTATTTTTTTGGACCTGCCTCCTAAAGCAAAGGAAATAAAAGCAAAAAGAAACAAATGAGACCTAGTTAAACCTAAAAGCTTTTGTACAGCAGAGGAAACCATGGACAAAACAAAAAGACAGATTACTGAGTGGGATAAAATATTTAAAATAATGTGACCAATAATGGCTTAATATTCAAAATACATAAATATCATACAATTCAATATCAAAAAACTAACAACCCAATTTAAAAATGGGCAGAAGACCTGAATAGACATTTTCCCAAAGAGGATATGCAGGTGGCCAACAGGCACATAAAAGATTCTCAACATAGCTAATTATCAGACAAATGCAAATCAAAACTACAACAAGGTATCACCCTCACACCTGTCAGAATGGCTATCCTCAAAAATACCACAAATAACAAATGTTGGTGAGGGTATGGAGAAAATCAGACCTTCTTACACTGTGAGTGTGAATGTAAATTGGTGCAGCCACTGTGGAAAACAGTATGGCGGTTTCTCAAAAAATTAAAAATAGAACAACTACGTGATCTAGCAATTGCACCCCTGGGTATATAGCCCCAAAAAGCAAAAAAACTAATTCAAAACATACGTGCACCCCAATGCTCACAGCAGCATTATTTACAGTTGCCAAGATATGGGAACAATATAAGTGTCCATCAACAGAAGAATGGATAAAGAAGATATGGTGTACACACACACACACACACACACACACAGAGGACTACTACTCAGCCATAAAAAAGAATGAAATTTTGCCATTTGCAACAACATGGATGGACTTGGAGGCTATTACACCAAGTGAAATAAGTCAGAGAAAGACATATTGTATGATATCACTTATATGTAGAATATAAAAAATAGAACAAACTAGTGACTATAACCCCAGTTCTTCTGAATGTGAGTCCTATAATGATGAATATCTCACAGGTGACCTGCAATATATAAGGTGCTGTTTTTAGGGCTACAAAGTCACTAGGAAAGTACTGGATAAGGGACACCTGGCTTAAGAGCAGCATGTTTGAAAATAGCTTTTTTAGCAGACTTACTATTCTATTCCACCCTCAGCTTAATATCATGTAAATAGTCCTTGACTATACTTCTCCTACTGGACTTTGGCTCGACAATCTAGGGACACCTATTCATTTATGGGTTACATTTAAAGCAAAGAGAGCCTGCAAACCTCATTCAAAAGTGAGAACAGAATTAAGATTTGAAACCATGTCATCTGTGCAAGTTTTAAAGCATGAGTTAACCATTCATGCACTTATAGGACCCAGGCCACTAATATAAATAATTGAAATGGAAGAGGAGCAGAGAAATACTTTTCTACTACAGGGGCAGAATCAGTGTAAGCCTGATGAGCGAGCTGGCGGCCTGCCTCGGGATGTGCTCACAGTGGAGCATGATGGGGACCTTGGTGCACTAGACACCTTAGGCCTGTTCTAAGACAGGTACGCGCCACCCGCCTCTAGCTAGTCATTGCCACATAGGAATGTGTGACCAGTGATACCAGAACTCCTGATTTTTTCAAGTGAAAACTAAAATTTGACTATTTATGCAAAATCACCCAATTCTTGTGTATTGGCCCAGTTAATAAAACACACTGCCAACAACAACAATGAAAATCACTGTATGAAATGAATAAACTGTCTCTAAACTTGATCAAACCACAAGCCAACAATTTGCTACCTCAGAAGTAAAGGACTGAGGGATATTTATACTGAACAAGAGAAAATTCTAATGGTAACCTCCATTTTTTAAAAGGGGTATTAGGTGAGAGAGAGAATCAGTCATTCTTTCTAGATGTAGAGGCTAACATTAAATGCAGAGATTAACATTTAAGGCAGGTATCTAAGCCAGAACCTTCTAAAAGAGATGTCTGAAGATGTTGCCCAAAGGTGTTGCTTCAGTCAACCGCTGTTACTGCTGCTACTGTACTGAAAGGGACGATGCAGGTTTGACAGTGATCAGGAAAGATCTATGAAACGACAGGAACATCGTCTTATACATGTCCAAATCATGATGGACCTTCCCAAAGAAGTGTAGATGAAATACAAAAGAATTTGTAATTTATCTGAATACAGGAAAGAGAAAAATAAAATGCGATGATCAAGGAAATGGCGCTATTCCTTTCTAAGAACAAATATAAAAGATTAAGAATCTTTAGTCTGTAAATAAAAAGAAGAGGGAACATAATTAATAATCAGCTCTTAATATGCTAACATACAGTCTGCATTTCTTAAGGGGTTATGATGCTTTCCATTGCCCTGACTTTTTTGCCCTAGTCCATTGGCTCCTCTGACCCCTATGCACTTTAGGGACATATGTGGAATTTGTAATTCCATGGAAAACACTTAGGAAGCTCTGCTATAGACCATAATCTTAGAATATTTGAATTATGGGAACTCAGAGATCATCTAGTCGAACTTCTCTTTGATGAAGGGCTCTGTAGAATTCAGTGATTTTTACCTGCATCCCCGGCAGAAGCAATGAAACTAGAATGCACAAATTCAACTCTACGCCATTACTTGATGCCATATTTCCTCAGTCTTTAATCCTCAACTAGGGAGCCAGCTAAATGTCAGCCTCAAATAAACATAGAAGTAGTAGGCCACTCCTTGAGATTAAGAAAGAGAGGCACAGGAAGAGTAGTGTAAGATGGCGGAAGCACCGAGAACACCGAAAGCATTATTCATACTGACCAGATGCCCATCCTTGTCCAGCCAGGACGCCTGTCACCACAGATCTATTCAAGAGGCTTCTTGTCCAGCCTCCTGATATATCAGATATAACATAAGTAAATAATAGCACCCCTGAGCTCAGGCAGATGTAAAAGTGTTGAACAGAAAACATTGTGGTATTCATATTTCTGCTCAGTGGGAGATCAATTTACAGATGAGATGCTAAGCAGGAAATGAGCCTTCTTAAAGTGTGTTTAAGTGCTCTTCCTTTCAGCATTTCCTGTGACTAAAACCTCGGATCTCACAGGAAAAAAATATGTCCTCTTGGAAGAAGGCAAACATAGAATGTGGAGGTAGCAAAAGGTATGGCTGTACAATCACACAGGTGTGTTTATTAGCAAATTGAACAAGTACACAGCTCTTGTCAAAAGGTGTTGGAGGTAGAGAATCTTATTTATTTGTTCATTCATTAAGTATTTATTAAGCTGCTATTATGTGCCAGACCCTCTGGGTGTGTTAGAGCTGCCATAGTGGATGAAGCAGATATAGTCCCTGCTCTCATGGAGGTTTCGTTCTTGTTGGGAGGGAGGAGAGAACCATGCACAAATATAGAAAAATAAAGGATATTTGTTTAACATTTGTAATAATAATTGTTAGGGAAAAATAATGTAAAGAAAGAGTGAAGCAGGAAGTATGCAGTTTCAGAGGTGATATTTGACCAGACATCTAAACAACATAAGAGGGTCAATGAACGAATAAATGGAGAAAGAATTTCTGGGAAGAGAAAACAGTAGTTACAAAGGTATATTCTAGGAACAGCGAGGAGATTGGGGAAGTGAGCAAAAGAGAGAGTACTAACTCTTGAAAACTGATAGTTGACAAAACTGTCTTTTTAACAAATGTATTAAAAAAACTCAAAAGTTCATAATAATATCCCCAAAGCAGGACTTGAAACCCAGGATTAGAGCAGATTATAGAGAAACAAGTTTCATGGAGCAAACGTATGAAATCCAGACTTAGAATTTGTAATTCATTGTTATTACTTGCGATTATTAATGTAGCAATGGTTTCTTTATGTACCAAGAATTGTAAGTTGATATCATATATATGTGCGTATGTGATTAAAAATGCATAGAATTTTCATACAGACTATGAATATAACAATTCTTAACCAAGTCTTTAGTCTTTACAAAATTCAGGGTAAAGAATGCCTTTAGATACTTTCATTTGGAGATTCCTAAACTACCACAGCTATTGTTCCACTGCCTATTTTCATATGCAGTTGGTTTGTGGATTGATATAAATATTCTGGCAAGCTATTAGGCCTTAGTGTATAAAGAGCCTTGAAAAAATTTATGCCATTAGACACAATAATTCCACTTCTAGGAATCCATCCTAAGGAAACAAACAAATACAGACAAAGATTTATGGGCAGGGATATTCACAATAGCTCTATTTATAATAGTAAAAAATTAGAAACAGCCTAAATGTCCAACAACAGAAATTACCGTACATCCGTATGATGGCATATTTTGCAACCATTGTAAACTCTGATTTTAAAGATTTTTAATGAGAGAATTATAATGAGTCAAAATAAAATGAGAAAGCAGTTGAAAAGTTATATATGCAAAATATGCAAAAGATGTATGTGTCCACACATATCATGGAGAGCAGACAGAACGAATTTACAGCAAGCAGCTTAGAAGCAGAGGGATGGGTAATTTTTATTTCCTTTGTTCTACTTGTTTTTCAAATTTCCCACAATGAGAACCTATCATTTCTATATATGGAAAAAAATGTTTTAAAAATTATGTGAGGATTTGGTTATCCTTGGACAGCTCCCCTTTGATGAGGGAAAACTGGTTACTTCTTTTAAGTCTTCAAGTTTTCTATAGAAGATATCCTGGCAGATTTGTCTTGCTGATGTCTGGGTCCAAAAGTTGTACTTGTCTTGAGGCTAAGAATTCAGATTTTAAAAAATGCTTACATTCCAGCCAGAGTTTTCCACAGTCTGTCCCATTGTGTTTCTAGGAGATGCTCTTTGAAACAAATATTTCCTTGGTAAAATAAATTTGGGAAATGCTATGTAGTTTGTTCTTCTCTTAAAAGCCACAATGCATGTTAAGATGTTAGAATTTCCAAGATGTACTATAATATAGAGAACTGACTGAATTTGTTTACCCAGTATATACCAAACTTGATGAGAAAAAGCTTTTTTGTTTGTTTTTCCTCACATACTTTCTTTTAACATTTTTCAGAACTAGAGTTCCATGGAAAACTCTCTATGAAGTACAGAATTAGATAATTTTGAGACAGACAAATGGGTAAAGGACTGTTTTAGAAAATGGAGTACTTGGGGGAAATGTTTGCAGAATTATTAAGACAAAAGCCTTTCAAGTTCATAGTAAAAAGTACAACTATGACTTAATTCAGTATTTCCATTTTGCTTCTATTAGAAACCCAGTTCTCAGCAGGATCAAACCATATTGCCTGTTTTCTCATATGCCTGACATATAGACTGAGAATGATTCAGTTTCCTTAGGCAAATTTGATTGCAATGTCTTGGAGAAAGGAAACACAATTTAGTTATAGACCCCCTTTCTCTATGTGCCTAAATATAGTGAAAGAGCAGCATAATAAATAATTTAACATTGGTTGATAGAATGAGTGAATTTAAAAATATGTTATTCTTATTCATCATGTTGAATACACCAAGAAGAACACAAACTTCATTTTTGTTATATTTTATCACTGGAAAGGACCTTAAAGTGGTCTTCTACTACAACCCTTGTGTCTTCAGTAAGCAAAGTGTTGTTAACTTCAAGTGAAGACCAAGGAGGTTAAATGATGTGCTCAAGGTCACACAGCTATGCTTAGTCTGGATCCAAGATTTCTTGGCTCTTTGCTTCTGGAATGGAAGAAGTGGAGGTGGCTACCTGAGGTGACATGTCTGGGAGAATAAATAGCCAGCCACTAGCCCCTGGAAAACATCTCACTTTCAGTCACCCTGACAGCTTCCAAATCAGCGACTGAAGATGCAGAATTCAAACCCAGTTCTCCAATCCCCTTCTGCTCTGCTGTCCTTGGGACTAGTACTTCAAAAATGTTCAGGTTTTTAAATCAAGATTTATTCTATCCTTAATAAAGAAAAAAAAAAAAGGCTCAATCTGAGGGTGAAGTTAAGCACAGCCAGGATCTCCCCTCTGCATTTGGAAGTTACAACTATCCCTCCTTCTTGGGTCAGAGTCACACTGGAGCAGGGAACACAGCTCTCAGGACTCCTCAGACCCTCCTTTTTTGGCAACTTACAATTTCTAACCAGAAATCTCCCTCCTGCCTTCTTCATCAGGATGCCTCAATGATAACTTGAATGGTGTTGACCTAAAACAAACAGACTGCCAGTTATCACTCCAGCAAAAAATAGGTTTAGTCAGGATCAACAAAGAATTGCAATTCAGGGTGCGCAACCATGGCCAGTCTTGGGCAAAGTCCCCCAACAGCCAGGAGATGAGAACACTTTTAAAGAGGGAAAAAGGAAGTTGGGAGGGTTCTAGTAAACAGAGAGTCCATTGGAGGAATTGAGAGTTAGAAGAATAGTGGCTTTTCAATGGCTGAGTTGCAACAGTCTCTCATTGGCTGAGCTCTTGCCAGGCAAGAAGAGAAAGTTTTTCCTTTCCCTGTTGGGCTCTGCTATCTCATGGGGCATGAGAGCTCCCCCTTCTGGCCTAGGAACTCTATTTTCATTGAATTTGTTTATTAATTTTTACAATGGGTTTAGACTCTACCCCAAATAGGGACAGCTGTTGTCTTCAAGCTGCTACTCCCTCCAAACCTTCCAAAAATTCCTAAGGTAGGAAATATAAAAAGCCAAATACTACTTAACATTGGGGAGAGGAAAAATACAGGGAGAATATGCAAAACAAAATAGTAATAATAACAATGACAGTAATCACTGTAGCTACCCTTTACTGAGGGCCTTTGGTCAATCACCTCAGTAAACACTCTTTCACTATTTTAAGTGATCATACCTTATAAGGTAGATCTTATAGATGACAAAAATGAGGCTTACAGAGGTAATAAATATCCAGCCCTACCTAAGCCACACAGCTAGTGAAATGGCAGTTGCTGGAGGTTGAAGTCCACCTACCTCCTCCCCGCTACGCCCACACACTTAGTATCTGCGTGACTCACTTCCAGGACTTCAGAATGGGACTCTCTCCTCAAAAGGTAAGGTGGCAGTGTATTTCATATCAATAGAATTGGTTAGTTCTTAAATTAATGGCATCAGTCGAGCCAGGTATCAGAGGTCTAGTACCTGTGCAGGCCTGTTGATTTTTTCTCCTCTGGCCAAGATTGGGTATCTAAGTCAGTTAGTCAGTTAGCCACCATTTAAAATGTGCTATTAAGAGATTAGACTGCAAAACACTGTAGATGGCTTTGTGAAATCCGTCAAAACTATACAGAAAAACTACCTAAGGTGAACGTACTGCTATTTTTGGTCAATGCCATCATCTTTGCATGAGCAGGACAGGGTTATATAAAACCTTGAAGTTAACTCCATCGCTAAGGAACTTAGTGGAACAGTTTGTTTCTTATGGTTATCTGTCCAGTTTGGGAAAACACCAGTTATTGCATTTCACCAAATATGGTTACAAGCACCAAGCATACGACAATTAGATGCTGATTTGCCCACCGAAGGAAATGGGATGATTTCTTAAAATTTCCACTAACAAATATGTAGGAAATAGGCTTTTTTCCCCCTTTATTTCCATGAATATTAAATCAGTGTTGGAAATAAATATATTTGTTTCAGCATAAGATTAGTTTAAAAGGTCCATATGAAGAGTTTTGGAGTCTTATGAGGCAAATGAGAAATAGGAATTTTCTCTATTTATTCATGTAGAAATAAAACGTGAATTGGTTAACTGCCTGAAAATTATACTTGTTTTCAAAATAAATAAAAAGTCTTACCTGATATTACATGGAATGTCATTGACACTGATCATATAGTACATAATATTTCTTCTCAAACTTTTTAAAATTTTATATTTGATTGTAAGAATCTGCACAAATATAATGCAAGGTACCTTGACATTGTAAACACTTTGCAGCATTTAACTTGAGAATACTTTAGCTTAAAATACTAGTTTGCAAAGTATTGATACTTAGTTGAAATAATAGTAAACCTTGAAGGAAACCATGGACATAGGTTCAGAACCAGGCTCTTTCTTTCTCGAAATTAGTGAGTGATATTGATTTCCACTCAGCCATTGGCCATGCACAGCCTCTAATGACATCTTTGCAGCTGTTGTAATCTAGTAGTCCAACAAGCCATGACTTTCAAATACTTTACCAAATTGCTGTTCCATTTGAGCATCTCTTTTTTTAATTAAAAGGTTTCATTGAAAATGAAGAATGGATTTGTGTGTGTGCGCACAATGTTGAAAGGAAAAAGGAAAAGGATTAAGCACAGAACACCCCAAGCACAATTCATCAGATGACAAAGTTTTTGCCAAGTGCATGAGAACCCAGTGCTTTTCTCTGCTAAATCTAAATCAACGTTTGTCAGAGGCTATTCTTTCAGATATTGTACTTCTCATCCCCACCTTAACGGATTTTTTTCCTTTAAACAACATTCCTATGTAGCCACTGTTTCAATAGTCAGGAAGAGCCTGCCTCAGAAGGTACAAGAGCATCGTAGTGCTGGGTTAACATTGGCACTTCATCCCTTAACTCCGTCCACTGAGCCCTTCTAACCGCCCTTAACTTTGAATTTCCTGGCTTTTGTCACTTTAAACCAGATCCTTCATGTTCCGTAGATGTGAGCCCCCCCTCTCACCTTTGGGGTAAGGAGTAGGGTAAAGAATCTAACGTTATTTTTAACTGAACTATCTTGTTAACCTTAGGGGACATCCCTCGAGCTGAAACCCATTCAAGTAATAATAGCTCAGCAACTCATTCCCTGCAGACTGGCTCTGAGGAGTCCGTCTGGAACAGCTCTTTAAAAGCACCGTCTGCCCGGCCCTTTTCTTTTGGTTTCTGTGGAATTTTTCTCAGTAACAATTTTTAGCTGAGGGGGTTACCGACGACGATTGTAAATGGAGGATGGTGTGGGAGTGGGGGCGGCTGCTTGCTGCACTCATTAAACAAAGCCCCCTTGTGTAAGCTGTGCCCCCCCCCATGCCCACCCCCCAGCTTGGCGCAAAGGGGCACACAGTTCTGGAGTCGACAGGGACGGAGATTTTAAAATACAGTGAAAAGTAATGCCCCTTTGTAGAGGATCCTCGCCTTGCCAGCCCTTTACTTTTAAATTTCGTGTGCTGAGCCACCTTCCACGTGCTGTCATTCTCACAGAGGGCAGGGCAGCCTGTGATTACCAGCCTCCCAGGATTCTAGTCAGTTGCCCGGACAGTATTTCAAATGGATGCTTGTTCTGTGCCTGAGCACATCAAGCCCGCAATCTGGTGCCACTTTCGTCTTTAGGGGGAAGGCTGAATTGTTCCTGCCTCTTGAGAGGCGCACAAGCTTGCAAATGGAAAACACCAAAGCCAGCTTCCCAGCCCTGTGTGTGCAAACAGCAGAGAGCATGTAGTCCAGATCCGATCCAAAAGACTTGTCAAAGGAAAGAGAAATGCACAAACATGTCTCTGCTTTGTCCTCTGAATTTTAAAAGCATCGAATGTTACAGAGCTCACGTGAACCTTATTTAAAGCACAGCCATCCACAAAGTATTCCCTTTACGGTTTTAGTGGCTGTCCTCTTTCCTTGCTGTTCACGACTGTGATTATTTTATAAGCCCTTTTGTAGCTTGGTTTATTTGACTTAACCTTTTAAATGTAGCTTTGTTTCTGACAATACAGGAGGTATAATGCCAAAGGAAAACTCTGCATGAGAGGTTGATGCAGGAGGCAGGCGCGTGATGTGAAATAAGATGTCTTGGGAAGACAGTCAACTTATTTGGTAGTTTCTCAATTTTTCCAATGTGACTATCTATAAAGCCTAATGCCAAGTTTTGATTCCTAGCTTTTATGAGATTGCAGAGGTACAAAACTAATCCTTGGCTAGGTGTTCCCTTTTTTTATTTTTATGAAAAATGCAGGCATGAAAAACAAGGTGCAGCATCCGTTTTCAATTAAAAAAATAAAAATTTAAAACTGCTCCCTCTGGGCCTGGTTTGGAGCCAGGTGAGGGAATGGAATGGGTGTGGTCACTAAGAAAGTAATAAGATGAAAATACCCTTCTGTTTCAAGTTACTTTATATTTCAGGGGGCCCCCACCCCATTTCAATAAAGGAAAGGAAGTTACACTGTGCTATCGTTTTATTTCAAATGTTTTTTCTTTAAAAATTCATTTACTTTGAAATTTTACTAATTCCCAAGGACACTAGATTTGATCTCTGTTTTCTCTGTCATCTCTGATTTCTGTTCAATCCCACAGGGGTAAATATTTGACATGCAGCCATTCCCAGGGGTGGCAGACCAATGTACTAAACACAGAGTTGTTTCACTTCACCGAGAGATGAAGTCAGGCTCCAGGGGATAAACAGCCGTCCATAAATAACCTCTCAGAAATAGCCTAAGGAACATGTCCTGCAAAGAAAATCCTGGCTCAGTACATTCTATTTTGTTTATTTTGCATAAAAGTTTTCTTTGTCTAGATCCGTACCAGCATAAAAGCACTTTCAGAAAAACATGCACTTAAAACAAAACCAATGGGGAAAAAAAAAAAAGAGGTTCCACCTGAAAGAAAATTGACTGTCCCCTTTGAAATGCCAAGAGAAAACCAGCTTACCTGACATTCTAATGACTAAAGAGGAGTGAGAAAAGGAAAAGGACATGGAGGGAATTCCATGCTAAGTCTTAATGTTCATAGCCTCTGCCTGAAGCCTAGGCTCTGTAGGCTACAGATAAAAGCATTTCCAATATCCCACTTCTACAGACAAATCTAACTGTTGACAGTAATGACACATGCTTTAAGACTTTAACATCTGGCCAAGATAAAACTGACCCATCAGTTCTGTGAGGTAGCCTGAGTTTCTTTTTGATAACCTGGAGGAAATTTACTAATTTAAAATGTTCTTTGAGGACTTCGGTCTGCTTTTAGTGAGATGGATTAAAGCCAAGGGCCGGGGTGGTGGGAAAGTGTCAGATGAATCTGTACTATGTATTGTATTGGCTTTGAGCATTGTCATTTAGCTCGGTTTCAATTTTAACACCTAAAGAAGTGATCCACTTTATATATTTGAATGACTTATGTATATATACTTAGCCAAATGCACAGGATTTATAAAAATAGCATGAACTTCAAAGACCCCCCTAAGGGGTCAATTAGTAAGTGCAATTTTTATATTAACAATTACCTCCTAACTTTTCAAGAGTCAAGTACTTGGATTCTCATGAATTTCAGTAATTTTCCTTCTCATTTCTTTGGTTTCTGTCTCTTTCATTTTTATTATCACCACCCTAGGTCACATTCTTACCATTTCAGAAATGTATCGTTAAAAGAGCCTCTGAACTGGCTTGACTGCCTTCAAGCTCTATGTCCCCATCTTCACCTCTGGATTAATTATCTTAAAACCATGCTTTGCATCATGAATTCATCCTGCTCAGAATTTGTGTTGGCACCCCACTTCCCAAAGGAGAAAGTTCAAACTCTAACTTTCCTCTGCCATTCTAATTTCATGTCTACTTACTTCTCTAACCAAACTCGATATGAGCTATCTTTTAAAATCTTTCATGTTCCATTGCCTTCACTTTTATTTACACAATGTCCCTGCTTGGAATGTCCCTTCTTCAATTTGATATCTGAAGGTCTAATTTAGCCCAATCTTCTTCCCCAATGATCTCTACTTTGATGTGCTGTGAAATAATAACCACTTAATTTGGATTATTGGTCTATTTTGCTTACATAACTCATAACCCTAAATTGATTGTAAATTTCTTGAGAACAAGAACTGGGTCTTGCAAAATCTTTTTATTCCCCAAGTAGTGTTTGTCCGCAATTTGCCTGAAGAAACAATTCCTTCTTTAGGAATGTCTGAACTGTTTTATTAATATAGGGTTATCAAGAGGAACACTCCTGTGTTGAGATAATTTCAGTTTCCTAAAGAGCAAGGTCATTCTCAGCTTTCTCCACTCTAAAGAATCTATTTATCCAAGAAAGAGTTCTTACTAAGGATATCTGTCACATGAAGAACCCAACAGGGAAAGAGCCTGTATAGCGGACAGCTGGCTTCAACAAATTAGCCCTATTATATAGCCCAGATTGTCTAGATTCTACTATTAGTTTCCTTTTGCTATCTTCAAGCCTTTAGTAAAGTTACATTGAATGCTATAGCCATGTGTTAAATGAGCTATGGGAAATTAAAGGAATGGTCATCTGTCCAGTGTTAAAGGGAGAGTTTTTCCCATTTGTGGCTGATGTGGTGGTAGAAACAGTGGATGGAGAGACAGATCAATCCGAGAAGTATGGTGTCCAGACCTCCTCTGCAGTGGGAGGCGTCAAAATTAAGAATTTTAGGGTTTACATTATTTTTAATTTTATTAAGAACAGCATTTTCTTTTAAAATTCTTATTAAAAGATGTATAATATTGCAGACATAAACAGACATTATTATTATTCAAATACTGATTCAAATGAAGCAGGTTTAAAAATCTAAGACCTACAATATAGACACATAGATAATTTCATTTTCTAAATAATAATATAATAATAAGCTCCAATTTCTCCCTAGTTATGGAAAGAAGTTTTAACTTTCCTCATTAAGTAGTTAGTCACTTTTGGTTTAAGTTTCAATTAAGACTTTTCGAATTTAAATCAGCTTTTTGAAGTAAATACTCAGTTCAGATTTTTCTGCCTATCTTTTCTTTTCCTTTCTCTTTAGGCAGCATCTGGGCACAGAATAAATCTCCTTAACATCTTAGACTTGAGGGGATGAGGTGCATCACTGGTCTGTGATTCTTTACCTCACATCATATAAAAAATTAACTCAAAAAATAGTCCCAAAATGTAAGTGCCTAAACTAAAAAGAAAATCTAAAAACATAAGAGAAAATCTTTCTGCTTTGGGGTTAGGCAGAGATTTTTTTTTTAAATAAATTTACTTATTTATTTACTTTTTTGGCTGCTTTGGGTCTTTGTTGCTGTAAGCAGGCTTTTCATTGTGGTGGCTTCTCTTGTTGCAGATCACAAGCTCTAGGCGCGTAGGCCTCAGTAGTTGCAGTGCATCGGCTCAGTAGTTGAGCCTTCGCTCTAGAGGTAGTGGTGCAATGGCTTAGTTGCTCCTCAGCATGCGGAATCTTCCTAGACCAGGGATCGAGCTGTGTCCCCTGCATTGGCAGGTGGATTCTTAACCACTGTTACCACCAAGGAAGTCCCTAGGCAGAGATTTCTTAGCAAGGGCATAAAATGCAGAAACTATTAAATCAATATTAAATTTTATCAAAATACAAAACTCTGCAAAAGACACTGTTAGGAACATAAATAGACAAGTCATAGACTGGGAGATAATATATGCAAAATACTTATCTTATGAAGACCTGTATCCTGAATACATAAAGACTTGTTACAACTAAATAATAATAAAAAAATAATTAAAAAAATAAATGATGTGAAAAAACAATTTACCAAATAAGTGATACAGATGTCAAATAAACATATAAAAAGATGCCCAACATCATTAGTCATCAGGAAAATCAAACTTAAAACCACAATGAGATACCACTTTTAAGAATGGTTAAAATCAATGAAAGGCAGTACCAAGTGCTGTGAGCATGTTGGGAATGCACTATGGTACAGCTGCTCTGGAAACAGTTTATAATTTCTTAAAAAGGAGGTAGTTTCTTGAAAGGGAGGAGAGGCTGCCAGTGTTTCCCCACGTCTCCATTCTCCAGTGCTCCCATAGTCACAGTTGGAAGCAGCAATAGGCTTGGTTAGAAGACCACATTCTGCAGTCTCCCTTACTAGCTAACCATGGGGCTGACTTCTTGTCTGTGAAATATAAACAGAGTTGTTGGACAGGAATTCAAAGGAAACTCTTTAAATCATAGTGTTCAACAGAAATAGAAGGCAAACCACAAAGGAGAGCCACATATGTAATTTACATTTTTCTAGTAGCTACATTTAAAAAATTAGAAGAAACAGTTGAAATTAATGGTATACTTCAACCCAATATATCCAAAATATTATCATTTTAACACAAAACTAACAAAACAATTATCAATGAGATAATTTACATCCTTTTTCTTCTTTGTAGGAAGTCTTCAAATTTTGGTGCATATTTTATACTTTCAGAACATCTTGGTTCAGACTAGCCACATTTCAAATGCTCGGTAGCCACAAGTAGCTGGTGGTTTCTATATTAGCACAGTTTTAGATAAATAAACATTTTTTGCCCTTCTGCTTCTCTTCCTTCTACTGAGATGCAATATATCTGTGTTGGCTGGAATTTCACCACCTCTCCTAGATTAATGAATCTTCCTTAAAGTTGCAAATTATGGAACAGAAAGATAAAAGAAATCTTGTTCTAGACCCTATGCAAGTCCCTTACCAGCCATGGGCTGCCAAACTCTGGACTTCTTTTACATGGCTATAGTCATATCAGACAGCATAAAGCATGGTAAAAGTTATTCTTCATGATAAAGAGGGCCACTAGATAATAACAGAATATAGAAGACAGTATATTATATCAGTTAAAAGTACAATTTTAGGAGCAAATATCCAGGTGCAGATCATGACATTGATTGCTGTGTACTGATGTGTGGTTTGGGGTAAGTTATTTAAGCTCTCCAAAGTTGAAATCTTGCCTTAACTATATAATGGAGGTAATAATGTAGGATAAACTTTCTCCTAAAGTTATTGTAAGGACTAAAAAAGTTAATATATGTAAGATAGTTTATGTATATCAGATAATAAGTTCAGAGTCAGCTGTTATTCATTAGGAAAATATAATGATTCTGAACTTATATACACCTGAGTGTAAGCTCCAGCTATATAAAGCAAAATTAACAAAATTGCACAGGGTGGTGGATAAGTCTACAGTCCTAGTTCAAGAGTTTGACACATTTCCCTATAACTGACAAATAGAACAGATCAGAAAGTGAAAAAGATTTGAATAAATGAATATGATTAACATGCCTTGGATAAACTTCAAATTTGGTGACCCTCACATTTGAATCTGAACTTCCTGAAAACTCTTACAAATATGAAAACATATCAGTCTGAATGATTTTTATTATTGGGAAAAGGAGAATGCTATTTCATTAGGTTTACCATTTTACTTGTATCTGAAGAATTATGGTGGGTGAAATATCTCTGTGTTCTACTTACTCATTTCCTTCCATTATGTTCACACACTAAATATATAAAATATATATTTTAATTTGACATAAATCATTAATTTCATGATTTATCTATTACATAAATATGATATTTCTGGTTGCAAACTCTTTAACTCACTTTGTATATCCCTTAGCCAAACAGCATGAGCAAATGAGTGGATAATGCTTTCTTTGGAGGCTGATGAATGTTCCCTCCGGTGGGAAATTTCTAGCACAGCTTTTTTTTTCATCCTGTGGGTAGCTATTTCCTCAGACTGTCTCCTAGTGAGACACAGCAGGTGGAAATAAACCCAAACTTCCTAAATGTTAAAGCCCTTGCCATGATTCCTGTTTATAATATCGCCTTTAAAGTTTGAGTGTTTTTTCCTCCAACGTTTGACTATCTTTTAAAACATAACCATTTGTTTGTCTGTTTGTTTCAATGAGATAATTTTCATCGTTTGTGAAGAATCACATTGAACAGGATTTGTTATTTTTTTAAAAAATATAAGCATTGGCTAACTATTGGACTAGAGTCAGAGAGATGGAAAAAGAAACAAGATTCAGCTCAAAATTACTAAACAATCTCAATGGTACAGGAACTCCAGGCAACTAAAATACCCTCTGGAGAGTAACATTTCATACATAGGAAGAAGTTATTTACTTCATGCAAGAAAGTACTTTGCTCCAAAGAGGGGCCCTGGCTCACCATAATATTGGGTTTGGCCTATCATGGGACTAGACTTAAAATATTTTATGTTCTCAATTTATTTTCTCTCACATCTGGATTAAGGATAATTTTTCTAGACCCGAATGGTGGAAAATTTCTCTTGTCAAATATATATGCCATATACTTGACTGTAAACATATTGGCCTCATTGCAAAACTTACCACTGGGAAAGCTGATTATTCAAGGTGTGGGTCCAAAGTAGAATTTCCCCACCTTTATGTAAACCACAAACACATATCTCTGGGAACTTAAAGTCTTGAACTCCATTGCCTGGCAAAGAGTCATTTCCTGCTGCGCCCTCCCATGGGGAGGCTCAGGCCTTTGGCTGGGGGCTGTTTCCACAGGCTGGAATCTTTTTTTCCTGGTTGTGGAGGTCCCCTTAAACACAGGGGAATTGTGGTGACCCTTTGAGGTTGCGGAGGGAATTATTTGAGTGCCTCCTTTCAGTTTCACTCATAGCCCTGAGCCTTGCTGGAACAGGGAGCCCATTCTCTTGCTAAGGGCTTCTTTGGCAGCGCCTCAAGGGCAGCTCTTGGTGGACTGCCTCCCGTCTATACCCCCACGTTTGCTGGAGCCAGGAAAGCAGAAGAGAGGGATTCCCTTTCAGCTCGGTGCCAGGTGCTTTTACAGTTCTGCCTTGTTTTTGTTTTTCCTATCAGGTAAAAATTAGAAGCTTTTATTGTCTCAAAGTATGGACCAAGTATTATTGATTTTCACAGTCTTTTGCTTAACAGAGGATCTAGTACATAGTATTATCTAATGAATACATGTTACACAATACATAAAGTTTCATTCCATATATGATACAATTGAAATCTATCTTTAACAAGCATTCATACTTGCTATCTTCTTCTTCACTATCTTTTTTTTAATAAAAGCTATATTATTGGCAATATGCATATTACCAAAACAGAAATAATATAGCTTTTCTTTTTCTTTACTCTGAAAATAATCATACTTTCTCCTGGGATATGTGTGAAGGGAGGGGACAGGTATGCAAATATATAATCATAACGGTATGTATATGCTATTGTAGCTCAGAGAAATAGTAAAACGTGACTGTTATGCCTTACAACAGTTGTATAGGGCAGGTGATATTTGATGTGGCTCTGGAAGGGTAAGTTGAATTACAAGAAGGAGAAAAGTACCCTTTCTAGGAAGTGGAGACAGTATGTGAAAAAAAAACAGAGACCAAAAATAGCCTGGAATATTTGAGAAGTGGCTAGTACTTTGGTATGAATAGGAGGCAGGTTTCCATGCATGGTGTGATGCTAAGTGAGTCTGGAAAGGAAAATATTATCCAGGTGATAATGTATATTAGATGAAACATTAAGGCTTTGGGGCTTTGTTATTTAGGCACAAGCAGAGGAGTAATAAGAACTTTTATTGATCACTTACCATATGCCACACATTGTTATAAGTGCTCTAGATACATTTACTCATATACTCCTCACTATATCCATGTGAAGGAAGGTCTACAGTGATTTCCACTTTACAGATGACCCTGAGCAAGCCATCAGTTTCCTCATATCTTCAAATTAATCTATAGTTCCAACACAGTCCCACTCAAAACCTTGGCAGGCTTTTTATTTTTTATTTTTTTGGTAGAGATTGACAAGCTGATTTTAAATTCACACAGAAATATAAAGGTTGTAGCATAGACAAAAGAACGTTTAAAAAGAAAAACAAGGCAGGAGGAGTCACACTACTTAATTTCATAATTTATTGTGAAGCTACAATAGTAAAAGCACATGAAAAGATGCTCAACATCACTAATCATTAGAGAAATGCAAGTCAAAGCCACAATGAGGTATCACCTCACACCAATCAGAATGGCCATCATCAAAAAATCTAGAAACAATAAATGCTGGAGAGGCTGTGGAGAAAAGGGAACCCTCCTACACTGTTGGTGGGAATGTAAGTTGGTACAGCCACTATGGAAAGCAGGTTGGAGGTTCCTTAAAAAACTAAAAATAGAGCTACCATATGACTCAACAATCCCACTACTGGGCATATACCCAGAGAAAACCATAATCCGAAAAGAAACATGTACCACAATGTTCATTGCAGCACTATTTACAATAGCCAGGACATGGAAGCAACCTAAATGCCCATCAACAGATGAATGGATAAAGAAGATGTGGCATATATATACAATGGAATATTACTCAGCCATAAAAAGGAATGAAATTGAGTTATATGTAGTGAGGTGGATGGACCTAGAGTCTGTCATACAGAGCAAAGTAAGCCAGAAAGAGAAAAACAAATACCGTATGCTAACTCATATGTATGGAATCTAAAAAAATGGTATTGATAAACCCAGTGACAGGGCAAGAATAAAGATGCAGTTTAGAGAATGGACTTGAGGACACGGGGTGAGGGGTGAAGGGGAAGCTGGCACAAAGTGAGAGAATCGTATTGACATATATACACTACCAAATATAAAACAGATAGCTAGTAGGAAACTGCTGCATAAAATAGGGAGATCAACTAGATGATGGGCGATGACTTAGAGAGATGGGATAGGGAGGGCAGGAGGGAGTTGTGGGAGGGAGTGGTTATGGAGATATACGTATAAATACAGCTGATTCACTTTGTTGTACAGCAAAAACTGGCACAACAATGTAAAGCAATTATATTCCAATAAAGAGCTTTAAAATGAAAAAAAGTATGTGGAGAGAAATTAAAAAAAAATAGTAAAGGCAGTGTGATAGCTGCATTAAGATTGAAAAGTATGAGTCCAAAAACAAAGCCAAAAACCTAGTTTTTTGTTTGTTTACTTGTTTTTGTTTTTTAACAAATATGCAATGGCTACACAGTGCGAAAAGGATAGTATTTTCAACAAATGATGCTGGAACAGGTGGATATCCAAAAGCTGAAAGAAAAGACCTTGATCCACATCTCACACCGTATAAAATATTAAATAAAATGGATCATACACCTACATCGTTTTAAACCAAAAACTATAAAACTTCTAGCAGAAAACATAGTAGAAAACGTTTGTGACCCCAGGTTCGACAAAGATTTCTTAGATATGACACCAAAAGTCTGATCCATAAAAGAAAATATAATAAACTGGAGTTCATCAAAATTAAAAACTTCTCTTGAAAAAATACACTAAAATAATACAAACATAAACCACAGGCTGGGAGAACATATTTGCAGAGCATGTATCTGATAAAGGACTTATATACAGAATATATAAAGAATTCTAAAACTCAGTAATAAACAGCCCAATAAAAAGATTGCAAAAGAGTTAAAGAGACACTTGACCAGAGAAGATATACCAATGGTAAATAATCACGTGAAAAGATGCTCAACATCAGTAGTCATTAAGAAAATGCAAATTAAAATCAAAAACGAAATACTGTTACATGCTTATTAGGATGTCTTAAACTAAAATGTCTGACCATATCAAGTGCTGTCAAGGTCGTGGAGCTACTGAAACTTTCAAACTGCTGCTGGGAATGAAAATGGGACAGCTATGTTGGTTAATATTTTGGTGGTTGCTAAAGAGAAGTGGCCTCATGGGCAGTGCCTGAAGCAAACTGGTTTCTTTAAGGTTCTTAGGCAGAATCTTGACTTCTGTTATTTGATGTTGGATGACCCCTACTTTCTAGCATTACTTTCAGCGAAGGCCAGTCTCTAGAAACTGGCTAAGATCCAAAATTGCCAGTTATGTCACCCAGCACCTTTCATAGGGGCAAGGTAATTCCAAAGTAGAAGGTTTGGATCTCATGGTGAAGGTCAAAGTTTTCTTCAAATGTTGTGTGCAGAGCACAGAGGAAGAATGATGGTTCTAGGATGTACTCAGTTAGCCACATACATGCCTACAACCGTGACAGCCCTTAGCCGCCATTTGTTTACAAAACTGGCTTCAGAGAATGCCACTCATGGACCAAAGCCTGCATGCTCCTTTCTTCCTCATGACAATACAAAGAATAGGCCATCAGTTCTGTGTCTCTCAACTTTTAAGGCAGAGTTTCCAACCTAAGCACTATGGACATTGTGGGCCAGGTGATTCTTTGTTTGGGGGAGAGTCCTGTGCATTGTAGAATGGTTACCTAAACTCCTAGCCTCTACCCACTAGATTCCAGTACCACTACTCCCCCCCAAGTTGTGGCAACCGAATTGTTTCCAGACACTGCCACATGTCCCCTAGGGGACAAAAATCAGACCCAGTTGAGAACCACGACATTAAGGTAAATTTAATTCAGGGTCCTCATCTGTTTCATAGATCTTTATAATCTCAATCTCAAAGAGATAAGATTGAGATTTTATTGGGCCTCTCTCCTTATTCAGATTTACCTGTTTCCTCCCCAGCAGGTTATAGAACAGAACAAAGGCCTTATTTACTAAGTCAAACAAAAGGTCACATACATTTTTTTCCCCAGGGCCAACAACTTGCTTCCCTTACATGTGTAAAACTAGGAAGGGTCAGTTAATATCTGCTCCAAATTGATGACCTTAACCCCGAACACACAGTTGCTTCTTGTAGGATAAAAAGAAAAAGAAAAGAAACTCTGGTAGGGCATCTCATTTCACTACAATTTTATTGAATATCATATTCCAATTAGCATTTTTTCTAATTCCGCCCATTATAAGTGAATCACACAGAGGCTGTATCTTTCTTTTTTATGTTTAAATATTGTGCAGTGGGAGGTGGAACACACTTTCCAATTTTAATAACTAGTGAGGGAAGTATGCGGGCCCCTGCAGTGATTCTGCAAATAGATTGCCCAATATCTCCTACAGAACTTGAGGAAGGAGAGGTAAGTAAACATAAGGTAGTCTTTCTGTGTTTCTTGAAACCAATTTTGAGAGAACAAAGGTAGTAATTAGGATTCATTTTCTCTCCTCCTCAAGACCCTCTGCTGAGCAAGCCTTTGCAAGAGACAGCATTTTTCATCAGTGATTGATTGCACCCACAGCTTTCAGGCAGGAGAATATTCTTAGTGACCTCTGCAGACTGGAGGTACTGAGTTATGTTTCAAAAGCGTGACAGTGTTAAGATGTCTAAGCTTGGGACGTTTCAAGACCAACATTGCCATGAATTGGTGGTGATTTCAAAATGCAGATTAGTTCTGATGATGAATTGGAAGCTACAGGAAGAAATTATGGAGGGACAGTAGTTCTGAGTTAAGAATAGTCTTTTGATTCTGGTTTTTTTTGTTTTGTCTTTTTTTTTTTTTTTTTTTTTAAATCAACCAAGCTTCTTTCATTGTCTGAAATCTTCTTTAAAGTGGCTGCATTGGATTTTCCCTGAGTTTCCCAAGTTCTGTCCTTGACCCCACATCTTTTCTCTCCATCTCTGTTTTCCCTTGGTGTTACCGTATATTCCCATCTCTTAAAATATTTAACCCTTATATGCATGATCCAAAATCTATCTCTTTGGAAACCAGACTGTGCCTTTAACTACTTACTGTATGCTCCCTCGAGTGTTAGATACTTGAAACTCAACACGCCTGAAGCTAACTGAACATATCGCCTTCCAAATATCTTCCTCTTTGTGAATGTCATTGTCTGCTAGTCATCTATGCCCCAAACCAAGGACTCATCCCCTTTTCCTTACACTATCAGGAACCATATTTCCTCATGTTGCCAGGGACCATATGTCATCATCCAATCAGGAACAATGTTCTGTGGATTCTATTTCCTAAATATCTTTTCAAAGTTTCCATCTCCATCCCATTGCCACCTCACCCCCAGCAGCATCCCTTTCCTGGATTTTGCAGTGGTATCTAAATTGGCCTTTCTGCCACAACTGTCTAATCTTTTTTCATCCTTTGCATTGCTACAGAAATTACCTTTCTAAATGAAACCCTATCTGATTGTGCCCTTGCCCTGCTTTAATATTTAATGTTTCCTTTGACCACCAATCTAGTCCTTGCCACCCATGTATTGTTGATGAAGCTTTTACTGGCTTGAAAGAAACTCTCTTGCCAACAGTATTTCATCTTGAAACACACAGGGTGGGTTCTCTCTCTCTTCTCTATATTGCCAACAACATAACAACTCTTTTACTTTTTTTATGTTATCACCTAAGCTTCATTTATTTTATTTAATGAAAATTTACCATATACCATGTGCTCTCCTAAGCACTTTGGAAATACTAACTCACTTAAGCTTGAAACAACCTAAAAGAAATTTTCCCAAAACTAAGTTGAAATATTTATGAGTGGCACTGCATAGAGACACCCACAAAAACATTTTTACTACCAAATATTATCCATCACCTAAGCAAGAGTTCTTAGAACCCTGAGAGGTTGGGATGATGTCAGGACTTAATCTTGGGATTCAAAATTTCTGCTGTTACTATACTCTCATTCCCTTTTTCCATCTGGCAGGCTTTTGCTTATCAACTGTATATTCAAGATACTGAACTCAGTGGATTATAAACATAAATCAGGCATATATTTTCTAAACATTGCTTTAAAAATAAGGTGGCATGTGATTTGGGGCTTGTAATTTAACCTGTCTGTGCCTTCATTTCCCTTCTGAAAGAACAAATCATGTTACCTATCTCGTAGAGTTGTTTTAAAGCTTGAATGTGTTAATACATATAAAATGTCTAAAGCAGTACCTGGCACATAGTAAGCACTCAATAAAAGTTGGCCATAATGTTTATGCTCCTGTCTCCCTCTCTACACCACAAGCTCGTTGACTCCCAAGAGCTTCAGTATTGTCTGGCACATATTAGGTACCTCCAAATATTGGTATAATAATGGATAAAAAGTCATCAAAATAAGGATTCTTGGAATTAAACAGAACTGAAGTTGATTTGAACACATAATACCTTTTACCCTGAGGATTTCAAAATGCATTCAGACAATACTTGATTCTTTAAGGAGGCAATGACTGTAGACAGTATCTCCATGACAGAGAGTATAATATACCTAGATTCAATCATAGATTAAATTTAATGGGACTAATGGAAGAATTTGAAATAGCTACTTCATTGGCAGACAGTGAGAATTCTGAATACTTTAAGATGGCAGAATTGGCCTTTGTATATTTCCTTGACTGATTTTATCCCAGACATTTTTTAAAAGAATGGCAATGGAATAGACTTTAAAGATAATAATTGCACAGAGCTCTGCAGGATTTTATAAGATGCTTTTTGATCAGGTGCTTTGGAAAGCAGGTAGATCATGTTACCTACTTCCCACAGGCATTTCCCAGGTACTCAAATGGCATCAGAGCCCAGCTGCATCACAATAGAAAAACAACAACAACAACACAACAATAGGGTTGTTTTTTTTCCCCCACTGCATTTTAACAAATAAACAGAGCTGCTGGGTGGGAATGGTTTAATTTGTCATCACCTCCATCACTGTTTCTCTGAAGGTCATGAAAACAAAACCAAAATTAAAAAGGAAAAGTGAAATCAATCATAGTTATCTTTCCAAATAGTCAAATATTAGCAATTTGTAGACTAAACATCTAGATGATGGTTAAATTTTTCCCCACTTTTTATCCACATTTCTACCCAAAGATTGGACCCTGTATGGAAAAGCTTAACCATTAGCCTATGAAAGCTGAATCAACAGAGTTAATCATCACAGAAAGTATAGTTACTTATTGAATTAGAGGTGGTCATGGGAGGAGAAAATGAGGAAAACTTAGCCAAAGTCAATGGTTTTGTGGTTAGATTTTTCTGGATTTATACTAATGAAAAAAAAATGTGCTTCTGTCCAGAAGATCAATTCCAAAACAAATAAAAACACTGTCGCACTAGCCTTAAAGAGATGCCCTCACTTTCAATAAGGGCCTGGGAGGAGGAAGGTCCTTGGAGAATTATCTACGAGTGGATGACATACAATTTTGTTTGCTAAACATTCTTGACCTTACGTCCTCTATAAAAATAGTTTCTTTCAGTGCAGCTGAGAAAGCTGTGATTTTGCTGTCTCGTCAGTCTAGGCTGGCCTCCTTCATCATGATGAAGATGAGTGTGATTTTATAAAAAAAGAAAAAAAGAAAAAAAGGTGGCAAGTTTGTCCATCTCTTATTCTAATGACTCAAATACACTGCTTCCTCCTGTCCCCATTTAGAATCCTCAACCAAGTGAGCACATCATATGATTCAAGCTCAAAGTTTTTGAGAGGGTCTGAGGCCCAGAGTATAAAATATTTCTCTGTTCCTGTCTTGTATGACCCCCTTTCCCTACCCCTGACTTATTAGGTTCCACACTGCCAGGGAGCCCTGTGGTATCAGGCCGAACATTTTGATGTAATCCCACCACTGTTGCTGTAGCTATCTAAGCTGGAGGATTTATTAGTTGTGAACGTTCATTTTTGTTTTTTCTGGTCTGGTGCCAGTAAATAAGTCACCCAAACCATGGCTGAGTGTCATTTGATAGGAAAAGGCTGGGATCACAAGGAAGCCTTCTGTCTTTCAACCAAAAAAAAAAACAAAACAAAACAAAAAACTGCTGAGGTAAGCAGTGTCAAGTCCAGCTGCATCAACATGATGGTGGTAAGACAAATGTGAGCTTTCACTGCTGGATATGGGGCTAGAGGACAACCAGCCTGTAAACCCTCTGCAAGCCCAGGAACAGCTGAATTAATGCAAGTAGCAAAGTAGCAAGGGATTGCTTTTTCAAACTACTAGCTCCGAGAAGGAAAATCCTCTGTCCATTGCCATCTCTCTAGTACATAAACACAGCTCATCTGAAAGGACTAGAGATGAAAATCTCCTACATACACATATAAATACACACACGTGCACATGTGTATACATTCTCACACACACACACACATTGTTTTTTCAGTTCCATTAGAAGAATATGATGAAAGCATCCCCATCTGTGAGCTGGTGACCCGCTGGCTGGACAGTGTGGAGCAGGGAGGCCAAAAGTAGGCCACGGGTTTGTAAGAGGCCATTAGGAGACCCAGGATGGGAGAAGCGGAGGAGGAGCTGGAGGAGGTCTGAACTTGGGAGGGGACCGCTCTCTCACCACAGGCGCGCCAGCTCCCTGTGACTGTTGCCTGGGCAATGGCTGGGGGATTATCAGGAATGCTTGGAGCCAGTATCCTTCTTTTGGACTCATGGATGGAGCAGAAGGGGGTGGATGGCTTTTCTCTTTCTGTTTCTTCCTTTCATATTCAGCAGATTAGAGCGGCGGGTTGCTGTGGCGACGACACGGAGGAGGGCTCCCCGCACACCTGCACCACAAACGGGAGCCCGCCAATGTGGACTTAGGCTCTCCTAGGGGCAGGTTTTTTTGCTGTGGGAAACACAACAACAACAACAACAACAACAAAAAGAGTGAGGGAGAGGGCGGGAGATGGAGGAGGAAGGGAGAGGAGGAAGGGAAAGAAGGGAGAGAAGGAAGAAAACACATTACCAGTTCAAGGAATGAATGTCACTCATGCTCTTTCATGAAACAGGCTAGCAGTCCATGAGATGCAGAGGTGGAACCCCAGAACCCCTGCCCAAGTAGCCCTGTGGGACTGTTTAGGGATGACAGTAAGTAGGGAGACAGACACCCACATTCTAGAACCGCCAACCACATACAGCATGGAGGAACGAAATCCTAAAAACAGGGAGAGCTTGAAAACTACAACTCTTAACTAAGAGTAAAGGAGGAGAGGGCTAAGTGGAAACTTACTCTATGATTATCCAGAACGAAAAGAGATTTACCATTTCTGCAGACCGACTTTGTAATGGAAAGGAGTGCTTTCTAATGTGAAAAATAAACATTATGTGCTTTCTTTTTAAGTTGAGAGAGCGAGAAGAGGGGAAGTGGGGGCAGGGGAGGGAGGGACTGATGCTCGCCCGCCTGGAGTCTCTTTAGAGTATAGTCCTTTGGAATGTTCTGGCATGGCTCCAGGTTCTGCTAATGAAGAAGTCAGCTCCACACAGTGTCCCGGCCTCACCTCTCTCACACACCCTGCGCTCTGCCTTCAGTCTGCCCCTTCCTCATCTGCCTCCTCCTCTTCCTGTCTGTGGATGGCCTTCTGCATCATGGTCTCTGTTTCCATTAACAACACATAACAACACATTAGCCTGTCCAAAGCACTCAGCAATGACAATATTTACAGAAGGTTAAGTAAAATATGGATGGAGTGATTGATAGTGAATACGCCGTAGACCTTTTGAACTTAGAGCATGCTGGCTTTGTTTGTTTTTTAAGCTGGATTCTCCAGGCTGCTTTGGCTATTTTATTATCTCTCAAACAATCCATTTACAGGAAGAGACGATTAGAGAGAAACGTTCTTTTAATTTTTTTTTTCTCTTTTCCAAGCGACGTGATTAGCAGGCAGTGAACCTATGTCTTCCACTTTCAGTCTGGCTAAAGCCAAGAGCATTTTCTTGGGAAACTGTGTCACAACAGATGGAGATGAGACAATTGACTGTCCCATCAGCACATGCACAAATGACACTGTACTCTTGTTCCTGAAGTCTTTATGTGTCCTCATATTGACTCAGCTGAATGAATGTAGGAAAATGATCTAATCTCGGAGTATAGCTTCTTTTCATGGAAGTATATATTTGCTTCTTTAATAGAGAGTTTATAAAATATTTTCACAAGAAGGGTAACTACATATTAGGTCAAGGCTTGGCAAACTTTCCCTGTAAAGGGTTAAATATTTTAAGCTCTGTGGTCCATGCAGTCTGTAGCAAATAAATTCTGTTGTTGACAACATGTTAATGAATGGCATGGTGACATTTCAATAAAACTTTATTTACAAAAATAGGCAGCAGGCCCATTTGGCCTGAGTGCCAGTTTGCCAGCCCCTAGCACTAGATCTGTCCTCTTCTAGGTGTAATATACTGAATAGGTTAGAATTTTCTGTAACTCTCTCAGAAAATTCCACTATTCCGATACCATTTTTTTCAGTTCCTAATCTTACACTGGCATTCAGTAACCAAGAACAAATAAGCAACAAACTAGTCCAACTAAAGTAAGTATCCAGTCTGCTCAGGGACTAGAATCTCCTGATTCTGTTTTAAAAAATCAAATAAGAATACAGCGTAAAAGGACAGAATGTAATTGAACTGCTGCAGTATATGATTGTCTAGTCTTATAATGCCTGATCCCTTGGTATATAAATGACCATTTAGATTACATTTAAAAAGAGTAGAATTTGCCCTTCTTGTTGGTCATGGATTTCAAAGGCCTATTTGGTGCCCGATTTTCTACAGAGTCTTGTGCCAAAATGTCTTTTATCACAGGGAGGCAAGCAGTGCATTTAAACATGTTTTGTTGACTGGGCACCATATGTAAAAGTGATGGCCAAAACTCCCTGCCAGTTCTTTTTCGAAGGGGAGGATGAGTCTCCAAAGATTCAAGCATCTTGCAGTGCAACTCATGTTAGAGATGTCAGCAGGTAAGGGGTTGCCTGTGTAATTCTACATTTTATTCTGAAAATGATTTTCATTATTACTATCTCTGAAATTTATCTTTTATTTGTAAGAGTTGTATATATTATGTTTGCTATAATTTTACTCGCAGACAGCAAAAGGAAGTGGGGACATATGTTCCACTCATCCCAGTGTATGAATTCCAATGTGGATTATACTGTTGAGGACTCATATGTGGTCTTGTTCATTCTTGGGGAGTTACACTGATACCTGATTCTGGAGTTTTGAAAATTTGCCCTAGTGGAAACCTGGAGAAGCGTTACGTTTGTGCGTAGGGATGGAATTTGTCCAGAGAAACATTCCTAGTGTGTATCACTGGGCAGTAAATAGGATTGGGAAAGCTGAATCCCAAGCAGAATAGTCACTATCCGCAGCATTCCCAAGAGATTTGGGGGTAAGAAACAACAAGAAAAGATTGGAAGAATGGATTTGAATTTCTTGAGGAACTTCCCAGAAATACCTGGGGTAGAAACTTGAGGAAAATCTAAGATCGTTTTTTTTCAGTCAGTTTGGGATTCAAATTATGGGTGATTCTTCCCCACCTGGTAAATCCACAGACATTGAGTTATATTACTTATTATGGTCCTTCCTTAAGATGAACCAGCATAAATGTATTCCCTTGTTGCTGCATGAAGACCCAGGACTGCTTCATCTGGGACATCAAGACAAAGTAGCCATTCAGTCAATAAGACATGTGAAGATGAGGATTACATAGAAGAAAGGATGGGGTTCCGTTTGTTGAAAAGAGTAAGGTACAAAAAGTTTCAGAATGGGAGCTTCCCCAGCCCCTACTGACAGCTTGTAAAGAAATAGAAAGATGCAAGAGTTCAATCCGAACTCTTCTAGTCAATCAGCATTAAATGTAAGGTTGAACTAAGTTAACTAGAATATTATGCATAAAAATCAGAAACAACATAATGTTCTCATTTTTAATTTGTGATCAACACAAAATAATTTGGGATTAAGATTAAGATTAGACCTAGATTATGTTTATAATTTTATGTTAAAATGATGAGAAATTTTGAAATAAGATCCATTCCAAGAAGCCATTTTCTAGATGAACTTAGAATGGGGAAGGCTTTGGACAGATACTTTTGATGTCATTGATAAAGTCATATATCAGTAAAGTCTTACTCATGGAAATATTGTGGGCCTTCCAGAGACTTGACATTCCTTTTTCAATAGTTAAGACTGATTTGGGAAGTGATGATCATGGTGACATTTTAGTGCTTTTCTGAGAAAATTTTAAATTGTGTGTGGGGTAGGGAGGATTGCATCTAAAAGTTACCATTTATGGAAATAGATGATAAGAGATAATACAGTGTTAGAGTGTTTGTGTTTCTTTTCCTGTGTTCTGCCAGGTTAACTTTGGGGCAGATACTTGGTGAATCATCGTCTGATAGGAGGGATAGCTGTTGGCCAGCGCACACTGACTGCAGTTTCCATCCAGTTCTGCCACACAGTGGACTGAACTGCTCGTGAGGGTCAAGAGTATAACTGCCTCTAACTGCTATTCCTATCTGTTGTAAAAAAGAAAGGTTTCATCTTTTTGATAAAGGCAGAACAAATGATAAATAATTTGCCAAAGAAAAACCACTTCTCTATCAGTCCTAATGCCAAATAGTCAAACCGTTTGCAAGGGGCTCAACTCAGAACTAAGAAATGGGTTTTAGTAACTGAAGTTGGATTCTTCACCTGAAGGGCTAAAACGGAATTGGGAGTAAATGTCTAATGCAGAATGTGTTGCTGGGGATAAATAGAAAGGGAAAGGTGAAGAAAACCACGCTGTTTACCAAGTGCATGCAGGCACTTTTAATAACATCTCTAATGCCTATAGTAACCTTACAAAGTAGGTGAGACTACTCTGTTTACAGACGTAGAAACTGAGGCTCAGACAGCTTACAAAATTTGCCCAGACCTATAGTGAGCAAACAGGGATTCAAAGAAAATTTGTGAATTGGAGGTCTTTTGGACAGTCTGTCAACAAGAGTAATGATTTCCTAGCTTCAGTAAATCTTGTAGGAATGTAACTATTTGCAAAGAAATTTAAAAAAATCATCTCTGACAGCCAACCAGAACTATCATAAGAGACAAAGAAGTCTCCGTTTCATAAATACAGGATTACGATGGACAACAAAAAATGTAAATGTGTTCCTGGTTCATTAATTTGCTAATAATGTTACTGCATTAATGACCCTAGGCCAATCTCCCCATTTGCTGAGACAGGGTGACATACGTAAGTAGCAACAGGCAGAAAAAATATCATTGTTTTCCAGGGTGTATTCCAGATGAAGAGCACACTTGTTTGAAACTGTGTAATGTATACAAAATATTATGATGTAGGGCATGTTACAAATGCCCTACAAGGGGCTGAGAATTAAGTGTGGTTCTACTAAAAATAATGACAACTGAATTTAAATGATTGTAATTTCTTTAAGGAAAATAAAAAAAGAATGACTCAGTGGGTCATATAGGAGCCATTGGAAAAAAGTCCATTTTTCTTAATAAGGTGTAGAAATTGTATATTGAAAGGATATTATCAATGGTCCTTAAAACCTCAATAAAAGGAGCGATAAATTTTTCTTGAAATACACAAAGTCCGGGGAGCCTCTGTTGATTACCTTGGTGCGGAGGGAAGCAGCCAAGGGGAACTCAAACTGCCTTGTCCTTCAGATTCTAACCATGGGCTAAGTGAAGTTTCCAGGGACCCTGATATTATATGAGACACAGGCTGCAAGGTGGTAAAATGCTGGGTACAGCCCTGGGGATCTTGTTCTTCAGTGCCTATAGGTTCTGAGTTTGGAGTAAGTTCCCAAATATTCCCCTCTGTAGAGGAAAATCAGGAAAATGGAACAGATTGATGAAAAGACTAACTAATGGGAATATTTGCCTCAATTCTCTCACCTTCAGATCGTGTATCCCTGCATTTTCCTTCTTCGGTTCAATTTGAATCCCCAGACACAGGTGAAGCTTTTTGTCAGGTACGATTCAAAAGCACTGGATTGATAGGGAACAGTCTCTGTTCTCAGGGATCTCTTTTTTTTTTTTTTTTTTTTTGGCACACGGGCTTAGTTGCTCCACGGCATGTGGGATCTTCCTGGAGCTGGGATCGAACCCGTGACCCCTGCATTGGCAGGCAGATTCTTAACCACTGCGCCACCTAGGAAGCCAGCTCAGGGATCTCAAATAGCCTGGGAGGGGGCAAGTAACAGGTCTGCCTCTAAAAATGTGCGGGCTCAGGGCAAGACCGCAGACCATGTGTCTAAATAGTTCAAATATAGAAGTCAAGCTAATGACTTTTAAGTTAAGCATGTTGTATCTTCCAACCTTGAAAAAAATCTTTATGATGATCTGGAAGACCAGGTACATATTTACAAGTTTGAGCTTCCTCAGCGTCACTGCAAGGAACATGGCAGCTTTCAGAGAGTGGGAACCAGGTCTTCAGCCCATTCAGGGCTGCTTCCTGCCCCACGAGGGGCCTCATGCACCAGCAGACACTCTGGCCTATTCTCACGAGCTCTGCCCACTGCTTTCCTCCATGTACACTCCCTCAGGCCTAGGGCCAAGTACATTCCATCCTCCTGAGGGAAAGACCAGAAGAGGAGGCCAGCACGGGCCTGCCAGTAGGCTCAGGGAACTCTGGGAAAGAAATTCTGGAGTCTTAGGTACCTGGAGTATGGTCTAGAAGAGGAGGCATAGGTGAGAGATGAGAAAGAGACCTGGAGGCTCAGTCATCTGCCTTGGTGGAGGGGCATGGCCTGAGGAAGGCCAGAGTTGGGCACTCCCAACATGGGGCCCAGGATCGGGGCACTCTTGCTGGGGTCTGAGGGCAGCATTGACAAGCCAGGTATTAAAACTGGACTAATATTATACAGGTCCTCATTTATCAAAAGACTCTATTTCAGGGTAAGTTTGGTTAGATTAGTACTCCTCAAGTTTATACTGACCCTCAGACCTGAATTTATAGAGATATATAGCCACTGACTGGTTTGGTAACTCAGTTTTTGATAAATAAATGTAATAATCCCAATCATCATGTGATTTTTTTCCTTTAAACTAGAAATTTTAGGGTTCCAGTTCATTTTTAAAAACATATCTTCAACTGTGAGCCTTCTACATTTTTTTTTCAAACTAACTGGCTCCGATATTTCTCTAAGTTTCTTCAAAGAGTCTCGTTAGACTTATTTCATTGTATAATACTTCCCCTTCCTATTTATCATAGATGTTGATAATTTAAGACTTCAGTCTTTATCTAACCAAATCTTTGATCACAGTTTGTGTTGCTTTCGGGTACATTAGCCCCCAAATAATATAATTACTCCATTGCCCTTGTTTTGAATTACCTCTTCTTTCTCTACATTTTTCTGAAAATCTAGTCTTAATTCCCAGCACTGACTTTTCTTGTCCTAGTTTCAAATTGCATGTTATATCCTTTTCTGCAATATTGCCTTGTAAATCAGCCAAATATTAGCTTGACTTTATTCCTCTTTTTTCCAGATGTAACTTTTGGTATTGATAGTATTAAGGTTCTCTACCTACAGATATATTCATCTGCCATTTGAGACATTATTCCAAACTTTAAATAGATTCTTCCAAGTCGTTTGTTATTGTTGAATCCCCACGCTATAGCTCTGATTTCTAAAAATGGATCTTATGCAAATTTCATTAATTCTTTGGCCTACTCATGCTCCTTACCAAGTACATTAAAATGGGAAGGAAATGATTCCTCATTTTGTCAACAATATTTAATGTGATATTGGATAAGACCCTTATTGCTAATTACAATCTAGTCTCATTAAATTTGAGCCTACCCAGCTCCTCCATCACTCCCTGGTGTAGTCTATAATGAATTCAGGGACGATAAATCATTGTTAAACAGTATAGAGTTAGTATATGGGAGTTTGGTCTTGGTTTGGAAAAGTAAATTAGCTGAAATAATGCACCAAGTTTAGGTTGAGGGTTGGCCCTTGGGTAAAGTAGGTAGAAGAGGAGCAACCTACAAAGTCGTACCTAAGTGTGGCTGCTCACCCCTTTCCTCCCCTCCTTAAAAGTATCAGAGGAAGATTAGTAGTCTTAGTACTGGGTCCAAATTTCATTTCTGACCTAGAGAAGTTTCCGGATTAGGACAAATTATCTAACCTCTTTGGGCCACAATATCAATAGATTATAAAATAGAACATTAGATTATCTTGAAGCTCACTTTTAACTTTTATAATCTATTCCTCAACTATTCTGCCAGGTCTGAATTTTTCCCCATTGATTGCTAATGAGTCGCTGATAGGTTGGTCTGCAAAGATTGGAGCATTATCTTTCTACTTCCACAGTTAAGATGCACAGAGCATTTTAACGGAATTTCAACCTTGGTTAAAATTTGAATTTCTATCTGTGCTTAGTTGAATCTGCGGGTGCTGTACCTGCGGCTGCAGAGGGTCAGCTGTACTCAGGGACACTTTATGTAAGAGATTTGGGCATCCACAGACTTTGGTATCCACACTAGTCCAGGAACCAATCCCCCTTGAATACTTAGAGGTGACTGTATTTTCAGCTTAATGATTTGAGTCACTGGACAGAGAGTAGATCTGAGAACCCACAGCTTGAGAGCCTCTAATCAGGGATAGTAGGCAAAGGGAATGAAGAGGAGAGTGTCAGAGAAAAATGAGGAGCCACAAAAGACATCTTGGCTAGGGATCTTCCTAGTGCAAGTGACCTGCCAGTCACTGACAAGCTATGAGGTTGCTAAGTCAATATGAGATAATCAATAGTCACTGTGATAATATTATTCATTTTTGTCTTTCAGTGTGGTAGAAAATGGAATTAAAAAGTACTAGAGTATTTTTCTGTTGAGTTTTGCTTTGCTCAGTCCTATAAAAGCTGTCTACAGCTAATCCTATACTGCCTAACTAAGATAATCCAGAATGCTTCTTCTCACACGCTCTGTCAGCAGAAAACCATATCCATCATTAATGCTCAACTCCAAGGCTAATTTCTTCAAGTCTTCACTCAAATGTCACCAGACAGAGTTACCCTCCTCTTTCTCCACGTGCTAACAGCATGTTACCACCTCTTCTCAGGGTTTTCTTTCATTCTGCTCCACGTCAGCAGGAGCAGTTGGGGTACCTGTCTCCCTCTCGCCTTCCCCACCCCTGCCTGCCATCTACACCTTGAGAAGGGCAGCAACCCCTCTCTCCTCTTTGTGATTCTTTCCAACAGTGCTCTCCTCCTCTCCAGGCCTTGCCTTATGATTCTCTAGAGGCTTGTTGGGAAAGCCAAAAATGAACATGAATTGTGTCTTCCTCTACATTCCTGCTAATCCAGTCTCACCTTCAGGCAATGTAAATAGTTCCGACTAGTGAAGGGAAAGTTGGGAAGTGACGGAAAGTAAGAACTGTACAAAGATTAATACTTCTCCCTCTTATCTTGCTACATTTCTGTGACAAAATTGGGTTCCTAGTCCCCCCCACCCCCTTTTTTTTGGTAGTTTTGGTAGACGGCATCTTAACCAGGGATTTGCATGAAAATTGAAAAATACCTGGGCATAGGGCTGGAGATCCTGATTCAGGAGATCAGGGCTAGTTCTGGTATCAGCATATAGAAAGTTCCCCATGGAGCTGGTGCACAACACAGCATTAGGTGAGAGCTTCTTAGAACTTAAAGCCCAGGGCTCTGGATCCACAGGCGTGAGTGTGACCTTGGGCAAATTATTTACCTTCTCTGAAGATTATATATATGTGTGTGTATATATATGTATATTTATATAATTTGGTATTTATATTCATTTTAATATATTTGATATTTATAGTGATATATATCAAAATTGATATTTGGTGTATACATATATCAATTTATATTTTAAAAAATTCTGCTAGAATTTTCATCTGAGAGAATTAGAATAGATGAAAATACCAGTTTGTTTTAGAGAACATATTCCAGTTTCTGCTTAAAGCAAACATCTGAAAACAAGTGCTAGAGTTTTGTTGTCGTTGTTGTTGCTGTTTACAGTTTTATTGAGATTTAACTGTCATACAACTAGATTTTATTTACAACCAAAATTTCATTTGGTCTGATGTATGGCACCACTAATCAGTTTTGGATTTAATGAAGTAACGTGGTTTGTTCAGATTTACCTCCCTGGCAATCACTGTTTTACGCCATATCTACCTAGAATTAACCCACCAGCACTGATATATTCTCATTTTGTAATATTTGTGCCTTGGAAGGAATGTGTACAGGTTGATGTTTCTTTGCAAGGTGTAATACTTCTTTTTCTGAATCCACTTCCATTTACTTTCTCAGATGTTTCTTACTAGCCAGGAACACTCTTTTTAGCGTGTGTGTGTGTGTGTGTGTGTGTAACAAGAGATCTCTTCTGGCAATTATGTTAATAATTAATTTTTTGATTCCCCAATTTGAACATGTTATCTTTTAAAATTATTTTTCCACCTCTTTATAAGCTTTCCTCTTCTGACCTAGAGTACTCCTACCTGATATTCTTCCTATCTAAATTTTTCCTATTCTTCAGGTCCCATTTTTGGTAAAATCTTACCTGATCCCTTCTGCTCTGGGAAGACTTTCTTTAATTTTGTCCATGAGTTATTGTCTGTACTTTCCTTTAACATTTATCTTATGCTGTGTCATAGTTTAACATATTGCTTCATTGCTTTAGAAATAACTTAGGAATTTTCCCTAACTTTTTTAAGCCTTATACGAATGGAGTCTCTATGGAGTATTTCTGTGTCTCCTCCTCAGTGCCAAGCAGTACCTTGCAAAATAGTGTGTGATATTAACCCTCTGAGGAATGCTGAGGAAGGAGTATTGTTCTTACATGTAACAAGTAATCATACAAGGTAATATATAATAAAATATATCAAAGTGTTATTTATTTAGGCAGAAACAAAGGGTCCCTTCCTACGAGCGTCGACTCTGTTGGCCTAACATGCTGCTCCCAGTGAGAAGTACTGCACAAGCTGGGTCACAGGAAACGTCAAGATTGTCTGCCCTTGACTTTAGGATTAACATGGCTCATCTCAGTCAGAAATAAAAAGAACCAGGTTGTGTCGTCTTTCCTTTCCTATAAAAAATGACTTTCAGTTCTAATTCCCAGCCTGTTATTTCAATCAGCTTTCAATAATATTTACTGCTCTTCCTAAGTGCCAAACACCTAGGTCTTTGTTTTCTCCTAGTTTGGTCACTGCTCCCTCTATCCAAAGTGGAGGCTTCCCCATACATTCCTAGAAGTGTATTTCTTATCTACTTCCTTTCCCAAGGCTTCTGGCAGCTTTGCACAGTGGCCAGAGCTTCTTGTACAGTTCCTGATATTGTTCCTTGTTCCTTTCCAGAAGTCCGGGAAGGCAAGGGATCCGTTATTTAAAGGTTCACAGTTGCTGGCAGCGGGGGCTGGGGTGGGCAGTGACTCACCAGCAAGTGAGAGTCTTTCTCACTGAAACTCTGTTCAGGGACTTATCTGCTTATAAAGACAAAGCCATTGTTCTCCTCAGCACTGTAATCTTAGCATCCATCCTTTTGCCTACTGTGTAGTTGGCAATTGGCAAGTAGTACTTGTTGAATTAACCCAGGAGCTCAGATGCTATCTCTTCCAAAAAGGCTTCCTTGGTCTACCAAGTAGGACTGCTTACTTCCTCCTCTATGCCCCAGGGTACCGTTCACCCTCCTTTCATTATTGGAGTTATCTTAGTGAATGATACTGATTTGTATACCATAGATTTGTCTTTCTCAGTGATTCTTTGGTAGCAAGGCCTGACAGTATTTTAATATCTCCAATACAAAGCAGGCACAATGCTTAAAGAAACAGTCCTGTGAAACTACTGTGTATCTTCTGTAAAGGTATCACTAGAAACATTATTCATTACATTTCACAACATCATTTTTCTTTTTTTTTTGTTAATTGACGTATAGTTGATTTACAATGTTGTGTTACTTTCTGGTGTACAGCAAAGTGATTCAGATATATATTCTTTTTCACGTTCTTTTCCATTTTGGTTAATACAGGATATTGAGTATAGCTCCCTGTGCTATACAGTAGGACCTTGTTTTTTATCTATTTTGTATATAGTAATTCATATATGCTAATCCCAAACTTCTAATTTATCCCTTCTCCACCCTCTTTCCCATGTGGTAAGCATAAGTTTTTCTATGTCTGTGAGTCTGTTTCTATTTTGTAAATAAGTTCATTTGTGTCATATATTAGATTCTACATGTAAGTAATATACGTGTATATCTTATGGTATATTTGTCTTTCTCTTTCTGACCTACTTCACTTAGTATGATAATCTCTAGGTCCATCCATATTTCTGCAAGTGGTGTTATTTCATTCTTTTCTATGGCTGAGTAATATTCCATTGTATATATGTACCATATCTTCTTTGTCCATTCATCTTTCAATGGACATTTAGGTTACTTCCATGTCTTGGCTGTTGTAAATAGTGCTGCTATGAATATCGGGGTGCATGTATTTTTTTCAAATTATATTTTTCTCTAGATATATGCCTAGGAGGTATATTCACAGCATCCTTTTTAGAAGATTTCTCCGGAAATATCTCTCTGTAACTCTATCCAGAATACATGTGTTTCTCTTAGACAAGATTTTTGCTTTCATTCCATGAAGAATGTGTTTTGTGTCTTTCCAGTTATATTTGGAGTCATCCATGGTAAGAATTCAATGGCAAATTCTTTTGTATTAGCTTTACTTCTGGGTCCAATTCAGGTACCTACCATTAGTTTTCCACCTACTTGTAACTTGTATTTTCCACCTACTTCTGATATATGCTATTTTGTTGTATTTATGTATCATATAACCTTCCTTATATATATTCTAAAATCATTCTTTGGGAATAGGTGGAATAAAAGTAATCACCTATAAAATATGTGTCAATTAAATTTACTCATTCTTTCAACAAAACGGAGCTAGGAACCACTGATAAATCGGAACTGATAAAAGTAAAAAGTAATTATTATAACTAACAGCCATATAGCCGTGCATAGTTCACAAAGCATTCTAAGACAAGTAATAGTTACAAGAAAAAACCATTGTGTAGTGATCTAAAGTTCATAAAGATTATTTAGTTTGTTTCTTACAAGCCTATGAGTTGGCAAAAACCAATATAATGTCTTTCACCTTTTGCAGATGAGGCAGCTAAGTTTCAGAGGGGCTAAACAATGTACAAGGAAATGTTGGAAAGAGGTCTTAGGGGTTATGATTTGCTGTCCTATGATCTACCCCTCATTTTTCTGCTATTTCTAGAATCGGAAACACATCATAGCTAGAGTGAGGGGTGTAGCGGTAATATAGCTCTCAGGCTTTGTAAAAGAAGAAAACAACTCATAAGGCAAGCATTATTACTAAAAGTTGTCCTCTTTACTTAAAATTTTATTACCCAGTGATGATTTCCTTTGAACTGCCTGCACCAGTGAGCTGTTCAGTGTGACTGTTCCTCAGGCTTCCGGGAAGCAGCCCCATTCAGTAGAAGTGTGACACACCTGAACGCTTAACTGCATCTTTAATTCTAAAGGCATCTTAAACAAAAGTAATAAAATGACATTTCTGACACAATTTGCCTGCTTTTGAATAAGGTAGGAGCAGCCTGTGATGAGCATTAAATACCGATTGATTAACATGTCAATTTCATAGAAAATACTAATTGATGGCCAAGCCTTGGAAATATTGTCAAACTTCTGGTTAGAGATGTGTGTGCACACCGTAAGCAAATCATAACTGCTAGTGTGCATGTGTTTGAATACAAAGGGATAACTTTCCAGTTTGATCTTGGTACCTCTATAGTAGATGGCCAGAAAAGAAGAAATTGAACCCAGGGGAAAAAAGGGGGAGTCAAAGACCGTGACATGATTATACTTTCATTGCATGGCCTGTTCTTGGGAAGGGCATTTCCTGATTTCTCTCTCTTTTCCATACTGCCGGATCAAATACTGAGCCCAAACCCTCATTTGTCAAAAACCCCAAGTTCACACACCGTCTGAGCTAAGATTATGATTATTGCAAGATGGCCACCGCAATCAGAGTGTCCCTGTATTATTTTCTATGTGCTCTCTTTGGATAGATTTTGAACTCCAGATTTGAGAAGCAGATGATTAAGAAACACTTGTGTGTGTTAATTCTTGTCCCTGAATCAAAAAAGACCATGGAGGCATCACATAAAATATGATGCTGACTTGGTTTTCAGACAGATTTTCTGGAAATGTGTGACCTCCAGCAATCTTAAAAAAAAAAAATAATAATTAAAGTACCATACATTTCTGGATACTTGGGCCAGGCTCCCTTAGTCAGTTCTGTATTTTTCTTACCACCCAGAGACTGAAGCATTTGGCATACATGGGACCTAGTATTTTAGAGCTGGAAGGGAAGTTCTGCCACCCTGCTTTTATCTGTAGGCTGGATAAAGGTTTGGGATTTAGCAATAGGCTTTGCTAGCTCAGCTTGTGAAAATCACATTCTTTATCAACTCCCCAGATGGTTTAGATCATTAAAAACACAACACAACAAAACAAAAGCCCTTCAGAGTGTACACTGTGAAGATATTCTCTAATTTCCAAGAAAAATAAATATATGTCGAATTTCTCACAGATTTCTCACACTTTCTCAGTATCCAGCCTACATCGCTGTGCTGAATGGTGAAAGTCAAGCCATCGTTTTTGAAACTGCAAAGCTTTGTGCTGCATACTTAACTTCCAACAGCCCCTTTGCCTTTCCAGCTTGTCCATCAGCCCCCAAACTCTAAGTCAGTATTTATGTATTGGGGCTTAGCTTAAACTGAGACGTGGATGTCTCTATTCAGTGAATTTGGGGCAACTGGCTCTCAATAAGCAACAAAGACAAAAAGGCTGTTTCAAGTCAAAGAGACCTCAAGAAACTATCCCACCATCTGCTGAGGAGACAGAAATGAGCCTGTGGGCCGAGAGCTTTGATTGAATAGAAGAAATAGTATTGTCATCTAAATTTTCTGCAAGACTCTTTGGATCAAAATATTATAATCACAGCAAATAGATGCGGCCACACTTAATGGATACTCAAAGGGCCAGACCACTGCTTGGCTGGGATCGTTTACTGTCCTTTGGAAGGAAAACTGGGGGGCTGAGGGGATCGGGGTTGGAGGGAGAAAGGGAGACCTGACGTTCAGCTGGCATGCACCAGTGGATAAATGGCTGGCATTTGCAGAGCTGCATTGCAGGGGAGCTTTTAGCAGTTTGCCACTGCCAGCTGATGTCTCTGTGAACATCAGTGCCAAGAAGCCAAAAATGAAAGCAGGTGCAGGGGCAGAGGAACTGAATGTTGGGGCGGGGGGAGGAGGGATTCAGCAACAGAACTTCTGTTGTTAAAAATTGGTTGCCTTCATTAAAACCTAAACAATGCCTCACTTTAACTCTGCATAACATTTTTAGCCCTCGAGAGTCCCGCACACACACTTAAGGCAAGCCTCTTACATTTATGCACTGGGCGAAGAGACTGTTTTGTTTGTCTCTCTCCAAAGCTGTGGATTGTCTGCAAGACTGCTGAACTCTGATTAGAGCGGCTTTCCTTCCGAAGCTGGGAGCATCTGCTTCTGAAAGTGCCCTTTACCTCCCCTCCCTCCCAAAGTGCCCTCTCTTCTGAAAGTCCCACTTCTACACAACCAGGGCCTGGGAACAGGGAATATTCCTGAACTCGGCATGTCTTCGCAGAGCCCTGTCGCCAGTTCAGCTCTCTGAAATGCTGCTTTCCGATGAGAAAACAGACGGGACTCAGTGCCGCCTGCAATTTACATTGCCCTCAAAAGCTCTGTGTTCCTGCAACATTGTTCTCCAAGCCCACCACAAATGACAGCAGGAAAAGAAACAATAGGGATAAGAAAGAAAAAGAAAAGGAATAAAGGTAAGGCTTCAGGACCAACGGAGGATAAGAAGTAAGGCTTGCCACAGGGCACACTACAAATCGAGAATAAAAGAGAAAAGTGCCTGCTGCCCATTCTGCTGCAGTGACCAAGCCCCAGCAGGGGCTTGGTCACTGCAGAATGTGAAAGTCACCTTTCAAGGAGATGGCACAAAAATACAGATCACAGGCAGCCTTCTCACAACTGGGATGGAGAGAGAGCAAACCGCAGCAAGAGGAAACTGCAGGCAATCGGTGCTTGGTGGAAAATACACTTTTTTTTTCCTCTAATGGACATTAGTGCAATAAGGGAAATAAAAAGTATGTTTGTTTGCTTTTATAGGCTTTTAGCAAAAACAGACATAGCAAAGTTCATTCTACAAGTCAGATGTTCTGCACAAACTAGAGGAAGCTCCATCTATTAAAACTATGATGCTACAGCTTTGGGGTCAGCAATTTTAATTATAATTTAAGATGAATAAGTATAGTGACTCTTGGGGAATGGTAGTGAGAATGAGGTTTGTTCCATGACTTTCTGCTTGGGGAGAGTTTATATTCAATCTCTTTTGCTTCTACCACCAAGTGCTACTGTCTTGTCCACATGTAGGTTTGGTTGTTAAAAGCTTTTAAAACCCAGAAAAAAAGTTGAACAAGTTAAACCAGAAACATAAATGAGGTCACATGCCAAAAGAGTCAGTGGATGAAAAGGAACTTAGTTCATAAAGCAAGTAGAGTCTGGATTTTAGTTGGAAGGAAATATATTGAGTTGAGACAACAGGAGACTGCAAAGCTGAGAAGTCTGAGAGAATGAAATGCTCTAATAGAAAAATAAAAAACAAAAACCAAAAAGTTGGCCAACGCTAGGCAGAGGCATTCCAAAAAAAGGAACAGAGATAACTAATAACATAAAACAAGGTTCAAGCTCCGGAATGAAAAAAGCAGCATTTGAAAGAAAAAGCCTTGTTCAACAGCAAGATGTGCAGATTAAAAAATGTACTCTTAAAACTGTTGAGAATTTGAGGAAAATAAGTTCAAATCTTGAAGGGAAATTGAAAAAATGTGTATCAAAAACTTTAAACTTTTTCGCTGATAGGAATTTATCTTGCTTAACTATTGAGAGAGATTTATGTACAAAAGAGTTCATTGTTGTAATTTTTAAATATTTAAAATATAGAAACATGCTAATTGTAAAAATATAAGAGATTGGCTAAGAAAATTATGGTTATATCCATAAATCATGTCTTAGAAAAATATTCTCTGACATGGGGATCATCTTGCAAATATATTTGCTTAGCGAAAAAGTTGTAAAACTGTTTATCCGAGATGATCTTAATTCTGTGTGAAACATCTACTTGGAAATGTTATAAGTAGTTATTCTGAGTTCCAGGGTTATAGCTGATTTTTCTTCTTAATTTTCTTCCTATATTCTTTTTTTTTTAATTTTTCAGAAGTGAAAATTTATATATTTTGAACTTTTTATTGAAGAGTACTCTGTATATGGGAAAGTACACAAATAAGAATACAGCTTAATGAATTCTAAGAAATTGAAGACAGCCATGTAACCAGCACCCTCATCAGGAAACAAGATTCCTAGCTCCTGGAACTTTCCTCTTGCCCCTTCTTGTTCTCTACTGCTCCCGCAAGGTAAACTCTATCCCCGCCTGTAACACCATAGATGAGTTTTGTCTTTTGTGTACTTCAGAGAAAGGAAGCTTGCAGTATAGGATCTTTTGTGTCCAGTTTCTTTCATTCAACATTGGATACATCTTGTTTTAAGCCAGGAGGAACTAATGGGAAGTTGAGACCACTTGTGCAGGGCAGTTTGTTGTATCAGGGCTTCTTAGGAGAGTTCCAGTCCCCATGCATATCCACCTCCCTAGTGGGTGCTCTGAATCCAGTATTGGGTCTAAACCTATTAGCATCTCTCAGTTGCAAATGTTTTTTCCTTTTCTGAACCCTTATACTATGTGCATCTTCTATTAGGCAGTTAATCAATACCATAATATTTACCGTTGCACCAAAACTGTAATCATCTCCTCTATGTTTAATTCATCATGTCTTGTTCATATTTAACTACTAGTTGTTGGATGTGTAACATGTGCCAGATATACTATGTCTGTAAGATAATACTCTTTCCATTTCACAGAGAGGGTAAGTGATTTCCCCTAGGTCATAAATCTAGAAGGTGACAGACTACCTATCTCTACCAAGGTCCTTGGACGCTCTATTGAATGGTCTCTCTGCTGTACTACATTCTCTCCTTTGCTCATATTTTATATCCTCATTGGATTTGAAGGTCCTAGAGAATAAAAAAATGTATTTCCCTTTTTTTGGATTTCACCTTCTAGCACAGTGCTTGATAGTGTTTGTTTACTGAGATTACGCTAGATGATTTTTATTTATTTTTCTAGTAGCACAACACTCTTTATAAATCTTTGTCTTTCATGAGACTGTATCCTAATGCTCTATAGTGTTGTCCACCATCAGGGCTGAGATTCTGATTCTGATCATTCTGTGGAGAAAATGGGTTTAATAACTGGTGTGGCCAAAAAACTGAAGTAGCAAAGTAGATAAGGTGAACTGGCGGCAACAGTGTAACTAGTGTATTTGACATAAAGAGTGTATCATCTTCTAAACATCATCCTCCTTCATATGAAAAAAATAATAATTATGATATGAAATTAATTAAAATAATGATCAGAACAACCTGTAGAAAAAATATAATTAAAAAACAAAATATTTCAGTACAAAATAAGTAGTGATTTAAATCTTTTTTATAACATTAATAAACTTTTGAAAGGAAAAGATAAAAATGTATACCTATGTATTGTTCTGTTGTAGGAATGAATAATACTATTACAGGTTTTTCTCTCAAGTTTTATGTTGTGCAAATTCATTGATGACATTGTCAAAATTGATCTTCGCATGTTCATGTTGAATATTACAGAGTAGGAAAACTTGTCAGTCTATTTTTGTGCATAGTTGATCAAAGAACACTTTTTATTATATTTAAATTTCAATAAGTTTCTTTCAGATAAAGTAACATGAAGTAACACCTACAATTCCAGATATTACATTATTGTTCATGTCGTTGGGATCAATTCTAGCAGCTTGTAAATATGTCAAATATTTTAAATATACATTATTCTCCTTTTGTTTAAAATTTTTCCTACTAGTATTGAAGGAACTTAAGTTTTGTTACTTCATATTTACAGCCACTGGGCTTTCATTCTCTAGTTCACGTTTTTTTGCAAATGCAGAAAAATATGGTATCGTTGGGGTTGGAGAAGTGAACTCTGTGAAAGAGAACACTAAGGATTCCAAACTATTAACAAACTTGAGTCCTGTGACGCCGTGGTCCACCGTGTAACTGGGACCCTTGAATTAATTTCCATGTAGAACACAGTATTTACAAAGGAATAATTTATGAATATGTGCTAATTTAAAGCTTACCTCAGAATATGACTGTATTTGGGTCTTTGAAAAGGTAATTAAATTAAAATGAGGTTATTAGGTGTCCAATGTGACTGGTGTCATTACAAGAAGAGGAGATTAGGACACAGACAGACACGGAAGGAAGGCCACATGAACACATATATGTTTGAATGTATGGAAAAGACTGGAAAAATGCTCACCAAATTCTAATGGGAAGTCATCACTAGCAAGTAGAGAATGGTGATTTCCATATTACATTTATGTCATTTTATATTGTTGGGATGATTTTATGACATGTATACAGTACTTATATCATTTCAAAAGATAAATAAAAATGAAATCAATAAGCGAGAGTTTTTATATAATATGAGCCACTATTAACAACAGAGTGTCAAGACCTGAGTACACAGGATATAAGAGAATCCTTCATGTATTTACAGGGAAGAGGTAGAAACACTGTGTGGACATTGTATGGAGGCAAATTTTGGAATCAGTAGAAGAGAGAAGTTCTTTGCCATCTAATGATTAAATAACCTAGCAGCATTGTTTATATTGGCAAAAAAAAAAAATTGAGATCAATCTAAGTGTCTTACAACAGAAAACTGAATAAATGAAGTGGGGTATAGCTATACAATGGAATAAAATACAGCTGTGATAATGAGTGACCCAGAGCTAGCTTTATCCACACTGATAAATCTCATAAATATATTGCTGAGCCATAAGAGCAGGTTGCAAAAGAATACACACCATACGACACCATTGGTAGGAAGTTAGGAAATGTGTAACCCAACACTCTGCATTGTTTATGGATAGGTATTTATATAACAAAATTATTAAGTGATGCATAGGAATGGTGAGTACCAAATTTAGGATAGAGGTTAGCCTTCAGGAAAAACGGGAACTTGAATTATATCAGTCATGCTTTGTTTCTTATGCTCGTTGGTGGGTACATGAAAATAATCACACAACTTTTATACCTTTACATGTGAAATGTGTCATAGTAATAATCATAATGATATCAATAATAATAGTCATATGATATCAGTAATAATAGCTTAGCACTTACTGTGGGTTAGCCACTGTGCTAAGGATTTAGTATGTATTAACTTGTTTCTTCCTCACAAAGGCCCTGCCAGATGAGTGCTGTTATTAACCTAGTTTTGTAAATAAGCAAACCAAAGCACAAGGAAGTTAGCTAACAAGTCCAAGATCACAGCTAATTAGTAAGGAGCAGTGCTGAGATTTGAAGCCAGGCAATAGTCTGTGAGGTACTGTTCTCTTACAAATGGAAAAAGTTGTCTTGTAGGGTAATGTCTTGTCTTTTTTTTTTTTTTTTCTAATGTAATGTGTTACCTGGTGAAGTAAATGTAAATAGATGACCAAGTCTGGGATCGCTATGGGTGGCATTACCTTGCGATTTGTGGCAGGTTGGACTGTATAAATTGCATTTTCCTTCCAATCGCAAATCTGAATTCAGGAAGAATTTGTTTAGGGGCAAAACACGAGGAGTTCCACTTTAGGCATGTGGAGTTTGAGGTAAAAATGTGGCTAGTAAATAGTTAGAGATGCTGGGACTCAGTTTATGTTACAGCCAGGAATTTGTTAACAGAATAGTTCAAATACAAAAATAGATGTGATTACCCAAGAAATATGGAGAAAGGAAAAAATGAAAGGCCCACACCTGCTGGGAGAAGGAGCAAGAACATTTTGTCTATTTCTCACTCTACAAACACACGCATGCATTCAGACATACACACACCACATACCACATGAACACACGCTCACATATACACATCAATTTTGTTCCTTATAAACGGTTCTCTTTCTCCTTTTCATGTGTGGAAGCAACTCCCAAATATGTGTCGAGAGATGAAGAAATGACCCTTTCAGACAGGTGCTACAGACATTGTTTCCAATCCAGCATGCCTATCTACCCCCTTCATTTCATCTGCATTAAAATCTGAAGAGTTAAAACACACACACACACACACACACACACACACACTCTCACACACCCCTCTACCACTTTTCCTTATAATTCCATCTGTACTCTTAAAGAAATAACTCTGTCCCAATAGTAAATATTCCCCATTTCAGCCTCTGTATTTGTCAATTAAGAGAAAGCTTACTCAACACCATAATAATTTTTAGAATTAAAAAAGTCCCTTGAACAGTTTATAAAACTGTGCTATTTGTATTAAACTTTAAATCGATTTAATTTTATGTAGTGAAGCTAATGATAAGGAAATAGAGAAACACGGCTTTCAGAATGCTCAGTTTTGTAAATTCACAGATCAGCATGCTAAATGCAAAGAGGAATTTTTTTTCTGAACTTGAGCCAGTCTGATCAGCCCACGAGTATTTTTCAACAAATGGATTATAACAATTATCCTAAAGTATGAATATTAACATATGTGAGTGGAAGTGTTACATCGATCAGATCTTAGTGGGATTTTGTTTGAGTTCCTTTTTAGTAAGGAAGCAGCTGTTTCATCTTCTCTGGGGTACTGCAAGAGTGCAATGATTTTGAAGGGGAGCAGATAGAGAAGAAAGTGCGCGAGAGAGGGAAAGCTAATACTAATGGACTGTACCACGACTCTGCACTTATATCTGCCTGTACATATTTAATACTCGGCAATTTTCCTATTAGTTATTATTATCCCTTTTTTCAGATTGTGTAACTGAGTTTCAGAGGTGTTAGGTCAATGTAGTCAGTCATACAGGGTGCAAACTCAGGTTTGTCGTGACGCCAAAGCCCACATTCTTTCATTTACATCACTATGTACAAGTAAAGAATATGATAGTGTGTTTATCCAGCAGAGGATTAGTCTATTCCTCCACCTCTTACTTAGTATCTTCAATCAAATTGAAACTGCTCTCTAGTTGTCAGCAGTTTATACTGATAGGAAATAAGACAATTTTGGTCACAGCTTCTACCATGACTCTTTTCATATGTTTCCTTTACTTAATGCTTAACATAATACTTGGAATTGTCATACTGTACATTTCTAAAACATAAATTTATTTTATTATTTGGTAAATATGATTCTAATTTGGTTTTACATAAGTCATTTTTATTTGCCAAATATAATTCCATTCTACTGTACTTTTAACTGATTATTGGTTTGTAAAAATCATGTGAAAAGCCATACTCTCAGTGGTGGACTTCTTTATATTTTTTGAAGTATAGTTGATTTACAGTGTTGTGTTAGTTTCAGGTATACAGCATAATGCTTCAGATTACATTCCATTACAGGTTACTATAAGATAATGGGTATAATTCCCTGTGCTATACAATATATCCTTGCTGCTTATCTATTTTACATATAGTAGTTCATATCTCTTAATCCTATACCCCAATCTGCCCCTCCCCCTTTCCTTCTCCCCTTTGGTAACCACAAATTTGTTTTCTATATCTCCCCCATTTGTTTTGCATATATGTTCATTTGTGTTATTTTTTAATAATATATGTCCACATATGTGATATCACATAGTATTTGTTTTTCTCTGTCTGACTTATTTCACTGAGCGTAATAATTTCCAGGTCCCTCCACGTTGCTGCAAATGGCAGCACTTCATTCTTTTTTATGTGTAATTTCCATTGTGTATATATACCACATCTTTTTAATCCAATCATCCATTAAAGGGGAATTGGGTTGTTTTTATGTGTTGGCTATTGTAAATAATGCTGCTGTGAGTATTGGGGTGCATGTATCTTTTCGAATTAATGCTTTCTTTTTATCTGGGTATATGCCCAGGAGTGGAATTGCTGGATCATATGGTAGTGCTATTTTTAGTTTTGAAAGGATCCTCCATAGTGTTTTCCATAATGGCTGCACCAATTTACATTCCCAGGAACAGTGTGCTAGGGCTCTCTTTTCTCCATATCCTCTCTTACATTTGTTCTTGGTAGACTTTTTGAGTGGTTGACTTTTCTCATTTTTAAATGAGAACTCTGAAGATCAGTTAGGAACTAGTTCTTCTTCCCTGCTATTATCCCTGCATCTCTGGCAGTGCCTAGCACAGGGTAGGTAATCAATAAATCATCATTCCCACCACCCTCAGCACACTCTCCTTACTCTTGTTTTTGCCACTTGCAACCACATGAAATAACATGAGTTTGCTCATACACAAAAGATCTAATTAATTTTGTTAGCTAGTATCTGCCGTGTTGAGACTTCAATACATTTAATTTTCACATTTCCAAGAGGTTAGTACTATTATTATGATCACTTATTGTTATTTGTCATTTAACAAAACCAAAGCTTCACAGGGTTAGCAAAACTTTTTGATTTGGTCTCAGACCTAGACTTCTCAGACTCATGAGCCCTTGCACATATCCACAACAATAAACTGTTTCCTCTAAGAGAGGGAGGTAACTGGTATGTTGATGAAGCCACCAGTGCTGAGTAGAACAATTGAATAACAAATTGAGTAACAAAACAAAGGTAAGGGAAACAAAGAATTTCCTGCAGACAAATCCCCATAGGAATAAATACTGGAACCCTAGTTCTCCTTAGTATCTTCTCTTCCCTGGCATCTAATTTGGTGGAAGGATGAGAAGGGCAGCAGAGAAGGTTGAGATGGGGCTGGAGGAACCCACAAACTCTTGTCAATGCATTCATGAACCTGGGTAACAACCAGTCTCTCCTCATCAAAATAACGGTGCTGTTACTTCACTGTTGCCTTATCAACCCTTCCTCACTACAGTTGGTACCATTCACATGATGTCTTTGGTCCCAAGCAGTAATAATACCTTCTGCCATACTGTTGCTGATATTACTGCCAGCTTTTGGCGTGGCCCTTTAAATTCTGTGTCACTAACTTGACATTCATTCAATAAATACAATCAATGGTAGGCATTTTTCCATTAGAACCATCTCTGGCTATGGTGCCTGATAATGGTATTACCTCCTTCACTAAATAGGACAAAACTACTTCATCTCAAAATTATGAATTCCTACTCTGGGATGGATGTTCCTTCAGTGCTATGTGCCAAGTTGAACTGAGGAGGATTCACCATTTCTCCTTTTTTCCAAGAGCAAGGGAAGTCTGCTTCTCCAGGGTGCAGGAGCTGTGTCTTCTTCCCATGTGTGATCTCTAAGGGCCATTTCCCTTTCAGTCCTGAGTTTCTCCTAGAAAGATCATATCCAGTAGGGGGCTTGTCATCCTTTGGGGAAAACCCTAACTTTACCTTAACTAGAAACACTAAAGTTGAGCCAAGTACAATAGTATTCAGAGGAAGATGTTCTTTTCCTCCATCCTCTTTTCCTTGGCCTCTATCCCACCTACCTCTGCAGAGCTAGCTCTGGACCAGACATGAGCTGACACTGGAGCAGAGGACAGAGTAAGTGGGAATGACACAAGGCAGCCACAGAATTGGCAGAAGTCAGTACAAAAGAATCAGCAAACACCAGACATTGCACCTTTGGATTTCCATTTATTTAGGACTTCACAAAATTCTCTTAATGGAAAAAGTTTTAATTTTCTGCAACACTGTAAAAGGCACATGGAACATTTCTTTGCTCAAAGAGATAAAAAGTTTTGGGACAATGGAATTATGAAGTTGCCTGAAAAATGGCAGAAGGTAGGGGGACTAAAGGGTGAATATGTTTTTAAATAACGTTCTTGGTGAAAATGAAAAAAAAAAAAAGAATCAGCAAACAATTAAAAAAGGGACATCAACCAAAGAGAGGAAGGACCTGCCACTGGTGGGATGACTCTCCATTCGCCCATAGTGCTTACATTCAGAATCAGAGTCAAATCCCACATTCCCCAACAACACTTTTGTTTGGAGTAGTTCTATGGTTCCTCCAACTTCCTTGTACCTTGTGTAGATCATCAGCCACCCTAAATAGCCCAAAGACTAGTTTCCAGCAAAGCCTCCTTAGGGTTCCTAAAAGGCAAATCAAATGTCAAGGGTCCTAAAGAATTTAAAGCTAAGGAGATTGCTCTTATCCATCTGTGGTATAAATATCGTGTATAAATTAAAATTGCTATTGAATTACCAACTTTAATGTTACTTAAGAAAAATGCAATTTAAAGCAAAATTGGAAGAAAGTCAAATACCTAGTTACACACTACATTCACTCAAGACAAATGAAGCATCGCTGCTTCTTCTTGCTTAGTTTACTGAGCAAGGTGATTTTATTTCCTAGACCTAAATGGAACCCAATATGACCACTTTCCTAGCATCAAAAATTGTCTGATGTGTTCACATTGGCAGTACTTCAAGCTTGAGGACAGCAGAGCCATTTCAGTCTGTTCTCTGTACTTAGGTGCCAAGAAGCCTTTAATTAGCTACTTATTCTAATTACTCTAAATAGAAACTTATCTGTTCATGTGTCCTAGAGCAAAGGACTCGGAGTCCTTGTATTACACCCTGAGAGAAACCCTCTCTAAAACTCAGAGTTACTTCTGTGGCCAGAACAGAAAAATAAGGAAAATACCAGAAGCCACAAGTCTGGCTCACGCATAATCTCATCATCAGTGCTCCATTTATACTAAAATGATTTGTTCAACAATCTAAACCAGATTCTGCTCTTTACAGTTTGAATTAGGTCAGCTTTTTTTAAGGGGGCAAAAACCCTTTTAAAAGCCAACTTGAACAGGGCAGAGCAGTTTTTTAAAAATAATTGCCCAACGTCTTCCTCAGACTGGTTATGCTGTAAAACACGTAAGAAAATTAGAAAAAAAGCTCAAAGAAGACTTGGAGGAACTGGGGAAGAATATGGTAAAAAAAAAACAAACCAATGAACAAAAGAGCACAACTGTCAGCTGCCAAGGGCAGATCTATGGCTTCTTCCTCCTGGTTGTTGATCTCTTTGCCAAGTACAGCAGAGGAATTCCATGCCCTGGAGGACAAACTGGTAGGAAATAGTATGGTCCTTTATTCGGAACATTAAAAAGATCTGAAATTATGTACATTTCGTGGGACTTGGAGAATGATTTAAACCCTTAAGCATCAAGAAGTCTAAAATATGAATAAGATTAACCTCTGAAAGAAATGTAAAATTTACTACTCCTAATAAAAGTACACTATTCATACGTTACTTGTAAGCTGGACTGATGGGCCAAAGCAGTAACTGGTCAGCAAAAGTACATTTCCAAAATTATTGGTTCAGACAAGGCTTAAGAAATGAAACCGTGGATGATGGAACTTATTAGTTTTTTAATTTTGTACATTTTGAACATCATCCAAAAATACTAATCTGCTGCTGATATTCTGTGAAAGGGAGCGAGAAGAGAAATATTCTACCTATTGCAGTCTTCCAACCGAAAGCATTCACTTCTGTCGTAAGTGTATCAGAACAGTATCACATTCCTTGGTGAATATGCCCCCTCTTTTGGGGTGGGGGGTTTGCTTTTAAATCCTTTTTTAGAAGTTTAATCTTTGGCAAGAGTGTGTTTCTAAGTTCTTTTTCTGCTTTACACCCTGACTTTCCATGAAAAATACGAAAGATAAACAGGGGAATGGAAAAACTCAAGCATATATTCAATTTGCCACAACAAAGTTTGGCTTTTTTAAAAATCCTCTTCTATGTGTGTGGTGTTAGCTTGATAAGCTACAGGAAGAATTTTTGCCTGTTGAGGAGAGATGGGAAAATAGATTAAAATTATTTATGCATTTATATTCATCATACATCCTTTGCAGACTTTCAGAAATACTGAAGAGTAGTTGAACCACAGTATTTTATATATGGAAGAGTGCCTGTGTTTTCTAGTCCTTGTATTTTTAATTTCATATAACCCTCAGCTAATTGTTACAGTTTGTATAGAAGTTATTCTCATTAAACTGTCTTTTCAATGTACTGCAGATTGTTTCTTAAAAGCTAAATAAATCTCTAAGTTTCCACATTCTTCTACAAAGCAATCAGAAGGAGAACATGAGTCCTCCCACAGAACAAAGTGACTAAACATTTCTTCTATGATGGTCTGCCCATGACCTCCACTGAAGTGGAAATCATTCCTGCCTCCTGCTTGTTAAAGGAGATCAACTCCTGTTGTATCATTCCCATTTTCTCCAAATTGCAATCACTATTCGCGTCAACACAGAATTAGTCCACACTTACTTTGATCAAGTGTGATAGCATTTCATATTGCATCTTTACTGCTTTGACCATATACTTTGAAAATCCATACCTTAATTTCCTAGCAAGGCCTTTTAATTTTATTGAGGCTGTGTTTGTTAAAACTTTTCATCTTTCTCTTTTCACTGAAGTTGGTTTCTCAGATATAAAGATGCCGGAACTACCTTATGCTTGCAAAGCTTTCAATTACGTAAATAGCTCTTCCTTTTTCTGTTCAAATTAATAGTGGATTACGTTACTGTAAATGGTTTCCCCCAAAGAACATCACCAAAAAAATGAAATATATTGGCTGTGGCGTCCATTGAGCTTTTAAATAAGTAAGCTGTAATTGCATCAGAAAAACAAGGAGGGGTGTAGGAGTGGAAAGGACTATTGTATAAGCAAATAGGAAACCTGCTCACAATGTGAGGGAATGCAAACAGGATGTATAAATTGCAAAGCCAACACCAAAGTTTTCCTCTGGCCAAGATACATAGAATTAGAATTATCTTTTCACCTGGTAGAATTCCAAAAGGAAATAAATAATGATATTCAGAATTATTTCTTTAATGAAAGAGGTAGCTGAAATTGAAGTCAAAACATTACATAACTCTTAGCTAAACGTAAACAACTGCCTTAGGATAGCTTGTACACTATTTTTATTTGTTTTGAGAGTATGAGCTGAAATTCTCTTGAACAGTCTCTTAGTATGTTCTTTCATTTTCCTATAACTTTTAACAAGATAAGTGTATGTTGTAAAGCAGGTTAAGAGAATACAGTAGGTAAAAATAACAGGCTATAAATATTTAAACATCACGTACATATCCTACTGGTTTATCCTTTTAGCTTCTACATGCTTTTCTATATTATCAATGTCCTGGCTATTTTCATTGTCAGAATTCCAAATCCATCCTTTAAAATTTCAATTCATTTAATTCCACTCATGTCAGGAAGTAGAAATATTATGCAAAAGATAAAATAAACTTGGAGATATTTTTGAATGAAATACCTGTCTGAGTACCTTGAGTCCCTGTTTCCTCATCTATGAAAGGAGAAGGAAAGTAATATAACCTAAGGTTCTTTTCAGGTGAGAAATTTTGTAATGCATGTTTTGCATAATTGCATTCAATATTAGAGAAAACTTGCGGGTAGTAACAAGTTGCTACTTTCACAAATGACTTTAAAATGGAGCCCCAGGTAGTTGAGTATGGACAATGACCAAACCTTAAAGTCCTCTGCCCAAACCTGGGCACTAGATGAGAACTTAATGAAAACAGTAAGCTCCTCCTACCAAGGAATAACCATGGCGATGTGAAAGAGCGAGGAGCTCATGTTTCGTAACTGACTCCTATGAACCAGGCTCTGTGTGGCACTATGGGTGTGGAAAGATGGACCACAGAGTCAGGTCACAGCCCAGGGAAGGAGATAAAGGAGTAAACACAAATCTCAGTGTGGTTGTGATATGTACCGTGATAAAGACAAGTACACAATGCAGTGGAATTACACGGGAAGGAAAGTGCTGCAGGCTGGGACAGAGTCACAGAATAGAAGACCTATCAGTAGAATCTTAGCAGGTGACATGAGGTAAGGATCAATTCATACTAAATCTCTAATTCATTGGAGAATATTTCCCCTTCTCAGCCTTCTAAGTTGTCTTAGATCCTTCCGGTTTTTTAGTTTTTCATATGTTTTAACATCAGCATCAGTTTTCTATGAAAATGCTAGCAGACTAAGAAAACCGAACTTACCTTTAACATGCATGTCTTTCTATCCATGAAAACAGTGTGTCTATTTATTGTAGTCTTATTTTGGACCCTCCGACAAAATTTAAAATTTTCCAACCAGAAGGACTTGTAAATGGTTTATTATATTTGTTGCTCTTTTGAATGGAATATTTAACTACATTTGAAATAATTGTATCACCTTCAGATAATGATAATTTGTTTTCATGATTTCTTTTTAATGCTGTGAATATTTATTTGTTTTGATTTTTCTCTTTTACTAGTTTGGCTAAGATCTTCGAAACAATACTGAATTCAAGTAGTTACCATGGGCACAATTGTCTGATTTACTTTAAAGAGGATGCTATACATTTTTCTGCGTTAAGGATAAGATCTTCACGAGTCTTTGTTTTTTTCATTGCTACATCATGACTGGGTGTCAAATTTTAGTCATACGCTTCTTCTTTCTAATTTTTTTATGGTAAAGTAAACAGATGTACACAAATATATAGTTTTTAAAAGAATAATAACAAAGTAAGCACCTATGTAAATACCTTCCGGGTTGAAGAATAGGACAATGACAGTATATTTAAATCCTCTTCTCCAATTATAAACATTATCTATATAACCCAAATAAAGTAGGCATAATCATAATATTTGTGATAATCATTGACTTAATTTCCTTTATGCATGTATCATGTGCATATATATCCTAAAATAATATATTGCTCACTGCAGGGAATATAGTCAGTAGTGATGTTCTGTTTTTGTATGGTGACAGATGGTGACTAGGCTTACCATGGTCATCACTTTGAAATCTACAGAAATATCAAATCACTATTGTGGCTTGCATTTTAAGTCTGCCTATATTTTCATTTGTGAACAGTTCTTAATCTTGGTGTCATCTAAATTATCTATTCTTTCCTTTGGTTTATGCATTCTTCAGACTTGCTTAAGAAAAATTTCCCTGCCCCAAGGTGAAAGGTACTTTATGTAATAGCAGATTTAGTATTTTACTTTTGCATTAAAACATTTCATTAACTTGTGGTTGATTTTTATACATTTTGTAAAGAGGGGTTCAAATTTATTTTTCCATATAATAGCCACTGTCCTAACGTTTTATGAAAAGTCCAACTTTTTCAACTACCTGTAATACCATCTGTCATATTAAGTGTCTGTTTATGTTTGGGTCTATTTCTGATGGTTTCTTTCTACTCAGTTTCATTGGCCTATTTTCCTATCCCAGTGTGAGTGATATAGTGTATTAATTACTGTAGCTTTGTAATAATTTTGATAAATTTGAGGGCAAGTCTCTACTATTTTCTTCTTCCTCAGTTGTCTATTCTTGAACTTTTAATTTCATATAAACATTTCAGAAGCAATTTATCATGCTTCAGAAAATAAAAGAGCAATAGAAAGAAAATATTATCAGTATCTTAATATCCATAAAACCAATGAGGAAAAAAGTGACAAATTTTGCAGTATGGATTCTTTCAATTCATAAATCAGTTCTAGGTCTCCCTTTTTTTTATAGTATATCTAATGTCAATCTACATGATTTTAAGACTTACTATGAAATTACAGAAATCAAGACAGTGTGTTGTATTAAAGAATATCTAATGATCTAGATATAAATATCAATGGAGTCCAGACATAGACCCACAAAGATATAAACCACTGATGCTCACCAAATGGGCAAAGGTATTTCAACAGAGAAAGAACAGTATTTTCCCAAAAAAAGAAAGTTGCTGAAACAATTACTCACATGCCACACATACACACACACACTCCCCTTAGTCCATACCTCACATCTATAAAAAAATTAACAAAAACTAAATCATAGGCTTTTGTGTAATATCTAAAACTATAAAATGTCTAGAAAAATAAACAAGAAAATTATCCTTGCTCTTTGGGGCTGGCAATGATTTCTTAGACACAACAGCAAAAGCATGGTCTAGAAAAGAAAAAATAGGAGAAAAAGATGGCGGCGAAGTAGAGAGACGTGGAGTGCATCCCTCTCCACAGATGCATTGGGAATGCACGGAAGGACACAGTCATTCCCACAGAGAACCAGCTGAACACCAGCAGACGGCCTCGGACACCGGAAAGGGCTGCGGAGAACCTGACATAGCCGACTGAATATTCGTCTAATCCAATACTTGGACATTAGTCTGAGGCTTGGATAGTCTTCTATAAACACCTCTATCACCAGGACAAGCAACCCCAAAAGCTTGGACAACCATGAGGAAACAAAGAAACACCATGCAGGCAAAGGAGCAGGAAAAAAACCCACAAGACCAAATAAATGAGGAGGAAATAGGAAAAATGCCTGAAAAAGAACTTAGAGTAATGATAGTAAAAATGATACAAAATCTCGATAACAAATTAGAGAAAGTACAAGAAACAGTTCATAAGAACTCAGAAAAACAAACAGCAATGGATAACAAAATAACTGAAATTAAAAATACTCTAGATGCTCTAACCAGCAGAATGACTGAGGCAGAAGAACGAATAAGTGAGTTGGAAGATAGAATGGAAGAAATAAACGCCACAGAGCAGGAAAAAGATAAAAAAATAAAAAGACTAGAAGACAGCCTCAGAGACCTCAGTGATAACCTTAAACGTACCAACATTCGAATTATAGGCATCCCAGAAGAAGAAGAAAACAAGAAAGGGTCTGTGAAAATATTTGAAGAGGTTCTAGTGGAAAACTTCCCCAACATGGGAAAGGAAATAATGAACCAAGTCCAAGAAGCACAGAGAGTCCCATACAGAATAAACCCAAGGAGAAATACACCAAGACACATATTAATCAAACTAACGACAATTCAACACAAAGAAAAAATATTAAAAGCAGCAAGAGAAAAGCAACAAACAACATATAAGGGAAAACCCATCAGGATAACAGCTGACCTTTCTACAGAAACTCTGCAGGCCAGAAGGGAATGGCAGGATATACTGAAAGTCCTGAAAGAGAGAAACCTACAGCCAAGAATACTTTACCCAGCAAGAATCTCATTCAGATTTGAGGGAGAAATCAAAAGCTTTCCAGACAAGCAAAAGTTAAGAGAATTCAGCACCACCAAACCAGCCTTACAACAAGTGCTAAAGGAACTTCTCCAAGTAGGAAACACAAGAAAAGGAAAACACCTACAAATACAAACCCAAAACAATTAAGAAAATGGTCATTGGAACACACATGTCAATAATCACTTTAAATGTAAATGGATTAAATGCTCCAACCAAAAGACACAGACTGGCTGAATGGATACAAAAACAAGACCCTTCTATATGCTGCCTACAAGAAACCCACTTCAGACCAAGGGATACATATAGACTGAAAGTGAAGGGATGGAAAAAGATATTCCATGCAAATGGAAGTCAAAAGAAAGCTGGAGTAGCAATACTCATATCAGACAAATTAGACTTGAAAGTAAAGACTATTAAAAGAGACAAGGAAGGGCACTACATAATGATCAAGGGATCCATCCAAGAAGTACATATCACAATGGTAAATATCTATGCCCCCAATATAGGAGCACCTCAATACATAAGGCAAATGCTAACAGCTATAAAAGGGGACATCGACAGTAACACAATTATAGTGGGAGACTTGAACACCCCACTTACATCAATGGACAGATCATCCAAACAGAAAATCAATAAAGACACACAAGCTTTAAATGACACATTAGACCATCTCGACTTCATTGATATTTATAGGACATTCCATCCAAAAACGACAGACTACACTTTCTTCTCAAGTGCACACGGAACATTTTCCAGGATAGATCACATCTTGGGTCACAAATCAAACCTCAGCAAATTCAAGAAAATTGAAATCATATCAAGCATCTTCTCAGACCACAACGCCATGAGACTAGATATCAATTACCGGAAAAAAACTGCAAAAAATACAAACACATGGAGGCTAAACAATTCACTATTAAACAACCAAGGAATCACTACAGAAATCAAAGAGGAAATCAAAAAGTATCTAGAAACAAATGACAACGAAAACACAACAACCCAAAACCTATGGGACGCAGCAAAAGCAGTTCTAAGAGGGAAGTTTATAGCAATACAGTCCTACCTTAAGAAACAAGAAAATGATCGAATAAACAACCTAACCTTACACCTCAAACAACTAGAGAAAGAAGAACAAAGAAACCCCAAAGTGAGCAGAAGGAAAGAAATCGTAAAGATCAGAGCAGAAATAAATGAAAAAGAAAGGAAAGAAACCCTAAGAAAAATAAATAAAACTAAAAGCTGGTTCTTTGAGAAGATTAACAAAATTGATAAACCATTAGCCAGACTCATCAAGAAAAAAAGGGAGAAGATGCAAATCAATAGAATTAGAAATGAAAAAGGAGAAGTCACAACGGACACCTCAGAAATACAAAACATCATGAGAGACTACTACAAGCAACTATATGCCAATCAATTGGATAACCTGGAAGAAATGGATACATTCTTAGAAAAATACAATCTTCCAAGACTGAACCAGGAAGAAATAGAAACCACGAACAGACCAATCACAAGTACAGAAATTGAGGCAGTGATTAAAAATCTCCCAACACACAAAAGCCCAGGACCAGATGGATTCACAGGCGAATTCTATCAAACATTTCGAGAAGAGTTAACACCTATCCTTCTCAAACTCTTCCAAAATATTGCAGAAGGCGGAGCACTCCCAAACTCATTCTATGAGGCTACCATCACCCTGATACCAAAACCAGGCAAAGATGTCACAAAAAAAGAAAACTACAGACCAATATCACTGATGAATATAGATGCAAAAATCCTCAACAAAATACTAGCTAACAGACTGCAACAGCACATTAAAAAAATCATACACCACGATCAAGTGGGGTTTATCCCTGGGATGCAAGGATTCTTCAATATACGCAAATCAATCAACGTGATACATCATATCAACAAATTGAAGGATAAAAACCATATGATCATTTCAATAGATGCAGAAAAAGCTTTTGACAAAGTTCAACATCCATTTATGATAAAAGCTCTCCAGAAAATGGGCATAGAAGGAAATTACCTCAACATCATAAAAGCCATATATGACAAACCAAAAGCCAACATTGTTCTCAATGGAGAAAAACTGGAAGAATTCCCTCTAAGAACAGGAACAAGACAAGGGTGTCCACTCTCACCACTGTTATTCAACATAGTTTTGGAAGTGTTAGCCACAGCAATCAGAGAAGAAAAAGAAATTAAAGGAATCCAAATTGGAAAAGAAGAAGTAAAATTATCACTCTTTGCAGATGACATGATACTATATATAGAAAACCCTAAAGACTCTACCAGAAAACTGCTAGCACTCATTGATGAGTTTAGTAAAGTAGCAGGATACAAAATTAATGCACAGAAATCTCTTGCATTCCTATACACTAACAACGGAAGAGCAGAAAGAGAAATTAAGGAAACTCTCCCATTCACCATTGCAACCAAAAGAATAAAATACCTAGGAATAAACCTGCCTAAGGAGGCAAAAGATCTGTATGCAGAAAACTTTAAGACATTGATGAAAGAAATCAAAGATGACATAAACAGATGGAGGGATGTACCATGTTCCTGGATTGGAAGAATCAACATCGTGAAAATGACTGTACTACCCAAAGCAATTTACAGATTTAATGCAATCCCGATCAGATTACCAATGGCATTTTTCACAGAACTAGAGCAAGAAATCTTACGATTTGTATGGAAACGCAAAAGACCCCGAATAGCCAAAGCAATCTTGAGAAGGAAAAATGGAGTTGGTGGAATCAGGCTTCCTGACTTCAACCTATACTACAAGGCCATAGTGATCAAGACAGTATGGTACTGGCACAAAAATAGAAAGGAAGATCAATGGAACAGAATAGAGAACTCAGAAGTAAGCCCAAACACATATGGGCACCTTATCTTTGACAAAGGAGGCACGAGTATACAATGGAAAAAAGACAGCCTCTTCAATAAGTGGTGCTGGGAAAATTGGACAGCAACATGTAAAAGAATGAAATTAGAACACTTCCTAACACCATACACAAAAATAAACTCCAAATGGATTAAAGACCTACATGTAAGGCCAGACACTATCAAACTCCTAGAGGAAAACATAGGCAGAACACTCTTTGACATACATCAAAGCAACATCCTTTTTGACCCACCTCCTAGAATCATGGAAATAAAATCAAGAATAAACGAATGGGACCTCATGAAACTTAAAAGCTTTTGCACAGCAAAAGAAACCATAAACAAGACTAAAAGGCAACCCTCAGAATGGGAAAAAATAATTGCCTATGAAACAACGGACAAAGGATTAACCTCCAAAATATACAAGCAGCTCATGCAGCTTAATACCAAAAAAGCAAATAACCCAATCCACAAATGGGCAGAAGACCTAAATAGACATTTCTCCAAAGAAGACATACAGATGGCCAACAAACACATGAAAAGATGCTCAACATCACTCATCATCAGAGAAATGCAAGTCAAAGCCACAATGAGGTATCACCTCACACCAATCAGAATGGCCATCATCACAAAGTCTGGAAACAACAAATGTTGGAGAGGGTGTGGAGAAAAGGGAACTCTCCTGCACTGTTGGTGGGACTGTAAGTTGGTACAGCCACTATGGAAAACAATTTGGAGGTTCCTTAAAAAACTACAAATAGAACTACCATATGATCCAGTCATCCCACTCCTGGGCATATACCCAAAGAAAACCATAATCCCAAAAGAAACTTGTACCATAATGTTTATTGCAGCACTCTTTACAATAGCCAGGACATGGAAGCAACCGAAATGCCCATCAACAAATGAATGGATACAGAAGATGTGGCATATATATACAATGGAATATTACTCAGCTATAAAAAGGGATGAGATGGAGCTATATGTAATGAGGTGGATAGAACTACAATCTGTCATACAGAGTGAAGTAAGTCAGAAAGAGAAAGACAAATATTGTATGCTAACTCACATATACGGAATCTAAAAATGGTACTGATGAACTCAGTGACAAGAACAGGGAAGCAGATACAGGGAATGGACTGGAGAACTCGAGGTATGGGAGGGGGCGGGGGGTGAAGGGGAAACTGAGAAGAAGCGGGAGAGTAGTACAGACATATATATACTACCAACTGTAAAATAGTCAGTGGGAAGTTGTTGTATAACAAAGGGAGTCCAACTCGAGGATGGAAGATGCCTTAGAGGACTGGGGCAGGGAGGGTGGGGGGGAATCGAGGGGGGGGCGTCAAGGAAGGGAGGGAATATGGGGATATGTGTATAAAAATAGTTGATTGAACCTGGTGTACCCCCCAAAAAAATAAAATAAAATAATAATAAAAAAAAAAAAAAAGAAAAGAAAAAATAAACAAATTTGGTTAATGTGTTAAGAGAATGAAAGAGCAAAGCCTCAGACTGGGAGAAAATATTTGCCAATCATATATTTCACAAAGGATTTGTATCTAAAGTTTATAAGGAACCTTCAGCTCTCAATAACAGGAGAAAAAACAAAACCCAAAACTCAATCAAACAATGGGCAATACATTTGAAGAGACATTTAACCAAAACAAGTATACAAATGGAAAATAAGCACCAAAAGATTATTTGTCAGGAGAATGAAAATTAGAGCCGCAGTGAGATACCACAACACACCTATTTGGATGGATAAAGTTTTAAAAACTACTTATCATAACAACTGCTAACATGGATGCAAAGCAACTGGAACTTCCACATGTTGCTGGTGGGAATGCAACATGGTCCAGACACTTTAGAAAACAATTTGGCAGTTCCTTATAAAGTTAAAAATACACTTATCATACAACCCTACAGTCCCACTCCTAGCTATTTACTCAAGTGAAATGAAACCTTACGTTCACACAAAAACTTATGTGTGAATGTTTATAGTGGCTTTACTTGTAATTGTACAAAACTGGAAATAATCCAGATGTTTAAACTAGGAACTGGTGAAACAAACTGGTACGTCTATATAACAGAATACTACCAGAATAAAAAGAAATGAACAAGTAATACACAAACAGTGCAGGTGGATCTTAAATGTTTTATGGTAACTGAAAGAAGTCAGACTCAGTGTATACATCCTGTATTATTCCATTTATATTACATGATGGAAAAGGCAGAGTTAAATGGACATAAAACATATCAATGATTTCCATGGGCTATTAGTAAAGAGTTGACTGCAAAGGGGTTGGCCAGTGGCCTATTTGGGAGGGGAGGAAGGTGACAGAAGAGTTAACTATCTTGATTGTGGTGGTAGAGACCTGTACATATTTGTCAAAACCCACAAACAAGTACAGTAAAAAAAAAAAAAAAAAAGAATTTTACTGCATGTGTTTTATAGCTTAATAAAAGTATAAAAAAAGGAGCTCATTTCATCTGATTTTAATATAATCACATCAACTTTATTTAGGTTAGTGCTGGTATGATATATCTTTTTCTAATCCTCTTTCTCTGACCTTATAATTAAAAGATCACTTATTTTAAAACAATATATTTTCCTTTTTAATACAGTCATAATCTTATCTTTTAATTGATCTGTTTAGCTCCCTTATACTTAATGGAATTGCTGATCTAGTTTGGTTTAAATTTACCTTCTTGTTATTTGTTTTCCATTTGGCCTATTTTTTATTTTTTATTTCTTATTTCTTACATTCCTTTAGATTAATCAAGTACTTTTACTTAATTTTTCTCCATTATTTTCCATTTCCCATGTTTACTTTTCTTTCCTTTTTCAAGTTTGCATCTCCAGCTCCTTTGTAGGTAATTACCTCTCATAATCTAATTGTTAGGGCCTCATTCATGCCCACTATCCCCTTAAGACACCAAGTCTTCAGGGAGTTTACAATTCTGACTTCAAATTCTTCTCTTGTTCTGGGATTGAGAATTTTGTCTTGATTTTTTAAAGCCTGGATGTTTAACTGCTTTTAGTTCTATCTTATGCAGCATTTCTATGTGTTTGTAGTGAGAAGAGCTCTGGTTAGCTTCCTTCGTTCTCCATTATGCAAAATTCAGAAATGAAAAACGTTTTAAAGCTGATTTGTACATTTGGGGAATTTATTCATTTATTTTTAAGAACTTTTATTGAAATATAATTGACATACAATAAACTGCATGTATTTAAAGTGTACAATTTGATATTTTTTTCTTATTAGTAATGTATATATGGCAATCCCAATCTCCCAATTCACCCCACCCCAACCCCACCCCTGCTTTCCCCCCTTGGTGTCCATGTGTTTGCTCTCTATATCCGTGTCTCTATTTCTGCCATGCAAACTGGTTGATCTGTATCGTAATTCTAGATTCCGTATATACACGTTACTATACGATATTGTTTTTCTCTTTTTGACTTACTTCACTCTGTATGACAGTCTCTAGGTCCATCCATGTCTCTATGAATGTCCCAATTTCATTCCTTTTTATGGCTGAGTAATAGTGCATTGTATATATGTACCACATCTTCTTTATCCACTCATCTGTTGACATTTGGGTAGTTTAAAATAATTCTCTGTGGCCAGAATATAGAGTTCACTATGGCGGGAGAATGGTGGGAAATAACCATTCAGACAACAAGAATCAGATTGTGAAGAGCTTTGTATATTGCTTTTAGGATTAAGGATATTCTTGCAAAAGCAATAGAATATACCCTCCCCCGCCTCAAAAAAAAAAAAAAAAAAAAAAAGAGAGAGAGCTTAAACAGAGGAATGACATGACCAGACTTGTATTTTAGATAGATTGTATTGGCTGGTCTGGGGTAGAAGGGGGGGTGTCAAAGTAAATTGCCATTGATTTTTGTGTGAAGCCAGGGCCTTTGCTACTTCTCTTTAAGAAATTCTGATTCATGGGGAAATTTTCCAAAGATCCTTCTACATGTTCCTCAGATTTTCTCTGTGGATTTATTTAATTACCATGAGCTTGTGCCACTTTTATCATCAGGGGGGAAAGAAGCTATTTTCAGTCTGAGGGGGAAAAAAATTCAAGATCTCTGGCTCCTAATTAAAGATGTATTTATATATTCAATTGGGAAAAAACAAAAATCCAAGGAACCAAGTGGGAAACTATATAACTGAAGCAGATGAATAGTGAGGAAACAAAGGAATGCCTTTGCATGGGTAGTGTTCACAAAAGCAAGGTAATCTTTCATGCTTTGCTGCCCTCTGCTAAGGGAACACAGAGACCACTGGTGGAACTCGCATCAACCCTTCCCTGTGGTGTGTGCCTCCTTTTAGATTTTGTGGGGAATGGATTCCCAGCACCTGGTGTTTCAGTTTGATACATGGCGCCTGGTAACAGTGGGCTATGAGAGTGGAAAGAGGGGTTGATTCCATCAGGCCCCATCAGAGTTATAGAACCATAACTGAGGGCTGCACCTTCAGAATACAGCCTTCCCTTTTGACTCCCACCCACACTGGTCTGCCCTTTTTCTGAACTCATATTATACCATGTACCTTGGCATTTGTTTTCTAATTATTAAAACATAATATTTCTAATGAATACGATTTATTAGGTTTTTACTGGGCTCTGAGGTTACATTATGTTCCATGTATATAAGTACATTATATGTGTAGTTTCATTTATTTTTAACAACAACTCTATGAAGCTAAGCACCATTTTCCCCATTTATAGATGAAACAACAGAAGTTCTGGAATAACTTGCCCCAGATACCCCAGTTTATTCATTCACCAGCAAATATTTGTCTAGCATCCATATTTCAGGTTCTAAATTTAAGTGCTTGGCATATATATTTTATTTAATCCCCACATCTCTGGAAATAGGTATCATGACCACCATTTTACAGCTGTGGAACCTGAGTAACAGAGATATTAAGTACACTTCCCACTGTCACGCATCTAATCACCATGAGTTTATAATGCATTTCTGACCTTCTCCAAAGCCCATGCTCTAAACCATTCCTTCTTAATCTGACTTGTCCATCTACTCCTATACTATCAAGATCCAGATCTACACTTTACATTGCAGGTCCCCAGATTGCCCAATGTATACCGAACATAAAGAGAAAATGTATTGATACGAGAGGAGTGCTAAAATATTTTTATTAACCATAACCAGAGAAATCCAGGATGAGATAATGCAATGATATCTCATTATCTGATATCACTTAGGCTTCAAATTTGATACGAGGTCATCTTTTCCTCAAACAAAATTGTGTACAGGTCAGCTATTTTTTTTTTTATTGGGGTAGAGTTGCTTTACAATGTTGTGTTAGTTTCTGCTGTACAATGAAGTGAATCAGCTATAAGTATACATATATCCCCTCCCCAACGGACCTTCCTCCCACCCACCCCTCATCTCACCCATCTAGGTCACCTTATGTCAACTATTTTTAATGGAAACACTAACACTATTTAGCAAAAACTACAGCCTGCCTTCTTATACCAGGTGATCAATATAATTTAATCTATTCTTGTCAAGGTCACTGTCAGAAAAACATTTTTAATTTGCTGTAATATAATGATACTAATAAAATGTGTTTACAATAGCTTACCTCTGAACGAAAGGCTTTAACTTTTAACAGCTTTAGCTTATTTATTCTGACAATACATGTGCCTCTTCAGTAACATTTTATAATTTGCTGCTTTGATTCTCTTTGTATTGGAAAAATCAGATTCAAGCCCAAAAGAATTATGTATAAAGTTAATAAACTCTGAGTAAGAGTCTGAGGTTACCAAACAGGTCTAGAAGATAAATGCAATGACACTGTTTTCACCATTCAAGGGCCTTTAAAAAAATTTTTTTTGAAAGCTGTTTTTCTTTTATTATAGTATTTAAACTTATTACCTATTTTTTGACATGCAATAAACTGCATATATTTAAAGTGTACAACTTGATTTTTTTTTCTTATTAGTAATGTATATATGACAATCCCAATCTCCCAATTCATCCCACCCCAACTCCCCCCCACCCCACACTTCCCCCCTTGGTGTCCACATATTTGTTCTCTACATCTGTGTCTCTATTTCTGCCATGCAAACCAGTTGATCTGTACCATATTTCTAGATTCTGCATATATGCATTAATATACGATATTTGTTTTTCTCTTTCTGACTTACTTCACTCTGTATGACAGTCTCTAGGTTCATCCAAGTCTCTACAAATGACCCAATTTTGTTCCTTTTTACAGGTGAGTAATATTCCATTGTATATATGTACCACATCTTCTTTATCTATTCATCTGCTGATGGACATTTAGGATGCTTCCATGTCCTGGCTATTGTAAATAGTGCTGCAATGAACATTGGGGTGCATGTGTCATTTTGAATTAAGGTTTTCTCTGAGTATATGCCCAGTAGTGGGATTGCTGGGTCGTATAGAGATTCTATTTTTAGTTTTTTAAGGAACCTCCACACTGTTCTCCATAGTGGCCGTATCAATTTGCCTTCCCACCAACAGTATAAGAGGGTTCCCTTTTCTCCACACCCTCTCCAGCATTTATTGCTTGTAGGAGGGCCTTTTAAATTTACTTCCAAGTTTTTTGTTTGCTTGTTTCTTTCTTGGCTTGCCAAGGGGAAGCAGGACCAGGTTAGAATTCCCAGAAATCTGGTTCTTGGTCAGTGCAGTATTTTTTTTACCTGATTTATATTTATCATCCTGCTTATAACAATAATAGCAGCAAATGTTTCCTATCAGACTGTATTCTATTTTTTTTTCATTTTTATGTCTTTTCTAATTCGTTGAACTTGAACCATGAATAGAATTGGGGGTGGGTACTGGGATGGAGTGGGAAAAATGGAGTTGGTGCTAAAAAAAGATAAATATCACAGTTAAATTATCATTAGTTATCATTTAGATATAATTTCATATTTCAGTTGAAAACATTGGAACTCTGAGATCAAGATATGTTCGTTTACATGGCTAATTGGAGGTGGAGCACAGAACAAAAACTCTACAAATCCATTCCTGTGTTCCTTCAATGTTACTATTATTTGCATAATGGAATCATTACAAATTTCATTTTCTTTTGGAATGGCAGTGCAATAATGATCTATAATTTATTCTCATTATTTTACATCTTTAGATCTGTCTAATTTTTAACTGTCCAGAGGAATTGTAGAGTATAGAAAACAAATATAGTTCATATAAACTAGTCAGTTATAAATATTTTCTGGGACTTTCCTGGAGGTCCAGTGGTTAAGACTCTGTGCTTCCACTGCAGGGGGCATGGGTTTGATCCCTGGTCGGGGTACTAAGAAGCCCATATGCTGTGTGGTGGTAGCCAAAAGGAATAAAATAAAATAAGAAAATAAAATATTTGCTGCTTACCTCTTCATATGAGGAACGAAAGAGACCTATGAACAGTAAAATGCTGGATTAAACTTGGCATCAGTCTGTTTAATGAATCATTCCCTCACTCAAGACAGTTTTTGAGGACTACTGTGGTCCCAAGTGCTCTTCTGGGGACATGAGATACATTGTTAAGCAAAAGGGACAAAAATTCCATCCTGGTGGAGTTTACATTCTCACAGGGAAAAACAATAATAGGCAATAAGTATAATACGTGAGTAACTTTTATAGGATGTCAGAGATGTTGTGGGAAAAAAAAGCAAAAGCTGAGTAGAAGAAAGCGAACAGTGGCGAAAAGAAGAGAGGGAGGCAGGTGGAGGTGCTGTGCAGGTCTTGGTACCCCAAGCTAGTTCTGGTTATGTCAATATTGAATTGTCTCTAACTTTTCCATGGATGTAAGTATTATCCTCTTAGCTACTATGTTAAGCTCCTATATCTTAGACATTTTATTATAGTCTCCATAACACTTAACACAGAGCTGACCTCATGTTAAGAGTTCAATAAATATTTGATGCTTTACTACATGCTTATTTATTTAACGGATATCCTTCACTTAAAACTATTTTCAGATTAACATTGGCCTTTGGAAGTGACACAATAAGTGAACTTTATGTTTTATTTTTACTTTTTTAATAAGTGAACTTTAAATGTTCATTTAAAAGTTTAGCTTTTTTTCTTAATTAGCTAAAGCATTTGGGGAGTAAGGCTTAGCTCTTTATTGGGTACCAAAAATTATAAAGATTAGATATTTCCATTAAGCCACAGTCACCCATTAGATGGAGTTCCTAGCTAGCCCTTTACTTTGATATCAGCTTAAGTGCCAAAAATTCTTCATAACTAGAAGCAGGGCATTAGCCAGAAGTCAGAGGAAATGATGGAGATAATGGAGCCCAAAGAATGATGATGAGAGTCTCTTTTTCTTGGAAGGCTATGGCTAAGTCATCAATCCGTGAAAGATGTCCTGGAAGTTCAGGTCAGCTGTAAAAAAAAGCACATGTTCTTCAGCATTGTGGGATTATCAGGCTTAGGCGAATACTTGTTGTTTACATGGCTAATTAGAGACAGGACTGAAAACTAGGTCTCCAGAAATTCATTCCCACGTTCTTTCAACATTACTGTCATTTGCATAATAGAGTCATTGCAGATTTCATTTCCTTTGGAATTTAGCAAAACCTAGAAGTGACTTTAGGCTGCAATCAGAGTTCTGTCTGGTAGTGAGCAAGACAAACTCTATGACATTACTACTCCGTTGAGATAATAAACACAATCTAACTATATCAACTAGGATGAAAATCCGAAAAAGCCAAAGCACTCTGCGTTTTTAAACTTTTCATTTTATAATAATGATGGTGATGGTAAAGGCTGACCTTTATTATTTACTATATGTCGGGCTGTCTTTTGCATGCTTTCCTTGCTTTAATTCACAGAATCCCCCAAACATCCCCACAAAGCAACACCCTTATCATTTCCAATTTACAAAGGAGAACATCTGAGACAAAGAAAAGATAAGGAACTAGTTCAATGATCACACAGAAAGAGAGAGCCACAAAATCTATTCTGGAATCTTAGATTTGGAAAATCTCTTAGAATCTTGCTAGTCAAAATGTTTTACTTGGACCAGCAGCACTGGCTTCATCTGGGGTTTATGTTAAACATAAAAATCTCAGGTCTCACCCAGACCTCCTTAGCTAGAATCTGCAACTTAACATGATCTTTACATGGTCCATATGCCCTTAAAGTCTGAGAAGCCCTGTTCTACAACATCCCAGACAATTGTTCCTCCAAGACAGGGAACTCATTTACCCACACTCCTGTTTCTCTGTAGGATGGTGTTCATTAAAGTTTCCTTAGAAATTTTCTCCATATTTCAGTTTTCCTATTACTTCAACCTTTTGGTCTTCATGTTTTATTTTCAAACCCATATAAGATTAATCTCTCTTCTTATGATACCCCTTTAAGCATTCAGTATAGCTATCAGTTTAGATCTGATATCACCATCCCCTGCTTGTATCCTCAACCCTCACCTACACTTCGGTCAAAACATCATTTTCAGGCAAAGTATCCAAATTTCTTTTAATTTTTCATAAGCCCTGCTTTCTCTCCTGGATGTATTGCAGTGTGTAAATTTCTTCTAGATGTGAACTGAATTCCAGGTGTAGCCAATTGCCTTCCTCATTCTGGGAGCCTTTCTTCCAGACCTTCTTACTGGGTCCCTTGCCTTAGCTTTTCATATTTGAGTAGTGTTATGATATCATTTTATGTTCCATTTAATTCTAAAAATTCTCCAGCTTTGCCTTTCAGACATTCTCTTGCTGTTCATGGTAAAGTAAGAAGTTTTGTTCTATGCTGTTGTCTTTTTCTGCCTGAACTTTCCATTAGTAAATTGACTCAAAACTTCTTTGTTCACTTATCACCAAACTTACTGATAAACAAATTAGTCAAAAATTGAAGATTTTCTTTAAAAGTCAGATATCTGCCATTGGGAATATTTCAGTTTTCTGCTGTATTTTTTGAAATTTCACAGGCGTAGCTTAAGACTTTGTATACTAAGCATTATTTTTACCATGCGGAAACAAATTCAGAATCTAGTATTGAAAATCATATTCTCTGTAGATTTTCTTTCTAGTAGTCTAAATGAAAATGAACAACTAGGTAATTAGAAGTCTTTTAAGAATCCACGATTTAATGGTTAATGGTTGTCAATTTTTATAGTGCAGGCGTATCGCCAAAGAAGTTGTTAAAAATTAAAATTTCCAGACCCATAGGCTCTTAATCACAGGGCCTTAGGAATGGGCTAGGGATTTTTATTTTTAACAGGAATCCCAAAAGGCAAGTAGTTCACACAGACTACAGTCTGAAGATTTAGATCCTTCACAGAATTATTCAGTGTCTTCATCCAACTTATCACTATCTACATCATACATAACATTTAATTTTATTTGCCGGGAGGGATCATCATTAGCCAATATTCACTGAATGCCTTCTCTGCACAAGGCTACACAACAGATACCTAATAAAAATCAAGAGTTAAACTCTCAAAATGAGAAACTTCACATTTATTGTCATGGTCACTCAGCTTTACCAAGGAAAAGCTAATCGAAAAATGACATCAGCAGTAGGGAAGGGCCACAGAGTTCTTAGTGCTCCAAGAACTGCTGAGGATGTATGTCTCCTTGACACATTATACACATGTACAGTGTCATTGTCAGTAGCTGTGTCTTTTCATACAAATAAGGAGATACAAATGTAAAATAGGAGGCTGCAATCTCATGTCCTATCTCCATGCCCATAATTTTCCGTTTCCTTTCTAAGACATTTCCCCTGATAAGAAGCTTTATGAAAAAGCTTTACTGTGTATATGAATAGTCCAAGTGTATAAACCAGACTCAAATTTATTACATATATTTCCAGATTTAAATGGGTTGAGAAATGGGTCAAACAGTCATAAATACTATTATATAATTTACTATTACCTGTTTTTTTAGAGGTTGTACTTAAGTAACTCTTGCTTTACCTCGATTCAGTAAAACTCTTGATGAAACTTTGAAAACGAAAAACCTCTCACTGGTAAATTAGTTCCAAGAATTGGTACACTCTGGGACTCTGAATTTATTCAGGTGTTATCCATTTATTTAATGTTTGGTGAGCACAACAAAATGCACATGTGAAAGTTATGGTTTAATTGAAAAGCATATAGCATAACTTAACTAGACCCTGCTGTATCAGGCTAAAAGGAGCAGCATGTGGGGCTAAATTTTTTTTAAAAATCTAATTATAAAAAGAACTATGGTAAGGTTCAGCCAATGCCTCCAAGCCAATATTTAATCTTTTCAATAGGTAATGACTATACATTGGATAATTTACAAAACCTGGCACTGTATAGCACTGATACAGACAAGTTAAATACAACACACACACACGCACACACACACACACACACACACACACCCCTCAAGTTAGATACAACACACACACACACCCCTCAAGAGAATCTCCTCCAAATTAGCAGTCACTTGATTTACAAATTCCTCTGAGAACATGTAATCTAGTTCATGTATCTTCAGGATTTCTTACTCTTAGCCTAGGATAGATAAATAATATTTTCACCTGGTAGAAATCATCCTCTATTCATCATTGGAAGTCTAGGTCAAAATGTAAACTCTCTGATAAGGAGAGATGGCCTTAGTGTTACAAAGTTGGCAGACATAATGAGGAAGAAACACTCATCCTGGTAACCTAAAATAACATATGCTGGTGGGTTTCCCTGATTGAGTGAATGCTCTATTCTGCCTGTTTCCTGTAGATCTGTAAGATAGTGGTAGCTTGGTTAAATATGGGAGTTAGAAGAAGGAGCCAACTTTCACTAGTTTTTCCAGACGGCAACATTTTTTTTCTCAGTTTACAAAAGACAGTGGATTGGACTAGATCCTTTTATCCTGATCTTGCTTTCTTGCTTCCTGGCAGGTTCAATGATCTTGATTTTTATCCAGAGATGAGCTTCAAGAGATTCAAAGTACAGCGACTCTTAAAAGCTAAGGTCTCTTCAACCCAGAGCATGGGACTTTGTAGCTGCTGGGGACTGAGAGGATACTTTATTTGTAAATCAAGGTGACTGCTGAGTTGCAAGGAGCTTCTTTTGAGATGTTTGTGTGTATGTATGTGTTTTCTGTTTAACTTGGCTTTTTCAGTGCTATACAGTGTCCTGGTTAACCTTGGTAGTCTTTGGGCATTTCCTTTGTTATTCATGGATGTGCCTTTCCTTCTGTAATGAACTCCCTCATCTCTCTTATATGCTAAAGGTTTGTGTCAGTAATATTTGTGAAATTTGATTGTGGAAATCCAGTCTTGCAACTGGTAATTCCAGCCTTGGATTTTCAAAAGTATTGATTAACACTTTTCTTCTCAAATGAAGAATCTCTGAACTTAATGACTGCTAGTTGTTATTCCATTTAGTTGTCAATTTTTTTTGCTTCTTATCAGGACCAAATTCAGCCCTGAACTGGCTATTAAAGTTTTAGATAAAGATATAAATACAGATATCCTCATACAACACATCAGGCAATCTCCCTACCATAGATAAAGAAGAACATTCTTAAACCCATCATGATGTCTATGTTCAAGTATAAGAACTGAACTTAATTACTGTAGCTTTGTAGTACAGTCTGAAGTCAGGGAGCCTGATTCCTCCAGCTCCATTTTTCTTTCTCAAGATTGCTTTGGCTATTCATGGTCTTTTGTGCTGCCATACAAATTGTAAAATTTTTTGTTCTAATTCTGTGAAAAATGCCATTGGTGATTTGATAGGGATTGCATTGAATCTGTAGATTGCTTTGGGTAGTATAGTCATTTTCACAATGTTGATTCTTCCAATCCAAGAATATGGTATATCTCTCCATCTGTTTGTGTCATCTTTCATCAATATCTTATAGTTTCTGAGTACAGGTGTTTTGCCTCCTTAGGTAGGTTTATTCCTAGGTATTTTGTTCTTTTTGTTGCTATGGTAAATGGGATTGTTTCCTTAATTTCTCTTTCTGATCTTTCATTGTTAGTATACAGGAATGCAAGAGATTTCTGTGTATTAATTTTGTACCCTGCAAATTTACCACATTCTGGTAGCATCTTTAGGAATTTCTATGTATAGTATCATATTATCTGCAAACAGTGACAGTTTTACTTCTTTTCCAATTTGGATTCCTTTTATTTCTTTTTCTTTTCTGATTGTTGTGGCTAAAACTTCCAAAACTATGTTGAATAATAGTGGCGAGAGTGGACATCCTTGTTTTTTTTCCTGATCTTAGAGGGAATGCTTTCAGTTTTTCACCATTGAGAATGATGTTTGCTGCAGGTTTGTTGTATATGGGCTTTATTATGTTGCGGTAGGTCCCCTCTATGCCCACTTTCTGGAGAGTTTTTATTATATATGGCTGTTGAATTTTGTCAAAAGTTTTTTCTGCATCTATTGAGATGATCATATAGGTTTTTCTTTAATTTTTTTTATCTTTTTAAAATTTTTTTTATTGGAGTATAGTTGATTTACAATGTTGTGTTAGGTTCAGGTGTACAGCAAAGTGAATAAGTTATACATATACATATATCCACTCTTTTTTTTTTTACGTTGTTTTCCCATATAGGCTATTATAGAGTATTGAGTAGAGTTCCGTGTGCTATACAGTATATTCTTTTTTTTTCTTCACATTTTAAAGCTCTTTATTGGAATATAATTGCTTTACATTGTTGTGCCAATTTTTGCTGTACAACAAAGTGAATCATCTGTATTTATACATCTATCCCCATATCCCCTCCCTCCTGAGACTCCTTCCCACCCTCCCTATCCCAGCCCTCTAAGTCATCACCCATCATCAAGTTGATCTCCCTGTTTTATGCAGCAGTTTCCCACTAGCTATCTGTTTCACATTTGGTAGTGTATATATGTCATACTATTCTCTAGCTTCGTCCCAGCTTCCCCTTTGTCCCCCACCCCATGTCCTCAAGTCTGTTCTCTACAACTGCATTGTTATTCCTGCCCTGTCACTGGGTTCATCAGTACCATTTTTTTAGATTCCATACATATGAGTTAGCATACGGTATTTGTTTTTCTCTTTCTGGCTTACTTCGCTCTGTATGACAGACTCTAGGTCCAACCACCTCACTACAAATAACTCAATTTCACTCCTTTTTATGGCTGAGTAATATTCCATTGTATATATGTGCCACATCTTCTTTATCCATTCATCTGTTGATGGGCATTTAGATTGCTTCCATGTTCTGGCTATTGTAAATAGTGCTGCAATGAACACTGTGGTATGATCATATAGTTTTTAATTCTTCAATTATCTACAAAACAGAAATAGAGTCACAGATGTAAAAAAACAAACTTATGGCTACTAAGGGATGAAGGAGGAAGGGATAAATTCAGAGATTGGGACTAATATAAACACACTACTATATATAAAATAGATAACTAATAAGGAACTACTGTATAGCACAGGGAACTCTACTCAATACTCTGTAATGACCTATGTGGGAAAATAATCTAAAAAAGAATGGATATATTTATATGCATAACTAATTCACTCTGCTGCACACCTGAAATTAACACAACATTGTAAATCAACTATACTCCAAAAAAATTATTTTAAAAAATTAAAAATTAAAAAATTAAAAAGAAAAAGAAATTACTAGCACATTTTATTATACAGCCACCATCAGTCTGCTTTTTTAGAAAATAAACTGAATTTTGTAAAGCAAAAAAAAAAAAGAAATTTAGCTTAAACATCGTAGGTGGGGATTGGGATATAAACCACACATTTTGCCCCAACTGTTTCCAATAAACCTGGCCTGGGGGAAAGAGGGATTAACCAATCAATTCCTAAATCGATCTTTATTGTGTCTATGTATCTTCCCTTAAAATACTTCAGATGAATTATCATCTTTTGTAACCTGGCCCTCAAGTACAGCTCCACACTAATTTAATGAAGATAGTTTTAATGACAGGTGATATCATTTTTCATTCCTTAGAAATAATGCATCAAGAAAAATCTCTAACTTATATGTCGTGTTGATATAGCCAAAACAGTTATTTAAAATAATGCATCGTGTAAACGGGTTAAGATTTTCCACCCAGATTCTGTTGCTAGAAAGTTTATTCCATTGTTTAGTCTTTGCAGAATTTTCAAGTGTGTATTTAACTAACCAATGTAATCAGATAAGAAAAAGAAATTAGAGACATGAAAAAGGGAAAGGAGAAGGTAGAATTTTCACTATTTGCAGGTAATATGATTATACACCTGAAAAGTCCAAGAGAACTAACTGGAAAACTGCTGCCAACAATAAGAAAATTAGTAAGGTAGATCAGTACAAAATAATCAGAAAATGATACCCTTCATAAATATAACCTACAATCAGTCTGAATATGTGAATAATGAGTAAATTCTAAAAATCAACAGAAGTATAAAATACATAGGAATAAGCATAATAAGAAGTGTACTAGCCCTATAAGAAGAAAGCTAATGTATGACTGAAATACCAAAGAGAAGAATAAATAGAAGGACCTATCAGGTTTGGGGATAGAAAGACAATATCATAAGGTTATCAATTCTCCTTAATTAATTGATGAATTTAGCACAATAAGTAAACTACCAACATTTTTCAATTAGACAATCTGATTTTATTAATGATTTACCTTTTTAAAAAAAAGTTTTTATAAGGGCAGCAAACCTCTGAAGAAAAGGAAAATAAGGACAGACCAGATCTATTAATTTTAAAGCATAGAGTCTTAGCAATTAAAACACAGGGAATACACAAAGACCAACCAATACAGCAAAATAGAAGTTCAAAAATATTGAGAGGATTTCATATGTGAACAAAATTGCTTCTGTAATCAACAGGGAAATGTTCATCCATTCAGTAGTGTTGAGGCAACTTGATAACCATTATTTCTCATAATCTGCACCATACTAAATTACAAATGGATCAAATATTTAATTGTAAAAAAATTATGTAGGTGATAAAATGACAAAAGGTATGTATGACTCAAAATCCAAAAGAAAGCTTGATGTAGTGGGCCATATGAATATCAAAAACTTCATGGCACCAGGAGCCATAAGCAGAGACTGTAAGGAAAGGAATACAGTGAAAGTTTGTCATTAACTTCATCTTCCACTAACTCAGTTACCATATATATCCCTCTCCCGACCTTTAGGACAGGAGACCTTCACTCACCACTTTCTTATTTCTCCTACCAGAGTTATCCTTTATGAAAATGCCAGAAAATAGGGATAGATTTTTATATATCTCTTACTTTATGCAAAGGATATTCTGTATATACTATTCTGCAACTTGCTGCTTTCCTTCCATAATATACCTTGGAAACCTTTCTGAACCAGTACATAGAGAGTTTCCTCATTCTTTTTGTAAATATATGATATTCTATTGTATGCATATATCATCATCAATTTAATAAGTACATCCTTAATGGACTTTTAGGTTGTTTGTAATATTTTTTCTTATAAAAAATATTAGAAATGCAGCTACCAAAAACAGTATCTCAACACAGATCTTAGAAAGATAACATTCTCATTTAGAAAACAGGCTTTACAAGAGGTGTTATAAAAATCTTGAAGACATATCCTAATTAAGCTACTAAAGACATTGTTGATAAGATATAATAGTTTCCCCCCAAAAGAATCTTACAAGCAAATTTACTGTGATATGACAGGCAGTGTTAAGAGAATATCTCATATAAAGTGAATATGAAATTATAATCATTATAATGATCAAATTACAGTAATTAGTACATAGAGCAGAGAATTTATCTGTGCCAATTCCACATACTAAAATAGTTTAGGCAATAGTTATCTTATCAGTCACAATCCTTCCCAGAAAAGAAATAATGACAACTCTATAGCATTCTATTTTCAACTTTGTGGCACAGAACTTGTTAAATGTTATTTTTATTTTAAAATGATGGTAGCAAAGATAGGATCGTGACATAATTTATTATAATGGATTCATTTACTCATTGTGACACATCCACCTATTAATTATCTCAATCCATTCTACCAATAGCTTTAACCTGATTATTCACCACAGATAAGCATCAATATTTCATGGTTATATTTCCCAAGTTTTTGTCCAAAGATGCTTTAAGATATAAAAAGATTAAACAGTAATATATATATATATATATATATATAAGATTTTGGTCACCTTTGGCTGAGAAATTCAGCAGTCACAAGAAATTCTATCCTTCTAGAGGGATTCTTGATGAAGTATCATGGTGGTAATAAATTGTAATGTTTTTTTTTGTCCCTGACTTTGATTTTGTGGCTGTAGTAAGAAACACCTTTCCTGAGAGGCATCTGAGAAATAGAGCTCTCTAGTTGGTGCCTTACCTTAACTTTTCACAGCTATTAAGAAAGCCATTGTCCTATATTTTTATACAGCATCTCACAGGCATACACTGTTTGCAACAATGATTGCTTACCCTTTGGAAATTTAATACTCTGTTTTTGTATTTGCTGTAACTACTTCTCATCTTCCAAAGCATGAGACAGCATAGCCTATTTTATATTTTCAGTTGGTTCAACATTGGTACTACTTTGAGAATTTCACAACTCCTTGATAATATTGAAAAATTAAATTATGAAAGACTCTAATATCTAGGGAATGTGTTTCCAAAGACTCATTTGGCAGTAATCAAACTTGAACAATGGCTAACAAAACATTTATGGCCAGAGGAGAATGATTCATTGGCTTTTCAGAGAAAATATTTAAGTGAGTATTGGGCCATCACATTCACAGGAGAGTGGAGCAGGAACATTCAGGTGGTCAGAACTCAGTAAGAGGAAGCTGAGCCATTAGGTATGCCTTGGTCAAAATGAAAAAGAACATTCTTTATTTTAAATAATATGTGTACATGCAGAATGGAGATGCTATCTTGAAACTGGTGCATTGTTCAATATTCAATGCTGAAATGATTTCTAGTTGGTAACTACCATATTACGTGGAATTGCACAGGTAGTGGTGACCAAATCCTGTGTAATTTCTCTAGAACAAGAAGGAATGAACTGAGTGATTAAATACAAAAGTAATCACAAGAGATCAAGGTAGAAAGAACAGAGTCTCTGAAGTCAGGCTGAGCTCAGCTAAAATCCGAGCTGTGCCCATTTGCACAGCTATGTAATTTTGGACCAGTTACTTTATATCTCCCAGCTTATTAAGGACAATGGAAATTCCCTTAGGGAGGTTTGGGTAGGGATTTTTTTTCTGATAAACTTTATTTTTTTAAATATTTTGTTGATATATATTTCATTTACAATGTTATGCTGGTTTCTGGTGTACAGCAAAGTGATTTATATATGTGTGCGTGTGTGTGCGTATATATATTTTTTTTATTTTTATTTTTTCAGCTCTTTATTGGAGTATAATTGCTTTACACTCTTGTGCCAGTTTATGCTGTACAACAAAGTGAATCAGCTGTATTTATACATATATCCCTATATCCCCTCCCTCCCACAACTCCTTCCCACCTTCCCTATCCTACCCCTCTAACTCATCACCAATCATCGAGTTGATATCCCTGTATTATGCAGCAGCTTCCCATTAGCTAACTATTTTACATTTGGTAGTGTATGTATGCCAGTGCTACTCTCTCACTTCGTCCCGGCTTCCCATTCGCTCCCCCCTCCCTGCCGTGTCCTCAAGTCTGTTCTCTGCATTTGCATCTTTACTCTTGCCCTGTCACTGGGTTCATCAGTAAGATTTTTTAGGTTCCATATATATGAGTTAGCATACGGTATTTGTTTTTTCTCTTTCTGGCTTACTTCACTCTGTATGACAGACTCTAGGTCCATCCACCTCACTACAAATAACTCAATTTCATTCTTTTTTATGGCTCAGTAACAATCCATTGTATATATGTGCCACATCTTATTTATCCATTCATCTGTTGATGGGCATTTAGGTTGCTTCCATGTCCTGGCTATTGTAAATAGTGCTGCAATGAACATTGTGGTACATGTTTCTTATTGGATTATGGTTTTCTCAGGGTATATGCCCAGTAGTGGGATTGCTGGGTCATATGGTAGTTCTATTTTTAGTTTTTTAAGGAACCTCCAAACTGTTTTCCATAATGGCTGTACCAATTTACATTCCCACTAGCAGTGCAGGAGTGTTCCCTTTTCTCCACACCCTCTCCAGCATTTATTGTGTCTAGATTTTTTGACCAGTGTGAGGTGATACCTCATCATGGCTTTGACTTGCATTTCTCTAATGATTAGTGATGTTGAGCATCTTTTCATGTGTTTGTTAGCCATCTGTATGTCTTCTTTGGAGAAATGTCTATGTAGGTCTTCCACCCATTTGTGGATTGGGTTATTTGCTTTTTTGATATTGAGCTGTATGAGCTGCTTATATATTTTGGGGATTAATCCTTTGTCAGTTGCTTTGTTGGCAAGTATTTTCTCCCATTCTGAGGGTTGTCTTCTTGTCTTGTTTATGGTTTCTTGTGCTGTGCAAAAGCTTTTGTTTCATTAGGTCCCATTTGTTTATTTTTGATTTTATTTCCATTATTCTAGGAGGTGGGTCCAAAAGGATCTTGCTTTGATGTATGTCACAGAGTGTTCTGCCTATGTTTTCCTCTAAGAGTTTTATAGTGTCTGGCCTTACATTTAAGTCTTTAATCCATTTTGAGTTTATTTTTATGTATGGCATTAGGAAGTGTTCTAATTTCATTCTTTTACATGTTGCTGTCCAATTTTCCCAGCTCTACTTATTGAAGAGGCTATCTTTTCTCCACTGTATATTCTTGCCTCCTTTGTCAAAGATAAGGTGTCCATATGTGCGTAGGTTTACCTCTGGGCTCCCTGTGTTCCATTGATCTATATTTCTGTTTTTGTGCCAGTCCTATACTGTCTTGATCACAGTAACCTTATAATATACATGTATTTTAGATTCTTTCCCATTAAAGGTTATTACAAGGTATTGACTATAGTTCCCTGTGCTATATAGTATGTCCTTGTTGGTTATCTATTTTATATATAGTAGTTTGTATATTTTAATCCCAAAGTCCTAATGTATCCTTGCCCCTTTCTCTTTGGTAACCGTAAGTGTGTTTTCTATGTCTGTGAGTCTGTTTCTGTTTGTATACAAGTTCATTTCTATCATTTTTTTAGATTCCACATATAAACAATATCATCTGATATTTGTCCTTCTCTGTCTGATTTATTTCACTTAGTATGGTACTATCTAGATCCATCTATGTTACTGCAAATGACATTGTTTCATTCTTTTTTATGGCTAATATTCCATTGTATTGCCAAGCACAAGTGGCCTGTGTTGCTTACATTTATATACATTGGTGATTTGATTAAATTTCTCCCTCTAGTCTTATTCAGAGCCAAATCATTCCTAAATAATCTCTAAGAATTTTATATGTATCTTTAATTATCACAACACAAAAGCTGTCTGGGAAAGCAAATTCCACAATTATCATCTGGACACAGGATTTTACTACCTTTCTGTCAATAATATTTTCAGTATTATAAGACAGAAGTTCTTTTGCCTTCATTTAATCCATTTTCCCCCCTTTCTCATCGGTATAGATGTTGGTCAATAGATCCTCACACCATATAATCTTTCTGTTTTTTTCTGCAACAACTTTCAAATGAGAATGATAGCGGTCACCTCACTCATTCATACAGGGACCATCAGATTATTTGTGGAAACTTCAGGTACTTACTTGATAGGCATCTTGCTTAAAAAGTATATGAACTCAGAATTCAACATAGTTTAATATGGAATTAAAATGAAATTTTAGCTATTGGAATAGTAGTTTTAGTATTTTCATGAATACTGATGTGTAAGACTATCTCTAACTATATGAAAAGTGTTAGGTACTATAGAAAAGCATTGGAAACAGACAAAAGAAAATCAGCTTGACTGAAAACTTCAAATGTATCCTGGGCTCACGGAGCCAATGAGTATTCCTGAGCAGAGATCAATTACTAGATTCCTACTTTCAGAAAATGATTCTGAAAAAAAAGTCTAAAATTCCTTAGGTCATGTGTGGCTTTTCTCATTACAAACAGTGAATCAAAAATATTGTGTTGCCTCAAATGCTATTGGATTGGTATTTTAAAACCTGTTAAGTCTCTGGTAAAGTATTAAGTTAGAGGGAAAGAGTAAGAGTTGAGTTTTGTTTTGTTTTGATGGCTTAATATAAATTATAGGTGATTTTATCTGAAAAACTACATTCCTTAGGTCAGGCAGAACCTGACGTATTATGAGCTCTAGCCAAAATTTCGGGAACTAGAATCAACCTAAAATTGATTTTTTTAATGTGGAAATTGTAGTTTGATCCAAAAATGGATTGATATATCCTAAAAGGACAAAATTCTAATATATATGATGCAAACTAGTGTGGTAAGGCACCACTTCTTCTTCGGGTTCCTTCGCTTAGAGTTTTGCCTCTTCTCTCTCTTATCTCCTCTCCTGCTTTTCTCTCCCCTCACCTCTTCTCTTTCTCATGAGATTGTTTGAAAAGTTTCTGAATTACTGCAGCAGAGAACTTGAAAACTTTTGGAGACATTAAATGCTGTTGTTTGATAGGTGGTTCTGATTTGTCCGACTTCAGGTCTACCAAATTTAGCATCAGAGACACTGCAGCCTTAATTGAGGAGATCTTACTTTTGTGTGGGCTCTGCAGTGCAGACAATACCTGATGTCAGGAAGGGAAAATAAACAGAGGTAAATGACCAAGCTTATTTTGGCAGGATGTGCAAAAACACAGACTACATGCCCAGCCAATCTGATAGGGTTAGGAGAAGTCCCTATCATTTACACAGTAACCCAAAGGAAATAGGAACCTGACATGCAGGAAGCAAGAGAGGAAAGAAGGAGGGGCAGAGAGGTAGCAAAATATGTGTACTCAGCAGTGCAGAAAAATATTGCTTTATATGGACTTGTAGAGCCTTGGTTTGAATTAGTCACTGACCAAAATGCTCTAGTCACAAAGCTAACACTTTTACATCATAATTTGGTTGCAGTTCTATCCTACTAAAATAAGCCACAAACTCCTCACAGGGTTTGTAGGCAAAGTTCTTTTTTCAGCAATGAGTATGTTCAATGACACATGTGAACATCAGACTCAGGGAGGAAATCTAAACATCAATCAGGTCAATCCATTCATTTTCCAGATGAGAAAATCCAAGCTCAGATGAAGTAAATGACTTCTACCTTCTCTACTGCTTTGCTAGCTGGAGCAGAACAAAATACAGAACCCGGGCGTCCTGGTTCTCACTTTAGGGTAGATTCCCCTTTGCACGTCTTCCACTAGTACTATATACACTGCTCGCCTAGTCTCCCCTCCCTATCCCACCCCTCCCATTTCTCCCCTTCTCTCTCTCTTTACTGAAATAGAAATTTAAGAGCATTTTTCAGGAACCTCCAATTATTAATTATTAGAAGTTGTTCACCATCCTGTACACTCTGTCATCTCCAGCTAGTGAAATCCGACTCAAGTGGAATATATGCAGATTACATCAGACTTGATCTTGCAACCATCTACCATCTTATATTTCATACCCTTTGGTAAGGAAGTTACCTTAGAGTATGCATCATTACTTCACACTTTCATATGCATGTGTGCTACTCTGGTTTACCACTTCACCTCTGGGTGAACAATAATACTTGACACTTAATAACAGTGTCGTAATAATAGCAACAGATAATATTCTTATGACTCAACCTCAACTCACGATTTCAGGAACTTCAGCCCTTTTTTAAATATCTCCCCCTCTCTCAGGTATTTCTGGAATTCTCCAGTGAGTGCATGTATGCTGATATATGGAGTTCATACTACACTCTCCTTCATTGATTTTAATTTGTAACTTAGCCACTCTGAGTGGCTCCAAACTTCAGCTTCTGTAGTTGACCTGCACTGAAACTTCTTGGGCTGCAGGACCAAACTTGCCGAGGCCGCCCTAGCACTAAAGCTGCCATGCATCCCCACCATCCCCTAGCTCTGTTCCATGTTCTAATATGGAGCCCATGAAGGGCTCCCTTGTTCCCTCAATGTCCTCCCAGCTAAAAATTGTTTGTTGAAACAGCTCTTTCAGTTCGCTACTGGCTGAATAGCAAACAGTCTAGCTAGACAGTCAGGCTAAGCAGACACCATGCTGCCTTGGGAATCTCCCAGACTAATCTACTGGGATGTGTTGCTTTTGGATTCAAGTAGTCTGCTTCTAATGTCTCTTCCCTTAAGATGATTTATTTACCACAAGTTTTATTTTTGGTCCCTTTTGCCACTATGATTCCTAACAGACGTATCCTGCCGCTACATAAGTTATGAAGTTTCATATCCATAAGATATGATAGAATCCAAAGCACACAAAGATTGTGTGGGGCAAAGACAAAAGGGCCAATGAGGGCTGAAATGCAGCCCACACTCCACTCACCAGACTATGCAACCATGACTATGTCCACCTAAGAGAGTATCTTTTTCTAATTTACATATTGGCAATGGCTCTGCTTGAATTCTTAGACTGAGGCTTCAAATAGGAACTCCTGCTACATCGAGAGCAGGGACCATAATTTTTATTTCTTTTGTATAGACGTCATCTTAAGGCTGAGCAGTGGCCATAGGAGCTATGCCACACGTATCTGCTAGATAAAATCTATGAGGGGTAGATGGTTTCCACCTAAATAAAATCTCTGGCCCTGGCAGTCTTAGAAAACAATATGGGGGTAAGAAAAGTAAAGGGCTTTTAAAGAGTGCGAAATGCTGGCTTTCCCTCAACTTCTAAAATCAAACTCAAACCCCATGGCATTTATTTCCTGATCCTGTACTGAATCATTGATACAGTGTTGTGGTCAGGACCATATGCTGGTATTCTTTTATCAGACAACCTTATTTCTCCAGGTATTACGTGTTCCTGGAACAGTACCATATAATTCCATGCCCCTCCTTTCTTGACGTGTAACCATTTCACAAAATAGGGATGTTTTTCACAATTCAATATAAAATTCTAGGGCTGTTGTGATTGTTGATAAGACAGAAATGAGATGTGAGGAGTCTGATGACTTCCCCGTAGTGAAAGCCAGAATTTCAGAACACCGAGTGGTCCAGCCCCTATTTTCCTTCTTCCGCCTGGTCTGTGGGGAGTGCTAGCTAAGCAGTGAGGACTACCAGAATTCAGAATTGCATCTTCAATTGTTTGATGCTAAACAGTATCTTACTGTATGTAGTCAGCAAACCTTCACTTTCATCTTCCTGTTTTTTTTGCAAATCTATACTTCATTCCCCCCAAAGTTTTTCAGTTTATCCTTAAAGTTCACCGATTCAGCAACTTGCCCTTCACAAAAGTCTTGGAACCCACATACAAAGATTAAACCCTGCTGCACAAAAAGTCAGACAGTCCAGCCACAGAGCTGAAGTGGTTCCCACCCTTCACACTCGCCACACCCCATCAGCCAACAATAAATCCCCTCCCGACATAAAAGTCCTCTCTCCCCCACTCACCCGAGAGTAAATCCCCTGTTGGCAGAAAGCCAGACTGAACAGATGTGTCTGCCACCACTTCCTGGGGTGGGGTCAGGCCGCACCAGCTTTGATCAACCAAAAGGAGGAATTTTGAGTGTCAAGAGCCCTCTGCAGAGAATGCCCTAGGGCCCACTCAAAGAAGTAGAGGGACCCAGGATTAAAAAGCAAGAAGGAGCATCCCAACAGGGCAGAGCAGCACAAAGGACTCGTGTATCCAGAGAGGTGATGTCTTGGTCATTCTTCTCATTTCTTGGACAGTAGTGCTCGTGCAAATAAATCCACCTCTCATGGCTAGAAGCTCTCTCTGAAGAAAGGAAATGCCTCAGTGATTTTGAATTTAGTCCTCCCTATTATTTAATCATTCTTGCTAGTTAAAAACATACGGGAAAGACTGTTAACCCTTACGCAACTCAGAGTTGGGTTACAGTAATATTAATTTGTATTAATATCTGACCAGACCTGAAATATCTCCATGAAGCAGTATGCTGGCTCATATAAGGGACCACCACTGTTTTCATTCGCTACTTTCCATTAGGGTCGTGTTTCACAGTCTCCAGATGAGCCATTAGGTTGGTTGCATCAGAGTGCCTTGCTTGAAACCGAGTGCCTCTCTCAGAATTAAAACTCGAGAGCCTTAAAAAGTATTGCAGCATTACTCACAGACATTGAAGGAAACTTTCATGGTGAAGTAAAATAAAACATCTTACTCAGTCGGCCAAGCTTTGCTATCCATGGCTACTGCGGGAATCTATCCATCAATGAATATTGTTTGTGGTTTATTCCTAGTAGGAATCCATACTGCATTCTGTTTTGGAGATTCTGTTCATCACAGTTGGCTAAGTATTATAGTAAAAAATTCCAAAACTCAGCCACCAAGGTCTGTTGCTTGCACACTTTGCAGGTTGGGGAGCATGGGAAAGAGGCGCTCTGCTCCAAACAGAAACAGATTCTTTCCCTCTAGTAGCTCTGCCATCAGGCTTGGAGTCCTCTACTGATGCTGTGCATCTGGCCATAGTACAAGGGAAGACAGAGAACAGGAGCATTGCACCAACACTTTTATGGGCTCAGCTTGGAGGAGATTGGTGTACCTCCCTTTCACTCAGGCTGCTTTGGCCTTCGTAACTGCAAGGGAGGCTGGGAAATGTAGTAAAGTTAAATACCTAGTGAAGAGGGAAAATTACAGGTTAACAGTTGCTACACCATTAAAGCTCACTGTGGGTCAAAATTTGGGGTAAGAATTGGTGCAATGAAAGAGTGGGCCTTTTCATTCTCAAGAAAAGGGTCTGCCTATTCTAGTTTAGAAAATGCAACATACAGCCTTTTCTTGACAATATGGTTTATCAGCATTGATTTTTTTCAAAAAGTCAGATGGTAGAAGTTGCAGGTAGAAGAAAAATTTAGCAGTCATACACACACACACACACACACACACATCCCATGGCTTTGCCTGAAATATAAGCCCAAAATGTATAAATTTACCTTCATACATTTAACTTTCACTGGCAGTTGAAGAGCTTTGCAGGCAAGATCAAGTTTTTCTAGCTCCACATTATTTTGTATATATTTTAATAAAAAAGTGAACTCTTGTTCAGTTGTTTATAGCTACTATAGTTGATTTAAAATGCAAAAGTTTTGGGGGATCATAGAGGATGGAGATGGGCGCATATAGGGATTAAGCTTCATTTTTGAAAAGTACTATCTTGAATGTTCAGAAGTTTGCAACATATGCAAGAAAATTTGTATTAATGAATGCCGCTGTGCTGAGGGTTGAGATGTTCCCTCCTTTGAGACAGGTGCAGTGTGAGAAATACTATGATAAAGAGGAATGAGAGAAAAGAGATTTAACAAATGTTGTTTCTTCTCTTCCACTTTCCCTCCCCTTTCCTTCTCTTCTCTGAGGCACAGGTCAGCAAGCCAATCAAGGAAATAGGCCGTGACAGGGAAGAGCAGAGATGGCAGGTTGAGGAAATGGCCATTGTGGTTGGAGGACTGATTACATTGAACAAATAAGCAAAACAGAGCAAATAACTCAATATATGGAGGGTCGTGGTACACACAGATGTATGTCTGTGACAAATACATGCACACAATACATATAAAGATGAATGAAAGGAAGTATTTACATAATGTGTGTATATATATATTTATATTAACATTAAATGTACATATTTATACATACATTTCTTAGTTCTGTCCACTGAGAGGGCACAGAAACAGTGGCATCCCAATATAAAATACGGTGAGTACACTAAGCACCTAGATCTTAGCTTCCATGTACTTACCTCTACTAAAAAAGACTAGGGCTCTTTTAAGAAGTTGTAATTTCCAGGATTGGGATAGGAAAAGCATAAAATAAGCCAGAATATGTGGTTTCTCCAGAAAATCGGGAAATGTTCAATAAATGATGGGAACATATCGAAAGGACATAGAAGTTCAAATAAAGGCCTTAAAAGTGTAAATACATAAATAAATCAATGGGGGAGTGGAGAAGAGAAAGCTCTTCCTTAGTGTGAATGCTAGTGAATAAATGTAAAAGGAATAATATAATTAGAGAATCACCACTTCGCAAATATCATGGCAGGGGTTGATTCAGACAGGAGTCTTTAGAGTATACTAAAGCTGACAGGTGGAGATTTGATGATGCACAGAATGTTGGCATAATCTCATGATACTTCCCTATAATATATTAGCAGTTCATTTGTAAAGAGCAAAATCGAGAATTTGATTTGGAGAAAGTTGACATGAACTGATATAATGAGGTGACCACAGTTTAGATCCCTGGAGATGGATGTGTTGGAATGGTATGCCTCCTCTTTTGAGGGACTAGGAAGAGAACAGCATCACTTCCATAAATTCCTGTCAAGAAGCATTATCTGGGTCTGTTCTTGAGAAACATGCAGATGATTAAAATAGAAAATCTATGCTCTTTCAAAGTATCAAGGACTTGGAAAACGGAAAGACTGAGGAAGTGATTCAGATTGAAGTATCTGAAGACACATGATAACTAAATGCACAAGTATTTCTGGATAAGATCCTGGAACAGAAATGAAAATGTGATATTATTGGGGCAGTTACCAAAATGTGAACGGCCCCACGGAAGGATGGTAGTGTTGTATCAGGAATGTAGATATTCTGGTTTAGAGTGTCCTATGCTAGTTATTTAGGGGAGTGTCCTTTTTTGGGAAACACATTCTAGAGTGTTTCAGGGTTATGGGGTAGCATCTTACAGTCTACTTTGAAAAAGTTCAAAAAAAAAAAAACTGATGATAATGGGCATATGAGTGAGTGATTATGGAAATGCAATAGTATGTTAACAATTGGGGAATTTGGGTGAAGAGTTTACAGAAGTTTTATGTACTATTCCAACAAATTTTTGTAAGTCTGACATTTTTTTCAAAAAATAACTAACCAAAAATAAAAGGAACCTTCTCCATTTAAAGTAAAGTGTCTCTGAATCTCAAATTGGATACACTTTGAGAGTTTTTAGTAACTCCAATTAAAATGTAAATTGCTTCTAATTATTTTTGCAGCCAGACCATGTTTTACATATTCAATTCCATTTCAAGATTGGACTCATAGAATCCAAGCTTTCATTCAGATTATAATATCTAACTTCTATCAAGTATAAACTAAGCTTTTATTTAGTGATAATATCTAACTTTTATTGAACTTAAAAGTGTTTTACCTGTACTATTTCATTATATTCTTACAATAGCCCTACGGTTTAAGTGCTGCTTTTGTCCTCCTCTCCTAGATAAACAAACGGAGATATATTACTTAGGGTTAGGTTCGGCTGCATATTACAGGAAAGATCAAAATGACAATAGCTTACACAAATTTGAAGTTTCTTTTTCTCCCATCTAAAAGACACCTGAAGAGATGCTGCCCAGGGCAAGTCATGTGGCCCCCGTGTTTCTTTATTTCTGTTCTGCTTTCTTCAGTAAGTGATTTCCATTCCTAAAATCAGCTCATGACCCAAGCTGGCTGCAGGAGTTTCAGTGTCACATGTGCATTTCCAGGCAAGAGTAAGGAAATGAAGTAGAAATCAAGGGCACGCCTCTCTTTCCCTCTAGTTAGCATTGCCCCAAATCCCAAAGATCATTTCTGTCATGGCCCAAATTGCCACGTGGTCACACTCAGCTGCCCGGTAGCTTGGTGAACATCACATTTCTGCTGGGCATGTGGCTCTGAGTTCCATGAAGAATTCTACTGATAGCAGGAGGCAGCTAGCGATCTGTAAAGAGAGTATTTATCTCAGGTCGCCCAGCTAGTAAGTTGAGGAGCCTCACTGTCTAAGTCCAAAGCTTGAGCATTTCACGGGATGATAAACTGCTCAGTCCTGCAGGAGCTGGCACCCTCCCTGCAGGCAGCAGTGGTCTCTGCATGGTCGGCAGTAATTGCTGAACTGACAGTGGCACTCAGTATAGCTTCAAGGTCATCAAAGGCCTTAGTCCAACATCACCACAGGAGCCAGAATTAGAAAGGAAAAGGCACATGAGTACCATGAAGAAAGAGAGGGGACTGTACAGTAATTGGTCAGGAGATCACACAGCAGGGAGTGAGGATCAGAGTCTTGAGGCTGCCTTGGCCTCTGTTGTTGCCCTGTATCCTGGGCAGTGGTCTGTGATACGTGGGAAATCTGTAGATGTAGTGGAAACCTTCAGAATATTTTCTCAGAGTCCAGGTGGGTTGGAGGGAGATAAAGAGGTGGGTGGGAAATTATTTTGCCTTATCCTTCCTTCTCCCACTTTTCCCTGCAGATACAAAAAAAACCTTTCCCATAGTTACAATAGTCTCACTTTCCTTGGAATCAATAACAGACATCTGTACCTACTCCTGGCATTCTTTAGAAAGTAAAGTTCTTTACCTCTCTTCCAAAATCCTTTAGAAGTCTCTATGGGGGGCTACCAGATGCTAGTTCTCTAAACTACACACCAAGTCCTATCACATTATCTGGAGGACCCTGAAGACCCTGTCTGAAGCTCCAGTCTGCATGCCATTGTGCCCCGCAAGGAAACAGGAGAGAACTGACTCGTTGCCGGAAGTGGCACTAGATGATTTTTTACCCCTCGAGCTTGAGGGTAAACAAAAGCTCTGACCCTTTCTTTATTCACTGTCTGTATAATTTCACTTCTGTAATGAAATCTTTTTAAGTCAGAGGAGGGAAAATAAATTCTTCCCAAATAGTCCAAAGCAAAATTGCCTTTGGCTATTTCCAAACCTGAAAGAATCAGCCAAAACAATTTCAAGCAAATCTTTTTGAACGCGCAACAACAACAACAACAACAAATTTCCCCTGAGTGTGAGGTTGTGACGGTCAAGGTCTAACCTGATATAAACAAAAATGTCTCAGCAGAGCAGAGTTAGAGGTTAAATAAATGTTTCTAACAACAGGGATTTAAAGCAAGACCATTAAAAATAGATTCTGTAGCCTGTAAAAAAAGAAAGAAGGTAATGACTGCCTTTAATCTTTTCTCTGAGTTCTGAATGAGAAATACAGATTCAGGAACTCACACTGGAGATAAAAGAATAGATTTATGACTAGAAATGCAAATGAAAATATATGTACAGCAGTTAAGGAAAATACTCCATTTAAAGCACATGACGTCCTTGTCATTTTGATAGAGAATAAAGTCCTTAAAATTTTACTTTTAAAGTATATTCATTTTTCCAATTCATATGTGTCTATTAATGAAAATATAATCAAAATCACATATAATCAAAAAATAAAAATCCCTCCTAAATCCCAATACCAACTAAATATTCATTGTTACAAATATCTTGGAGTATTTGTTGCTTTTCTGTGCATATTCACACATATATTTTTAATTTTTTCTAATTCGTGTCATATTGCAAAAACTACTGTGTAACTTCTTTTCTCACTTAGCAAGTCAAAGTCAGCATTAACCTGTATCACTAAATATTGTTCTAAAGCATGTTTTTTAAAATTGCTGCAGATTATTCCTTGTTATGTCCATACATAATTTCTTTCTTTCACAACTTTTGTTTTCATCTGAATACATATTATTTTCAAATTTGTGTTATTATAATCAGGCCTGCAATTTACATTTTTCTACATGAATCTTTGTGTAAATCCCAGATTCTTTCCTTAGGATAGTTTTTTAGAGTGAATTACTGGACCAAGTGGCAAGAACATATTTAGAGATTTGGATGCCTGTTTCCAAAATGGCATCCAGAAAAGCTGTACCAGTATCAATCTCACCAGCAGGGTGAGTGCCCGTCTCTGCCTTCGCAGACATACATACGGATAGATAATTTTATGTATACCTCTATTTTAATAAGGGAAATATTTTTATTTCCCTGATTTCTAGTAGAGTGAAACATTTTTCATATATTTAGTATCAATTTTCTTTTTTGGTTCATTGCCTCTTCATGTTCTTTGGCTATCTTCTCCCAGTCCATTTGTATTATTCTCATTAACTTGCTAAAACTCACATATTCAAAGTGGCAAATATTTTTGCCAGTTTTTAATTTGCCTTATTATTTTGTTTGTGATTATTTTATTGTCCCTGCTGTTATACAGAAAGCTTAAGTTTTTATGTAGTCAAATCTATTAATCTTTTCATTAATATGCTTAAATGTTTATAAAGGCCTCTCCTATTCCCAACTAGATAAGTGTTCAGTCTTGTTCAGTTGTAGCTCTTAAATTTAGAATATATTTATAGCTGAAAGAATTACGACATGAGACTAGCTTAGGGATTTTTATGTGATAATACAGTCCACTCGGTGGGGACATAGTCAAGTGAAATAGCCAAAACGCCCAGGCTTCTGTAAGCAGAGGGGATTTCTGACACTGTAATACAGGAAATAGAATGGAGTAAAAGATTTACGAACAATGGGGGAAATCATCCCTTTCAGCTGAAAGTCAGAGTGGTCTTTACGACTGTTCTCATAGGCAGCCCGTGAGATCTGAGAAATAGGAACCCTTGTCATGGAACAAGCCACTTCAGTAAGCATTAGTAGAAAGTGAATTTTGCACATAAGGGCAAAGGCAAATAGAAATGATTAGAGCTGTGTAAGAAGTTGGTGAAGCAACTACGTTTCAAGGCTGAGCTTTGAGTGATTGCTTTTAAAAAGGCAGAGGAATTGCCTCACTTGCAATAGACTCCTTGACAGAGGAACATAGCATTTGGATCAGAGTGGAGTCACAGAGCAAGAAGGACACAAATGCCAGGGAAATTTTTTTTTATAAGACCAAGGAAGATATCTTTCAGCCGCATTTGGCTAGCTATTTTACCAGCTCTTAGTGGGTTATGGCTGTACTGCCATTTCAACCTGGTTCGTTAAAATTTTGCTCAAGCTTAAACTTTAGGTTATGGTATGAGTTCATCCTCAATTACTTTTTTCTGTTGTTTTACAATCTCTCTAGATCAAAGATTTCACTCAAATTTGTCAAAGGCAGCATTCGAAACTGCATGGTCTGTGTGACAATTGTGACTTAAATTTAGGTACCCAGAGTGGAAGCACTAGGTAGAGATCTCCTTTCAGGAAAATGCAAAGGCAAAGTTGATTACTATTTGAAGGTGTCATGCGTACCTGACAGTGGAACCAGACTCACCTAGTCTGGGTTGTGATCAGGCAGGATCACTAGGTATGTGAAGACAATATTGTAATATTGTCGGAGGAAATTATCAAGATAGCATAAGGTATGTATAGGGTAGTTACTGAATGTTCAAGCATAGGTCTCAGAATTGGCTTTAAATAAAGCCTTCCAACATTCTAGCTGCTAAACCTTGTGCAAGTTATTTAATTTCTCCGAGTATCAGATTCCCAATCCAGAAAATGATGTCAATATTCTCAACATTGTAGAGTTGAAGTGGGGATTCAAGGAGATAATGTATATTAAGTATTTAATCTCCCAGTCACAGAGCTATATTTATTTATTGGCTCAGTAAATGGGGACTACTCCTATCATTATAAATAACAAATGAGGAAAATTAATAATGTGTTCTTAGAATAGTCCCTACATAAAAATTCAAGTAAAATGATTATAACATAATATCTGCCTATAAACTATAATTGATTAGTATCCCATCAATTAGTATCAGTGAAATTCTAAAGGAAAAAAAAATGCATGTAAGAGTAAAAGCTCTAATGCAACACGGCATTACCAAATTAGGAAGAAAATGAAAACACAGTCAATATTGCAAATCATTAGCAATCTCATTTAAAGTTTGGTTGCTCATAGGTTGGTAAAACCAGATATAAATTCACTTATGTAGTCCTTATCACGTCCTGGGAATTATGATGACTGTTCTCATTTAAATGATCTCGTTTAACCTTACATTTTATACAAAAGGAAACTGGATCACTAAAGATTTAACAAAACTGTGTAAAATCAAACAGCAAAGTAAAGAATTATGCTGGTATTGTCACCAGGCCTTCTCATTTCAAGTTTGACATTCTGTTCATACACCATGAAGCAAATAGGAATTACTCTGTTGTGAACTGCCCATACTCACAGCTTTCCTTGCAAATTTATCTGGAAAAGGAAAAACAATAACCATACCCACACAATCAGAAGCTAGCAAAGTAATTTCAAAGCTTTGATTGAGTCTTTATGTAGCCAGAAGAGGAGTCATTCATTAAGAGGTATCTGGAATTTTTAGTTTGTTTCTTCTTTTGTGTTCATGAAAGACCTGAGGAGCTGGGAGGCATCAAAAGAAAGGAATGGGTTATAATAACATGGTAACTTGCAGATCTTAAGGCTAGTCAAAAAAATTCTCTTTAAGGATTGATTGAAAAATCTGAGAATTAATGGAGAAATGTGAGTTCTACACAAAACTTCCTGTTGGATATTTAGAAGAATAAAAGAAATATCTAAAACTTTTGGCCTGCTCTAGAGAAACGTGGAGAGGCAAAGCCCCCTGGGTGCTTTACTCAGATTCAGGGGGATGTGCTAATGGGTGAAATGAGTCTGATGGAGGGCTAAACCAAGACTGTGCTTTGGTGAAGGGAGTTTCCTTAAGCTAGATAAGGAAGTCACAGACCTGAAGGCAGCCTAACAAGATTTGGATGCACGCAGGAGAGGATGCCAACAGATTGCAAAGACTTTAAATTGTCTGGGTTCTGGTTCTTGAACTATGAGGATGATCATGTCATGTCCAATGTTAAATACCACCACTCATGCTGTAATGTCTAAAGTAACTTTGTGGAGTGGTGAGAGAGCAGGGATGTCAGCTGTAAGAGTGAAGAGACCCACCCCACATTCATACACTTTTCTGGGTCCTTGTATAGAGCAATCCTCTTCAGTGCTGCCTGTCACAGTGCCCCTCGGCTGAGACAAGATGCAGGGAGAACGTCTACCAGTCTAGCAGAAAGAAGGCAAACTCCTCTTGCCCAAATATTTTTTGAAGGCGGGTCACCCTTTTGAGGAAGGGTAAATTGAGAATTGATTTCTACTGCACAGAAAACTATTACTGACCACAAATAATTCTGCCTCCTTCTGGATTTGAGAAATTCCACCCACCAATTTAGTGCCCGGGAGTTTCTACAGCAATTACTGTTAGTGGGAAATAAAGTTCATTTTCAAATTTGCAAACCAAAAGATGCATTTGAAAGTTGGATTCTGGCTTTCCTAAACTACACAGTGTTTTTTCTCCCTCATAAAAGCCAACAAAGTCGACCCTCTAGCCCCACTGAACCTAAAAGGCCATCTCAGGGAAAACAGGACGTGGGTAAGAACAATGACACCTCTGCAAGCCACAGGCAGAGCCAGCTCATGTTTTTCAGAAAGTTGGAAGAAAAGCATGGATTCCAAAGGAAAACAATGACTGTGGAAATGCTATTGTTATTTTGGCCCACAAAACAGTATTTCCACCTTCCTCCTCATACTGGTCCATTTTCACCTGAATAAAATGCCTGGGAACGATTTTCTCTGCAACACATGTGCTCTTGCCCATGCTCTGAAGCCCGCTACGTGGTTTTTATGTCCTTTCTTATGTCCTTCGCCATTATTGTGATCTTTTAAATGACAAGTTTGTTCAAAAATTCTCAACAAGGAATCCCTAGTTGTATGAATCACAGAATACACACCCACACACACACATACATATACATATGATATACATACATATGTTTTCAACCATAAGCACTGAAATTCAATAAGCTAGGAAGAAAAACCAGGGTGGGGGGGGGGAATTATGACCAGCTCTCCAAAACAATTCATATTTGGTCTAAAATACTTTATAACCAGAGGTGAGATTTCTATTAGAATACAGAAATCTGTGAGTAGGAGATATTTTGCAGTTTTCACGATTGCTGTGACAATGAGAACACCTATGAAAATGAACAAGAGAAAAGACCGATTTCCATCAATAAAGCCATAACAATGCATTAAGAGATTACTCTCTGCAACACTCAGCCCGTTCCTCCTGCGACATTTCCTTTCAATGTCCTTAATCTCGGTACAAGGATTTTTAGCATTTGAAGCAGTTGTAAAGGAAGACATAATTATTTAAACCTAACTAATTTAGAGGAACATTAGCTCAAGAGCAAAATATGAACCGCAATCTATTAAATTTACTGTTTCTGCTATTCATCAATTTCACTGATCGTTACAAATAAGTACAATAAAAAGGCAATAGCTGAGGCACTTAAACTAAATGAAAGAGAAAAGTGAAACTATGTCATTTGTCAAGAGTAGATTTTTAAAAGTTCTTTTTCTTTCTTACTGCCCCCCTTTTGTATCACTTATAAAAAAATAATTAGAAATGGTAAAAGTCAATATAGAGGTCCAGATCCCTGCATATGAATAAGCTATTCATGAAAAAATTGGCTTGCTCCTTTTAATGGTCACTAAGTACTTAACAGATACTCCTGTTAAATTTGTGAGGAAAATGGTGAATATTTCTTCTTAGATCGTGTTGATGGTTAGGCCGCTGGTCCCATAGTTTCCTCTTATATGATCTTCATTTGAATCTTGCATTTTTAAAAAGTTGTTTTAATGTTTCTAAACACAAAAGTACTAAGTTATAAGATCCTTGAGGGCAGGACCTAAGTTTATTCATCTTGTTTTTCTCCATAATGATTCACAAAGTGGCCCATATCATTAAAACTGCTTAATAGTTGACAGCTGAAAGCTTTAACATTTACCCAAAATAGTACTGTTTTTGTCTAATTCTTGATTTTGAATTTGGCACGTATTTCCAACTTAACTTGCTTCACTTGGGTAACTAACAAGCAGCTTACTAAGCCAGAATGGCATCTCCCAATCATGAGTTTGGTTATCCAAGAACACTCCTAATTTTGAATTCTGTTTTCTCTTTACCTTATTTTATTTTATGTTCCATCTTGGCACTTGAATATCCTGTCTGTATTTTGCTAAAATGATGTTGCTGACGTAGGTAGAAAACCCTTGAAATTTATGAGTTCTGCAATTTCTTACATTTTGTTGCTGGAACACTTTGAAATCCTCTGATTTTGTACAGAAACTGTCAACATAAGGGACAAACTGGTGATTTATAGATAGAAATGAGTCTAAATTTCTATGTTGCCAAGCTGCTCATTTTAAAAACAGTGAATTACAGGAGAAGTAAATCCACAAAACTGGAATGTTTCCCCTCATTTCTCCAATGAGTGATAAGCAATGCTCCTCTTCAATGAATAATTTTTGTTTATCTCATTGATCATTTGCACTGAAAGATGTCTCATCCAAGTTTCTAGTCATCTCTTTTTTAAAAAAGAAATAATTACAGTAATCTTTGGGGGATATTGCATATTAAATATCTGATTCTTTCTCTTGCATTTTATGACAGCTTCTAAAATTATATGCCAATTGGTACTGCAGTTCTGGTTTTGGAGACTAACAGCTCAAAGAAAATATGAACTTGATCCAAATTGAAATTATTTTAAAAGCTACATTATATAATAATGCTAGGGATATAAATGCTAGCTAAAGAAAGGGAAGTTATGTTTACCTTCTTTGTTAAAAAGTCAAAAATTTAACTTAGGATAATGAATAAGAAATCTAAAGAACTATTATGAGAAGGAAGCATCCCACCCAACCAGCGATAGGCTAAAGCCCGTTTTCCATCAGAAGAGAATAACATGGACCTCCAGAGAAGTAGAAACAGAAATTTACTGTCTCTTTCTCAATATTTCCCCTTCTTATACTGCCATAATCTCTGACTCTCCTTGTCCTCATTCCAAAAATAAAACAAACAAATAATAAAAGCAGAAGTAGCACAAATTTCCTCTCCATTATCTAAGGCTCAGGTCCATTCTTCCCTCTTCTGTAATATCTCTCTCCACTTCTGTGACCCATACTATTATTTTTTCAACTCTCGTGTCACATTTCAGCAGTGACATGAAGCTTAGCACTCGCTTTTGGACGACTTTTTTCCTTCTAACCGAATTGTAAATTGTCTAATAGTAACAGCTAACACCAAGTGTCTATAAGGTATCAGCCCCTAGTTTGAGTGTTTTACATGTGTCAACTCTTAATCCTCATACAACTCTATTAGTATCACCATTTTAGAGAGGAAAAATGGCTTCAAAGAGAATACGTAACATGTTCAAAGTCACAGTGGGCAAAAAGCAGAGCTAGGACTTGGGTACAGAGTTTCTATCCCTAATCAGAATGCTATACTCTCTCAAAAACATTTCTACCTGGAAACAACTTAAACCTCCTCCTTGATACCTAAAACAATGCTCCCTGGTAGCAAGGATTCCAGGTATCTAGATTCTGGTAAAGAAGAGGAGCTTAGTTGGATTTAATGATAGACATTTAATAAATTTGTTCATCTGACTTAGTTTTGGAAGGCAGAGTAACACCTTGGAAAATATGCTGTCATTTTCTGAGATCGTTCAAGATCGTTTTGTCAAATGGGGATGGAGGATACCGAGCAGGAAGGGTAAAGGATCAGGAGCGCAGAGATGCCTACAGCTACAGACCAAGCAAGATGTACAGCCAGCTGCCATCTCTTCAGACCTGGACATTCTAATACCTGAATTGGGATATATTTATGACTTAAAATGACTGTGACACTGCCTGTTACTAAGAATGAGCAGACAAGTCACCAGCCTGTCAAAGTAGCCAGTCCACAGCCAGAAAAGGATTACTCTCACTACATAAAATATAGAGAGTGGGTGAGGAATAAAAATACAATTTTATATTCATTGTAATCAACACAGTTGAACATACTGTTTACTCATATTTAAATATATGTTTGAGACTTTATTTTATTGTGTTAACCCTATTAACATTCTCTGGAATTAATGCTCTACAGAATGGATTTTGAAAAATGCTGTTAAATGTGTAAAGGAAAGCAATGTTAGGAGGATAAGATGAGATAGTACTCCAGGAGGGAAACTCAGATTTTTTGAGGACCTGTTGTGTAGAGTGCTCTCTGGTCAGTGATTTATATGGGTTGTTCTGAGCTAGGACTCGAAAGAAGCCTATAAAATAGATATTATCCCATTTTGCGGAGAAGGAAATTGAGGAGGACATTTTACCCACAGAGGTTACTATATACTCACCATGTTATCTTTTAATTTCCACTTTTCGATTACTGTTAAGCTTTGGTATTATTACCCTTATTTTTACAGTTGATGAAATTGAGGCTTAGAGAGGCACACATTTTATGCAACATCGCTTCAATCAAAGAGCCAGGATTCAAATCTAGTTCTGTTTCCAACATCTGTGTTCTTAACTGCATGATTTAAATCCTTGAAATTAATTTAACTTCAAGAACATAAATCATTCAATGAATATTTCTAGTCTAGCAAAAGTTGTACTCATGGTCCAGAAAAAGAATGAAAATTAGCTCTGTGCTAACATCCAACTGCCTAGCTGACATCTCTATTTGTCTAAGTAGCATGTCCAAAGCTGGATTTTTTATATTTTCCCTTAAATCTGCTCTACTTACAACTTTCCTCACTTTGGCTGATGAAAAATGTATTCTTCTACTTGCCCAATCTAGGAAAAGTCTGAAGTCACACCAGTTAATAAACAGAATATAATATAGACAATTGTTAACTGGATATAAAGTTGTTAACTGAGCAACTGAAAAGGCAGAAAGTGGTGTAATGGACATAGAAAGGGCAGGAAGCAGCAACCATGGCTGGGAACAAAGGAAAGAGGTTGGAAATGTTAATACTTAGTAGCTCAGGCCTCTAAGGAGAGGCCCTGACTGGCAGGTGCTGAGGGTGTATGAGGAGGCTAGTTCTGTGAGCACTAGAAAAGCTACAGACTGCTCTAAAGGAAGAGACGGCTGGGTTGCAGAAGCATTGCTGCAAACAGGAAGCAGACAGGAAACCCACCGGAAACAAATAGGAAGAAGCAAGTCCCTTCTTCCCCCTCTGTTCTGACAGCCCCCAGAGTCTAACAGGGGGGCAACTAGCAAAGCCAGATATAGGAAGGATGAGTTTGGAGTTCAGCGTCAATAGCTTATTAATTGGCACACCCATTTAAAAAAGTGAATCAGATCATGCCTTCCTTTGCTGAAAATCCGGCAAGGGCTCACTCGCCATTTTCCTAGAGTAAAAGCCAAAGGCCTTGCAGTGACCCACAGGGCCCTACAGGAATTGCTCCCCAGATCGCCGTCCTTACCTCCCACTCCTCCATTCCTCACTCCCTCTGCTGCAGCCACTCCACTCTGACCTTCTCGTTCTTCCTCACACATACTTAACACGGTATCATCATAATGGCCTTCCCTCAGCTGTGCCCTCTACCAATTCTGGAATGTTCTGCCCCGGAGATCTGGATGGCTAACTCCCTCACCTTCTTCAAGCCTTTGATCACATCTTATCTTTTCAAAAAGACTAATGCTGCCAACCCTACTTAATACAGCACTCTGCCCACCCACCCACCCCAACCCTGCATCCCAATACTGTGACCCTGTTCTGTGTTTTCTTTTTTTCATAGCACTCATCACCTATCATATTGTGTGAGTTACCTATATACTATGTTTACTGTTACAGCCTTTTTCTTGACTGCTGTCATGTAAGCTCCGTAAGAGAGAGGATCTTTGTTTCTTCACTCGTATAGCTCAAGCACCTAGAACAATGCCTAGCACATTGTAGGCACACATTGCGTATTTATCCACACGATAAGATTTCACTTTAGTCAGCTCTGTAGAGTTATTCAAGGGAAGGAGAAGAATGATTCGTTTTTGCTGTTGTTTCCTTTTCAGTACAAAGGACTGTGTTTTGCCCACCCCGATAGGCAGATCAGTTTGCTTTTCTTAGGTTAAGCCTTGCAGAAGATGCAAAAATTGCTAAAATACAGCCATTTAATAAGGGGAGGTGATCTAGAATAAAAATTCCTCTCAGATAACCATGAAAGTGGTTGCTCCGCAGGCAAATAATTGAGTCGATTGCTCAGCAGAATATATGACCATAAAACAACAATTGCACCGTTGAGATGTTAAAAACCAAATCCATATTTTCATTTATACATTCCTAATTATTTTCCATAAGTCCAAAGGGACCAAGTTTTAAAGGACATTTTTTTTTTTGCCTGAAAAAAGTAGCATTTCGAATAATAAAATGGTAGGTATGCAGCTTTATGATATTTCAGTAACCTGAACCAATATGTTTTATGTACTTTTTCTCAATGCATATTGTATTTCACAATAGAGGAATAAAAAAATGTTTTAAAAACCATAGACAGTGCGGCTTTCACGAACATAGTCAGAAAACAAAACTGAGGTCAACCCCTGATACTATTGTGTTTTGAGACAACCTGATGACGGACTTCACAATCACAAGCCCCCTGGCCCTTCCACCGCTGGGAGTTCTGGTGTGAAGGTTTCACTCGGCCCCAGGGAGGGTGAGCAGAGGATGCTGGGAAGGTCCAGGCAGGAGGGCAGGGCTGTGCTGGAAGGGCCAGCAGCGCGGAGACAAAGGCGCTGCAGTGTTCCCTCTCAGACAGGACAGCATCAAACTCCTTCTGAGTGATTAGCCTCTGGGGCCCCCAACAATAACAGACTCATGCGGGTTCTTAAAACAAAGTAACAGCTTTCACCAAGCCAATAACTTCTGACCTGTGTGAGCCCTGGGAACCGTCTCCCTCCCAGAGGCCTCCGAAAGCCTGGTTCCCCACAACCCCAAGAAACGTTGAAAAAACAAAACAAAATTTTTCCTCAAGCCTTTGGAATAAGGAATAGATGATCCTAGAGGGCAGATGGGACACTCCTGGACAGCCCTGTGTGGTTGAAAGCGAGGCTGGAGGAGAAGCTGCAGAGAGAGGAGGTCATAGCTTGCTGACTGCGCAGTGACACAGCACTCACAGGAAGGGAGAGGCCCTGCTCAGCCCGAAGGCAAAATAAACTGACAACAGGGCCAGGAAGACAGACCCAGGGAGAAGTTAAAATAGGCATACCAGGAGCTGTCTCAGCAGGCCTGGGCAGAGAAAAATCCAGCCTCGTCGCAAATTCGCACGGGATAAAGGCCGTGCCCATCTCCGCTGGCCAGGAGAAGTGAATAAGAACCGCGAGAAGGCTGCACACAACCATACCCGGCAGTGCAGCGTGTACCTGCCACAGGGGGGTGTCCGTACTGAAGAAAAAAGGAAAATTCCACAGGGCATTGTCTTCCTCTGTAAGAGGAAGTCCGTGGTTTCCTGAACCATCCCACTTTACTGAAATCAGTAATTTCCCTGCTAAACCCTGGAATCCAGGAGCCCCTCACGCCATCTTTCCTTGTCCTGTGTCTCAGATACATTAGGAAGAGGTTACATGGAATGGCCCTGGGAGGTAAAATTATAAAGAAAAGCTAGTCTTTTTTGCCCTCCATAGCCTCCTGCTTCCTTCCATCTCTGTCTTTCTCTGCTACACACACACACACACACATACACACACACACACACACATCCCTCCTTTGGGGGCTTCATTTGCCTTTCTTGGTTCCCAGCAAAAGTTACTTCCTTAGACATAAGGAAGAAAGGAAAGGCCCATCTAAGCACATTTTTTTTTGAAACTGAATACGTGAATCCCAAGCTTTTAGAGATGAATACACATCTATTCTCCATTTCAAGCTGGAAAACCACATTTGAAAGATCTGCTGAGAGGATGAGAGGCCAGTAGCTTCTTCCCTTCTAGCAGGCTCCAGCTACTCCTTCCTAATGGTAAATGTATTTTGCAAACTTGGTAACTTTCAGCCCAAAATCCTTTCCCAACAGAAATGTTCATTGGCAGCAGAGTACGTGGTCCTAAGAGCAATTACATCTGTGATTTTGGTTGCAAAACTGCTTTCAGGCCCTTCCTCAAAAGCAAATTTGCCACAAACCTGTTAGCACGGCCATTACCCTCAAAACATATCGCATAAACTCCATTTTGGATACTTTTGCTTTTGAAATATCTCCCACGCAGGATGCTCTCTTCTTAATTCTTGATTTATTTAAATTATGCCCCTTCCTTCAAATTTGAATCCAAGGTTTATCTCTTCATGAAGCTCAATCACTGCAGCTGTATAGTGAGCAGGTTTGGAGGAAAAACTAACCACCTTACAATGCTCTTCTCTGGGAACTCCACCACCTATATCCCCTGCTGAAGGTCAGGTTTGTTCCACGGGGTCCATTTTCCTAACAGTAAACTCGACCAGAGGCGAAAAACCTGCCCCAGCCAGCCAATCCATTTGCTGCATAGAATGAGCCAGGCAACTGACTCTCACTCTCTCTTAGTTTGAACCAAAAGACACAGAAACAGACACTTCAAGTGTGCCTCTAAATTTTAATATTTTTTCTCATTCCCCAGGAGAATTCTACGGAGCTTTAGTTTCCATAGTTTGCATAATAAAACACTGGTTAGGTTTTAACTTTTCCAAATGTAAAGTTTTTTATTGAAATACGAAAGATGAATATTTAAACTACCCACGCCCTTCCTCTCCATCACTAAAGATTCAGATACGCATGTCTCATCTGCAGCAGACATGCTTCCTCAGTTCAGAATCAGGGCTGCAGCTGGCAAATGGGAAGATCCGATCTGGAAGATCAAATAAACTTGAGGTCACCATGTTGGACCGTGTGTGAGCAATGAAAGCCAGTCTCGTGAAAGAGTAGACAGACAGTATCAAGATAACTAGAGCTGAAAGAAAGCGTGCAGAGCCTGAGAGATGGAGTAAGGACATTATGTGACCCTTGGGAGACCCAGCACTGATTCTGTTTCTTACATCTACCCAGCTCCAGTTTATAGAAGAGCCAACTATTTTTTGATTCCTATGTTTGGAAGCTTGCCTTACCAAAGACGTCCCCTTTTCCTTGGCACAGAACCAAAAGCTTTCTGTTCCTTGAAGTCAAACCAGGCTTAATTTAAGGCACCAATAATAGGTGATCTGGTCTTCAAATTATTTACAGCAACAGATCTAAAATCCACTGTCCTTTGACTAGAGTAATTTTGGACTTTTGTCTGTAGTTGTCTTAATGGGCTCCTGGAGAGAAAAGAAGCCATGCCAGCCATCAGGACATAAAAACAAATGGTGTAATTCACCCCGCCCCTTAACTCTTCCCCTTTTTTGAGCTATCTTCTGAGGATAATATGCTTTATGTATGATTCTAATGGACGAGAAGGAAGCATTTTCTTTCTTTAAATTTTTTTTTTAATGTCTGTCTTACCTCCATTCCCAAATACCTCCCTTCATACTCTCCCTCACCATACACACACTTTCCTTTGATCCTTCATTCTCTTCTAAATGTTTCAATATCCATATCATGTAGTAATTATTTTCCTTTATAATCTACTAAAACATCAACATTAATAAGCATTTTCTGAATAAAGAGTTATTTATTTTGGGTATTCAAAAGGTTTGATATTGGACTGTCTGAAGGCTTCTTCATCAGGGTACTTGGGTTAAGCCAAGATGTAGTATAGTGTGTCCACATTCAAATCTTGACTCTCCAATTTATTTGATATGTGATATTGGACAAGTTATAAACTTTAAGCTCCAGTTTCTATATCTATGAAATGGGGATCACAGTGGTACCTGCCTCCTAGGATTATTGGGAAGATTAAATAAATTTATGCCTATGGACAATGTAGAACAGTATTTGGCAAATAGTAGAAAATCATGAAAGGTTCATCTATTATTATATTATTTAGCTACTAGAGCTTATTTGAAAATCTTCTAAAAATTGAAACAAAGAATAAAAAGATACAAATGCAATACTTTTAGTTTGGTTCTCCCTCCTTTAACTCTCATCCTGATAATTTTATTTAACTTTTGGATGAGCTAAGTAAATAGCTTCCTGCTGACTGAGATACAAAATGATTAGGATTCCTCCTGATCCCAACGACATGTTTTTGTTACTGTGGACTAGCAATAGCCTTACTAAACAAAACAAGTTCTACTATCTCATTATCAGCAGGAAGAATCATTTAAGATTAAGTATACTAAAACCAAAATTATCAGCTTCAAATATGTTCTCTGGCGTGTAATTGGCTTTTATCCAAAAATTTTATACGTGGTCAAATAATTCAATTACCCAAAGGCATAGTTTTCAATTAGTTAATAACAGAGGCCTCACAAATATCTAAACTGATTAAAATTTGACATGTGCTTATGTATCACTGATTTTTTTTCCTCCATTGGTGGTGGCTGGTAATCATACCCATTTTTAATATTTTGCAACTAAAATGTATTATGATAACATAATATGGCATATAAATATAGCCTCCATCACTATCATTTCATAAAAATATTTGGCCTTCCTATAGATATTCCTCTGATGTAGAGTAATCATCCACTCTGGCCTGTTTTGGGGATAGACTTACTAATTTTCCTTATCCACATCCTTTTCAACTGACTGTCAAATCATGTTCTCTCTCAATTGTCATCACAGAATATTCTTGCCAGAGATTACAGCCTTGCATTCTCTGCAGGCCCCTTTGAGAGAAATAATATTACTCTGAAGGTCCTAAATGTTAGTCTTAGATCGAGCCAGACTATCAGAAGTATGTACCTGAACTGCCTTTTCACTATAATGCCAGCAGACTATAGAATTACAGTCTTTGGAAGCAATAACATTATTTGTGTGTTGGTGAGGATCTTGTCTTTTATATCCATTATATCCACAAAAAGAAAAAAAAAAAAAACCTTCTGGTTGTAATGTAATTATGTTTACCTGTCTCCTATGACATCACCAATTCATTGTAGACAAGTTAGTCATTTAGGGTCATTCAAAACTCAGGATTTTTGGCTGCAGGTAAGGGGTCTAAATAAAAATCCTCCCTGTGAGAGCTTTTTTTTTTCTGTCAATCCCAATCTAATTTATAGAAAATATTTCTTAAAGCTCAACTGTCTTACAAGCACCATCTAATGGGTTTCACTGTTTGGTTTCTTTGACTTTTCATAAGTGCTGATAACTGCTTGTGTACATTAACTAATAGACCTCTTTCAAAGTATGCTGACATTTAGCTTAGTGTTAAATGGTTTTTAATGAGCTCCACCCCATCCCCCTCCATCCTGAGTTTCTGCAAATGAAGCCCGTTTTCTCTATAATACGGAGAGCTAATGGTTCTGTGCATTCCAATGAATGAACCAAGTCTGGATCCTGACTGGATAACTTCAAACCAAATTACTATCATGAAGACAAAACATTCTTGTGGTTGACTAATTTTTTCTTTTTTTTTTCACTCTTTAGCCAGATAGTTGGCAACATATAGACCTAGCCTCTTTGTCAAAGTTTTTATTCCAAATGATGTGAAGAGTTTAACAATTATTTAAGAAATTTGATATCTGGGACAATTCAATCAAATTCTATTTACTTGGAGTGTTGCATAGATTTTATTAACGATTTGGGCATGGCAGTGGTACTTATCAGCCCACACTTTCTCAACAAATGCCTCAGTTCTCCCATTCACATTTTTCCTTCATTTTATGGAAATTTCTGAGGACCTAAACCAAGTGAGGAGAGAGGATAGCAATTATTTGGCCAAGTTGGAGAGTAAAAAGCCTATACGCTAGGCAATCAAGACAAATGAATGACTCGTTTTATGTCTTAAGCATGTGTGTGTGTGTGTGTATGAGTGTATGTGCGTGTATGCACATGTGGTCCTTCCTTTCTTTGAAATTTGGATGCACGTATATTGACTTGCCATTTCAGTCCTTCATATTGAACCCAAAGCATCTGATACCTGTTAGTCGTTGGCTCTGGGGATGTCTTGTTCTCTCAGCCAACACAGGTCTATAGGGAGGTGAGAACAAGACCAACAAGAATAAAGGCACCATCTCTTTTTTCTGTTGCATTGTCTCCTTCTTTACCGCCACTTTCCTTGATTTCAAAAATGTCCCAATACACTGCATGCCTGTTCCAGGAAGGGGAAAAAAGTGAATAAAAATAATGTACCATATACAGTATCTTTAGAGAAATTCACATAAATATTTTATAGGCTGTACAGTAAATAATGTATATGTTTAGAAAGGCTATGTAAATATTTTATAGACTGCAGAGAAACTGTTAAGGTTGAAATGAAATCACTATGTTTGGAGAAAAACAGTATGCCCTAAATGGTACCACACAATGTTACTGTAGCTTAGTACAGCACACTTCATAAATCACTGCATTCTCTGCATTACCTGGGAGTCAAGAATCCCAGCTGCCAAGGGGGCTCCTCCCACCTCTCCCTACTGCTTTGAAAGACCCCCCCACTCCCACCTTACCACTCAAGGCCCTGCTTTGAACTATGGCAGTGATCAATACCTCCTCCTTGAGAAACTAAACCAGGGCAAATGCATGAATTCACCCAGATCGCTTAATTTTCATGGGGAGGGTGGTGAGAAAACTGATCAGGAAGGGACAGAGAAAACACCCAATGAATTCCAGATGTAACATGAGTTGCCGCATATTTTTTCAGGTGGCTGAAGACACATCATTTTGGTTTCCTGAAACCTGCTCTTCGTGAGTCTTGATTGGCCAGTCCAGGGTTCAGTTATGCATCAATGCCCTTGTGATGCTTAAATATTATATTTACCAGATTGTGTGAAAAAGACACAGGTGTGTTCTGAAAGATGGATAATCCAAATATTAAAATCTTCAGAGGAAGGGTAAAATCGTGTCAGGCAGCTCTTTTTCCAGCTAACTGAAACAACAGGAATCAAGAATAATGTGATAATCTAAGTATAATGAACATGTTTCTACAATCAGTTACATGAAAAGCAGAAGAGGCGGCTTGCCCCCTTTATGGTTTTTAAATGGCTGCAGTAATAATGTCTTTGAGAGAGAAACCCTCCAAACCTCTAAGAGAAACCAAAACAAATAGATAAACAAAAAAGAAACCTATAGGTTTAAAAATTATACGTGGAGCTCTTTGATTAATGAATCAAACAATAAGAAGCAAAGGAGACCAAAGTGACAGCACTCAGAAAAGAACCCAGGAAATAATGGGAAAAAAAGATATAAATTAGAAACCACAGCAGACTGAGGCTGTTAAACAGTACTGAAAAGAATCATACTGAAATGCCACAATGCAGTGGGGGTGGGGGGATGGTAACAGCAAAAGACAACAAAGTGCCCCCAACGATAGTCATTCAAGCAGTATGATTACCGGGGAGCTTGTTTTAAATGTAGATTCCTGAGCCTTCCTCCCCAGAATTCTAACTTATAAGGTTTACAAGGGCCAAGGAACATGTAATTTTGCAAGCTTTACAGGTGATTTTGGTGCAAGTAGCTTGGGAGTCACATTTTGAGACTCCTTTGATTATCGTAGCGAAATGCGAGGGCAAAGAGGGACGGATGGACGGGGAGGAAGGGTGTGTGCATCAGAGAGGGACCAGCTGAGCGTTCCACCCCAGGCCACACGTCAACTGTTGCAGATACGTGGCACCAAAAATTACTGTCATTGTATGTGATGAACACCATGCATCTTTAAGAAGGTTAAATCTAGTTCAATATTAGCAAGAAAAAAAGAGCAAGGTGGAGGCAGTTACTTTCAAAATGAATGTTCCTCTAAAACAGGGTGCTTCTTACTATACACCCTATTAATCATGCTATACAAGCATGATGTTTGTTTTTTAATACTTTATACCTTGCCAATAAATGATGGATGGTCTCACTGTCAATTAAACTTCTCTTTGAGTAAGGAGAGGACTCTAGGAACAAAGACATTTGTTTTCTTTAGTGCTATGGGAACATTGCAACAAGATAAATTAAAACCGTGGGAAAGGGGAAAATGAAAGAGAAGAAGCATGCTTAGGTTATCAATTTCTGTGTAACAAACTACCTCAACCTTAGAGACTGAAAGCCACAACCACTTTATCATATCTCACAATTGTGTAGGTCAGGAATTTGGGTTGGGCTCAGCTGGACGATTCCTTTGTTCCACATGGTATCGATGGCGGATACTGGTGGTGTTCGGGTGGGGGATGGGCTCGTCGAGGGAGTCCAAGACGGGTTCCCTCCACGTCTGCCTCCTCGGAGGAAAGGACTGGAAGGCTGAGCTCAGCTAGGACAGCAGTATTTCAACATAACTTCTGCAGTATGGCAGGCTCAAGGTATCTGAACAGAAAGATGAAACTGCCTGCCTCTCAACGCCTAAGACTGGAAACTGGCACAGTCACGTCTGTCCTATTCTGTTGGTCACAGCAGTCATGATGCCCAAATTCAAGTGCAGAAGACAGATCCCACTTCTCAAGGAGGGGAGTATCAAGGACTTTTCACCCAGATAGCTTAAGTCTACCACCAAAAATGGCTGTGGAGATTCATACAAATACTTCTTTCTTCGCTGGCACATCGAGGATAACTAAATTTGTAAATATTGCTTCCTTTCCTTCCACCCCCAAGGTGAAAAAGTCTTCAAAGGATAGTTAAATTTATGAAATCAGGATTTGTATGAGTCACTCTTTTTCCTTATTAATACTGTATGGAGGTCTAAGCAAAGATCCAAAACTGTGTTTTGTATGTAATGACCCACTGTTATATGTTAATTTGTCCTGAAGTGTATTACAAATAATATGTTGCTGACAGTGACTACAAATAATTTTCCTAATAATTTACTTATTTTTAAAAATAGAGTTGGTTTCAATGTCACTCTCACTCACATGTAGAGTTACATGTAGTTCCTAGAATTCTCCCCCAGTATGGGATAAGACTTTGGAGATAATCCAAGTAGGTAGAAATCACCAGGCGTTACTGGTGATGAGGGGAAAAAAATTCCTTTTCAGATGTAACTTTTCAGCTGAGACCCGAAACACGAGCGGAAATTAGCTGTGCTAAGAGTTAACAGTATTTCAGGCAGAGAGAACATGTGTAAAGCTCTTGAGGCTGAAACAGGCTTGTCTTAAACAAATAGCATGGCAGAAGATCAAGAGAGCTAACTCAAGCCAGGGGACACTAAGAATCACTTGGGCAGGGGCAGAATACTCAAAACAAAAAGAATAAAAAATAATAATAATAAAAGCATGAAATCGAGTGTAGTCATTAATCACAAAAGATTTGCAAACAATTTGCAGAATTGGCTAGATTTAGTATCATCTTCTTTCATATCTCCTGTGTACCTTTTAGAGATAAACATGGAGAAACAGCTAACAACCAGGGAGTGGATCAAGGTAACACAAGATCCTAGTACCATTAACACAATGATAAACTGGTTTTCAGTTACATTAAATATTTCTGATAAATTTCATTACAGCTGATAGAGTTGTAAAAAATGTTTTCCAGAATATCTCCTTTGATTAAATTCCTTCTTATTTTATAGAAAATGGAACTGAGAAACAGAGAAGTTGAGGGCCTGCCTCCCACGGCCAGTTGAAGAGCAGTGGCTGGAGGGGACTCATCATTGCCTGATATTTCCTGACCATCACGGCCCACCATATATCACTGGATGCGTCAATGAGACTTCCTGGAATACAGCTTTCAATTTTAGGCAAATGAAAAAAGAAACCAATTTCTATTGCAAAGCCTCAGAGATTGGGTTCTCCACAAGGCAGATTCTGAGACAGAAATGAGCATTTATTAGAAAGTGCTTTTAGGATCAACACCTGTGTGGAGAAAGAAACAGAAGCAGAGTGAGCAAAAAGAGACGTTCCCATCCCTGCAAGGGACTCTAAGGCTGGAACGGCCCTTCGAAGTTGTCCTGCATTGGGTCCAGATAGCCAGGTCCTTATACCCGTGCATCAACCTATCATTGTGTTTGGGCTGCCTGGAGAGAGGAGCAGGTGGCTCTTTTTAGAAGATACCATTCCCGAAGATGGTTAGCAGCTGGGTGCTGGCAATCAAACCTTCCCAGCTTCCCGTGGCGGGCAGCGAGATCTGAGCAGCTCAGCACAAGATGCAGGGCAGAAGCACCACCACTTCTCACCACCCCCACTGCCACCACCTCCGTGAAGCCATCATTGGGTCATTCCTGGACTCTTGAAATAGCTGGATGGTCTCCTGGCTTCAAGTTTTTCCCGGTTCCAGTATATCGGTCACATCACAGGCAGAATCCCACCTCTTAAAACGTAAGTGAGACCACGTCTCTACCTTGCTGGAGAACTTCTAATGAATTTGCATCTCACACGCAGTGAAATCTAAATCCTTCACCGTAGCCTGTAAGGCCCTACTTGATTTAGCCCCTCATCTTTATTGTGTTTTCTTTTGAAAATACAGTGTACAGATTTTAAATGTACATTTTGGTGGGTTTTGGCAAATGCACACACCCATAGAACTGGCCCCAGTGAAGATACAGTAAACTTTCTTTGACTGCAGAAAGCCCTCGTGTGTACTTTTGCAGTGACTTGTCTTCCCAACCACCCCCTTGCCTTTATGGCAGAGGTAACCACTGCATTCTAATTTTAAAGGTCTTGCAGCAATTTAAACCAAGAATAAATATAATTGATTAATCATATCTAATTTTTCTCGTTGCAAACTAGACGATTTACCTCTCGCAGAAGGTAGGCCAAGAGGACAAATCACCAATATTCAGAACCGCTTCCTTCCACAAAGAACACTTTAAAGCTCCATCACCCCTTAAGCCAGGATTTCACATAAGGTGGTATAATAGTCGTAATTAGCATTTTGCAATGGTTCCAAAAGATTCAAGTTGCGTTTCCTGGTGTGAGCATGTATGCTTGCATTTGTGCATAATAAGCATCTTCTGGTTCAAGTTTGCTTTGCTCGTTGGAATGTAAATGTATAAGAATCGAATGTATTCCTTTAATGACAATCACGCTGCTACAAGTAAGCAAAACGGATGCCACTGCCCTTAATTTCTAAGCAATAGGAATATCTGTAGAGAGAAATACATTCATGCCAGTGCCAAAAATATTGGCTTTAAATAGGTGCAGATGTTTAAGTGTTGTTGTTATAGTCCTCATTGGTGATTCTTCAGCATATACCAAAATGCATTATTTCATAAGACTGATTTTGGCAAAGGTATTTATTCCCCTTTAGCTTTGGAGGTTTTTTATGAGGTACCTTACAACTTAAAACTAATGAAAGATTTCAAATGTGTCAACTTTATCCTTCTGGGTATTATTCCGTATAGCAAATGGAAAATTTTATTTAAATTTTATTTAAAATTTTAAATTTTAAAAATTTATTTAAAAAATGGCTGATTGCAACCAAGGGTATGTACTAGCCAAGCTTTATGGCCTTCAGCTAAATATCTCCAAAGTAGCTTGAATACGTTGGGAAGAACAACCAAGAAGGAGAGGATGACAGGACTGTTAGCGTTGGTGTCGAATTCTTGGTGTCCCAACAACAAGGAAGTTTGGGAAGTCACTGAGCTTCCAGGAGGATGGAATAGGGGACAGGTTTTGGTCTCCTGCTACCTATGAATTGGAAGAGAGTGGGTGGCTATTCCTGGCAGACAATATCTGAACTCACTTTTTACAGATCTGTTTCAGATGACTGTTTCATTTTGTTGACTCCTTTCATGGGGAATTCTGGGATAACGTGTTGTTTATAGGCAAAGTTATACCAAATCCATAGAGGAAACAAATCACATTTATGTGTTTCAAATGCAAACGGATGTGAATGATTTGTTGTGAATATTCGAACAGTTCCCACCAGTACACGTTTCAAACCAGTGGTTGATAAAAGCATGTTTGCAACTACCACATTTGATAATGAACTCTTTAAACCATCACTCGAGGCATACTGGAACTCAGCACATTTCTCAGTATTGTCCAAGAGCGTGGTCCTGAGAACAAAAGTGCCTATACAAGTTGACTGCACAGCCATTAACCTAGTCACATTGAGGTCTCATATCAAAGTTGAATTCAACTAAAGAATGCTCAGATAGTTTGTGTGTGTGTGTCAAGAGGACATTACAGGAGACAAACCCTACAGATTTAAAATGATTGAGCTTTGAATTTTATCTATTTTTATCTCATAAAGTTCATGAAACAGTGTTGAAAGTTTCAGTGTTAGGATGTTTCAGAATTTCCACACAAAATATAAAAGGAAAATTGTAGGATATTGTTTGGTTATATACTTCATGCTATATACCTCATATAGCTTTTGCTACAGAGCCACTCCAAAAACTCAGTGGCTTAGCCATTTTATTAATTGGCAGTACTGCTGGGTGGGTCTTTTTCTGGTTCAGGCCAGACTCCTGACCTCATCTGGATTTGCTCATGTGTCTGCAGTCATTTGGCAGGTTGTATGGGGCTGACTGGTGTCGGATGACCTTGCTCACAGGTCTGGTGGTTATGCTGCAATGTGTCAGCTGGAGCAGTGGCCTATCTTGGCTCTGTGATTCTGATCGTCCCATAGGCTAGCCCAGCCCTATCCACAGGGTGGCACTGGCAGGGGTTCCAAAGCCCAGTATGAGAAGGGACTTTAAGTCCCATTTTCAAAACGCATTGACCAAGATATTTGTGGTTAAACCCAAAGCAAGTGTGGGTGAGGACCATACAAAGTCACAGATACAAGAACAAGTGAAAATTTCAGGACCATGATTTCATTGATCTCTCATATATAAAATGTGTGAATTCGATCTGAATAACCTATGGAGAAAATGGAATTAAAAACTGAAGCATCAGTTTCAAGAACTGATGCCTTTGAATAATATAACTGCCTCTAAGGGGGCAGCTCCTTTGAATAACAGCATTGTTTTTTTTTTTCACATCATCCTGTATTGTTAGGGGTTCAGTCATTCCCTCGTCCAGTATGTTTGTTTCCATGTAGAAAGAGCTCCACTAGGATAACACTCTTGGCCTCTCTACAGCCCCTCACTCACTGCTCCTCATGGGAGGAGGGATGAATTCTCTTTGATATGTTCAAGAAGAATATAGTGGGTAGCTCTTTTCTCTTACTCATGGAGGTGAAGCTGGCTGAAGACAGCACATGTTCTTTGCCATGAGGTAAAAGCAGAGAGCTGCCCAGTATGACTGGTAGGTTAGTCTGTTTAAGTCTGTAATTTAATATTCAAAAGGTTACCTGTCCAAAAATATAAGCCACATCTTCCAATATCAGCTTTATATGTAACAAAGATGATATTGTTATCTCCTGTTTGCCTTAATCTTTTGTCTTATGTCTCATTTGAATCAGAACTTGGTCCCCTTGAAATCCTAAAGTTGGTTGTGGGAATATATGAGATTAATCCTGTCCGGCTCAGAGTTGTGAGTAATATATGGAACACAACTTGAAAACTTACTTATTCCCTTCTGGTTTCTTGACTGCAATGTCTACTGTGCCCTCCACAATAGAGTCATCTGTAGCATTTGTTAAAAATTCTTATTTCTGGACCCCAGTCCAGACCTATTGAATTTCTGAGAGTAAGGGTCAAAGAACTGATTATCTTTAACAAATACCCAACGTGGTTATTAATTTTAAATTGCTTTTCAATTATATAAGGAAAGTATGTTTTTTTTTAATTTTTTAATTTTACTGGAATATAGTTGATTTACATTGTTGTGTTAGTTTCAGGTGTACAGCAAAGTGATTCTGTTATACATATATTCATTCGTTTTTAGATTCTTTTCTCTTATAGGTTATCACAAAATATTAGAGTTCCCTGTGCTATACAGTAGGTCCTTATTGGTTATCTATCTTATATATACTAATTTGTGTATAGTAGTGTGTGTATATTAATCCCAAGCTCTTGATTTATCCCCTCCTCCATGTTCCCCTTCAGTAACTATAAGTTTATTTTCAATATCTGTAAGTCTGTTTCTGTTTTGTAAGTTCATTTGTATCATTTTTTAAAAATTAGGTTCCACATATAAGTGATATCATATGATATTTGTCTTTCTCTGTCTGACTTACTTCACTGAGTATGATAATCTCTGGTCCATCCATGCTGCTACAAATGGCATTATTTCATTCTTTTTTATGGCTGAGTAATAAAAATACTTCATTGTATATATGTACCACATCTTCTTTATCCATTCCTCGGTCATTGGGAAAGCATATTGTTTTCAAAGTACCACTCCTGTCTTCTCCCCAGATAGCCATATGTCACATTTTCTACCTTGTGTGCTAACCAAACTCCTGACCATTTTTTACTTTAACATGGATCCTTGCAGGCTTTCTCACTGATTTTGCATACTATAATGTGTATGACCAAGATAGTATTTGCTAGGTTTTTCTATTGTAAAGTTATATCATTACCCCGTTTCCATATTCTACTCTTTTGAAACAACTCAGTAAGTCCAGCCCACATTCAAGGGTTGGGGAGGGAGTGGTTAAACTCCACCCCCTTTGGAGGGCAGGGGGTACCGCCTACAAAAGTTTCAGAAGGAAAGTTTGTGTCTTCTCTCCTACTTATTTATTTTGTCCATCATTTATCTGTATCAATATGGACTCCTGTATGTTTATTTTATAATTTGGGTTATAATCCAGCACTGTTACCTATTTTATTATTCAAATCATTCCAGCTTTGCCACTGGGAGCACTTTTAGGCTGGTTCCTCTGTCTCTCTGACGTGCCATCCCCATTTGCTTCCTGAGCACATCTTTGAGACGCTGCATGATATTCCAGACTCATTTTATGTTTTCCCTCTTTTGCTTTTATATTTGATAACTTCCTTAATATATTTTAAATGTGCACTGTATAAATATTTGCAAGTGTTTTTCCCAGTTCTTTGCTTGTCATGTAATTTTGATATAATCATAATTATGCATATTTTAAGAGGTTTTTTTGTTTGTTTAAGAAGACCTTTTTTCTCCCTTTGGTCATAAAAACATACTTATATTTTCTTCTAGTAAATTGACAGTCTGTCTTGCTTTTACTTTTTCATTTTTAATCCATCTGGAATTTATCTTTGCATATGATGTGAAGAAAGATACAACTTTACTTTTTTCCACACAGACAATTACCCTAACATTCTTCTCCACTGTTTGGGATTGTCACTTCTCTCATTTACCACATTCACTCTCTTTTCTTCTCCCTTGATCTATTTGTCTGTTCCTTCATGAAAATCACACTGTTTCAGTTACTGTAGCTTTGTGATATGTCTTGATTTCTGTTCGGCCATGGACTGCCTTAAGTCCCCTAGGTTTGAGAAAAATATTGATCTAATGCAGGGTTTCTCAGCCTCAACACTATTGACATTTTGGGCCAGATAACTCTTTGTTGTGGGGGCTGTCCTGTACATAAGATGTTTAGAAGCATTCCTGGCCTCTAACCACTAGATTCCAGTATCGTGGTCCCCCTGGTGGGACAATCAAAGCTGTCTCCAGATGTTATCAATGTTTTCTGGGGAGTGGGGTCAAATTTGCCCCCAGCTGAGAGACATGGTGGCCTAATTGAGGGACTAATGTGATGAACAAGACTCTTAAGGAACCTACTGTAGATTAAGATTTTCTTAGTGATGCTTGGATCACTTGGCCAATGAAATAGAAGCCAGCATGATACATGTCCCCATTAAGTAGAAGCACCTAAAAGCTAATGTTCATATTTCCGTGTTCTCTATCTCCTCTATAATGGAGAGCTTGGACGCATGTGTTACACGTCATGTATCTTCCAGTGACTTAGTTGAGCAGCACCCCGCTAAGCCAAGTGGACTGTAGTGTAAACTAGAAATGAACTTAATGCTTTAAGCCAATGGGATATTTGGATTTTTGTTGTCAAGCATAACTCAGTCCATCCTAATATGCTGGAGTCTGAGCAATAAGAGAAATATGGTGCTGCCTCTGTACCTGTACTTAATTTGAAAACTACATCCCTTTCTGTATGTCTACTGTGCCTCGATTCTGAGAAAGAATGTGAGCAAAAAAACCTATCTAGGTAAGTGAGGTTAGAAGAAACTTCTGTTCTTTGTTTGTACTTCCAGATACCAGTTAAGGAACTGGAAACTAAAAATTCTGGTAATGTGGAGAGAGGGTTCTATTCTAATCTCCATTAGATGCCAAAGCACAGGCTTTCCCATATCCCTTTCATGATTTCACTTCCACAAAGATGCTTCGTATAATTGGATGGTCTTTAAAATATTTTATCCCTAGGAAACTCTCAGAAAAAAACAAAACAAGGTCAAAGGGAAACAGACAAAGGCCTTAATAATTTCAGGGAGAAAAAAATCAACAGAGAACTGCGTTTAAACTTGAAATTCAGTCTAAACTTGGGCTTGCTTTTACCAGTACTTGCTGTTATCAGTACTTCTAAAAATGTTTCATGATGTAGTCATCCGTTGTATCAAATCTGAGACCGTACTTAATGGCCACCTTTCTCCAAGTCTAGGAAATAAATCACATTTAGCAAAACAGTACAATGAACTCTTCAGGTTATTTTCTGGTAGAAGTTGACGGTGCTTCCCCATGTTCTCTGCAGAGCCCTTCATATAGTCCTCAAAGCCTTGTAGAATAGTGTCTCTATTTAAGTGTTCTGTACTCTCTGCAGATCGTTCCCAATGCCAGTGAGACAAAGTCTAAGGAATTACCTTGTGGAGAGTTTGGATTATTCAAAAAGCCTCCAGCTCTCCACATACCCTTTGGAGCCAGTTCTCTGGAACGGAAACTCTCTCTCTAATTTTCTAAATTGATAGGTGTGCACCATTACTCATCACGCAAATTTATTGTCTAGGAAAGTGGAAACAAATGTCATTGGTTTATGCCAGGTAGAATGCCAGCAGGTGTACAGCTGTCCTGTCCAGCTACATCATTCCATTTCCCTTCAGTTCTTTGGCACCCATTTGCCAGAGACTCCTTATTTGTGTCACAATCATTTGCAACCCAGTTCCATGGGAACCTGCCAGGTAATGTCATTCTCACTTTAAAATGACCTTGGTCAACAAATGAACTCAGTTCTACGGTAGAAGGCTTAATGGTATTAAAACCCCAGTTGTTTGAATGTCAGCATTAGCACTTTTGATCACTAATATTCAATAGGTTCTTCATGGGTCAGAACACTGGGAGCATTTATTCCCAGGAGCAAGGTAACGTCTTTGAAGTTGTTTCATGAGTGTCATGGACAACAACAAAAAAAATGGTTTTAATAACAGGAAAGAGTCAAAAGCTGTCTTTCCAGACTGCCCCAAAGCAAGAGTGTTTGGCCCATAGTTGGCTCTTGGTAACCTTGACGTGAAAACACCCAGTGCGCACTGTCATCTTTGGTTGCCAAAACAGAGACCTGGTGGTTTTACAAAAGTATCTATATTGAGAAAGTGAGTAGTCAGAGTTCCAGACTATGCTTTTCTGGAGTGTTTCATACCATTATTTAAAATAAGCCTTCTGTTGCTGTTTCAAATGACGGCATGGAATATCTTCAGTAGGAAGTGTGGAAATGTGACGGGACATACTTTTATTACAGTAATTATGATAATAATAGCATATTTATGGTGTGTTTACTATGTGCCAAGCACTGCATGCTAAATGTTTTCCTGGATTAACCATGATGGGCTCCATGAAAGCAAGACATAGCACTCTATCCCCGTAACTGCAGACACGTTGTGCTTGGTACTTGGAAGAGTTTCATAAGTACTTGTTGAATGAATAAATGATTACAGAATCCCATTGAAGCCTCATCCTATCACCAATTTACCTATAAGGAAGTTAGGCTCAAAGGTCACACCTCTGCAATTGATGTAGGTGTGTGACTGGAATGCAGGTTGTGCATCAATAAAGCTTGTGTTTTGAACCCTCCATGGTGTCCATCTAGCCTTTCAAGTTTAACCTGCAGAAGAACACTGAAAATTCAGGAAAGGCAACTTTACAAGGATTCACTGTTTCCTAGCTTTCCCCACCTTATTCCACTAATTATAGAGGGGCCAGTACAAGTCCCATTCCCCTGCCCATTCAGGAAAGAAACCTAAGTGTAGGGTAAATAAAGAATGTCATGTCTGGGAAACTAGGATGTGAGGGATTAGAAAATCATAGACATCTTATGCAACTTCGGGGAGATTTTACTTGTAGTATCACACCAATTATACAGGTCTTTCTCTTCACATAAAGGGCTCACGTAATCACTGACTCTTACAACTGACCTCTCCTTGGAAGATGACAAAGAGTTCATTGTGTGGGGCTTTATTAGACAATTACAACAGGTGAAAACTTCTGCGTTCCTTTTTCATTATGTCTTTGGCACTTCTGGGAACGGGAAGAGCGCTGAGTTGCTTACATACCTGACCAGTGCCATGCAATTTTGAGCCGGCCAGGGTAGCTGCTCTTGGGCAAAGCAGTAGAGAAGAATGCCTCCATTGTCAAGTGAGAAGGAAAGCCTGCAGCTGCCTTGCTGAAAGCTAAAGAGGAGGGGAGATTCTAATGCACCCTACATTCCTTGGACCATCACATCAAACCACACGTGGCATGAAAAAGTGCAGATTTCAATTTAGGTAATGTACACGCCGTCGAAGGTTAGCAGGGGACCGTGACCAGGCCAATTCATCTTCAGTAGATTAATGTCTGGGTTAGGCAGGTATGTCATAAAACATGGCCAATGCAGGGAGACACACCGGGTTTGCCTCCTCCTCTAATGCACTGCAATGCTGGCCTGTAAGAGAGCTTTGATACTTGTAGGGCTATTGCTTTTAAACTTTGCCTCTGACCCAGATAATGTCAAAATGTCTGAATGCATGTGATCCTCTTGTTCCAAAAGAGCATCTCTAATGTAATGCAAATGCACATTGTAGGGGAAATTCCAGCTGAGAAAATGAGGCCTTATATTTCTAAAACCATATACATGTCAATAGCCCATTATTCTCCTGTTTTAAATGTAATTGCAGCCCAGCTTTGAATGAATTCCTGAAAGAATAAAATACACTGACTCTTGCGATTATTCTATGCCTGCTCTTCCTCCCTCTGTTCCTCCCTAGCCTCAAAAAGCAAGCAGAGGTTGTGGAGAAGCGAGGGGAGGAGAGAGAAAAGTGAAAGTCAGATCCCTTGCCTTGAACGTGTTATGAGAACACTATGTGCAAAGAAAACATGCCACATGACAACACTGGTGCCTCTAAACCATTTATGTAAATGTATCGTGCATGGTCCAATTTTGCATAACAAATCATTTCCAGGCAATTAAGAATACTTATAATTGTTTTCTTTGGTAGGAACTTCCTTCAATTTCCAATTTTCCTTTAAAGCTAATGTTTCCTGTAAAGCCTCAACAGCAATCATTTCGAAAGAACCCTTCAGAATGGCTTTCTTTCATAGTCATGGGAGCTGTCCTGCCTCCTCTTGATACATTTAACATGTGTGTAGTACAACCTTTATCACCAGAACCAGTATATTTAAAGAGACCATTACTTCATTTGACTGCCCTCCTCCCTACCCTTTCCCCCGACTTCCCACCCTTCTCCTTTTCTCAGGAATTGTCTGAAAAATACTTCTTATACAGTTAAAGGTAACAGAAATTAATTTTACAGCTCGGAGACTCATGTTATTATGTTCCTAATGTTATTCTCTCTTTACAAGGTAATTGAGACCACGTCTCATTTTAATAAGTGAAATTAAGATGTCTTGACTTCGTGGAACACAGGTGTGAAGCTTACCAGAGAGATTCCCAAAAATAGCAAGTGGGACCATTTTAGAAAATGAAATAGAATGTTATTCAGTGTATCCTACATGTTTGTAGGAATTTTGATTTCTCAATTCCTTTTAACTTTCAAAAAAGCAGTGAAATATGATTCTTTAATCTTAAAAAGTTCTTGAACTCAACTGTTCTTTACCTGTGGGTTAATAATTACAAGGGGATGATCACTGTGGTCCAAATTCGTCCCATGATTTCCTGCAGGAAAACACTTTTAGGTAATCACTATGGTTCTTTGGGCCAAAGTTTCCAAATCTGTTTTCTAACATTCCTTGAGTCCCTGAGTTGCATGATGAAGTGTGTGGCCCTCTGGAAGAAAGATTCCCTTAAGTTTATCATTTTGAATGCTTTTTGCTACGTGTAACAAAATACTCAACCAAAAGTTGCTTAAAATAGAAGACATTTATTGTTTCCAGAACAAGAAGGCCAGAGAAGGTGATTCCTGGGTGGTGTTGGGATTTAATGATGTCCCTAAGGGCTCCGCTCTTCCCAAGCTTCTGCTCTGCATATCCTCCATTAGGTGATGAGACCTCCCTTGATGATCTCAGAATGGTTGCTGACGTAACAATCATCAAAGCTTTTTGGAACCACATTGCAAACAGAAGAGGGGAATAAGGAGTGATGGCTGAACAAAAAAAGCCTTTCTTCTTCATGCTTCTAATATTACCCGATTGGCCAACACTGGCTCTTATACCCACCCCCATAGCAATAACTGGCAGAGGGGAAAGAGTTACCTATGATTTACATATGACAGCAGGAGGAGCCTCCAGGAACTGAGAACCTTGCTATGCCACAAAACTATTTTTTTTTTCTTTAATAAGAAAGGTGCAGTGGTGGACAGACACCTCATAATGTTTGTCACATTTAGGAACAAAAGAAGTAAAGTGCTATGTCTTCTTCCATTTTGATTCTTACCATCAAATTCTTTGCCCTTTCAGGTAAATGCAAAGAGTCTTAATCATATTGAAAAAACCTTGAAAATGCAGTCTGGTTAACAGGCATTTCAATCTTCAGTCAGAATCAACGTTCTGCCTCCATTGGCAGAGGGGCGGGGGGGAGGTATCTATAAAATACTTGCATTAAGAAAGACACTAGTTTGTTTTCTCTGGACCTGTTTGGCATTGCAAAACACAAATTGCTTGGAAAAGCTAGTTAAAATTGGTTGTACAGAACTTTGATTATATGTTTCAGTAGAAATTATCAAAAATTATGATTGGTCTTCTAGCCAGCCCCCCAAACCCTATACCTCCCGGAAAATCCCTGGCGTATACTGCTCACTCTACTCCTGCACTTACATCTTAATTGTTTCCTGAACGATAGTTACAAGTTAAGCAGCTGTAAGTCTTGGGTCACCTGTAAAAAGTGCTTGGAATTTACCCCCAAACTCTGGTGCTATGCCAAACAATTTCTGTCCTAAAGCAATCAAATCAACCCTTTGCTATAGTTAAAACGTATTTCTTTGATGTCTCAGTGAGATCATCCTTAAGTATTTGAAAGAGATGCAGTGCCCTTCCTGCAATTGTCACTTGGCTCAGAGCCATATGGATTTGCTGCTTCTGATCGTGTAATCCACATAATCAAAAGTTTTTCCACCTCAAGAGTCAGCCTGTTCCATTTTATTATTCCATGTTGATTGCATCAGCCTAGGAACGATGGATGCCATGTGGCACCCCTTGCTTCAGTAGCACTCTTTTGGTGGTCAAAAATGTGAGTTGTATTTGTTTCTTTGGGGGCCTTATTTATTTTACATACTTTTAAAGATAAAGGTGGGAAGGTTTAAGGATATTTACAAGTTCCTTATGAAAAAAAATCTTGATTGTATCGTGGAATGCTTTGAGAATCTGTTAGAAAGCCTTGGCTACCAGTTAATGGGTATATGAAAAACAGTGGCCCCAACATCTTAGGGGTTATTGTTCCCTATCATAAAAAAAGCTCTAAAGAAAGCCCAGAACTAATACCACAGGCATTCAGTGCATGTGAATTTCTTCTCTTCCCTGTTTATGCTTCAGTATCACCAGTTCTGTGCTCTGGTTCACAGGCCATAAGTGGGGTATGATGAGAGTGGAGGATGAGGAGTTGCCAAGGACAAGGAAAGGGGTCAGAGAAAAGGGAAATCCTCATGGGGACAGAAGGAAGGATAGGGTGGCGTTGCCTGGTAGCTAGAGGTTGTATAAGTATATTGTTAACAAGGTGGAGACTGCCTATCGTGGAGTCCTCAAGCATTCTTTACTGAGGCGTTACCAAGAGCCTTGGAGCTTTCATCTTTCCTTAATTTATGTCAGAGATTGTATTCATATAAATTCCATCTCTTATCTGTTTCTCATCAAGTTGAATTTCTATCAATGTTTGTAACCCTAAGGATAGACAAAACTCAAATTAGCTCCACTTTGGTCTGAAGGGGAATTTTTTTTTTTTTTTTTTTTTTGCAGATAAAAACAGTCTCTTTAGGTCTTTAAGTCTATAGTAGTTGATTAGTCCCTGCAGTAGGGAAAATGAAATTCTGTGGTTGAGACCCAGCGTACTTGGACGGTTTAATAATACAATGGCCACCGTCCAATGGCTGACTACCAAGAACTAAGGTACGCTCTGTACTTTACTCCCTCATGCAACACCTGAAAATCCTGGGGCAAATCAAACAGCAAATTAATGCTCAGACAACCCTCACCTGCAAACCATGCACAGTATAAGGAACTCATTTTAATGTTTTCTGGCTGAAGTCATAGGGGATAGGAATACAAAAGAATGGCCATGAAGGAATCCTGGGAGGTTCTTAAAGCCCTTTAGTTTGTGGTATGTTTTTCCCCTTTCCAGTTTCTTGTTACTTTAACTGTGCTCAAAAGATAGTGATTTTTTTTTTCTTCCAAATTCCATGTTGTACAAAGGCCAAGTGAACACTGAATAGCAAAAAAAAAAAATGTCTTCTGAGTAGTTGTATATATGAAGGGACTCATTTGGAGAGCAGCATTTGGAATTTAACTGTGTCTGTGGAGGCCCTCTGGTCCCAGGCTGAGATTCCTTTGCAATGGACAATTCAGTGATTCATGACTCCACATATTGTCAGGTTGATGAAAAAACCAAATAAGCCAAAATACCATTGGCAAACAGATCTTGGATTTTCTTCTAAGTCAAATCTCAATCATTTTTTTACAGATACTAAAATATTTGGTCTGATGCTACATGCTTGTGTTCCCAAAGAAATCCCGGGAGGAAAGTCGGTATTTTAATTTGTTTATAATGGGTGTGGGTAGTGGGTTAGGGACAGAGATTGAAAATAACAATCCAAAAACAACAGAGATAGAGGATGTGGATTCGTATTTATTTCCTATTGTCGATGTAACAAATTACCACACACTGAGCGGCTTACAGTGACACAAAGGCGTTATCTGACAGTTCTAGAGGTCAGAAATCCTAAAGTCAGGGAGTTGGCAGGGTTGCCTTTCTTCTGGTGGCTCCATGCTCTTGCCTTTCCCAGCTTCTAGAGGCTGCTTTCCTTAACTCATGGCCTCTTCATTCATCTTCAAAGCACATCACTCCGACTTCTGCTCACACCTCCCTTCCCTCTGATCTTGACACAACTGCGTTTTTCTTGCTTGCACCCTGGTGATGCCATTGAGCCCACCTGGGTAATCAAGCACTCTATTCCCATCTCAAGATCCTTAATCACACCAGCAGAATCTCCCCCCCCCCTTTTTTTTCCATATGAGGTAACATATTCACAAATTCTGGGAATTAGAATGCAGACATCTCTGGGGGCCATTATTCAGCTACCACAGGATGCTTTAAGCTAAACTCTAATTAAATTGCTGATTCTGGGATGTGTGATATAAATTCTTTTTCAACAAGGGATGGGGTGTGTGCTGTCTCTATACCACTGTGAGAATTCTTTTCTAAAACTCAGTTCTGAGATGACAGTGGTTTCACTTCCAGTTCAAAAAACTTTAAGAGCTTCCCATAATGTAAAATAAAATGCAGATATGTACTTAGCAAACCATTCCCCCAAAGTTTTTCCCATATGGTTCCAACTCCACACTATTATTTCCCTATAAACCACTCACCCTGTGATGTATTTTCTTCCCCATGAACCCTAAGGTACTCCCTCAGCCAGTTCTTCTAATATGTGATCAACATGCAACCCATTCTATATTATAAAAACTATTTCGTATCCCACCAACTTCCATAAAGGGTTTCCAAATATAGCTAAATTTGGAATTGTCATTATTAAAATAAGAAACACAAAGGTTGTTATAATGACAAAGAGATTTCATATGCATGATGTCATTTGTTTTCAAACCCTCTTAAGATTAATTTACTTTATTTCCAGATGAAGAAACTTAGTCTCAAAGAATTTAGATTGCTTGGTGAAACCTGGGACCGCTGAAGCCATCTCTCTCCTTGGTCTTTTCCTTTGAACTTTGTTTCTTTGTCATATTTGCTGCAAACCGTTTGGTATCACAGCTGTTTGTACTTGTCTGCTCATCTCTGCCATTCTGTAGGCTCTGAAAGCAGGAGCCATAGCACTCAGTTTTCTATTCCGTTTAGACCCCAAGAAAAAGAACTAGCATTTATTGAGTGATTATTGTATACCAAGCACTTTCCACTTTTCATATTATTCGTACCTCACAATTACTTTGTGAAAGCAGTGTTATTATTTTCATTTAATAAATGAGGGCATTGGAACTTGGAAAATTTATATAAATTTCTCACAGATGCACCGCAGCTCAGCATGATTACACATTCTCTCCACGTGCCCTGCTGCATACACACACAATACTTTTAGCTGAAGAGAAATAAATATCACTATAGTGTGACTACTGTGAAATCTCTTTCCCTCAGGGAAATAGTAAGGTAAATGTGGAATGTGCCTTAAGGTGAAGTTCCAGGAATTCTTTCTGAATGCCAAAAGCCATGGGAAGAAGGAAAACTTTGTGAGTCTACCTTATATTTTGGGGCCATCAAAATATCCTCCCCTATCTGACATTTGAAGCCAAAGCTTGCTTAAGAGGCATGATTTTTACCCTTTGGGAAATAAAAAGTACCTTATACTCAGTTAGCCAGAAGAAATGATTTCAGTTTTATTTCTGGATAATTGAGTAACACTTTGGTATGTGATTCACTGCCAAGTGAACGCAGTTGGTTTCACACAGCTGTAGTTAGGGATGGCGAGAGCTATTTACTGGGAAAATGATAATGCAAAGTGGATGTTGTACCAAACCCAAGGGCGAGATAATTTCTGTTGTACTGTTTCACAGGACTACAGTTAGAGTCTGTTCGGTCAGCCTGTTGGTAGAGCCTATGTATTTGATGCTAATTCACCGGATAAAGTTATAGAAAAGGACTGTTTATCTTCATTTTAAATTAAATGGGGCAAATGTTCAGACCCAGTCAGTTGGTATTTTTCAGATTCATAGCATATTTTTCAAGCACATAGAATGTACTCTTTCCTCTGGACTTATTTAACTGAAATGTTTACACTTCGGCTCAGTAATCTCACTCTGGGGAATGTACGTGAAGGAAATGTTTTAACATAAGAAAAGAAGCAATAGGCCTATTTTTGCAATATTATTTGTAATCACGAAACACTGGAAAAAACCTAAATGTCCAGCAATCAATGAATGCCTAACAAATTAGGGCACATCCTCTTCAGGGAATCATTATGCTGCAATCAAATCATAATTATGAAGGTTTTTCAATAAGCAAAATTTACAAAACCATGAAGCAATATGGGAAATACTGATGATGCACAAGTCAGGGAAGAAGTAGACTGCAAGCTTAGCTACAGTGTCTCATTTTATGATTTGGGATGCAATTCGCATACCTTTGTCAGGTGCCTCTGGCCAGTAATGTCATACAGTCCAGGCTCAGTCACCAAGTCCTCAGCTTTCTCCTCATAATATGACCAGAGATTCCCAAAAGCGTTCCAGTGACTAAGATACCAGAGAAGCCCGTTCTACTTCAGTCATCTCTCTTTGTGCTCTCTAAGTTGCAAGTTGCTGGCTTCTGAATATAATACAGTCTTTTCTGGCCATGTCGGGAGGAAAGTAGCTGAGGGGAAGTATCCTGCTCCAGCACGTGTCAGAGGGGCCAAGAGGATGTTTACTCTCCAATAACACTTGACAGTGGGAACTTCCCACCAAAATAGACAGAGCCCTTGGTCTGCAAGTGCTGTTCATTATCTCACCCACTCAGGCCCACAGGACATAAAGATGCCAAAGAGTAGTGGAGTCAGAAGGTTTCCAGTGTCAATTCCCTCATAAGCCAGCATTGATGGAGAAAGGGGCCATCGTGCAACCGTGACACACTTGGTGAAAAGCCTATTGGAAACCATGTAGCCAAATCGTCTCCAGGAGGAAATGGAGGTTATGGAAACCAGTGCTGCTTCTAAAGCAGAGATGATTGAGAACTGCTGAATACTGAGGAAACTCTGATGAGACATCAAGGTAGCAGGGTATAGCTCCTGTTCTCAGGATATAGCTTCATTCCTCCTGCTCTAGTTCTGACCGTGCAAGCCCCATTGGAGTCCTCTTCTAATCATAGCAAGTTCTTCAATGGAAGACTAATCCCTTATGTTAAGCTCACCTAAGAGAATGCATCTGTTATGAGCCTGAGCCCCAAGTATACAAGTCCATTGTACATTTAGCTCTTTGTTCACATACACATGTAGTCCCTTCCTATGGAACAAGACTGAAACAGGACTAGTTCCTCCATGATATAGAACCAGTGTACCCCTTCTGCTCTCCATCTTTGCTCAGACCAGGTTTTCCTTCTGGCTTCAGCTATCTTATACTTTTCATCTGCCTTTATCCTCAAGGAAACAAGATTTTAGGAAATTACAGTCTTTAGGCCTTGGTTGTAGCCAACTTAACCCACCTGATAGAGCGCCCTTCCTACAAATCTCTGGAGACAGATGTTAATTGACCTGCTTCTCATATGCCCCCAAATCCCCAAATATCATATGCAGTTTGTCCTCCCACATCTCATAATTTTCATCCATAAGCAAGGGCTGATTTTGATTAGTTGGAAAGATCCTCCTCCACCTTTTTTTCAAGAAAAAGAGAGACCTGGAAGTTTCACCCCAAGATATCCCAGCTTGCATAGCGTTCTGTCAACCGAGTCTTGGGTGAAGGAGGAGGAAGAGAAGGAAAGGGAGGGAAAGGAAGAAGAGGAGGAGAGGAAGAAGGATGACAAAGAGGGGAGGAGAAGAAGAAAGGGGAAAAAGAAAAGGGAGATGAGAAGAAAAAGAAGGAAATGGCAGAAAAAGGAAGAGGTCCCTCTTGGAAAATATGTCACTTAAAAGTACTATGGGTATGAAAGAGTAGAGAGAGAAGATATAGAAAAAGGTAGATAGTAGATCTGTTAGAACTTTGGAATGGATTTTACTTTTCTCAATATTTTTTCATTTTAATATTATTTGTGTAATGGGGGGGAAGCAATGCTTGGTGAGATAAATTTGAATTCACTTGCTAGAGTACTCAAAAGGATACTCTGGAAAATTCTGACTGAGAGAATAAAGACCTGTATTTCAACCCAGCTCTGCCATTTAATTATGTGACAGACGAGTCATTTGACCTCTCCATGCTCAAACTCATTAAAAAAATTTATCTCTAACTTTTTCATCAGTGACTGCTATGATATTAATGATGTCTGTTTATGATTTTAAGTGAACAGAAGAATAAGGTAACTTGGTTAGGTATTGGATTGGATTTGTTGAAATAGAGACATAATAAAAAATGAAATTTAGTTATTCTAAGATACTGAAAGAGTGAAGAGGTTGTCAAAAAGATGCTAAGAAAGGATTTGGTACGTAAAGAGTAAAGGACCAAGAAGATATCATGAATAGCACAGAATTAAAGTCTAGGAAAACCAAGAAATCACCAATTTCAACACCTCACCCAGTGTTTAAATCCTCCAACTTGATCCAGAAGCCACTTCAAGGGAGAAGAAGAAGAAGAAGAAGAGGAAGAGGAAGAGGAAGAAGAAGGAAATGAGAAGGGGGACTCAGCTACACAAATTATGAGCAGAAAAAGAAACTCTCCAACTAGAGCAACTCCATTGTCAGCCTTATTGTATATAGGAATTCTACCTCCTCCACACAACCCCGCCCCCACCACCAAAAAAAGAACTCTGAGGGGAAAAAAAAGTTTTATGACTTTAAAATAATTTTGAAAACCTCTGGTCTTATTTTACTTGTACATCTTCATTACTTATTTATGTCTGTATTAAATTATAGCATCCAGAACAGAACATTACCACAACCACAGCGTGACCCATTAAAAAACAATAGTGGCCCTGTAGATAATACCCTTCCATTCTTACAGGGAGTTTTTTGTTGTGTTTTTTCTTCTTGTTAGTTTGTTGTTTGGCAGCCACAAAACTTGTCTTCCTGCCCCTCTATGGAACAGTTATTGAATGAAACTGCTCCCTGGGAAGAGGTGTAAATTTGGGTGAAGCAATTCCTTTTAGCTTAGGGCCAGCCTCAGAAGGGCCTCAGCTGTGAACCTTCAGCAGGAACCTCATAGTGGCTGGAAAATGGAAGTCTTAATCCTGGAAGGGTCTGTGAAGCACAGCATGTCCTATGGTTCACACCTTGCTGTCTTTAGATCCCTTAGTTTCATATAATAAATTTGCTCCATCTGGGACCAGCTTTTCCAGGATTCTAGTTGGTCTTATTTTCTGGGAAAACTTACAGAAAAAGGACAGTGAACTAACTGGCCCTGATCCTCAGCCTTTTCTGTCCTCCAGCTACAGGAAATAAGAGCTTCTTTGCATGCTACCAAAGCACTCTGGTTTTCACAATTAGCTTTAAATTGTTGATAAACTACTCATAAGCATTTATCATACTTTTTCCAATGCATTGTTTCAAGCAAAAGCTATCTAATTTCTTAGTTGTTACAAGAACTACCTTTTCCTGTCCCCACTTACTTAACATTGAATGCCAGTGATGTTTCACCAGCCAATGCATTTTCTTCCATAGCATCCCTCCTAGTTCAGCATTGGTAAAAGTTTTAAAAATTCTACTACTATCCCATCCCAGGAGCTATCAATATTGCACCTGTGGCCAGTGGTCAGGTTGTCACTGCCAGCCAGACTGACACAGATACAACTCCAAAATCACATTCAACATCTGCTTCTAAGGACCACTCCTGGTGCCAACTGTTGGAGCTTGGGAGCCCTAGGAAATAGACTCTACAATGGAGATTTGCATGCAAGTAGTTAATTGAAGAATGCTCTTGATAATAACAACTGTCAGGAAGTCAGGGAAGCAGGTCTGGGCATAGGAACAAGTTGAACCATGATGCAGTTCCAACAGGGAATGCTGAAGTGAGGCTGGTCCTTCAGAGAGGTCCCAAATTGAGGCAACGGTAGCCCCACAAGAGCAGTCATTGGATGTGGGCTGCCCTGCGGAGAGGGAGAATAACATTTAATAGTGCCCTTCAGCAGAGAGCAAAGCTTAGGGAACTTCTCAGCTGTGAGGTATTAGCCATCCCTCCCAGAAGCTGGTGAAATGAGGGGCTTCATTCTTGTTGGGGGGATTCCGGTGGTATACGACAGTATCTACTACAACATCCATCTCATTCTTGCATTTTTCTACAAGGATATCATCAGTGACCACAGTCAATGGTGATCTCCAGTTAAAAGGACAGCGGTTGGGAATTTGGAATTGACATGAACACACTGCTGTTTTTAAAATAACCAACAAGGACCTACTATAATAAATAAATAAACAAACAGAGAGAGCAGTTTGGTGAGAAGCACTGAAAACATTCTCTCAGAGAGGCACATGAAGAAAGTGAGAAGTTTCAGAAAACAAGATTCAGAAATCATATTTATGAAGAATGCTTATTCCAGCTTCTAAGAGGAGCTAATGGTCACCAGAGGCTTGAAAGTTTCTACCATTAAAACTAGTAACCAACTGCTCATCATCACCCTAAGAAAACAAAAGATATTGAAAAATGAGGAATTTCAACCCAAGACATAGGAAAAGTTACAAATAATGAAGATTGGACAACCTCAGATTTAATGCTAGGGGAGATTATGGAATATTTTGGGGGATATTGAAAAATTAAGTCTATTTTTGTTTGTGTGTTGTACTATGATATCATAGCTACCATTTATTGAGTACTTACTCAGTAAATTGAATGAGGGATTAGCCTGGGTGTTTAATTGTACCATTTTACTTTATATTCTCTTCCTGCATCTTGCACGTGTAATTTGTTTAATTCCCCCCACTCTAGGATATGTATTAAAACACTTCCTCTGTTGGATATAGGAACATATTATATGATTAATTAAAAATAAAAAGCTTTGAATGCCCAACAAATTGATAACCATTTCCACCAGCTCACTGGATCCTAAGTTGATTATATCCTGCAATATTTATGTGTACGCAGCTTGAGGGATGGCATGAAGAATTAATGTTATTAGAGCTCTGCCCTAAATACCACTCTCATATTCTGCCAGATATTTTAGAAGGAAGAGATGCTGCTATATCTCTACTATAAGATGTAGTTGCTACTAAATGACAGATCTTCATAAGTAGTGTATATGATTACCTATCATTAATTAACCTGTAATTTTTAGAAAGCAGATACTCATGTAAACTTTTAACACATGAAAACTGCTTTCTACCTCCAGCAAATGTTTAGTAAATTCCTATTCTATAAAATACACTATCATCTATTTCCATTTTTTGGCTGCTAGAAATACCTTCTCTAACATCTCTATTAATAAAAATTAATAATCTATTGTAAAATTAATCTCTATTGAAATTAATAAGAATAATAACAATGCAGTATAAAATTCAAGAATTTCTTGTGATTACCTTTCAGTAGAGAGGAAATTTCTCCTGGAATATTTAATAAAACTCATGCACACACAAATATACACATACACACACATGCATGCAAAGACTTTTCCCCAGTGTCCTTAATGATACGTTGTAATATCTGAAATGAATCAGTTGTCTTGAGACATCCAGTCATGAACCTAAATTTTCAGAAAGGAATCTCAAAATTACACTTTAAACAAATGTCACTGCATGAAGGCTAACTTAGTAATTTATGTATAAGAAATAATTGGCAAATTGAAAAATAAAATACTAAAATCTTCAGGAAACAACCAATAACTTTGTTGAGTACCATTTTTCTGAAAATCTGTATAAACAGGATGCTAAAGACAATAAAAATGCAATAAGATGCTTGGTAAGAAAGAAGCGGTAGAGTATAAGCACTGAAAAACTGTAAAACTGAAGCTCTCCCATGGCTCTAGGAGTGACCACAAACCCCAGGCTGAGTCAGAGTATTCAGCCATCCTAATCACAGCAACAGGCTCAAGAATGGGCACTTGACCCTAGCCAGACTATTGAAAACTCATTCTGGAACAAATTGCTGACTTTCTCTGATATCCGAGTCTAGCTATGCCTGAAGTTAGGCCAATGATAATCAATGAACAAGGGTCCTCTTGACAACTATAGTATGATTGCTTTGTGGACATACATGCCATAAATTTTGCCTCTTTTGCCTTCTACTTCTAGAATATAGGTTACCATCCAAAAGAATAATTTCTATGCTTTCCATCATATGCATTTTTCAAACTCAATCACATCTGGAGGTTCCTTTTACGAATGTAGTTTGCATACTGGTTGGAATGACATCCACTATGTAAGTCCGACTTAAGATGTGCTTGTTCTGAATAAAGAATTTTCTCAACCTCTTAAGAATTTATCCAGCATAATTGGATACACCCTGACTCATCCAAATGCTATCCAAAGGCTAAATATCTGTGGTTTTAATTGAAAAAGCTCATTAGCTTTAAATATAGCTAAAGTTATTGAGGGGAAAAAAACTCAGTAGAAATCCTCTATTGAATTGTTTAGTAAACTAAAAGGAAAAGGTTTGTATATTCTAAAGCAATTAATCTTGACGTTGTTTCCATCATTTCACTGACTTTGGATCTGATTCTAGTACCTTGAGAAGAAAGCATATGCAGGCATGCTGGTTGAATTCTACTTACTTGCTAGGTATTCAGCAGACTTTAATATTTTAAACTAAATCGTCTCTCTGGTTAACCAAACAGCAGATAAGGGGAAACTCCTGTTTATAGAATTTTTCCAACTAATAAATGAAGAAGGTATGATATAACTAGAATATTACCATTTTGTAACTCCTCATATTAGTGCTTGTAGACGTTGATTATCAATAGCTCCTTGCATCACTAACCTCTGGAAGGAAGCACTCAACACCACTGTAGTAGTCTTGCTAAAAAATGTAAGCCTGAACCTGCTCAAGCCTCTAGATCAGGATTTCTCAGCCTCATCACTCATTTTGAGCCATGTCATTCTTTGTTGTATGGGGGGTGTCCCCGTAACATTCTCCTGCAGTTCTCAGATCTTTAGCAACGTCTCTGGCTTCCACTTACCAGATGCCAATATCATTCCTGTGTTACGAAAACCAAGACTGTCTCAAGACATCGCCAAATGTCCCTTGGAATAGGGTGTGTTGCAGAGCATGAGAGGAAGGAAATCAACCTCTATTGAGGGTCCCTGCTCTAGACTCAACTACCAAAAGAATGGAAGGGAAACCCCTAGATTTAAAATTGATTTAAGAGAAATATAAATAAATTGCAAAGTGGACCTTATTTGGATCTTGTTTCAAACAGACTTTACAGTAAAAAATAATAAATCACTTGAATACTGACTGACTCAGGGTATTTTAAAGAATTATTGTTAATATTTAAGTATTCAGGTGCTGCAGTTATGTTTTTTAAAAAAGAGTTTTTATCTTTTAGAGATACATGTGGAAATATTCAGAGATAGAATGAGATGATGTCTAGGGTTTGCTTTAAAATAGTCTACGAGTCGCCTAAGGTGGCAGGTGGGAGAATCAGTTTAGCCACACAGATTGCCCATGAGTAGATAATTTTCAAATATGGGTGATGGATACTTGAGTGATCTTGACACAATCCTGCTTAGATTAGTACAAGTCTAAAAATCTCCATGACGAAAGTACAAAATAAAGTGAATTATTTCTAGGAAAGGTGGTTTCTCTGGGGAAAGAACTGTACAAATCATTTATAAAAACAAGAAAAAAATATATCTGTATACTATTCATAGCCCTTGCGGGGGAAAGCAGCTCTGAAAATGTTTTTTGAAATCTTTAAGACCATTTTGCGGGGGGAGGGAGGGAATGCCTTCATTGTAATGTAATGACCCCTCTTGCACGGGAGAACACCTGCAAAAATATCAAGTATTATAAATTCATTTAACCAGATAGTCCTTAGGGCCAAACACATTTTAACTTTCTCATAAAGTTAAAACCATTATTTAATTAATACAGCTAAAAGTTTTTGCAAATCAAGTTTCCATCCCTTTTGTACAAATTCACAAAATAATTCTTACATTTTATCTTGTCCTTTGTGTAAATGCACATCTTGGTGCTATCACCACCACAGCAGTGTCAGCATCATCTGAATTGCTCCCGAGTGACCTTGCTTGCAGACTCTTCCCTCACCAATTCTTCACACACAAGGTTATGTTTAAAGGTACGGCTATTATTACCACCTCCTTATTTAAGCACCTCAATGTCTTCCAGATTCATCGACATTCATTCCTCCATCCTCAGTGTGGTAGTCATAGCTCTCTAAGAGCTAGATTGTGGATATGTCTCATCATTACTCACTGTATTAAATCTGACACCCTCACAACACATTCACACGTAAACCCTAGACTCCAGGTGTTCCCTTTCATTGAATCCTCTCTGCAGGTCCTTTCCTTCTTAAATTTATTCAGTCTATACCTATAGTTCCATTGCTCCCACTTTTATCTTTTGCTTTCACATATATATTGCAATGGTTGACCAATCACCAACTATTCTACAAATCATTACCCATTATTACCATTTGGGATTAATCAAACACCCATATTTCCATTCCTCTGTTACACTAGGGGTCAATGCCTCGATCACTTTGGATTAAAGTATATTTATCCAGCTTCACCACTGCACTGAGATTTCCAGGGAGACAGAAACCAAATTTTCTCTAACTTTCACGGTTACAGCAACTGGTTGCATACATATGGCACAAAATTTTTGCTGAGTTAAGTACAGTGATGTTTGGACTCCAGAAAGTAACTAAATCTATCACCCAAGGTAGAAATGCAGGCAAAAGTATCACAGAATTCAGATTGGTCATTTTGAAAGAAATAGTAGAGCAGAAATCCCTGTGTGATGATCCAATCACCAGAGGAGGGAGAGAGTATACATGATGAGTTTAGAGGTTCAGGATGAGGTTTGGTTAAATCCCGCAATCCTCATCCTCTCAAAGAAACCTCACCTACAAACAATTGGAACAGAACTGACACTGGGATGCTCCCTTACGAATAGCTGGATAAGCACTGATATTCTTTGTCTTAACTCAGTTTCTCTAGAAAATAGAAGCTGAAGCAAAACTTGAACATTAGTGCTTTATTGAGAATCAAATTATTTGGAGCAAAGCAGCCAAAATGAGAAAAAAGACATGAGGCATAGATGCGTGAGCAGTAGATACAAGATGACCCTAGTCCACAAAGAGTTACATGGCTACCTGGACATCCCTGGATGAGCTATGGAGCTTAGGAACAGTAGATGGAGTGGGGCTGGGAATGGAATTGTTCTGCTTCTTTCTTCCCATATACTATTCCCACTGGTCAAACTTTGGCTACTGGGGAACCCATATTCCATATGTTATAGAGCCATGGTTCTTCATTTGAGTCTAGAAGTGGTAAGGTGAGCTAATATTTAAAATATTATGATCCTTCCTGTTAGTAACACATGGTTCCAAGATCTCCTCAGATTGGCCAGTCAGATGGGCAACTCCTACTACACTAGAGAACATAGCTGAAAGGCCTAAGTGTGGGGAAAGTGTAAGGGTACAGTCCTCATTTCTAGCAGTCAGAATTTCCCAGAAGTTTCTAGTGATGATAAGAACACTAGGGGTCTCTCTGGTAAGTCAGTCAAGACTGAGTTGGGGATAGTACTGCAATTAAGAACCAACTTCAGCAAATCCCCCAATCCCTCTTACAGACCCAGGCAACTATTACTCTACTTTCTGGTTATATAACTCACCTATTCTGGATATATCATATAAATAGTATCATGCCATATGTGGTCTTTGGTGAATGGTGTATTTTACTGAGCATAATGATTTCAAGGTTCATTCATATTGTAGCATATGTTAGTATTTCATTTCTCTTTATTACTGAATAATACTCCATTTTATCAATATATGGTATTTTATTTATCCATTCATCAGTTTGTTGATATTGGGTAGTTTCCACTTTTTGGTGATTATGAATAACACTGCTATGAACATCCATGTACAAGTATTTGTGTGAACATATATTTGCATATGTATACATTTAGTAGTGGAATTGCCTGGTCATCTGGTAATTTAATTTCTTGAGGTACTGCCAGGCTTTTTTCCAAAGCTGCTACCCCATTTTACATCCCAACAGCAATGTGTAAGTGTTCCAAATTCTCCATATCCTTAGTAATACTTATTATCTGTCTTTTTATTAGAGTCAGTCTAGTGAGTTTCATAAAGTGAAATCTCAGTGTGGTTTTGATTTACATTTCCCTGATTACTAAAGATGTTAAGTATCTTTTCATGTGTTTATTGGCTGTTTGTATATCTTCTTTGGAGAATTGTCTATTCAGATCCTTTGCCCATTTTTCAATTCAGCAAGAGTTTGTTATACATTCTAGATACAAGTGTCTTATCAGATACATGATTTGCAAATATTTTCTCCCATTCTCTTAGTTGTCTTTTCACTTTTTTGATGATATCCTTTGAAGTGCAGAATTTTTAAAATTTTGACAAAGTCACATTTATGTTTTGTTGTTGTTGTTGCTTGTGCTTTTGGTGTCATATCTAAGAAAACATTTCTTGATCCAAAATTTACGCCTTTGCTCTCCTCCAAGAATTGTATAGTTTGAGTGTTTACATTTAGGTCTTTGATTCATTTTGAGTAGATTTTTGTATATAACTTGAGGAAGGAGTCCAACTTCATTCTTTTGCATGTGGATATCCAGTTATCTCAGCACCATTTGTTGAAAAGACTGTTCTTTCCCTATTGAATTGTATTAGCACTTTTAATAAAAATTAAATAGCCATAAATGTTAGAGACTTTTTCTGGACTCCCAATTCTCTTCATTAATCTATAATATTTTTCTGTATGCCAGTATCACACAGTCAAGATTACTGTAGACTTGTAGTAAGTTTTGAAATTGGGAGCTGTGAGTGCTCCAACTTCATTCTTCTCTTTCAAGATTGTTTTGGCTATTCTGGATTCTTTTCATATTCATATGAATTTTAGAATCAGCTTGTCAATTTCTCAAGGAAGACAGCAAGGATTTTGATAAAGATTGCATTGAATCTGCAGACCAATTTGGGGAATATTATCATCCTAACAATTTAAATTTTCCAATCCATGAACATGGGATGTCTTTCCATTTATTTACATCTTAAATTTTTTAAAGAAAATTTCATAGTTTTCAGATTATGTTTTAAATCTCTTGTTAAATTTACTCCTAATTCCAAACCATTTTTATTAATAAACTTCCTAACATCTACTTTTTAGGGCTTTTTTTTTTTTTTTTTTTTTTTGGTCTCTCTCAGTCTACTCTCTGCATGTTGGTATAGCAATATGTAAAGCAATTAAACCAATAGTAACATAATTAATCCTTCCCAGAACCCATGAAGTCTGCACTGCAGAATTGGTGTGGCAGTAGAAAAAGCCTGAGCTTTCAAGTTCAACTTTCTATTTTTCTCCCATTCTTAACTATATCACCTTGGACTAGTTATTTAATTTCTGAACTTCAGTTGTTTATCAGTGAAAATAATAATAGCTATTTTTTTATGTCTTTATTATACTCTAAGCATTCTTCTCAGTGTTTTACACATAGTAACCAATTTAATTCCTTACAACAACTCAATGAAGTAGGTACTAAAATTTATCTATATTTTGTAGATGAGGACACTGGCTCTCCAACTGGCTGAGTTATTTGTGCAGTCACACTGTAGATGGTGCAACCATGAATCAGAGGCAGTTTGGCCTCTGTGGATATTTTCTTAACCACAATAGCATATTAATTTCTTCCTCACTGGTAGCAAAGGAAATTAAATGAGAAAAAAATGCATAATATTCCTGACATATGATAGGCATTGCATAAAAGTTGTTCTTTAATAGATAAAATTTTCCCCAATTAATGATGGAAGACTGTTTATTGTTTTATTGAATACAAATGAGTAAATTGTCTTTATTTGTATCAAGATAATGAACATACAGGTAAATTAATAACAAAACCAATGAAATGTAGGCTTTATGTTCCCTAGCTTGCACTAGCTCCTTCCAAGTCTCTGTATCTGATTTGTGAACTTACAAACTTTTTAAAGAAATTCCATCAAATTGTTTAAGCTTTAGATTCCCACAAAATGTTGATCTGATCCTGAACATATATTATAAAGAGAACTAGAGGATAACCCAGAGATTTCTCATTTGAAAAAGTAAAGGTGGGGTATCATCTACAACTGAGATAATGGTGGTGGTGGTGAAGAAGAGGATAATGATGATGGAGAGGAAGAGGAGGAGGAGTGAGAGGAAGAGGAAGAAGAGAAGAGAAAGGAGAGGGAGGAGGAATTGGAGATGGGAAAAAGATGATTTAGGGAAAGAATAGTTTAGTTTTAGATCTGTTCAGTTGTGGGTGTGAGAGGAACAGTCAGAAATATCCTATTGGATGGATGATGGAACAAAGATATAAATATGGGAACCATTAATAAAGATGATAGTTAAAGCCACAGTTATGAATTCTATCACCTCAGGAAAGTATGTAGCATTAAGTCAATGGTTCTCAACTAGAGACAAATTTGCCCCCCAGGTACCTGGGGATGCTACTGGCATCTAGTGGGCAGAAGACAGAGATGTTAGTAAACATCCTACAATAAAAAGGATAGTTCTCCATAACAAAGAATTACCTGGTCCAAAATGTCAATAGTGTGGAGATTGAAAAATCCTATATTAGATGAAGGCCAAGGTGTTGGATGCAAGCGGAGACTGAAGGATATATTGTTGAGAAAGGGATGGAGGAGAACCATGGTTTCTGCAGGCAGAGAGGGACAGATTGCATTCTGAAAGGACTATACAGAAATATAGGAAGTACAAAATGCCTTTGATTATTCCCCTTTTTTAGGTCACCCCCAAAAAGACCACCATACTGTCCTGTCAGTGGTATCCACCATCTTCCCTCTGTAACTGCCTCGTCAGGGTGATGATTCTCAGAAGAAGTAATGCAATTTAATTATGTCTAGGATAATAAGGGTGTGAATAGCATGCAGATGCTCAACATCTGCTAATCCCAAATTGAATAACTCTTCAAGTTAATGCCTTTTCATGGGCCCTGGAAGAGTTGCTGACATAGAGTCCCAAATGTCTATTCTGCAAGTTTTGTTTTGCATCTAGCATTAGGGTGTGTCTGGATTGATATCACACCATGACACTTATAGTTTATGTGAATTGTTTAGTTAAGAAGAAACCAAAAATAAATTATCACTGTGCTAATTTGCACAGACACTGGCAGTGACTATTCATGTGACTTTTGTGATGATTAATTTCTGGGGAAAGATGCTTATACTCACACACAAAAAACCTGTTATCAAATATCCTTTTTTGTCTATGCATGAGCAGTTTCTTTAAACCTTCTGTGGTCTGCATTAAGCACTGCCCAAGAATGCAAGAGTAGGGTAGGAGAAAGGTAGGGTGTAGGGAGGTGGGAAGGGAATCCTGACACACTCTCTCTGTGCTTATTCTTAGTCATGATCATGCCTTACACTTCTTTCAACTCTCCCTTCTTCTCTACAATTGCTCCAGTTAGCTTATTAGCATCTTGTCTTTGACTCATACCATTATCTTTCTTTTAATTGTGATCTTGGATCTTCCCACTCGTTATTTCTGATTCCCCACTGTCTGGGGATATCTAAGTTTTTTTTTCATGTTTTGTTTTTTGTTTGTTTGGTTGGTTGGTTATATTTTCTTCTCAGTATCCATTACCCCTTCTTCTGCAACACCACCTTGATTTTCTTTGGGGGAATCACATGCTCAATTCATATGGTTTTGGTGGGGCATTGCCTCCTCCACAGTCCAGAGGTGAATCTTGGCCCCAAGCCTAACTAGTTTGTGCATTCTGTTCCCCTGGTCATAGTGACTGGTTCATGGATGACCTTGTGCGACAGGTTAGCTCAGAAAGATTCAATCCCAGGGCATTTTCTAAACTTCGGAGCAGATGCTTTTCCTCCTGCAGGATTTGTTCAGCTGAGTGTTTCAGTCTGAGTATTTCAGCAGCCAGTTTTCTGGGAAGAGTCTGTTTGGAAATGAGGCTGACAAAGGAGAGCAGATCCATAGGATGGAGGGAAAGAGAGAAGAGGGAGTGAGGGGAAGTGACGTAAAAGGAGAAAAAAGACAAAATGACAGAGAGAATAAATCATATAGAATTCCTAGAACATCATTTGAGCTGCAGGTCCCCTGGACCTGAAAACCCATCTCCAGACTTTTTACTGAAACACAAATAGTTGAGTTTCTATTAATGGCATACAAAACCTGCCAGACTAATGGCTTTACCTATTTAATCAATAATTCTTAGAGGCACTGGAAATGGAGGGTAAAAAGGTTGGAAGTGGTCCTCATAGAACTGGCAGCTAGTTAGGAAGGCAAATTTTAAACAAGAGAACACAAGAGTAGTAAGTACTAAGGAAGATGTACAGGCACCTAGATGCATAAAGCATGAGGGCTTGATCTGGTTAAAAGATTCAGGGAAAATCTCTCAACTAAATCCCCAGTAAAACTGATATGCACTCTTGTCTTAGATTGTGCACTAGTTATCTATTGCTGTGTAGCAGATTATCCTAAAACTTAATAAATGAAAACCACAATTTTTTTTAAAATCTCATAGTTACTATTGGTCAGAAATCCATGGGCAAATTAGCTGCCTGTTCCTGGATCAGGTTCTCCCACGAGGCTGCAATCAAGATGCAGTCATCTCACAGTTCAACCAGGGAAGGGTCTGCTTGCAAGCAGCTTCAAAGATTTGCTTGCAAACTCACTCAGCTAAACTTCCTCACAGAGCTACCTTGCAACACAGCACCTGGGTTCCCTTAGTGTGAATAGTCCAAAAGAGAATGAGAGAGAGAGCTCCCAAGACAGACCCACATTTTTTTGATAACCTAACCTCAGAAGTGACATATTTTCACTTCTGCCATATTCTACGCATTAGAAGCAAGCTACTAAGTCACATTTACACTTGAGGGGAAGGAATTACACAAGAACATGAGTATCAGGAAGCAGGAATCACTGGGGGCCATCTTAAAGTTTGTCTACTATAGTTTGGGTTCTCCTAAAAGCAGGTCCTGACAAGCAGTTAGGTGCAAAGATTTTACAGAAAATTGATTCCAAGAAGTATTGTGAGGAAGCAAGGAAATAGGACAGGAAAGGGAGGACAACCAGTAAGTGGTTGCCACTGACTGAAGGTTTGTATCTCTCCAAAACACATATGTAGAAACCCAACCTTTAACGTGATGGTATTTGGAGGTGGGGGCCTTGGGGAGCTGATTAGGACATGAGGGCTGTATCCTCATGAATAAGATTAGTGCCTTTATAGAAGAGCTTCCAGCAAGATCCCTTACCCCTCTGCCATGTGAGAAAGCAGTGATTAGAAGGCCATCTATGAACCAGGAAGCAGGTCTTTACCAGACACTAATCCACTAGCCCTTTGATCTCAAATTTCCCAGCCTCTAGAACTATGAGCAATGCATATGTATTATGTATAACCCCCCCACCCCCACCAGTTGATGGCATTCTACTAGAGTAGCCCAAAAGGACTAAGATAATGGTCTCCAATGAGTGGATGATAGCTCTGTGCCACTGGGCCCCATGCCTCTGGGATCCCAAGAGACTGAGTGGAAAGCCGCTCAGAATTGTCCCAACAAGGAGTAAGGAAGCTGGGATATTTATTCATTTTTTGTCTCAACTTGCTTCAGGGTTACCTGCAACTGTCTGCAAGGATACGGGCAAGCACCAGCAACACCTGCTACAATGACCCTAGAGACTATTCCTGTCTATTTGACCTGGCTCCGGGGACTTTTTCTCCTTGGCACTCACACCCCACTCACAAGACACTGGTTGAGGTCCAGTCACTTTTGTATACAAAGAATTACATCCAATTCATAAATCTCCACGATGTATCACCTGTATATATTTGGTCCATTTGAAATTATAAAGTGAATCAAAATACAAGCCCAGCTCTTAAGGTGTGTCTACTTTACTGGACGAGATAAAGTAGGTACAAAGTTAAATAGTAGTGTTGTTCATTAAATATCATGGGAGAGAAATGGGAAGGCTTTCTGCATAAAGAAGAATTTGTCTGGATTCAAACAGCAAAAAGGTAATGTTTAGATGCTAGAAACAGCCAGAAATTTGGTTTGACAAGAGACATGGTATGCCGGAGAGGTTTATAAGAGAGGAGGTTGAAGGCTGGGTCTAAGTACTGGAAAGCTTTAAGTGCCATGCCGTGAATGACATTTCATTGGCAGTGGGGAATTGATTAAGGTGTTTGAGATAGCTGTGGCATAATAATAGATTATAAAATAAATAATATCACAGTGAGCATTTACATCTCACACTTAAAATGAATAGGAGGGAAAATGGGATTTTTAAAGTTTTTTTAAAAGATCTGTTTGAAGTGAATTCTATTGCAATTATTATTATACATCATAAACTATTATTGGTAAACTCTTAAGCATACCATGTGCTCCGGATCACAGGCCAATGAACTTTCTGTAAATGATCACATAGTGAATATTCTAGGCTTTGTAGGTCATATGGTCTCTGCTGCAATTGCTCATCTCTTCTGCTTAAGAACTAAAGCAGCCATAGATGATATACAACTAAGTGGATATGACTTTGTTCCAGTAAAACCTTATTTACAAAAACAGGCCAGATTTGACCCACAGTCCATAATTTGCCGACCTCTGCTCTAGATCAACATTCCTCCAATTTTCATATGCAAAGATCACTGGATATTTATTAAAGTGAAGATTCTGATGGAGTAGGTCAGAGGGGAATGCTTGCGTTTCTTACAGCTTCCTGGGTAATGCTGATGCTCCTGGTCCTTGGACCACACTTTCAGTCTCGAGGGGTGGGGAGGATTGTATTAAATTTTCAGCTAGATATGTTATTTCTATATTTGACTCTCGGCGTGTCTTCTCCCACTTACCCCTAGGAATTTATACCTCATTTAGGGTGCAGATACTTTAAACCTTTATTCCCCAACCTTGCCTGAGTTTGAGTCACTTGGAATACTTGCTATGTATACAGATTCTCAGGCCCCTTCCCTGGAGATCCTAATTCATCTAGGAGTCTGGGACGGAGCTCCAGAGTGTGTGCTCTAAAAGCCCCAGCGGATCGTTATGATCAAGCAAGTCTGGGAAGCACTGGTCCCCAATTCTCTACACAGTTCTCCCACAACTTTCCATGACTCTCAGGAGTGGCTGGCATTGCTGAGCTCCTGCCATGAACACAGTGCAGCGTGAGGCAGCAGCAGGAGATAAGATGCTGTCTCTGACCTAAAGGATCTTTGGTGCAAGGCATCAGGGGGAGAGGTAGGGCTTTCCCTTAACGCATTCAAAGCATCATACCTTTAAACATATTATTTATAGAAACATAGTCACTCAGCCTCCTCCCCAGTGAATGTTGCTTTACTTTCTTCTTCAATTAAAGCCAGTCTAGAAAGAATTGGGAGTGATATTTACACTCCCCCAAGGAAAATGGGGGTAAACACACCTAACACTTTCTCCTTAAGAAAAACACTTAACTAATAGAGCCGGGAATTACAGTACACCCTTGGTACTTGGGGCAAGAGACTCCATGACCCACATCCAGAAAAAACTTTCTTTAGAGAATGTCTTCTTCAAACAAAGAAGTGTTTTTGCTCACTAGTCAAATATTAGTACTGAAAAAATGCATGGCTTTCCCTTAAGACAGCTCTTTCCATTCAAAATGCTAGGGCTTTGCAGAAAAGAAATGAATTGGTTTAAATTATCTGAAAATCATTTCTTTAAAGAAAAAGGAAGAAAAAAATGTATCAGGCGTACTTCTCAAAGACTACTGGCTCAAGGAAAGCCTAGGAAAAGAAGTGCTTTTGCTGAAATGCTTCCAAACTTTTTGTTGTATAACATTCTAAATTTCTGGGGAAAGTCAGCCTTCTGTTTTCGCTCGTAATGCCTCTTCAAGGGTCTCTGGTCACTACAGCTCCACCTAGTAATTGCTTGCTTAAATACTCCAAAGGACAGCTCAAATGGCCATGAGTGCCCCCGAAAACTTTCTCTAACGTTCGATTCACGGAATTCCCCTCCTGCAATCACCCAATGGCTTCCATCATCTACCTAATAAAACCAAAACTCCATAGTATGGAGCGCAAGCCCCTCAAGGATCTCACCCTTCCCAGCTCTTCCAGAGTCATCTATGGCTAATCTCCCCACCCAGAAACCACCACCACATGTCCTTGACTCTATAGTGACACCAACTTCTTTGAAGTTTCCTGAGCACACCAGACCCAGTCATGCCTCAGCGCTGGCAGGTCACCCTGCTTGGAACACCTGCACCTGTCCCACTAATCCTCTCCCCGCTGTGTGCTGAGCAAACTTAGACGAATGTTCCACAATCAGCTCAAGTGCAGCCTTCTCTGTAGAGTGACCTCTGACAGAGGATCATCGTGCTCTGTGCCTCTGCTGAACTTCATGTCTACCTCCATCAGAGCATTATTAAACCATGTCATTCATGTTTTACTTTTTTTAACTTTCAAAAAAAATTATGTATTTATTTATTGGCTGCATTGGGTCTTTGTTGCTGCGTGTGGGCTTTCTCTAGTTGCGGCAAGTGGGGGCTCCTCCTTGTTGCGGTGCGCGGGCTTCTCATTGCAGTGACTTCTCTTGTTGCAGAGCTCAGGCTCTAGGCACGTGGGCTTCAGTAGTTGTGGCACGCAGGTTCAGTAGTTGTGGCTCACAGGCTTAGTTGCTCCACGGCACGTGGGATCTTCCTGGTCCAGGGATCGAACCCATGTCCCCTTCATTGGCAGTCGGATTCTTAACCACTGCACCACCAGGGAAGTCCCATGTCATTTGTGTTTTAAATCTATTTCCAAACAAAACTAAAATCTCCTTAAGAACAAGGACTATGCCAGTTCACCTTCCTATGTCCTGTTCTTCTCCCAAGTAGAGTATTGGATATAAAACATAGGCTTGAAAATGCTGATGTCTGAGTGATGTCTGAATGTCTGAAAATGTTGATGACAGTGAAAGAATGAATAAGTCAACAGGGTGAAGATATTTACACAGAAATAGCTGTCAGAGCTGACCCTGGCTAATTAGATAATTAGCTATTAGCCTGTAGTTCCCAAAATACCTCTACTTACAAATAAGATAATTTCTAGGCTTTAAATCCATTAAATCTATCCTTGTACCAGGCATCTGGCATCACATAAAAACAGGTTTCCAATACCCTCTGATCGGTCACAATCTTAGCTCTGAACTACTTGTCCAAACCTACTTCATATACTCCACTCCATGTGTTTCTGATCCTTCTGGCTTATGACCTCATTACACAATCTCCTGTTTACAACTTCGCCACATTCTTTAGGCTTGAACTTGGGCTTGCTTTTCTGGCTGTGGCCTGGGTTCTTCTCCTTGACTATATATAACTTAAATTCTCTCTTTGCATTCATGGTTCTCTACCAGTAGGTACCTCTGAATATCCAGCCTGTTCTGAGAATTCCTTTGGTTAGTGCTCTTGCTGGACTCAACCCCAGCCTTCTGAGTGGAACATAAATACGAGGGGTGACCTTGAAGCACTTCATTGAAGGAAACTGACCCATATGGCAAATATTAAAAAAGAAGGGGAAAGTAGAGTCAAACCCATAATGTTGATACATACATCATGTCAACTGGTACATGGTATTCCATTGTAGAGCCATTTGCATTCATCTCAGAAAAGATTTAACTTTTAATAGTCAAGTCATGAAGAGAAAGATGCATTGAAATAAGGAAAGAGAAAAACATCTTAGGAGCGTGTAGGGAAAGTTGATAAAGGGATGAATGAAAATGGTAAAAGAAAAACAATTTGGTACAATTACCTATGGTGAGATATTTAAGGTAGAAGAGTTTTGCACCTGATACTGAATCTACCTGGAATTCAGTCTGGTCCAAGTTCTACTGCAGAAGAGGTAGAAGGAAAGAGATTTAAAAGAAACTACCAGAGAAAGAAAACAGAAAGAGTTTCAGGCCAGTACTCAAACTGTGTATCATCTATGGAATCCTTGTACTGTATTACACTATTAGGTGAGAGAGAAATAAACTTCTGTGTTGTTTTAAAAAAAGAGTAAGAGAGGAAAAAGAAACTTCCAACATTACATAGGTTGGCAATGGTGGAGGAATTAAGGTTTGACAAGTCACTGTGCTAGAAATGGGAAGGAGAGGAGAAGCTACTGGTGGCTAAGAGCAGAGACAAATGGAGTCAGGAAGACCTGGGGTTGAATCTGAGACCTGCCCTTTTTAGACAGGGATACCTTGGAGAAGTGACTTGGCTGTGCTATTTGCCAATTTTATCATCTATAAAATGAGAATAAATATATCTAACTTTCAAGTTAATTTAAGGATTAAATATAATAATGAAGAACGGTTGATGCAACATTATTTGAGAACGTCCCATGTCTGCTATGTCGTATGAAAAGATACAGGCTTAATTCCTACTTTTCTGGACAGTGTCCATGTAGTTTATAGGCTAAGAATAATGTGTGAGTCACCAATTAGATTGTTACTGATGAATCGGAATATAAATTGTTTTGTGGTTTCCTCTTCTTCAAATTAGATTCCCCTCATTTTGCTGAGGAATTCTCTCTTGGATACTTTTATAGGCAACTCGAATGATACCAATTAGTTAGACCAAAAACTAAGACATCATTAATTTGTCTTTCACTCTATATCCAACCCAAAACCACTTCTGTCAATTCATCACCTTTACTGCTGCCATCATAGTCCAAGTTGCCTGAATTATGGCAAAAACCTAAATGGTCTTGCTGAGTCTACCCTTGCTCCCCTATAGTTTATTCTGAAAGGAAGAAACAAAGTGATCCTTTAAAAACATCTTTCAGATCCATGCTTTTGCTCAAAATCCCCCACTGGCTTCCTTTGTCACTCAGAACAAAAGCCAAAGTCCTTTTGATGACCAGTAAGGCCCCATGTGATCTGGCATCCTGCCTCCTCCTCTTACCACTCTTACTCCCCAGTGCCCACTCCACACAAGCTACATGGGTTTCATGTTGGTCCCAGAATATGCCAACCTGTCTCACAGCATTTGCTCTTGTCTGGAACACTCTTCCTCAAGGTACCTGCCTGACTTCCTCCCTCACATTTCTCACATCTCTAGTGAAATACCACTTTGTTACAGAGGACTGCTGTCTTGGCTTGGGTTTTCCCAAAAGCAGAGCCTGAAACAAAGGTTTGAATGCAGGTAGTTTTGGGGAAAATTGATCCCAAGGAAAGGAGTCAGGGAAGAAGGGGAGAGAACTAAACCAAGGGTACATTAGTGACCTGATCGATGTTGTGGGCAACCGGAGCTCAGTCTGCCTAGGTCCCTCTGCAGATCCTGAAGGATGCTCCCCATAACTGTCTGCCCAGATGAGGAAGAGGCAAGTATGTATCTACCACACCCCTCTCCAATTGGTCAAATGTTACCAAAGGGAATGTTACTTCCCTTGACCAAGTGAGCTCATACATTTGCCAGGACAGTCAAGGGGAATAAACTCAGTGGGGCAGAGAAGCTACCGTAAGAAGACGAGAGATCAAGATACAACTAAATTGACGTGTTCTTAGATGATGGGAATCTGGCTGCTGCAGCAAAGGATGAAATAAGATGGCTAAGAAGATATGCGACACGGCTTAAGCATTATCTCTTCTTCCCTAACCCCTTTATCCAAAATAGCACTCTACCCCTACTGTCACTTCCTATCCCCTTATTACTACCTCATGTATTCACTTGCTTTTAGGCTTAAAGTTCTCCTCTACTAGACTAAGTAGCAGGAGTTTAGTGTATTTTGTTTACTACAGTATTCTCAGTCTGCAATGGTGTGTGATATACAGTAACAAATATTTGTTGAGTAAATGAACGGTTTTGTATCTATAAACTGATATGTCTGAGACAGAGAGAGAGATCTAAATATCAAGCTGTCTTTACATAGTCAAGAAATGTTGGTGTTTTTGGCCATTGGCTTATCTGCCCCTCCAACTTTCCTTACAATCTAGGATTCTGCAGTCCCCCTAAGTGAAGTTAAATCAGATTTAAGAGAACAGGCGTCAACAGAAATCCTGTTGCTGCTCTAGATCAGTGGGTTTCAAATGCTAGCATATTTCAGAATCTCCTGAAGGGCTTGTTATAACACAGCACGCTGGACCCTACACCGGGGCTGGATGGGGCCTGGGAATGTGCGTATCGAATAAGTTCCATGTTACTGCTGGTCCAGGGACCACATTTGTTAAACCACTTCATTAGACTGTTCTTGTAGCCCCTTAAAGTGGGCACCTTGCCCGTTAAATAGCCTGGCCTAGGATTGGTGAGACCCAAGGGAAGAAGCAGGTTTGTTTCATTTAAGCTGCTACAAGCCCAGTACAGTCCTGCTTCTTGGAGACTTTACAAGGTCACCATTCAACATGGAATTTACTTCCTATGTTCAGCTAATCCTGATGAAGAGCTCAGGCCTGTTTAAGAGCTCTCTTTACAGTCAGCGCTAGGACCATATTTTTTAAATAAACCATATCTTTCTTTAATTGGCACGTCTAAGTAGAAGCAGAAAAACAGGATATGAAGACCAGAGTAACAACAGTAAAAATCTCAGAAATCATGAGGAAAATGAAAAAGGGCAATCCTGATTTGGGAGCAGGGTTCTTTTGTGCTTGATAACTTTGGAGGAATCAAACTGATTTCCTTTGAAGAGGGGAAGAAATTGCAAGACAAGTAATTAGCTCTCCATTCCACAGGAAAAGGTAGCTGACTATGGGCAATGGTCGCCTGCTACTATTGCTTTTAATGCTGTAGTTCTCAATCGAAACCAGCTGTCAGCTGCGCTAACTTGGGGACCAAATCAGATGTGAGAGACTGAGAGACAGTGTGCCAATCCTGGGTCTTTGCCTTTGCTTTCTTTAGTGGCCATGTAGGAGGCAGTAGAAACACAGGATGCTATTCCAAAAAATTAAGCCTCTCATGATTTGCTCCACCCTCCCACCCCACCCCACCCCTCTAAACAAATTGGGTCCTATTTTAATATAGAGCATATTTGGGCATTAGATTTCACTGGAGTGAGTATTTTTCAACAAGAAATGCCATTTGTGATTCCATGAAGAGAAATTCTCTTATGGCACAAGATTAATAAAGCTAATTATTAGAGAATATAGAATTAATTTACTAGCTGAATTTAATCGACTCGCTAATCTACCAGAGAGTTGAATCTCTCTCTAGCTGGGGCAGTTTTTATTCCTATTGATTATGATAAACTTGGGAATTTTCTTCAAAGCTTATCCTAATTCTAAGACGATCTTCCTAGGCTTTTTCATTCTGAAATTCTGGTGGAATTATGCATCATTTTGTATACTAAGGGTTTGAAACTGTAGTTCTTTACTAAAACTTTTTAAGTCTGAAGATGCTTATAGTACAATATATATAGAGAGAGAGAGATACGTAAAATATAGGTACATAGATATAGATAAACAAAGATGCTTACAGCATAATGATGAAATTCAAAACCAATGAGCTTTGGGCCAGATTTGAATCTTTACAGATAGCCCTTGCAAGTCCCATCTGAAATCTCTGCCAATTCTTGAAAGCACATCTCATTCTCAATGATTTGTAAATATTATTACCCCTTTAAATAAATGGGAAGAGCAAATAAAATTGTATAATGATCCTTTTTAGGGTAATTTCTAGAATTCTTTCTTAGGATTTATCATATGGCAAAATTTCAAAAAACATAATATAGAATTCTATAAGACTTATAAAGATACTAATTTATCCTTATCCATTTACATTTCCTGTCCCCAAATTCTCTTGAGAATCTTAACAATATCACTTTATTTGAAATGATATCAGACTTGCCTTAACAGAATTTGCATATGTGGGTTGTAACCCATCCCCAGTTCTAGCTGCAGACGTGCCAGGGGAAGGTCTTATGACGCATCTGAAATTGAGCTCTTCGCATTATTCTAAGCAGGAAATGATGAAATACTAACTTCCTTAGTTAACCACTCAGGAGTGACTATCCCCAGTTTAAAATGCATTTTTAAAATTGGGGATGTTTTTAAAAATCCTAAAGCGGGTTTGGATTAGCAAGATGGCATTCCCAGAAGTCCCTGCCAGAATGATGTAATGTGATAGTCTCACTGGGAAGCCCCTCCAAAGCGATCCAGGGCCAAAGATGTGGCCCAACAATCTGTAGAATCTTGTTTGGACCATGAAGAAAATCAATAAATGGGCTCAGAGCACTCATGCAACTCTCTAGTTAAACACACACAAGATCTTTTCAATATTAAGCAAAACGCATGGGCATTTAGTCTACTTCACTGTAAACCCCCACATGGCAGCAGCATTAATGCTGAAGTGGTATCTGAGGGCCTATTCAAAGCAACTCCGAAAAATGTTTCTCGTGCAAAAAAACAACTCTCAACGCAGGGTAGCAGGGCTTTACCATCTCATTGTTGTTGGTTTTGTACTCATTTTGGCAATAAATAAGAAGCAAATTACAGATTGAATACTTTTACTAAGATGCATTTTTTTCTTGAAGAACCTAACTAGTTTACAACAAATAAATGTGCGTGTGTGCGTGCATGTGTGTGTGTGTGTAATTTACTCATTAGATGCATAAATGGTCAATGGATTTTCATTGCACATTTAGAAACCATATGGTAATGCTAGGTTACTACACACTGTAACACGTCATGAGTCCCTTTGTCATAGGGCACACTACAGAGCCGTTATCTTCATCTGATTCCACCTCAGTGGGGGTCTGGGCCAGAGGGCTGTAGAGGGCTTCAGAGCAGCTTCTTTCTGTGAGACCATTGTGGGAAGGCCCCTCTGGTGGGTGAATGATCATCTAACAACAAGGACTCTGGACAGACAGGACTAGTAGATAATAAAGGGATAAAGTTCAGAAGTGGCTTCGGTTTAGATGCCACAAAATCCTCACAAAGCCAATCATAATCTTGAGAATGACCTCAGAAATGCCCTTATTCTTAGAGAACTTCCAGGCTAAAAACAAGAATTCTGTAGTGTTTGTAGATTGGAAACTATTTAACTATGGACAAAAATTAAAATTTCTGGTAACCACAGAGATTTGGGTAGCAGCAGGGAGTTTTGAAGCAGAAACCAGATGGAAGTTAAGTTTGGAAGTTCAACCAAAAAGTGATCTGGATAGCAAGGACACACTCAACCTTATTTTTATTTAATAACATTTGGCCTTAATGAGTCAATGGAGCAGAAAAGGTGAAAAAAAACTTCGGAATTGTGGCTTGTATTTTGGGCTCTAGTTTCTGGAGATAACAAAGTTTACATTTTCTAGGTCCTGAGTTTCTCATCTACAATAAGGGAGGCTGATTGGAAACCTCCAAGTTTCCTTGTAGCCCTCAGATTCAATAATTACAACTAAATAACTTATTCTCTTGCTACCATTTTAAAGCCCCTGCGCTGATTTCTATGGGAACCATAAATAAGGGAATAGAAAACATGTGTTGTGTCTCATTTTCCTCTACTTCTTAATATTATGGCAGGGCCAAGGCTCTAAGAATACTTCCATGATCTGCTGTTTACATGCCCAGTCAATAGGCCAAGGTAAGTCTTGCAAAATCAACCATTTTGTTTCCATTACTACACTAAGTCACTATAGCTGTGAAGCATTATATCAGAATCATGTCATAAGACAAGATGAAGTGACAAGACGAAAAGCTTCTTTACCTCACTCAGGCCAAACATCTGTTATGAAAATAAATATGATTTAGGGTGCTCAGGCCATCTAGGATATATCCCCAACGGATCGCAGCATTAGACAAGCCTATGCTTTTCCCAGTCACTAGGAACCTGGTCTCTGAATTTGCGTTATGAGCTGTCTAACCAGCATCAGTAATGAACAAAATGGGTCCGATTCATGGGCTTCATTAGTTGCTTATCCTGATCAACTCTAGGCTCTGTCATGTGATTTAAATAATATTCCTGCTAGGTAAAAGTGAGTGAAAAACAAACATGATTTTTGAGCAGTGCAATTGTTGTACATTTTAAATGTGCATATATGGTGTGTCTTCATTAACTACATAAATATTAAATGCCTACTACATTCAAAGAAGAACTGAATCTTATTAAAAAGTTACAACATTTTCTTAACCTTCTCCAAACACCAAGCCCTGATGGATTTAGGGAGAAAGGAAATATCTTTTCATATTAATCAGCCAGCCATGGATCTATCATCATTCCAAACAAAGACCTTCTGACAAACTGCTGTTTCACTATTCTCCTGACACACGTAAAGTGGGCTTTACCCATGAAGCATACCTAAACCTCTGGGGCCCATGGATAACTTGTGCTTAAGAGACTAGATGCTGTTATTCAGAAGCATGAACACGTGATATTGCAAATGCTGCTGGTGCACATGTGCATGCGTGCGTACACACACACACACACACACACACACACAGAGTCAGCACTGAGCCCTGAACATTTCTGCATTATTGGCCATGGTGTACAACACGCTCTGCTTCTCCACATTTTAATTCTGAGCTGCAGCTAATCAAAGCACATGCTTTATTCTTGGCAGCAGCACAACCCAGATGTGCAGCCCCTGGAAGGAATCACTCCAACGGTGTCATCTGGCTATCACCTCCCTTGCCTCGATTTTCCAGCAGATCCCAGAGTGGCGACGCTGGGTTTCCTGCCAGCTTCACCTACTTTCACACCATTCCCTCATAAATGGGAGAAATTGATTCACTTCGTATGTTGCTAAACTGAGAAGGAACAGATCGCGGGCACAGGGAATTTTCACTTCTAAATCATTGAGAAAATGGAAAAGGTTTTTCCATGCTTTCATGTGTAGTAGAATGTTCTGTTCATACACAAGTGGCTGGGCTGAACAGCAATCGACAGATGCCTGACCTGTTCTGGAACGGAGCTGAATTCTTAATCATCCTGCTCTACATTGAAATCACACATGGTTGTGGGTAAAACCCCAACTATGGGGTCCCCTTAGACAAAGAACCATTGTTTGTGGTTTTGGCCCCAGAATTCTCCTGGGCTTCTGTGGTTCTAGGCAGAAATGGTAATTCAATCAGTTCAACTATACACAAAATAGGAACTGATTCTGGCAGATTGCTCCATTTCAAACATATCCAAACCCTGTTTGAAACAATTTTGCCCAATTTTCATGGAGGCTCCATGTTAATGGCTTGTATTACTTAGACATAAAGGCAAGGCACTGACTTTCTTTAGTAGTTTTGATATAAAAAGGAAGCAATTCCCTACCCAATCTTACCAAATCAATTGTCCTACATCTTCATGGTTCTGTAGCTCGTGGACAAAATTTACTTCAAACCTCTTTGGAAGTTCTTTGAAACAAGAAAGTAAAAGAAGGGCAAAACAAGGCTGTTTTGGAACAGATTGGTGTAGTAATGGAACAACACTTTCTTAAAGGGACATCGGTAATATTCTTATGTATCCAGAAACAGTTTCTTCTGTACTTTCTCATGTTGTTCAGAGTGTAAAGTTGTTGCCCAAAACAGTGTGATGTTAATAAAGACAGCATCCTTATTTTCTAAAACGTTTCATCTTCATGTGGACAGTAATATTTACTCAACACTGAAAATGTGTAATGTCTGGTGGGTAGATTCATAGATTCAACTGTGGGGTATTCCTCAGCTCTTCTATTTCTACGTTCACTGTTCTGTGGGATTTGAATAAGACACCGACCATCCTTACAGTGGAAATGGTAAGGTGTCATTAGGTAATCTGAGTTCTCATGTTGGCCCTGCCAATAGCTAGCTCTGAGGTCTCAAGCAAAACACTTAATTTCTCTGGGACTCAGTGCCCTCCTCTGGAAAAGAGATCAGCAGTTTTCCAATTTCTTTAGCACCAAAATTCATGTATTAAACAAAAACTCTAACACATAAAACAGATGAAAGTAATTTAGATATTAGTGTTTACTTTTCTAAGTTCAGATTCATAATATGTTGATTGGCCCTCCAGTAACCCCTCGGATCATATATATGAGAGAACCTCATTCTAGCTGTAATGGAAACCTCAAACGATGCTGATTTGCTGAAGATTTTATGCAACTGCTTTACCAGCCCTGAATGTCCAACCTCTGGGATTTTTATGAGAGAATAAAACCTTGAGTGTTTAAGCCCTAATTAATTTTGGTTTTATTTCCATGTAGCTGAATCTAATCTCAACTAAGCAAGTTGTGTTCCCCCCAAAAGGTTGAATTTACTGTTCCTGTTTTCCATCAGATGTGTTCAGGGAGGAGTCCTGCATTGAAAGTTTTGGGACCAGAGGGATTAGGTGATTTCCTGTGCAACTTTATCTTCCCCACACTTCCTATTATCAATCATACCTTACATCTCTGCAATTTTAAAAAGCCAAACTAATACTTACTTGTTCAAGGCTTAGAGAAGAAAGGTGAAGATAGAATTGGCAAAGAGATGGAAGAGGGCGAATGCTCACAAAGGAAATAAATCATACATCATCTGAGTTGGGACAGGATCTGGGAGGGGGGAGTTGTACATTTTATCCATTGCCTAATTCCCTGTAGAACTTTCACTCCACACACTTTGATGAAGCACCACAAAGTAGTAGGTAGCAAGTGCTAGCTGTGAAGAGCAAGACATTCCCCAGGCTCCAAATGAATGTAAAAACTGGTGGGATAGACAAGCACATAGACAAATAAGTGCATATACTTTATATCCCTCTAAATTGTTTATCCAGTCTCTACTGGAACATTTTCGATGATGGGTTTTATTTATCTTGTGCTTCCTACGTGGTCTCTTCCATAAGCAGATAGTACTAATCAACTTCTCTGTCTAAAAGAGCAGCCCGCCACTCTTTCCTCTCTTTCTTTACAACACTTAGTCACCTCCAGATATATTACGTATTGTATTTTTATTTCTCTGGTTAACGAGTCTGTCACCCTCACCTTAGAACGAAAGGAGTGTGAGAGTAAGGACTCTGTTTTGTCCACTGCTTTCTTTCCAGTACCTAGAAAAGTACCTGATACCTAATAGGTTTTCAGTAAATATTTATTGAATAGATTCCTTTTGAGAAGGTTCTTTTTGCTGTTGAACCAAAACATACCCTGATTACTAAAGCTATTTTACTTCAGTTTATTGTTGGATTCATTTTGTGTTACATTTCATTGTATAATGGTGAAAGAAAGCTATCTCTATCTAATGCCAATGTCTTGACAGTAAAATGAGACACTAAATGACAACTTCTTTCAATTAATCCTTGATAAACATTCTGGAATTATATCAAATAACTTTAAAGTCTTTTCTATATGACAGCTCGTCAGTTACCAGGAGACATTTATCCTGTACTACCGTACTGCATCCTCACCAATAGTCTCTTATTCCGCCTACAAGTTTGCAGTTCCTTAAACTCTTACTCATGTGGCTTATCATGTCTCTTCATCATTCTTGTTACTCACCTTCAGTTCTACCCTGATTGGTCATAACTCACTTTAAAATGCAGTGCCCAGCACAATGTAGAATAGTACTCTCAGCTCTTTATTAATGCCTCCTAAGAGACATTTGCTTCTCCTCTTGAGTCATGTTTTCCTCTTTCTTGTATCTTATGAAATAGTTAATGTGAATATAAAAATGACTATTTTTTAAATTTTATTTATTTTTTTTTGGGGGGTACACCAAGTTCAATCATCTGTTTTTATACGCATATCCCCGTATTCCCTCGCTCCCTCGACTCCCCCCCACCCTCCCTGGCGTCCCCCCCACCCTCCCCATCCCAATAGTTGGTTTCGTCCAATCCCTACCAGCTAAGCCAGGAGGAAGCAGCCTGACCCCTGAAGGGCCTGGGGGAAGCAGGAAGTAACTAGCCTGCCCAGAAAGGGCTCATGCTGGGAAGGAGGAAACTTTGCTGCACATAGTGTAATCTTATGCAAATGAATGATGTCTTCTACAAACACATCTTCCAATTGTAAGGAGGCTACTCATTCAGTACTGACAGACATGTAAGGCTATTTCTACAAGCTACCAAAATATCTGGAAGAAGAAAGGTGAAAATCACCGAGATGTTTAAGGAATGGTAGAGTTGAGATGGCAGCTAGTTGCAGCTGTCATAGTCCTTTTTTTGGCACTTTTACAAGACCTCATTGAACCTCTTGTTTTTCCACTGTATCAGCTTTATACACACACACACACACGTGCGCACACACATGCACACATATACACACCTAGAAGTTTGTGAAGGACTTCCATATCTTTTACAAGGGAAGGAAAAGGATTTAGATTTTTATCTTCAAGATCTTCGTCAATGAAACTCATCAGTTTGAGATTACTATTTATGCTTGAAAGTTGCAGTGGAATTTGGATTTTAATTCTTCAGTGTCTGTGAACCTTCAGAAATTTTTTGACTTATACGAGAAACATGTTGGTTCCCATGATGACAAATATCAAGTGCCCGTTTCTAGCACTTTCAGCTTCTGTTTTGTCAGTTGTCTCATCTATAGCTGCCTGATCTCAAGATCCTCCTGCATTCCATGATTCTGGGCACCCATGATACCATGATAACAGAATCATGACCCCATGATACCGTGGTTACTGCTTTTTCCATAAATCTGACACAAGATAGTTCATACAATGAAACATTAAATATTAAAATTATGTTCCTCTATGGCCTTCCCATTAGTGGAATGACTAGGAAAAGAAAAGAGACCACAGAGAATTATATATGGGTCTGTTTCCATAAATAAACTTTTCTGCCAAAAATTATATAGATTCCTAGCATTTTAGTTTACACAGTGACTTATAGTTGATTTTCCAGTGGAAAAGAGACATATCACAGCGGCAAGTGAATGAGAAAGTCAAAGCAGGCATTTTTTTTTTTCTTTTGGCAATGAAAAATTTTACTGTGATAATTAGAGAAACTTCTAATGCCACTGAGAAATGGGAAAATAAAAGAGCATATTGCAAAATATAGAAATTTATAGCACCACCTATTGGTTTCAAAATAAATATTGAAATCATTTCTACTTTTACTAATTATGAAGAATAGTATAGACATTATAATTTTGAGTTGTATGAAGATTAATTTTTTTAATTCCCAATGAATGATGCTATGGAAACTTTTTGAACAAAACTCATATTTAGGACTAATATAAAGTAAAACTTTTATGTGCCAGGGAAGTAAAATAGAACTGAGATTTGTACTCATGCATTACTTGTGCCGAGTTGTATTAAGTTTTTAAAATCACCCTTTCAGTGTTATTTCTAAACCTATGAAGTGTATTGGGCTGCATTTTCTCTATTGGGCAATTGGGACAGTTGGGTTAAAACTCATCTGACTTTTAATTTCACCATTCATGCCTTCCCCTGAAAGCTGGAAAAGATGCTGGAAATCTCTCATTAAATTCTCAAAGCACTGACTACTCCAGACTCTCATTCAAAGGGTCCTTACCCTTTTATTCAACCCAGCCCTCATAACAATGAGGGATGCTTTGCGCGGGAATCTTAGAAATGCTTCTTTTCCATTTTGCTTTGAGCAGGTTCCAGTCTGCATCTTTTTCCAGAATGCATGACCCTTCCTAGGAACAGGGAAGGAAAGAACCATTCGTCTCTTTCCCACAGCATATGGACAACACTCTCTATGGAAACTCCCTTGCCCACCCTGGGGACTTCTGAGTTTACAAAAGGATCACTTTAAGACTGTAACAGAGCTTATGAACATATTTGCTCTGACCCTATTTCTTTTGCATGGATTATTTTTAAAATCAAGTTTCCTTTTATAAGACTTGAAGTGAAGTAAAAGCCTTGAGGGCATCAAACATGACATCCTGCCCCTAACATGTGTAGTGGGCGAATGATCTGGAAAACTGAACTATATGTAGAGGGCCTCAGAATAGAACTAAAAGGAAAACAATCCCATTTTGACCTCACATTAAACACTGGTTTTTAATGGTTTCTTTTCACTTAACCAACTGTTCTCTAAAATTTCAACAGGCGTTAAAACATGAAGAATGACTACATTTGAAAGCAGAGGAGAAGAAAGAAAACAATTCAAAAATAATAGTAGACTCTAAGATGAGTCAATCAGAAGAAAATAGACACATTTTCTTCAGGGAAGGAATTATTAGGCTGAACTGTATAAAATTACATTTTTGTATGTCAAAAATTGTCTAAATTTCACATCATCCAATCTAATATTAAGTGAAGAAAAAAACAATTCAATTATGCTTAGAAATAAAAATGAAAGCAATAGAGGAAAAGTGCCAATAATGTTTCACATAATTCAGAGTACGAATTAGCATTTGAGGCTTTCTTCACCAAAACTGTCACAGTGGTTCATCTTCGCTCCCTCTATGACTGGCCTGGCGCTCATTTCTCATCATGAGCATTTGCTACTACTTTCTTTCAAATACGTTGCCTCTCATCCCGTTTCCAACAAGTCGTTTAAATGTTTCTGGACTGGGAACTATCCGTCTTTAGTGGAGTAGAGTTCCAAACAGGATCCATGATCTCATTTAGGGATTTTTTTCATAAAACTGTTATTTTGCCTTGTTTTTTAGATTTTAAGATCGCTGGAAACAGCCACAGCCTGATTAGACGCACTGCACACTCCCCCCACTATTCTAAACAGGCTTCACACTAGGCAGCCTTCACACCCTCCCTGCGGGTCTTACTCACAGAGCAAGTCATAATAACAAGCTTCTATGCCCTGGCTGGCTTTTTGGCTCAATGGGACGGTTCTGTTGCCAGATCCTGCTTCGAGGGCTTCATGGGTTTATCCTTACATGCACCTTAGTGACGTCCTGTATTTTGTTTCTTCTAAGCCTCCGGTTCATTTTCTATGTCTTCTTATTGCTATCCGGGCGACGAAATGCCTACATCTGGAAGGAAAGAAACCCCTCATATATTTTTGCCTTTTCCTCTGAAAAATATCCTGTTGTGCATGTGGGGAGAAGCGTGTTAGTAATAAGAGAAGGAAATGATGGGGTCAGCGGGGCTGTTCGAGCCAGTCCAGATGAAATTTAAAGAGGCAACTGCGCTGACGGTTTTTGAGAAAACTGGGTGATGTGAGTTTCAAAACCTACAGCCCATAATCTGGACTCAGCTAAAACATACCAAAAAGCTTAGCTCAGACCTGCAAGGTTCACTTCGTCCCAACATAAAACAAGGAAACATGGAAGGTTTGCGCTTGCTTTTTGATAAAGAACGTTAACAACCTGCTTTGGGGAACACGAATCTTTTTTATGGAGTAAGAACTAGCACTTTAAAAATGGGAAATACGTGTGGGGGTGGTGTTTATTTCTGCACACATAAGTACACACACAGGCCATGATTATTAATATTTACATACGCACACACGTATGGAAATAATTGTCTCAGAAAGTGGTTTAGATCTAGAAACAATTGGCAGACAAAGAAAGGAAAGCGGAGAATGGTCCAGTCTACAAAACCATCCCAAAGGACGACATTCCCAACAATGGGAAGGCTGATAGCATAATAATCCCCATAAAGTAACAAGGGGGAGGAGGTAGTGGAGGATTCTTCAGTATTTTTGTGGAATCACAGGAAAGGTTTCAGAACCTAAGTTCTTTTCAAATTAACTTTTATTTCCTTGTGCAAAAATAGATTGACAGCTTCAAAGGAAGGGTAGGTGGGTGTCAGAATCTTGGCAACGGGTGATAACTGCCACTCTTGGGTGGGTGTGTGCTGGGTGGAGGGAGAAAAGAAAAGAAATCAAGCCCTCCCTTCTGAAAAGATATTCCCACCAAGAACATGCCACCGTCCACTACAGAGGATGTGTTTTGTTCTGTCTGTGCAGGATTCGGGTTGATTTTTATCTCCGTGCAACACACGCCATGGAATATTTACATGTTTGGGTACATCAACAAAGAGAAAAAAACAAAACAAAACAAAAAGACACACACACACACACACACACAAAATGGGATTGTGCTCCTTTGTTTTGCATTTTCTGTAACCCAGATTGCGGTAATTATCTCCCTGGCTTTACAAGCCTTGTCTTTCATTCTAAAGGCAGTTTTTGGAATCGCGTTACACTTAACTCAGTTTAACAAATAAGAGTAGTCTGGCAAAATGGCACCATGTGCTTTCCACAAATATTTGTGGTATAGGCAAGCTCTCAATGTTTTCATTATGCCCAAGGTTCTTTGGTTTGAAAGCAAGTGGAATAACGTAAAGAAGGGAGAGAAGCATGGATTTGGGAACTGGGTGTGTGTTGGATGCACTTTGCAGATCCTTCTGTGCCAGAGAACTGAAAGGAGGGAAAAGATACAATTTAAAAATAACTGGGAGAATAAAAAGAGCGAAGGTTTGGAGGCATTTAGCAGAGCACAGTTTACCCTGGCGTGAACTCCAGGCTAATGATGAAATAATAACATTTGGCGCTCGGAGCCCTAGAGGCTGACAATGCGTGCACTGTAGCCTGTGTGCTTCACACGTTTGCTGGGCTCTGTAGTCGGGACAAAGAATTGTAGCACAGAGGCAAGGAAAGAAGGGGTGAGAGCGAGAGTCTGCGCTCAAGTTGACTGTAATATAAATACACATACACTGTGCTACAGATGTTCCTCATTGGCGGAGGCTGCCACATCATTACGCACTGTGCTTCATAATATTTTAATGAGCTTTTTCTCCAAATAGCAACAAAAATGAACAATAAGAAGCTCTTAGGGAAGGAAAGTTGGTGTTGTTTTTGTCCCTGGGAAAAAAAAATTCTCATAATAGTTTATATTCGTAATGGCAGAAAAAACACTGGTCTGGGTTTAATAAAATGAATCGAGTCAAAAATATGGTTTCTGAAACTAGTTTCCCTTATTTTTCTTTTCTTCAACTTTAACAGTTCATTCAGGCTAAAGGGATAACATAACGGGTTATAGCATAATTCTGGGTGATTGTTTCTCTCACTGTCTCCGTCTCTCTCTCCCTCTCTTTCTCTTTTTAGGGAAAAAAAAATCCTTAAGTGGAACTGTTGCAACAATGCTGTTAATATATTGTGCCAATTAAAGTCTTGAAATAAATAACAAACCACTTAATATGTGTTGTAAATGTCGTGCTGATTTAAGCATTGTTACGCATAGATTACATCTCTTCGGGGACGGATGGCTGGGTCCTCAATGGAGGTTTTTTCTTTAAGTGTGTGTGCGTGCGTGCAACGGCGCACGCGCGTGTGTGTTCTCTATTCTTTTTTATTTTGCTATAGGCTAAATTCCAAATAAAGACCAAGGGAAGCTTTGATACCTGCAGTACTATAGCCAGTTTTTAGCATTACTACCCCTGCAAGGAGAATAATTATTTCTGGCCATGTTCAGTGTTTCATTAAAAAAAAAAAAAACAAATCTATAGCAAAATTAGAGTGTGTCCCTTGTTTAAGATGTAATCCTTTGAATGGGTTCTTTACACAGAACTTTTTATTTTAAAGTAAGGTGAGTGAGAGAGTTTAGTTTGTGAAATAGTGAGCAGCAAAATTATAATAAATAGAATAGATCCCTACTAATCTCTGGATGTTATTTGGTGAAGGACAACAAATTTCCACAGATAAAATATTTTGTATTCATGTATGAAGCACAGATACTGTCTTCCTAACTTGTGGATTAGACAGCATTGATTATTATTTGGAATGTCCATATTTCATGTAAACATTCTATCATTTACTAAGTTTGATGTTTTTTTTTTGATGACAGAACATGCCCAGACCTCTTCCCTTTTTTGTAAATCCCACTGTGGTATATGTGAGGATTACTGAGGGAGAGAAATCTCATTTCAAGGGACCCATAGATGACTAGGCTTTAATAACTCAAATCTGTTTTCACTTTTTGCATTTTGACATTAGGAAATGACAAACAAAAACAGTGGACCCCAAGGATATATTTGTGTGAAATAACTTTTAGGAAAGTTCCTGAAATATTGTTTAAAGATAACTTAATTGTCAACCCCTCTTGTATATCTCCTTCTTTGGAATGTGAAATGCTATTAATAGGGAAGGCTGGAGGCACTACAAAACTTGTCATGCCCTCCAAATCAGAATTTAAACCAAACTGAATTATGATGAGTACAGTTTTAGTGTCAAGTTTATTTCAATTTTTTTAGAAGTGGTTATTCTGTGCATGACAGTTTTGTTAACTTAATTGGCCAAAATACGTTAAGCCAGAACATGACTTCCTGCTCTCCTAGATAAATGCCCTGGATGCAATAGATCTCTCCCTCTCTCTCTCTCTTCCCCCCTTCTCTCTCTCTACACACACACACACACACACACACACACACGCACGCCAATTCGACAAAGAATTCTGCGTATATAAACTAATATGAAAGGTACGAAATGAGCATGTGTGGCTTTTGATGAATTCTTGATTTCTAATAAGTAGCCTGAAGAGTTAATGAGTTTTTTCAGAAAAGCAGATGAATAGTAATGAGTTAAACGACATGCAGGCCAAAACAGCTAATTAAATAAGACATACTATAGTATTTTGAAAACCTGGACTCAGGGGTAGATGGATTATATAGACTCAAATACTCCCTGTTCCATTTAATAGCTGGAACCTTGAGCAAGTTTAGTAACCACACCATGCATCAGTTTATCCATCTGTGAAATGGAGATGATAGTAATACCTTTCTCATAGTCTCACAAGGATGATAGCCGTTAATAAGTGTAAAGTGCTTAAACCAGTGTCTGGCACGTAAGCACTGAAAAAGTGATTTGCTCTCATCCTCATCATGAGCGCTGTTTAATGAATCCAGCCCACTACTAATAAACCTTTCTGCTCGCCCTTTGAATCAGAAATTCTGGGTCTCAGATTCAGCTGCACATTGACTGGCTTTGTGATCTTCACTTATCCCGTCTTGATCTTCTACTTCCTTTAGCCATAAAATTGGGGCAGGTTGAGAGATAATTTATGAGTCTAGTTACACATTAGAACACAAACCTTTTAAAATAATTCAAAAGTTGACTGAAGGTATCTAATGATGCTATAAAGAAAAAAGTGATACAGGGGAGCTGAAGTCAAGGGCAGAGGGATTGAGAAGCAATTCCCCCACGTCGTGCCCGAGAGAATTTTACCTCCTGTGTGTAATGCCACCATATCGAAGGGGCCACAGCATAAAATATTGGGGCCACCATGCACAGCGGAGCATCACTATGGTCTACAGCTACATTTAGAGTCCTTGGTCTCAGCTCCTAGCTCTCTTCAGAGAATAATTATTACCTAGAATTCCAAACCCAGAATGAGACAGACCACAGACTTGTCTTCGGGGATCTACGGCCTCTTCTCTCTGGACCATGAGCCTTCTTGGCTCTCTAGCGTATTCCATAATAAAACTAAATTAATATAAAAAAAAAAAACAAGCAGAGGCATGCGGAGTTTTCTCTTGGGAGCTGAAGTTGCATTTCCTTTCTCCAGGGGAGTCTCTCCTGTGCCCTGACCACTGCTGATGGCACCATGCAAAACACAGTGCTTCTCAGCTGGAGTCAGCGTGGAAAATAAAACACCCATGCACTACACGGTGTCCCCCAGATGCCAGCACCAATGGTTTCTTCTGATGAATGTTGAAAAGATTTAATATTCTATCTGCTTAATGATAATAACACCTAGCAGGTCCTGAGTACTTGCTCTGAACCAAGCTGCTTTTTAAGTGCTTTCCATATATTAACTTGTGGATTCCTCACCAAACCCTCTGAGGGCATTTTCCTTCCATGTCTCAGATGGAAAATAGGACAAAGTGGTGCAGGTCACATCATGAGGACGTGGCACAGCTGATGCTGGAATCCAAGTTTCCTCTGACTAGAGCACCCAGACCCCTAGCAGTCATGCCAGGACCCAACTCCAACAATAAGTGCAAAACAATAAATTTCAAAAGTGAAGTCAGAAAAGCTTCCCAACCAGCTATTAGAATTTATGACTACTAAATCAGACTATAAGATACATCTATCTGCCACCCACCAGTTTTAAAAATAAGAATGCTTTACTCTTTGGATGGTGATTTCACATCTTGTTCTGATTTGAATTTCCCAATGACTTTGAGAAGTAAGGAAAACACCCAGGTTTCAGAAAAGTACAAGTTAACACTTTCTTCTCTTGCTCATAATTTCTACTTTAGGTCGTTTCTTTTTTTTTTTTTTTAATGTATTTATTATTTTTTTTGAGGTGCACCAAGTTCAATCATCTGTATTTATACACGTATCTCTGTATTCCCTCCCTCCCTCGACTTCCCCCACCCTCCCCGTCCCAGTCCTCTAAGGCATCATCCATCCTCGAGTTGAACTCCCTTTGTTATACAGCAACTTCCCACTGTCTATTTTACAGTTGGTAGTGTATATATGTCTATGCTACTCTCTCACTTCGTCTCATCTTCCCCTTCACCCCCCGCCCCCCCAAACCTTGAGTTCTCCAGTCCATTCTCTGTGTCGTTTCTAAGGAACCTTGCTCTACTCACATACTAGCAAGCTGTGTAATAAAACCCACCAGCTCCTCTTAGGGTACCAAGCCCAGATCTAATCTGGGAGAATCTTTGGCTGGCATGGATCTCAGAGCCCTCCTTCAGGTTATATTAGGGGTATTTCTATTATTCTACCACTGTGGCTTAGAACCTCTAATGCAGTTAATAAAACCAAGTCTAACCCCTTCACAGCTGGCCAAGAAACAAGTGACTCCTTCATGGAGGGGAGAGTGCTAGCTACCTGGTCTAGCCACCCTGCCTACGCTTTGATTCCCTCTTCATCGCCAACCTTGGAGGACTGACATTTTATTTTATTAAGCAGGGCCATCAAGCACATATCTCCACTGGACAAAAAGGAAAAGGGAAGCTCAGTGTGATTTGAAAACTCTGAGTGAATTTTGCAATAGTAAATGGAGTTGAAGCTGGATTGACTCTGAATATGCATATTGTTTTCTATTTTAAAAAGTTTAAAAAAGAATGCTTATGTCTAAAATGTAGTTTGATATGTAATATCTTTTTAATCTTTGCCTCAAGAAAATATATGACAATGCCAACAGCATTAAGCAGAATTAACAAATTGTGGTTCTCTATTGCTCTCAATTATAGCTCTACATACAAACATCCTTTTCATCCAGTCACGATGGCTTAAAGCAAGACACTGGTTACCAAAATCTTGATCACTCTTAGAATATCTTAAAAGCTCAATATTTAGTGAAAAGAATTCCATATTACCCTGGAAATAATTTGAGGTACACATGCACACTGCAGCTCGTGACATCATAAGATAGTATATTAGGCAGTCATGCAGCCAAGTCTAGGTTACTTTCTGCCAGGTGTCCCAAGCCCAGGATTTTCTATTCACTTCTTTACCTGCAACATAAACTTTGGAAATTAGGTCAAATGGCTTTGAACCCTCACTCCAGCATTTAAGAGCAGCCCAAATTGGACAGAGTTACTTAAAGGTTTTGAGCCTCAGTTTCCTTACCTTTAAAATGTGATAATAATTCCTGCCTTACAGCATTACCAGGATTTAAGAAAATGTATGTGTCTTTCCCACCAGAAGGCAGGGCTCACAGTAGTTGCTCCATAAATAATCTAGCTGCTGTTTCTGTAATTATTTCTACCTTACATTCTCCGATTTTCTGCATCTGTTGCTGATACCATCTCCAAACTAGTCAAGCTCTTCATGATTAGATTATACAACTCCACCCTGGCCGGAGAGCGAGTAATCAAGTGAAAAAATTATACAAAGGACATTAAAGTATAGGGAGTAAGAAAGAGAAGAAAGTTGAGCTATCTCTTATTGTTTTGCTGAACCTGATATTTGAGGGGTAAGGGAGTAGCATGTGATGGTTTCGTTTTCAGCATTAAGAGGTGACATATATTGTCATGTAACTAAGGAGAAGGTGTGATATTCAGGAGGAAGGTGTTGGTTGCAGAAGAAGCCCTTTGTCAATATGACTCACTGGCAAATATCCAAGAATGTACAATTCTAATTCCCTTTTACTCAATGAATGTTTATGCTTATGGAAAGAGCCTATAAGCATTGACTTGATTGCCCTACAAAACAAAACAAAATTGCCATCATAAAGATGATCTTTTTTTATCGAATAGGTTCATTTCAGCACACCCATCTGAAGGCATGCTACTTCAGCACAGTGAAAAAAATCTCACTAAAATGAGGGAAAATCTTGAAAAAAAGGCCTCCCTCGAAAACCTAGTGTTGAGCAATCTGCCAATTCTTCTCATTGCCAGGGGAGTGGGAAATAGTGCATATGGGTGTGTCCCTAGACAAGCAACCCAAGAACAGAACTGGAGAAAGCTGAGACACAGATGGCAAATGTCTGGGCTGTCCTTCCTGGTACAAGTGTGTCTGTGACCAGCTCCACGTCTCATGCAACGAATTCAGCTGGATAGGAGCCTGGCCCATTCCAAATGACGGAGGGAATGGAGAAAATTGTTTCCCACGGAGAGGAGGAGGTTCAGAAGGGAAACTGAACCGGCAGAAGAAACTTTCAGGCCTGCATTACCCTGGAAACACAACACAATCCTATTCAGCCCCTAGGAGGGTCCTCTTAGCCTCCACTGTATAGTTTATAGTTCTCACGATGCTAAAAGGAGCTTTTTTTTTTTTAAAGAAAATCTTATATTTTCCCACTAGAATGGGCCTCAAAAGCAAAGAAATTTTTCACTGTAATCAGAAAATATATTTGGTGTTTGCATGGGGAGGAGGAGTGAGGCTTAATCTGAGTGATTCCAAAACATTTCTTGGTGAATATTACAGGGAGGTCAAGCTCTGCTCAATAGAAGGAAAAACTCTTTGACAATTATATCTATCCAAAACTGGAATGGGCTGGAGGTATTCCAGCAAAGCCTGAAAGAGCACTGGTTGGGTATGTTCAGAAAATCTATACCTTGGAAAATTATTGGGCTAGAAGCCTGAAATTCTATAAAAATATTCAATAAAAAAGTCTTGATATCAGAAAACAGTGAAAAACAGAGTTGCATTGATTCTAAAATAATACAGAGTAAGTAAAGCTAAACTGCTCTGCTTTCGTCTTCACTCAAAAGCCCCGCCATTAACATAGGAGCTTGGTGCCTAGGAGATAGGATCATGCCCTGGGGGTAGTGCTTGCTTCCAGTGACTTCAGGAGGAGGCTAGCTGCAAGCAAGAACTAGGTGACTGTTAAGCCACATGCTTCTAGTGGCCTAGAAACAGCCTGGTTTATTTGGTTTTGGTGGGGGCCTTCTCACAGCTCACCAGGGCTCCTCTGCTGATTTGTACTGCAGAACAGAGAGTATATTCCTCCAGTCTCTAATCATACTGTCTCTGCTTTACCACTCTTAAAGAGGATGACTTTTTAGTTATAACTACCCTTGACCGTAGGAAATTCTGTTGGCTTTTGCTTCTCAATTTTCATTACCTGAATGCCCTCCCCCTGCCCCTTTCTCCACTCTGCAAACTCTGACTGTGACTTTAATTCTCATCCCTTGAACCCTCCCCTGGCCTTTCCATGAATTCTTACCTAAATAGTCTTCTATCTCTTGTGCTTCCACAGAACTGGGTATAAATCCCTATCATAGAACAGATGACCAGGACCTGCCACAATATTTGCACAGCCCAGTGCAAAATGAAGATTTGGATCCCTTCTTTATAAATTACTAAGAATTTTAAATGGTGGCACAGAGTGTTAAATCAGGTGTGGGGACCTTTGTGATTGCACAGATGACATGTCCCTGAAGCCAACCCTACTTCTGACACTGTAATCAGATTCTGTGTTACGTATTCTGTGTTGATTTCGGGCTACTAATCACCAGTTACCATTTTTTTGTGGTAGCATCCAGAGTTCCATTGGGAGGTTACTTCTTCCCTACTGTATGTGTCTCAGTGTGCCTATAAATCAAGGCACCCCAGTCTCTCCTTCTAAGGAATGGGCATATGACTAAACTCCACTAACTCCTCTCTCTCCTCCCCTCCTTCCCTTCCTCTCTTCCTTTCTCTTGCTCTCTCTCTTTCATTTCCCTGCCTCCTTCTCCTAAGTCTTTGAGTCTTGAGGACAAAGATACAAGAACAAGAAAAAAACTTGGAATGCATTTGTTCACTGGCAGTGCCCTCCAACACTGTTGAGAAGTTCCTGGTACTTACACCCTTAGACATGCTAGTTCTTCTATTTTCAACTTTCTAGTTGATCCTGCGAGTGTCCCAAGAGCTTTCCAATAAATTTCTCACCTGCTTTGGCAGCCAGAATTTGTTTCTGTTGCTTGCAATCGAAGAACCCTGTGAGTGATAGTATATCTCATTCTCTCACTGGACTGGGAGTTCTTTGGTCTGATTAAAATTATACCATACATGCATTAAGTAAATACGGAAAAGTGCAAAGTGTTTCACATATGGGATCTCATTTAATTTTCAAAATGAGCATTCAAGAGGGGTCTCTATCTTCACTTTTCAAATGAGACAAATGAGGTTCTGGGAGGTCAAATAATTTTCTGAAAGTCTCCCAGTTACTTAGGTATGGGATCAAGATTTTCAGACTAAGTTTTTTTCTGACTCCCAAGACCGCACTGTCCCACAATGTTTTGTTCTTTCCGTATCCCCATTGTCTAGTACAGTGCTTGGCACATCATGTTCCTAACAACTATTCAATGAGTGAATAAATAAAGAAAAGAAGGAATATTCCTACCCATGTCTTTATTCAGTAGCAGTTCATAACCAATACCTAATGGCTGACAATTATAAAGTCAAATTTTTATCTTTTGCCTCTCTCATCATAAAATTTTATTTGCCATTTACTATTCTGAAAACATTGGCAGATTCAAGACTTATTTCTAAAACCAGATTAGCATACCAGTAATCTCAATTTATCTCATGATTTTTTAGGGGTTCACTGTGACTGCCACTTTCAAGATCAAAGGCATGACTGCCATAGATATATATCAGTTTTTGATTGCCAAGGAACCAATTGCAACTGTAAATATGTTGGCCTTTACTTTACTAGAGACATCCTCAAATGATTGCCCTTTACCCATAAATCTTTGCAGAATCAATAATGCGGAAGGGGTAGAGGTATATAGAGCCTGAGTGTCTGCTTGAAAATGTAACTGTGCCATGGTTCAACAGTGGCGATGAGAACCGGAAAGACAAGAAGGTAGCTAGAGCAGTTCCACATTCTACATGGGATCTAACTATGGTATAAACAGAGGAAGTGCATCTGGCAGGTAAAAACAAAACCCATTATTTTCCCCCTTCTGTGTCTAAACAATTCAATGTAAATAAGATGTTACTGAGCAAAGGACTAATCTTTACCGTTCTGTGCACAGGTTCAGATGTGAAAAAAAAAATCAATTAATTACAAAAGCTTCCAAACAATGCAAACAGCATTAAGCGCAGTAATTATAAGATAAGCATTGAAGCAATTTTCAGTTGATTGGGTGTGGGTGTGCAGACGTAAACCTACAGTTTGCCTGCTGATGCAAGAATGGCTTACATGCCAATTAGTGGTTATTGCTACTAATTATTAAAAACATTTTTAAGAGTAATTAAAAATTAAATGCACCTGTATGATGACTCATAACTGTGTGGTGGTAAATTGCTCAGGTTTTCCATATCAATCACACAGGAACTGCTCAGCAAGATGGAGAAGCATTATGACACCTAGTATCAGAAGCCAAACTACATATGCATGAGCCTTCCCTGTGGAAGCGTTGCTGGAAATCTGTTTTTCTGCTCAAAAGTTTCTATGAATGAATGCTACCAGGTCAAGGTCATTACAATGCTAATGAGGACAATAGTTGAAGGCAAAATCCTTTGCTTCTGACTTTAGTTATATCCTCATTGCCATAAAATACTGTTGAGAAACTAAAGAAGTTAAGGAAAGATAAAGCTTAGCCTCATCGGAGACCTCACTTTCCTTCTCAAAAGCTGTGCCAGAGAGGATGACTTAGAATTCTAGAATGAATACCAGGATCCCACCATTAACTATGTGACCATGGGTACATCACTAATGCTCCTGGTATCAGCTTCTTTACCTTCAAAGCACGTAGATGGATTAACTGCCCTTGCAAATTCCTTTCCGTGATAAAAATCTGTGTCCGCATTGGGCTGATATTCATATGACATGAACAAGAAGAAATGGACAACATTTACTGAGTGTTCATTCCCTCTCAGGCTTTTCCATTAGTGGTTCAAATCTTTGGCTGTGCTCCGGGATCACCTGGAAAGCTTTTCAAAACTATAATGCCAAGGCCTGTTCTGCAGAGATTCTGATTTAATTCAATTGAGGTGGGAACAGGGCCTCAGTAGCGTTTCAAAGCTCTCCAGGTGCCTCTAATGTGCTTAGAAAGTTACAAATTACCAACATGCTTTCTATACATTAGATCACTAGTTCTGATATTTTAAAATACTCTGTGAAGTGAGTATTTTTGTCCCCACTTTACAATTGAGGAAATACATTCAGGGACTTTTTGTCTATCATAATACAAATATGCCAGAGACAGGATTGAAATTTTGGAAAACTGACATTTTCCAAGCATCTCTGATCCAAAGATCCTGGGTTTTCTTAACCTTAAAATATACTATCAATTTTATATGTTGTTGATAGACTTTCTGGTGTCTCTCCTCTTTGGTTACTATGTGTTATCCCAGCACACCTCCTTAAATGCCTTTTCTTTAAATTTTCTCACTGTTCTTGGATACATAAATGGAATCATAAACAAAATAAGGGTCATGAATTTGTTTGTCATTACCATAAAAGATTCTTTGACATACTGGAAACAAAATGTTGGCAGTCCAGGTGTGATGTTCCGGAAAGTCAGAGAAATCAGGCTCTTTCAACAGCTGACGGAGGCTGAAAAAAGGTAGAGGCTCAGGAAGAGGAGAACTGAGAGACGTCTGCTGTCTCACCACAGCCAAGTACACAAGAGGTGATGGAGGAACAGCCGATGGGAAGTGAGGGGAGTTTCTATTAGCCTCTGCCTCAGGCCTTCTAGGTTTGGTTTGTGTTCTGTTCATCTTAAGGCTGCTACCTCTGTCTCAGGATTATCTCCCTGGCCCCAGGACATTCCTACCACCTATTTAGTTATTATCTCCACTGGAAATCTGCTTATCTTTTAAAAAGGCATGAAGCAATTAATGGCCCACCATCCTTCTATTTACAATCTTAATCCTATATAGCCAAGGTAAAGAAAAGGAGTCATTACCTGTACATATTGTGCATCTACTATTTGGTACATCTTTGGAGCTTAAGGATACAAACAACCACGAAAACAACAACAAAAAACGTACCTCGCACAGCATTTATTGTTCTTCTTTCGATTGGGGATCCCACTACCTACCTGAAAGCAAGAAGGAATTGTATTTTCACGCCAGCATATAATTGGCAGATCCATATTTTGTTTTTGCTTGTTTCTTTCTTTCAGCAAAATCAGCCTGCCTTCTTTCTGACTCTCCCTGCCAAGCATATCAAATTGTGTGAGGTTTATGGATATACAATCATTCCTGGGCAACCTGAAAGCCAGGGAGACGAAAAGGAGATGCTGCAAAACAAAACAAAACAAAAAAAGATGGTGAAAGCGTGAGTGAATAATAGAAGACAGATTTGAGATAATTATTGGAGAGATGACAGAGTATGTCACCATGATTTGTTTTGCCAGGTTGTCGTTTCAAAGATGATGAAGAACTATTAAATCGATTTCTTTTTTCTCCCCCTTGGGGAAATTAGTACACAGATATTAGAGAATAAATGAAATGAATACACATATACTAATTATAAATACTAATTATGATAAGTTCGAACAGCTAGCTATTTTATACAACACTAGAAATATTCGTTATGCAAATGCATAAAGTCTACCCAACGGCTTTATAGATCCTTGGCATGAGGTCCAGAGCTATTGTGCAGAAACAGGATGGTGGCTCAGCTTGGTTGGGGGTCATTTTTATTGCCAATTTAACTAGTGTTAAATTAGTGGGTATTTAACTATCACTAAAACAATTTAGGGCTCAATTCACCAAAGTATCATTTTTACTAATATTTTAGTGAAAAGTAAAGAATTATTCCTCCCGATTGCTGTCCTGCGATGTTGGAGGCACCACTGTTTTCTAGTCTATAGTAATGAAACTTGCATTAGCAAAAGTGGGCTGGTTGCCTACCAAGGAAAAAAATAATCTCCTTGAGAACTTGGTATCCTGCTGTATTTTATTGCAGTAAAACCATTTTACCATCCCTCTTCACTGAATGAGATTTTTAAAAATTCCTAAATCATGAGCCAAATTACTCTAATGCATCCAGTATTCCATGGAAGACCTTCACTGAAGGATTATTGCATTGAACTACCAACTTTTTGTTTTAGGAAAGAAAAAAAAAAAGTCTTTCTCTACCAACAAGAAACATGATCCACTCCACATTCAGAAAGATTTACAAATGCCACAACACAGTTATCTACCAGCAAACATATCATTTCTTTGTTTCATAGGACACCAAGGATGAATTATTCATGAGCCCCCATTTCAGATGCTTATTGTGTCTGGTGGCAAAGTCTCCGCCTGCTCAGCCCCGGGAAGGCTCAGGCGCTTTGCTGCAGGCACAGTTTTCTGTGCCACCCAGGGACCAGCCGTGTGCTCTCGAGTTACTGGAGCAGCGCACGCGGTTCCAGTGGCCTCAGCTGCGGAGACAGCTGTTTGCCCACAGTCTGTGATGGCAGAAATGTGTGGTAGGCTTTCCCCTAACAGCATGTCCCCCCACCACGCGCACACACACACACACGCGCACACACACACACACACACTCCCATGCCATGCATCAGACACACACCACCACCAAAGGGATGAAAAGAAGCCCCATGATTTGGGAACCAGAATGAGCAATGCACCACAGTTTAGAATAGCTCTTTATCTGATATGCAAAATTATTGGATACTAATCTGTACAGCCTCAGAATCTAAACCCTTCTAATAATGTATGTATCGAAAGGTTTGTGCATGCGTGAAATGCAAAATGATTTATTGTTTAGTTGTTGCCTTATTTACTTACTTAATGGTTTGATTGATGTGCCAGGATCCCCCAGACAGCAGAAGCTTTTTCTGTTAAAGACTGTTTTAGAGGAAATAGGTGGCCATCAGGAGTTTCACCAACACAGCCAGTCAATGCCTCCTTACTGGTGTGTATCCATAATGAGTTCCTTTTGCCGCTTGCTTGCTACCTGTCTGTGGCTATTTGTTGACACAAAATACTGCACCTTGCACACAATAGGAAGTGGCAAGGAATGAAAACAATTATTAGGCATGGAAGGGTAAAACACGGGGATCTCATGTAAAACTCTGGATCAAATGCCAGAGTTTCAGCCAATATGAGCATCTATAGTAGGCAATCCCTTGCATGGAGCTTGGGCTAGAAGCGATAGAAAAACCCCACTACAACGGGCCTTATGAAAATTCCATCTGGCATCGTTTCTTGGCAGAAGAGGGGGGTGCAGAGAGAAAAGTCCCACAGTTTGAATTCCTCTCGTAGACCTCGGATCACCTGTTTATCTTATGGGCACTGACTGACTTTCATTTTGTAAGGACATACTACACCTGAATTGGTCAATGTAGCAAAATAAAATTTTCCATAAACGTTGAAAAGATAGTTACAAGAAAAGTTTCACAGACCTCTTACGAGCACGGCACTTGAATTCTGTCTGTTACTTTATTAGGGGGTTCTAATGTTGTAATTGTTCTTGGTGAACAGGGGTCAGATCAAGAGAGGGGAGGACCCCTTTATAAAAATGGGATGTTGAATTTCTGCAGACTCCTATTCACTCAATGTTCTATGCGTGCAACGTTTACGTAAGACCTCTGTACCCTCATTTCTAACCGAACTCTAATTTGACATAATGCAGCATAGAATGGCACCAGTCATCGGGCTTGCATCAGAAATGCATTTTATTTGGATTCAATTCAGACTCTTAACGAACGGATTCCTGTAAATGCAGCAGATGGGAGTGAGGCAAATGGGAGCGTGTGTGCGGCCTCACACCCAGAATCACTGCTGCTTCTCCGTGCTAAAGCCTTTCCTGAGTTAGCTGGTTAGTTAGTTAGCTAATTAGTTAGGCAGGCTCCAACGGAAACTTTTCATGATAATTAACACATTTATCCTACCAGTCCACCAAAATGAGACTTGAAAAGCTACCGTCCAGCCAAGGCAAGTCGATTCTTTGCTTAGCTTTCTCTCTCCTCCTGATAAATGTGATGAATGTTGCCCGAAGATGGTCCAACGGTTTATAAACCTGGCAAAGCTGTAGCCAGAGCTTCTTTTCTAAAGGTCAATTAAAAATGCAAGTTGCACTGTAAACAGAATTCTCCATAGAAGAATGCCACGCAGTGCCCACAGTGGTCTCTTAATACAAAATATCAATTTGATTTTCCTCAGGAGATTTGCTCTCCTTTTGCAATGCAAATATTTTCAAGTGTACTAAACACGTTTTAGCACCTCAACATAGGCACTAAAACTATTTGCATGCAAAATTACCCAGAGTAGGCAGACAGGCACAAGCTTATGCTAGCACCATATGTGCTGAAGAATTTGAGCCAGGAAACAACTAGTATCTGGACGTTATTTACAATTTAGATTTAATTTTACATTATTATTCAAATGAGAGCTTATATATAAAGTCTCTATTAAAATTAATGTTTCACATGGAACAAAATTTCACCCAAAATTACACGTTGAATAGTACTGGGCTTTTTTGTTCCAGCTGTCTAAATCACTCAAGAAGGACAATATGGGCACTTTTGTCCCTTGCCTTCCAACTCTACCTGCGTGCGTGGTTCCTTTTTGCTTCTAACAACTTGTCTCAGAAAGAGCAGCGAAATTAATGTTGATTGGAAGGCCCAGAAAGCAACACAAAACAGAGACCAAGCCAGACACATGGAAGCGCTGAAGTGATTTGAAGAACTATACACCACTTGGAAACAGTGTAGAACATCGTCCACATTCAGATTTAAAAAAAAAAAAAAATTTTTTTTTTTCTTCCCAAGAAACCCCCTTTCATTTTTTGTGAACACGAGAAATGACACTGGTTAAGTATGTAGTTTGCAAATTGCAACATGTCATGGTGTCCCAAGAAAACAGCGCTTCTTTATGTACTCAGGAATACTGTTAACTCTTTTTCTCTGTTATGCTTTCCGAGTACCTTGATGGAGAAATCCAAAATCTGTTGTCAGTGTGTGGGTGGTGGATTTAACAATTACTTGCTAATACAGATCAAAATAGTACTCTACTCTCTTCTTTATCTCTTCAAGCAACTTAGCATTTCAAGCTTGGTGAGATTTCATGTCTTTCATCTCATGGATTTAAATGTTTACTAGTTTATTCTTTTGTTCATTTTAGGAGAAAAAAATTCAGCTGAATCAGAATGAGTATTTCTAATGCACAGCTATGGAAATAAATTTAGAGTGGAGGGAATATAAGAAAAATCAATAGACTATATTTCATCACAAGGGCCACGTCAGGTATACCCAGAATCTTAACTGCATAGAGTTCTTTCCCTTGGATTAAAGATACTCAAATTTATTGTAAATCTAGTATATATAATTTTTCTTTGAAAACTTCAAGTATTGTTCTCAGTTAAATAGTCCTTTTTGCTTCCTCTTGCTTTCTTTCCTTTTGCAGGAAGAAGAAGCTGCTTTCTTTCTTGACTTGCAATCAGTCTTAGAAATGTTGAATCATTGCCTAGGTGCATGAACTCAATTCTGAGCAGCTTTAATTTATAGCAGCCAACATTTCTATAACATGAGCTCTCTAAAAGAGGCCCACAGAAGAACCAGAAATCTGTGGTTGTGTAGAAAGTTTAATGGGAATGGAAAATCTCCACGTTTACACGTCTATCCTTGCATATTAATATCATTACATTTAAAGGGTGGTTTGATTTCAAACATTGAATTAATTAAGGGAACTTCCAGGTCGCGTTATAAGGCCAAATCAAATGCCAACAGCTCCCTCTACTGGCTACTGGAGGAAATCATTTGATCTCTATCAATGAAAAAGAAATTTGCTGTTTATTTAAGAAGCATCTTCATCAAATTAAATTTCTTGCAAAACATCGAAGCTTCTGGGAAAAGCCAAAAGACGTTCACTTGTAGTGATATAAAGAAAAACACTGGGAATTATAGAAGTTGACAGTCGTGTGAATTTTCTACTGTCAATAAAGTGTTCCTGCCTCCACTAAAAAAACATCTGCTCATTCCCTTGTCCAGCACCCTCTATTATATAGTTTGAGTTAAGGTTAAAATGTAATTAGGACTTGGTTTAGGTTTGCATTTTTCTCAAATCTAACACAAATATGAAATTTTCTGGAAATTGAGAAATCTTAATGGAAGTATCAAATTTTTTCATGGTATTTCTTTCTCACTTGCTGAGTTCTAAAAAAGAAAAAACAAGAACTATCTATATTGTTATTTCAGTGAGAGTAAAGAGGTCACTTTTAACTTGTATATCATTTGCAAGCAATAATGTTGTCTTCTTTTAGTTAAACTCTAGCATTTGATGTAACAAGTAGTTTAATTAAGGCAAAAGTAAAACATTTAAAAAATAATCTACATTTTTCTCCCAAACTCTGTGCCTCATTCTTCATGGAGACTACAGTCCCCCACCACCTGAAACAATCAATCTATTTGTTTTCACTCGTTTAGAGCTGTCCCTCCCTTAACTATCCCCCAACCCCTCTACCCCACAACTCTTGGCCTCATTTTCACGCAGCTATATTCCCTGAACGTAAATGGAAAATGTAATAGCACACTCAGAAGTTTTCAAATCTCACTCATTTCAACAAGTGAGACTTGACAAGGTTGATACGATAAGCACACGTGAGAAGTTTTAGAATTTTGACGTAAATGCACCGTAAGGGAAAAAACCCTTCTTTTGTAAAAAGGAAAAAATACAGCACTGCAGAGACATCAACATCCCATGCTATGGATGGACCTTAACAATGTGGTCCCCAACTCTTAGCCCAGTTTACTGTATAAACTTTGAAAGCAGACATGTAATTATTGAGAGATTACCAATATAGAATAATTATTTCACTCTTTCACTTTCTACCAATCTGCCATTCTCCCTTCCCCACCCCCACCCCCACCCCCAGCCACACAGCTTCAAAATATGTGTGTGTATCCTTCATCTTTGGGAATGGGGCCATTTCTTTTAAAAGAACCACCCTGCATCTTAAACTTGATATCTTAACTTAGGAAATCACACCTATTTCCTAAAGTATCCATAATTGGTGTCAAAAGCCTCAGAGAATCTTTTTATGACAGGTTCTTCCTTGTTTAACAGTATAATTATTGTTGAATTACAGTACCTATTGGCATGCAACATTTTTCGGGATTTTCTTATTTCACTAATTCTCTTTGAACACTAATTCTATTTTAAAAGTTGAATTTTTGAAGCATTAGGTTAAAAATGTGGCTTCAGTGTCCGGCAGTTCTCCTGGATTCAAATCTCACCTCTGTCATTTATAAACTGTGTGACCTAAGGCAAGTCACTTAAACTCAGGGAGACTCAATTTCTTCTCTGGTTAAAAGAGAATAATCATACATCTCTACCCCATTGGGTAGCTCACTGAGGTTGCCATGAGGTAATGTGTGTAAGATGCTCTAGCAAAATGGTACATAATAAACAACCAATGTTGCTGTTCCTGTTTAATAAACAAGAAAAAGTAGTCCTATGTGAGTGAAACAATGTAACTGGTCATTTTAGTTCCCCCAAAAAATGCCATGGTAGTCAACCAAGGGAGCATTCAATACCGATGTCTTGGACTAGAAAACTGAAAAGAAGACATTATCTAAAATAAGGATTCAAATTTGATGGGTGAAGCAGTCATACTTCTTACCTGGGAGAGCACAACAGAGTTCTTCCCTGTGATGGGACAGGCACTGGTTTGCAGTGGGGCAGTAAGTTAGAACCTAGAATCAGAGAATAAAGTTGACCTTAAGGGGTCGTCTAGAGAGAACATCTACTGGACAATGTGTCCACGAAGGATTGTGAATCATTGAGAGACTCATTTGAGAATCTAAGCTTTGGAAGTGGATAGACCCTGTTCCAGTCCCACAACTGGGCACTTTTAAGCTATGTGACTTTAGGCCCATTTCCTCACTCAGTCTGAGCTTCAATGTCCAATTCTAAAAAATAAGGTCGTTGTCTAACTCACAGAGCTGGGTGGGAATTGTGATCATGAATTACTGTAAAAGATTCTACACGATCCGGCGCCTCCTTCCTCTGCACCTCTTCTGCTTCAATCCTCACCTTTGCTCCCTCTGCTGCAGACAAAGGGGGCTTCTTGGAAGCCTGAGGTCCTCCTTCCTGCTGTGTCCCTCACAGCGCCTTGTCTCTTTAATGGTGGCTCCTTCATCATATCTCAGCTCTTGTGAACACCTTCCTTGATCTTGCTGAGTGGGACAAATTCCTTCTATGTCTTCTTCAACTACCTTATAGTTCTCCTTCATCAGAGCACATATCACAGGTTTAATTTAGTCTGATTCACTGTCTCCCTGCTGGACTATGAGCCACTTACTAAGGGCAGGAAATATCTGTTTGTGTTCACCATTACACCCCCCGTGCCTGGCAAAGAATAATCACTATATTATTATTACTACCTAATAATTACTATTGAACAAATGAATGGAAATCGAACACATAAGAGATACTTGGAAAATGATAGTTTTTACTACAAATTCTTAGCATCAGAGGGAGCTTAGAGGTCCCCTAGAGATTAGTCCAAATCACTTTTGCTTCCACTGTATCTCCACCACGTTCACACCCTCTTCAGATCCATGAGCAAGGAACGAAGACCTCAAAAATCAGTGGATGCTTGTTAAAATCTACACTTGTTATCCAGTGGCATCCACATTTCCCTTGGTTCTCCTAAATCACATTCCCTTTTATAATTAAAACAACGTCTCCATTGCAAACAGCTCTGAGTGTGATGACAGTACTCTGAACCATGCCCTCCAATGGGCGATTTTATGCGGTGATGGGACTGGAAATTATTTACTTTGGGAAGAGAATCCTACTGGGATTTCTGCACAAGCCTTTGTATACTGTGAGATACTGTGCATATTTGTGGGGCTGGGAGGTCCTAGAGCTGCATTTTCAGATGTTCCTTATTCCTCTATTTGTATGTTTACCCAACTCCCCACCTCCTGGAAATTCTGTCACTGGGTAGAAATGGTGATAATGCCTGGGAAGCATTTTAGGGCCATAATAAAAGTCACTGGAAGTGTGGCAACACAAGAAGGTGTGGTGGTAAAACGGTAGAAACATTTAACAAAATTTTTTCCACTCATTAAAAAAAAAATAACCCTTGGAGACTTGAAGGGCAGGAAATGCTGCCACTTTATTACCTTTTTAGTCAAATGCCTTTATAGGCATATCCCTTTAACATACATTATTAATATTGATCCCCCAGGGCCCAACACAGTTTCCACCTCCTCCCTGTTCTGACTACCCCAGGACACTCTGACCTTTCTTCTGAATTTGCGTCATGCCTCTTTGCACTCTTTACTCTTTTGTGAATTGTTTTTGATATTTATTTTTCTCTCTCAGCTACCTTGAAAGTAGGGACCCCCCGGAGCAGGGCTAGGTAAGAACACTAGGGACTTTGGAAACACATATGGATTTTGGAAGAGCAAGACTTGATTGGAATTCCATTTCTTGACCCTTATGACCAGGATCTATGCCTCATTTATAGATATCTTACCAAATTTTTAGAATTAAAATAGAACAAAATGTGGTGAACTAGCAATAGTTTGCCTTATCACCCCGCCCCCCCCCGTCATGTCATTGGTTATACATTTAGTTAAATCAATTTCAACACTTTTTATACAACTTTTGTATTTTTGTTTTTATTTCCTGGTTAGGAAACATAGACAAATTCTTTTAGAAAATTTGAACACTTCAGAAAAGTATAAAAGAAGAACTTACATATGAGCAGCTGCCATATTTGAGGGATTCCCCCTTTTAATCTTGGCAATAACTCAGAAGGTAGATGCCAGTATTATCCTCATTTTACCAACACACAGTGAGGCCAAACGAAACCAAAATGTTGGAGCAGAGAAAGGTTTATTGCAGGGCCATGCAAGGAGAAGGGGTAGCTCATGCCCCCCAAAATCCTCAACTCCCTGAAGGGTTTCAGCAAAGCATTTTTAAAGGCCAGGTGAGGGAGGGGCGTCCCAGGGTATGTGATCAGCTAGTGAACAGGTCTCTGATTGGCTGATGTTGAAGGAACAGGGCAGTTAACATTATCAACCCTTAGGTGCTGGTAGGGGTAGGGGTGTGGCTGTGTTCTCGTGGTCATCGGTGAGTTGATATCTTCTATTTGGTGGTGGTTTTTAACATCTGAAAAACTCAGGATGTGTGTGTGGGTTACTATCATCTGGGAACTTCAGAGGATATGGAGGAGGGGGTCTGTTCTGGGAAGGCCCCAGGGGGTGCTGCTTGGTGACATTAAGTGAAGGGATGAGTGAGAAAGTGGTGTGAATGAAAAAAAACTAAAATAAGAACTTGGCCGGCTCTCATCCTTATTCATAAGATCACTCCAGGCAAGATAACTAGTGTCTCAGAACCTCAGTTTCCTCACTCATAAAATGGGGGTAAGAGCAGTGCCTGCCTCCCACAGAGGTTGTAGAAGTTACAAGAGTGTGTAAGTACATGACCTCCTGGCCATGGGCAGTTTTAGCAGCTGGGCTCTTTGTATCCCAGGCCCAGAAGCACCTCTGAAGTTTGCCTCTTGGCGGGCTGTTAAGATTCCCTGAGCCCAGCAAAAGCATGGATAAGGGAATCCAAAAATGAACACAAGGAAGCAGTTGAACAGAGTGGAAATGTAAAATAGACACACTTCGCCTTTAGAGAAGTTGAGCAAGGCGAATGGGTGAAGGTAGCTGAGTTTCTTGGCCATTCCTCTGATTGGTTACAAGCATGAGTAGAGGACCTCAAAGGAACTCACACAGAACCGATCAGATATTTTTCGGTCACTTGCCACAGAAGATCTGATGCCTGGTATTAACCCACATGATGTTTTTCCTCCTATCTTAGCTTAACAGAGTCTCTGGCATGTGGTGTGCAGTCAATAAATGGGTTTTGAATAAATATATATTTTAAATATCTCAAAGCAATCGGTCCTTCCTAAGTATAACCATAGGTCACTTTTAAAAACAGTAATTAAGTTTTACTATGTGCAAACACTGGAGTGTGCTACTCTGTCAAACACAGCTCTTGCACTAATATATTTGGAGAAAATATGGATACTACCAGTGGTGTGCTGGGGCTGACTGGTGCCTGCTGGAGTAAGCCAACTGTTAGTCTCAGGAATTTTAGTCTCAGTTGTTAAAGACAGCCATTATTAAATAATAAATATTAAATCAAATTTAGATTTTAAAAAATAAGTACTCAAAATTCATCACTTTCTATTAATTCTATCACCTTATACTATGATCTGTGCTCTTGAGGTTACTTCATCTATTGTATCTGAATGGTGACATACCGGATAATAGTGTTTTACTGCACATCTTTCCCAAGGCTGTGCTTGTGATTTCCCATCAGTAGTTTGCCATCTGCCAGAAGGGAGTATTTGCACTAAGGATGCTACGAATCAGAATTTTTTTTTTCCTGGAGGGCTGGGTGTTTAAACAGCGTATCACTGGCTCTACCTCAGTAGACAAATAAGATTTTGAGACAGTATTGTATGGCATATTTATGGTATCTAAGTTCAAAAGCTATTTCATATGCATTACCTTATTTCACATAGAACCTCCAGTTCACACAGCTATGAAGGGATGCAGTCAGAAGCAGAAGTGATGTTTCCAGTTCAGTTCTGCATCACTTGCACCCACTCTGATCGTTAGCGGATCCGGCTTGAGAAGTCTGTGCGGCATCCTGGTTCAGCAAAGAGTAGGAGAGAGGTGGTTATTGCTGGCTTCAGGGGTTAGGGAGGGGCAAGCATGATGTGATTTTCTGCTGTTTGACTTTTTGGCTTACTCCTTGCTACCTTCTACGAGACTACATATATTTAGTTGCCTGGTGAATAATATAAAGGAGTCTCAGCTGCACTGGGAATATATTTTATCTGGTCTATATTAAATAGAAGGGAAAATGTTTTTTAAATATTTTATTTATTTTTGACAAAATTGTATATATCTAAGGCATACAACACGATGTTTTGATATATGTATACATTGTGAATGATACCGAAATCAAACTAATTAACATACTCATCACCTCCCATAGTTACAGTTGTGTGTGTGGGTGTGGGGCGGGGGGAGTAAGAACTCTTAGGATCTACTGTCTTAGCAAATTGCAAGTATACAATACATTATTAACTATATTCACCATACTATACATTAGGTCTCCAGAACTCATCCATCTTACAACTGAAAGTCTGTACCCTTTGATCAATATGTCCTCTTTTCCGCCAGCCCCCAGACTCTTGTAACCACCATATGTTACTGTGAGTTTGACTTCTGGGGAAAAAAGTTTTCAGGGGAAAGGATGGGATTTGAATGGAATCCTGTGGAATGGAAAGGATCCATCTGGATGAGAGAAAAACTAAAATATCAACAGATACATAAAGTGAAGGCAGTGCAATGACCATACCAGAGAAAAGTAAAGAATCCAGTGTGGTTGGAGAGCAGAATTTATAGACAAGTGTAGTGGGCAAAGGGACCTGAAGGGTAGATGGAGCCCAATTACATGAATAGCAATATTGAACTCTGATGCTAAACTGATGTAGATTTGGGAGAGATGGAAAGAGTGGAAGAAGAAAAGGAGTTTCAGTGTTTGCTGTAAGATTTTTTATTTTTAATAAATATGCTTGTAGTATACACTTAACCGATAATATAAGGCAATTTAATTTACCTTGCTCTATGCAAATTGGATCTAAATACATGTCACCTTTAGTATATTAAGAGTGTATAAAAGATCCTCTCTCAAATGCTGCTACATCAGGAATCAAAAACATGAGAAATTTACCTATGGTTACTTCAGAAAATATATATGATACACATAAATCTTTTTAAGAATGTCTATTGAGATATAATTGACATACATTAAACTGCATATATTTAAAGTGTACAATTTGATATTTTTTTCTTAACAGTAATGTATATATGGCAATCCCAATCTCCCAGTTCACCCCACCCCAACCGCCCGCCCCCCCCCACTTTCCCCACTTGGTGTCCATATGTTTGTCCTCTACATCTGTGTCTCTTTTTCTGCCTTGCAAACCAGTTGATTTGTACCATTTTTCTATATTCCGCATATATGTGTTAATATATGATATTTGTTTTTCTCTTTCTGACTCACTTCACTCTGTATACAATATACATAAATTTTACCATAAAAGCTTAAAACTTCATGCAAAATAATGTAGTATTTCCATGCCAGTTTACAAAAATTCAATATATGTAATATTATCTTGAGGGAAATAACATGTGCACATTTGAAACAATCACAATAGCTACCCATATTCAGTTAATAGTGCACTGTAGATTACAGATTTACACCAACCAATACTCAAGAAATTGAATGTGAGTGATACTATTAGCTCAGCTAATCATCTTGGGTAAACAAGGAAGTTTAACAAATTGGTGGTCTACTTTTCTGATCATATAAATATATAATATATGGATATAAGTTAAATATATAATATAAATATATAATATACATAATATATGAATGAAATATTCAGTATCATCCTTAGCTTTGCAGAATTGGTAACTGTACTACAGCAAGATGTTGTTTCTGTACTCAGTGTACATGGGATGACATGCCATCAGTTTCCTTGACTTTGAGTTGACAAACACTCAATTACAATATATACACTATAGAAGCTCCAGACAATCAACTTTTTAAAAAAGAAGGTGGTCCCTTGGAAGACTAAAGCAGAATGTTTAGCTGTACTTTTAAAAGACTTTATCAATGAGAAGTAACACCTAAAAGAAAAAAACGGCTTTAACAACAGAGGGGAGGGGAAAAACTTAAACATCTTGAAAACCAAAGCAAAATGCAATTTAAACAACATTTACAGAGAAATACACTTCATGAGACTAATAAAACATCTATAGGATTTTAGGAGTTCATTACTAGTAAGTAAGCATAACCTTGCAAGTACCATGTCCTTTTTTCCCCCCTTAATCATAATTTAAAGTGTTAGTTTCCATTCAATCATGGCCAGAGGTGAGAGGGTGGGGAGGAGCTGATAAAGTAAGGATTCAGAGACATTTTACATGAATGTCACAGATTTCAAATGAAAAGGACTACTCAATAGGACCAAGAGTTCATATTACTGATATATTCTTCACTGATTCAATTTTTAACAAGTGAAAATAATTGGTATTAAGATACAAAATCTTTATATATAACCCTTACTGTCATATCCTTGTTTTCTGGAAGAAAAAAATGAGATCTCACTCAATCTCAAGTAACACACAAAGGTATCTTACAGAAGAATTTAATAATGGAAGGGTTTATTAACTTGCATTTATTTTTTTCAAAGGGGATTTAAACAAGATGTAACATGTTTAACAAGATGTAACATCAATCAGTGGCCATGTTCCGAATAAATTAGAATGAATGGGGTAGAAAGAAGAAAAACAAGAACAGCTAGCAAAGCCAGATTATCTTCCTGTGTCCCGATGTTTGTGCAAAGGAAATCTTCCTGAGGACAGGCATTCACATACAGTTTAGACCTGCCGTCAGCATGGTACATGCATCTCATCATTTCAGCAGTCACCATGCCTCATTCCTTTTAATAAGTCCTAGTTGGGATACAGCTAAAGAGGAATACAATGCAAAGGCTTAGAGTTTAGGCTATGGGGTCAGTGTCTCTAGGTTGAAATCTGGGCCCCACTGCTCATCACCACTGAGACTGCGTAGATCACTTAAATGCTCCAAGCTTCTCTTTTCTGTGAGATGTTGATAATAGTACGTCCCTTAGAGAGTAAGAGGAGTAATTATATTAATGATTGTAAAATGCTTAGCACATGTCCAGGCACACGGAGAGCAAGTTAACTATTGTTGGTAGTATTTTATTGATGTTGGTAGCCAGTGGAAGTATGATAACAGTTTGATCTGACCATAATAAGTAATTATATAACTTCGCAGAAAATGAAGTCATCTGAGGCTCCATATGGTTGTGTGTGTGTGTGTGTGTGTGTGTGTAAACCTGCACATGCACCCACCCCTGCGTGTAAACCGGTGATGGTCATGTAACTCCTCTATACAATCACTCCAATCCTCCTCATTGCCCACCTCTCCAATGTACCATATTCTAAGGTAAATTAGAGCTCCATCAGCTACCACTTCTCATTCTCTCGCAAAGGTCCTAACTTACTCTCTGACTCTGCTGGGGAGAAGGGAAGGCTGAGAAACAGCTAACCCCACCTGGGGTGTGGTTATAATGACAGCCAGGAAATCCAAGAGAGCAAAGCGCAGTCAACACAGGGAGATCTCTGGTCCTGGAAACTGAAGGGCAGAGACAGTGAAACCTTGCAGACCATTCTTCAGCAGTTTTTACCCAATCATGGGAAAGAAACAAAAAAGATAAAACTAAAGCCCTTCTGAAGAGAATGTGATTATCTTTCTCCTCCACCTCACTCCTAGCCTTGGACTTTATACTGATGAACTAAAGCATTTTTTTGCCTTGAGATAATTTGGCTGGATCAGGGTTTAAAAAGAGAAACAAAAACAAACAAAAAAAAAAGAGCGTGCCTACAAGCGTTTGATCCAGTGAAGCTTCGTGAAAAGGTGGATGAAATGTGAAATATTTGGATTCCTGGGGCAGCTGCTGCTTAGGTATTTACCTGCCTATTGTGCAGGAACTCCCAGAGGATGCCTCCTACCAAGATCAAAGCATCACTATTTATAGTTTAAAATTGGCTGATTGTGGAAATCAACTTTACTCGACAGAAGCTTCAGGAGGAAATTGAACCTTTCATTCCAAAAATGTTTATTAAAGAGGTATTTTCCTAATTTTATCTCTGCTAAGTCACGACTGGTGAATTTCCTCATTGACATATGTTGAAGATACCACAAGGGAAGCTTTCTTTTTCTTAAAGTGTTTCCCTCATTTTTATGATTCTCAGACTTTAATATTATTTACAAGAGCAACAGATACAATTATTTATACATTATTACTTATGATATTAGTTATTATTAATTATGATTCTATTCTGTGCCAGTCACTATATATACATTACATCTAAACTTTATAGCAAAATTACGTGTGTTATTTTCCTCATTTTCACAGATAAGGAAATCTAGGGCTCTAACTTAAGGTCCCATAACCAGTAATTAATGGAGACAGATTTTTAACCCATATTCCTCAGATACCAAAAAAGACATATTCTTTCCAAAGATGTCGCATTACCTTTGGCGTTCAAGAAACATGTATTCTGTCCATATTTGCTCTCATAATGGGTATTAAACACTTACCAGAGACGAAATAATGGGTTGGGTACAATACAAGCCATATTATGCCACGGGCATTTAAATAGCAATCTTTGAAATTAACTTACAGAAAATTCCATCTTTGATTGCAATAATAACATCACCCAAAACTCCCATTCCTGACTCCACATTTCCTATGTATTCAAAGAGTAAAATAGCAGCAATATGCAAAATTCTTAATGGAACTGATGAGATTTGAAGAGCTCCAAAGGATTTTTCCTATAGTATATTTATCTTCCGAATTTGAAAGACAAATGTTTACATATTTCTGAGTTGCTCCTGTTGAACTACAGTTGCTTAACCATAATCACCTAAAAACACTATAGTAATTAATGGCCATTTTTGTACTTATAGCTATTGTTCAATTTCTGTAGTAATTCATATCTTTGACTTTAGCAAATTAGAAACAGTTTTTATGGTAGTCAGAAATCTGAAACCTGCTCCCAGAATATCAAGTTTTGGGTTTTTTGGTTTTTCATTTACTATATTTATATGACTAGACCCCAAATCCCAACCCCACCACCCACATGGTTCTTATATTCACTGCCAATTTTTAGGAATAAATATATGACATAATTCTTCTCACAACAAGTTTCTATGGCTGACAGATTTAGAAATCAGAGTTGAATACAGAGGAAACAATGGTAAGAATGGTTGAAGAGTTCCAATGACTGTAGTTGGTGAAAATTAAAGGAAGTGTTTGAGCACTGATCACACATCTTGGGTTGCTTTCTCCAAATATTTGAAAGCAAAATAACTTTACCCAAAAACCAGATATTAGTTTGAAGGAATTTTTACTTTATCTGGGAGGAAAGAAATAACATAAAACTAACCCTTGTCAGGACATTCTCTGGGCTACAGCACAAAGTATTCAGCCACAATGCATTTGGATAGAGGGCACTTCTCTACCACTGGCCTCCATTTTGTCTGAACCAGCATTTGTTCTGGCTGGTTGATGCCAGTATATATAGATTATTAAATATTTTGAATTGCCCCCCTGACTAGTGCTTTGAAAATGCTGTTTAATTTTTTAAAATTTCTTTGAAGTATAGTTGATTCATAATGTTGTGTTACTTTCTGCTGTATAGCAAAGTGATTCAGTTATATATATATATATAACTGAAATATAAAAATTCCATCAAACTAATATATATATATTCTTTTTCATTTACTTTTTCCTTATGGTTTATCATAGGATATTGAATATAGTTCCCTGTGCTATACAGTAGGACCTTGTTGTTCATCCATTCTCTACATGGTCAATACCAGGTTGCATCCTCTAATTCCAAACTTCCAGTTCATCCCTCCCCCACCCCCTACCCCCTTGGCAACCACACGTCTGTTCTCTATGTCTGTGAGTCTGTTTCTGTTCCATAGATATGTTCATTTGTGTCATATTTTAGATTCCACATATAAGTGATATCATATGGAATTTGTTTTTATCTTTCTGATTTAGTTCGCTTAGTGTGATAATCTCTAGGTCCATCCTTGTTGCTGCAAATGGCATTATTTCATTCTTCTTTATGGCTGAGTAATATTCCATTGTATATATGTATCGCATCTTCTTTATCCATACATCTGTCAATGGACATTTAGGTAATTTCTATGCCATGGCTATTGTAAATAGTGCTGCTATGATTATAGGGGTGCATGTATCTTTTCGAATTATAGTTTTGTCTGGATATACGCCCAGGAGTGGAATTGCTGGGTTATATGGCAACTCTATTTTTAGTTTTTTGAGGAACTTCCATACTGTTTTCCTAAAATGCTGTTTAATTTAATCCTCACTGCAAGCCTTTGAAGTAAATATTATTATCCCAATATACAGATGAAGGAACTGTGAGATGAGGGGGAACATTCATACCCACACTCCTTGAAAGTGTTTCCTCTGGGGTCAACTTTTACTACAAAACAAGAGCGGGGCTATACCTTTGTCATCTCTGTGTCCTCGTGTCCAGGAGGGTCCTGCTGTGGACTTGGTGCTCAAGAATGGTTTACTCCACTGAATTGAACAGATGGTTGTTCATCTTTGTTGGGATGAGGAATATCTCACTTGTCCAAATTCCATGGAGAATCAGCTCAGGATTTAACAGTCACACCTTCTGTCTCAGGCTGTAGCTTTAAGAATTTGAAAGTTCCACTATGTGTAACCCATCAAGAAATGCAATTGCAGAAAATTTACTTGCATTACTCTCTCTCCCCATTATGGAGTAATTTCTTCTCAGGAAAGGGGCAAATACTTCTAGAACTCTCCCGCAAGTAAATGTGATACAGATGAATATACAAATACAAATACATTCAGAAAAGTATTATTTGAAATATTAGAAAGTGATAAACTGAATAACACAGTGGAAGTATGGCCTAATTCATCATAATGGACTTTTACAATAGAATGTTATGCAGTCATTATGAATCATTTTTCAATTAATTTGTGATTTTGTATTAAATAAACATGTTGTTGAAGTATAACATACAGAACAGAAAAATACACAAATCTTAAGTATGCATTTGATGAGTTATCAGATAATTATACCCTGTAACCACCATCCAACATAAGAAGTAAATTATTCCCATCATCCCAAAAATCTGCTTCATGATCCCTCTTAAACACTACCCTCACTTTTCTTCTCAAAGATATTATCTTGACTTCAAATCGTATATGGGGAAACACCTACTATAACATAAGTGAGAAAGGCCACAAATTGTATGTGCAGTATTCTCCCAATTATGTGATTATTGATATGTAACTAAATGTGCAAGAAATTGCTAGAAGGAAATAACCAAAATGTTCTAGTGGTTATCTCAGCAAGCCGATTAGGCATGATTTTTATTTTCTTCTCCCACAGAAAATATATATTATTCTAATAAATAGTTAAAGGACAAATATTATGTAAAGGGAGTAAAATATATTACAATCAGTTATAAGCATAATTTTTCCCATAGTTGCGAGGAGTTGGCATTATTTTTATAGTCCTAAAATGTGGAAGGTTGCCTAGGAAGTTACACTATTACATACAATGATATTTAAAATAATATATCCCCTATTAGTATGTAGTCAATTATGATATGCCTTTGGTTACACCATGGACACCAATTACTGTGAACCCCAAGCACACACCACGAAACCACGTGTGGTATGGTTAACCCTCCTAGCTGGTGTGAGTTATGATTTGCTGCCAGCACAAACCTTATAAGGTTCCCACTATGCTGGCTTTGCCACGTTCCAGAGAATTTCTTTCCCATCCTCATGGCTCTGCTTGGAAAAGAAAGAGTAGAAAATTATGCTGGAGATTAAAAAGTCAGACTAGCAGGAATTATACGGACAGGGCAGCAGAAGGTTCTGGGTACAGATGTAGAGTTTTGGAAATCAGTCGAGATCCAGGAGTGTGTAGACAGCATTTTCTACATCTTGCTTAAAATTAATAATAAAAAAAAGTGTCCATTACCTTTGTTTTTACAGAAGACAGATAATATATTGATGTGGGGGTAGAGAAGTGGAGATAGATTTAGTTCCCAAGCGTTAAATATACAATCAAGATTAGCTGGATTCTTTTTCATTCCACACTTCCTCTTAATATTTCTTTTGTCAGTTGTGTATTTATTTTGAAAACAGACTAGAATTTACTATACAGAAGGGACGGATGAGACCTAGAGGGAATGAAACAAGAACTAAATAGAAAACAAATGGAAAGGAATTCAACAAAAGTAATTCACAATATGATTTATCCAAGAAAGAAGCTGAAAAATTTCCTAATCACAAAAACTTCCCTCTTGGGAAGTAAGTTTTCCCAGAAGGAGCTGGAGAAGGAAACAACTATTTGAATCATTGATGGTAAATGCCTACTCCTCCACGCAAGCAGAGGACCCCGATTCTGCTCTGTACTGTGGAGAATATCCTAGACTGAGTTGTCCAGGTTGCTGAGAAATTGCAAAACTTGAGTTGGGGGAAGAGAGTGGAAATTGCTAAGAATCACTATGGCTCAAACTTCATACATAGCAATGAAGTTAGCAAATTTTAAGCCTCAAACTGCTCTCTCTATTGTCCAGGAAGATAGTATTTTTTCCTGGAAAGAAAAGCCTAGGACAGTAGAATGTCTAAAAATCCTGCTCTAATAGCCAGATTGTAGAATTTAGTGGCCAGCAGTGACCCACAGTGGTAATTTTTCAAGCCCTGACATTTATTTAATGCCTTTAATGTGGTTATGTAAAAGTATTTCACATACACACTATTAATATTTAGGTGCCAGGTGGCTTCTAGGCATAGTGGTTTATTATTTATGAGTCTTTTTCTTCTGGTTCATGGGAAGATGAGTGGCTGCCATTGACCCAAGAAGGATTCTTTTAACATCACCCATTAATTTCTTCAGAGAAAGAATAACATTACCTTGCAGCCTGGTGGTGTTGCAAAATGTACTAATGTACTAGACGAGAGGTCAAGAGAATTATGTTGTGGCTGTGCAACTGTAGCTAGGAGAACTCTAAGCTAGTGCTTTTGCTTAGCCTGAGACTCAGCTTCCTCATCTGTCAAATGGGAATGTTAACAATGTTTTTCTTAGGACCATGTGGTGTATACCTATTAGAGAGCTTTGAAAATAGAAAATGCTTAAAATTAGTTTCCTACCTCCCTTTAGGGGTTTCCCTTCCCTCATCTGAAAAAAACAAAAACAAAAAACAGTGGATTAAGTATGAAATGTCAAATAGTTTCATTTCATAAGATAACTCCAGTCAATTGATATGAATTTCCTAGAGTGTATCCTGAAAAGGATTTGAACTCCAGTGTGTCTGAAAATGCTGATAGATCATTCACATCTGCCTTGGATAAAGAAGGAAGAATGGCTGCCCACGTGCTGCTTATTTCTCAGCCCATACCCTCACCCCAGATTCGATAGTCTCTGGTTTTGAACTTGGCCTTTGCGTTTATGAACTACCTTGGCTAGAATTAAAGGAAGTTAATTAGGATCATTGTTACTAGATCTTTAAAGAGGCCCTAATAAAACTGGGCAGAGCCTGGCAATTTCCCTACTCAGCTTAAGGCCTTTTACTCACAGACATTGCACAGAAGCTTGCCTTGCCAACTTTTGACCAGTGAAGCTCTAAGTGAAAGGCTGGTATTTGAATATTTGCCAGTAAAAACAACTCTGCGGAGTTTTATTACCTTATATATTCCCAAAGGAGCCATGATAAGATCTCTGCTTATCTTATTTCTTTAAATCATTCCACTCACCTTACTTCACTTCTCTGAATTTCACAGGAGGAAGGCAGGGAACAATGTGAGTGTAAGAAATGAAATGCAGTCAACAATTTGATCATTAACACGTATAACTAAAAAGTAATTTCAGAAATTAAGTGCCTCCTCATGTATAATTACTACATTTGTTGAGACTGATTTTTTAAATATGAGGTTCTATTGGCATGAGTTTTTCACTTTTATGTAAAATATTTTTTTGAAAAAATAATTTTTAACCACCCAAAAGGTCACAATCCTAACACAGCTGTTATGATTGGAGTTTATTCTATTCCAGGTTTTGTGTATTTACATGTGTACAGTGACTCTTAGTGATTGAAAATATAATACAACCACTTATAATTTTAAATTCTCATCATTCATATAGAATTATATTAATATTTGCCTGTGTTTTTCATCTTCATTATAAACACAAGAGGTGATGTTCATTGCAGCATAGCATGTCATTAATGTTTGCACCAGAATTGATTAGCCATTTACTTCTCATAGGATTTTTATACTGTCAGAGCCATGTTATGGTTTGAACTTAGGTTCGTCTACACATTCCAACATGCTCTACCACACAGACTGACTGAGCTTTGCTCTTGTTTCATTGAAGAAAAAGATTTTATGTAAAAAAACAAGTTCCATAGTCCATCCTTAATTTTTTAAATAAATAAATTTATTTATTTATTTATTCATTCATTCATTCATTCATTCATTTGTTTTTAGGCTGTGTTGGGTCTTTGTTGCTGCACACAGGCTTTCTCTACTTGCAGAGAGCGGGGGCTACTCTTCATTGCGGTGCACAGGTTTCTCACTGCAGTGGCTTCTCTTGTTGCAGAGCACGGCCTCTAGGTGCATAGGTTCAGTAGTTGTGGTGCACGGGCTTAGCTGCTCTGTGGCAAGTGGGATCTTCCCAGACCAGGAATCGAACCTGTGTCCTCTGCATCGACAGGCAGATTCTTAACTGCTGTGCCACCAGGGAAGTCCCCATCACTAATTTTTAAAAAACAATGAGAATATGTCCTAGGTGAAATATTTTAAATACTGTATATCACGTTCTGAAATAAATGCAGTTTCATTGCTTCCAACTATGTCATAGAGTTTGAACAACATAATGAATGTAGTGCTGTTCCTTTAAACATTGCACCATAAAAAATGACATCATGATATCTGAAATGTTCATCATATCTTAATTTTTGTCAACGTGACAGCCAGCACTAGGCCATACCTTTATGGAAATGGACTTCCACTGGGCACACATGGAAAAGTAGTGGAATGAGCTCACCGGGGCTCTCCCTGGTGTACAAGGAACCCCCTATGTGAAAAATCTTTAAAAAGAGTTGAAATATAGTTGCAAAGTGTAATAGAGTGGTTTTTAAGTAAGACAGCTTGGGTGACCTTGCTCTGTGGCCATGGCAAAGTTATTTAACTTCTCTGTTTTTCTTTCCTCATCATATGATTGATATAAAGTTTCAAATGCTCTTTGAACAGTGGCTGACATATAACCCTTCAAGAGATTTTAGCTATCCTTATACAAATTTAGTCCAAAGATAATGAGTCAGGATTGGAGGGAGATAAGATCCTGAGCAAGGCATGGTGCTTGTCATTCTGGTGGTCTTCTAGCTCACCTCCTAGAAACTCATGACCAACTCTGAGCATGGGAATCTACTAAAATCAATAAAAAATGAAAACCAAAATAATCATTTTGTGAAAAGCTTCAGCTCATGAGAAGAGAAAACAACAAGACAAAGGCTCCTATGTGGTAGATGATGACACTGATAGCCTCACGAGTCAACACATTCATCTTTGATGCTGTCATTGTTTAAAATCATAAGCAGCAGTGCCTTGAGGTGACAATTAGTGACACATGTCTATTTGCCATTGGTAGCAAAGGAGACATGATCCTAAAAGAGCCAGAGAGAAGATGAAAATGTAAGAAAAGGCCCCCAAGGAATTTCCCAAAATTCTCAAAGGAGAAATGTAGAGGGCCTATTCCTGATGATGCAGGCAGTACTACAGACAAATAATGTTTTGTGGCCCTTATTTCACCCACAAGCAGTTATAATATATCACACCCAGGTTTTAGTGGTGTGAATATTGATTTGCTATAAAAATCCAGAAATCAATTCATTCAACAAACATTTACTGAACAGCTATAATGTGTCAGACATCATTTACTGTACCAGTGAGGGTCAGAGAGATTATATCATCATAACAATGCATCCCCAAATCTCACTGATTTACAACAACAAATATCATTCCTCATTTATGCTATATGTCTCTCATGGTAACAATGGCTCTCCTCCATCATCATCTTCACTTAGGAGACCCAGCCAGTGGAGGAGCTTTTGCATGGTATATCGATGGTTTCATGATAGAGAGTAAAAAGAAAGGGTGAAGCACTAGCTGAATAAGGGAGCACTTCTGTGCTCAAGTACTACGTGTCAGCTCCTCCCACGACCTTCTGAATTCAACAGAAAGGAGATACATAGTTCCTTACAGAGTGGGACACCAAGGGGTGGAAAACATGAATTTTCAGCCAACAGCAACACAAGCTACTTGCCATGGAATCTATCCTCAATGGTCTTACAGTCTGGTAGAATTTCATTTGGTCAAATTAGTCTTAAATATGATACTTAATGGAGTAAATGCTCAGACATCAGTGAAAGCGCAAATGTGGTAGTACGAAGTCAGTGTGCTTTTAAGTGTTAGTTGCTTGAGACTATTTGGAATTGAGGAGCACATGAGTTCAGGCTCTAGGATTCAGAAGTGACTCCAGATTCTTTCATCATTCCCCAAAGGAAAAGCAAGAATAAGTAGGATACCAGACATTTATGCAATCCCTCTGAGATCATAAAGGCTAACAAAGGAAAGTTTTCAAAAGGCAAAAATACTTTACAGTTTCTTTGCAATCGACATTATTCAGTAAATATAACATCATTCATGGCCTGGAGACATACCACCTTGGGTTGCAGTCCCAGCAGTTATCATAGATTCTACGAGGTTGGGCAGGTTAAACTCTTACAGGGAAGACCATTTTTTGGAACACCCAAGGATTACAAAAAGCATAGCTTGCTTTCAGATGAGATTTTATTCTGAGTGTTTCTTATTCAGTGACCCTTCCTAACTGCATATAGGATACATTTCATTCATTTGCTTTGGCCAATTTTATCTTCAGTAATCCTCAATTTTTGTAAATTTGTCTTGCCCTTTACTGCATTTGAATAGATGAAATAGTCTCGTTTTAGACTTATAAAACTATTTGTAGACCTTTGGCTTCACATGTTTGAAATAAATGTGAGGCATTAATTTTAGTCAGACAACCCTGAGCCCAATTCACTTGGGAAAATGCATTTCAATGTACAATTTATCATCCAGGACCTGTCCACTAGTTCGTTACTCCCTGAGAGTAAATTAGGCACTTTGAAAGGTGCATTAAACTCCTCCTGGCTACTAGGTACCATTTAGGGCTGTGGGGCAATAATTTACTTAATGGTACCTTGGTGACCTCAAAAAGTTTATGTTATTTTGAAAGTTCTTAATTTTCTTCCACAAAATAATTTATGCACTAGGAGGCTGGCTATGCTTATAAATATGTTTCCAGACAGGCAACAACTGTTGAATAAAATAAATCAAATAACATCGGCATGTTGATGAAGAAATGAAATGTTTCATAAGTGTGTTATGTATCCTATCCATGCAATAGATGTATATCTCACAGAACAATTATTTCTTTGGGTTTCTTTTTTTTTATTTACAAGAGTGTCTTACATTTTATTGTAATTAGTAATGTTTCATAGCTATAAGGATTTCCAGATCCACATCACTGCATTTTTCCACAGTACAAAACACATTTATCCAAAGTTACAATAATGTGCTAAGTAGCCTGAAAGTTCTGACAGAAGCTTACATCCTTCTTCTTCCTTATTCACAGCAGAGCTTCACACATATTAAAAAGTTGGTTAAGTTTTGATACCTCCTACGTCAGTCACTCCTCTTGTTTATTAAAGCACCTCAAATTAAGCTCGATCCACAAGTCATGAAAAGTGATATGCTCTGGATTTTGCTCTTACTTAGGGGAGAGAATTATTGATAAAAAGAAATCCAGCATTCATTTATTCTAAGATGCAAAGATTTTCATATTTTAATATCTCTAAAATTTGAAGATTTCTTAAAATTGATAGGTGCCTACATTTCTTTGGCAGCACTTTTTCTCTCATTGTCATAAAATCATGGCTCTTATAATTGATGGCATATTGGATTTCTAAAATATAGTGGGACAGTTTATTTTAGAATTTTAAAGATAAAGACCTGAGTGAAACTAGTTCTAAGAACATGAAAATATTGCCATTAAGAAGAGCAGGAGCTGATAATGTTTTCATACCCCCTTCAGTTACACTGTCCCTCTGAAGATAAGTTTATCCCCACCAATTAATTTTGAAAATGTTTGAATGGGGAAGAAACTGACCATTATATGAAAGTAAAACCTGTGTGAAATGTTAAGGGAATATATGTAAGTCATAAATCCGCAGAAATATTTGTTTAAATAATTAAAGATTATTCTCACTACTCTCCAACTAAAGCAAGTTGAAATAGTGACTTGCCAGTGAAGCAGAGTTTTGGAAGGAAGCACTGACCTGACAAAACTTGTGTTTACGACTAATAGATTTCTTTTGTCAGAAGAGACCCGTAAGGGAATGTCTTTTTTAGAATAACTCTACTCAAATCATCTCAATTGCATCTACTATGGACCTCTTTGGAATCACCATCAAGTTAACATGTGCATGACAATGGAGAGAGAGGGTTAGAGGCATAGGAAACAAAAAAAAACAAAAAAAAAACAAAAAAAAGGAAAAAAAGGAGGATGGGAGGGAGGGAGGGGAAGAAATTTTACAAGTAATCAAAAAATGGAATTCCTGAAATGATACCCTTGATGTTACCATGATTTTAAAAAGATATTTCCCTAAATATTCTTTACATTTTTATTAACAAATAATATAGATAGAACAAATGTACTTCATTCTCTTCATAAAATGTGATATCTATTAGAGTTTGTTTGCTGAATTATCCCAAAGTACCAACATACACTGGGAATCCCACTTCTAACATACAACATGTCAAAATTCCAAAATGTGATTCATGAGTACTTAACACCAAGTGCCTTGAATAGGGGACTTTTCAGTAGAGATTTCATTCAAATTTAAACAAGAAGCTATGTCATAATTAAATTTTCAGATGGAGTGTATATAGTTGAAGACCGTTTCAATTTAAGTCCTGGAGTGCAACAAATCTATAAACTATCATACGATAGGAATTTTGTATGTGTCTACATCCCTCAGTAGAATAAAGTCAATTTTCTTTGTGAAGGGAGGAGTTAAGATGTGATATACATGACAACAGTGGAAGGTTCTGAGGCCTCTGCACTATTCTAGCCAACATTAAGACACAGCTTCGCATTGAAGTTGAATCTGTTGAATGCAGAACATGTATTTGAACTCTGAAAATTTTTACAATTTTTATACATACACAAATTCTGAATTTGCCTGAAGTTAATCTTTAGTGTCTTATTTTTATAATCTTTAAATTATAGAAATAAGTAACATGATTAAGAAAGTCCTAACTTCATTGGAAATTAGGGGAAATAATGTAACTAATTGTTTTCTTTGTATTCACTTCTATTGACTCTATTGATCCAGCTGTACCTGTGAGTATGACCAGGGTCTGGTGGCAGGCAGCAAAAGCTATTAAGTTTGAAAGACATGACATTCAAACTCTTAGTTATACTTATGACCTTTCAAACATCTGGCAAATTACATTATGTTCATAAAACAATGATAATGATATTTACTTTTATAGTCATCAATAACATTAAATGAGCACATGTATATAAAGTATCTGTCACATCAAATGTGTTCAATCATTGGTTGCTTAAAATCAGTCCCATAGTAACCAAAGAGTAGTAGTAGCTTACTTTTTAGTTACATAGTTAGAAACTACTTGATGATTGACTTCTCATTTCTCCATAAGTTTCATAAGCATTCCGTAACTCAACTCAATAAATATTTATTGAATGATGTGATAGATCTGGAAAGGATGGAAATTATAAAGTACCCGCCACAGAAGTACCCGCCACAGAAGTACCCATAGAGCATGCTGACATGTCAATAAATATTCACATAAGAAAAACCGTGTACCCTTATTCTGCAGTCTCAGCAAGCAGTGTAGGACTTTTTGTGAAAAAACTGTGGTGGGGAAGATGAATGATAGCAGGTATTATAAAACCACCAATGAGAAACATCCAGAAAGATGAAATAGCATCCATAAAAAGGTGGGGAGAAAACTGTAAAAGACATATTAACACTCTGCTAACTTTTAAGATATCTTAGAAACAAGAAGACTCAGCAACTATATCTGGAATAAATAGAATGGGATGGGAATCTTGGTCACCTTGCTAGTTTGGCAGGTTAAAAGATAAATCAGCTAAAATCCACATTATCTTTACTGTAGCAGACAGCTAATCAGATATCTAATTTTAGCTTAGTTCACATATTAAGGTCAATAGTCCTTAGGGGTGAGAAACTATGATTTCTTGCTTGAAGCCTTAGGTCCATGAAGACTGAGATGATTTATTGATAAAGAAATGTGGGATGACCTTCAAGGAGACATAAGATGACTGAGGAATGTATGGGTCATGAGCAGACTCTGATCCCACTCTCTCAGTGGCCCTGAACCCCCTCTTCCATTCTCTATCCTCTCTGCCTTCCAAAATCACCAACTCTTCCTCTTATCTCCTGCAGGACAGATGATCTTCCATATTTGGTTCCTTTAGAACTACAGCTTCTAACCCAAACAGGCATATTAGTAACTTTTCCCAAAAAAAGACATTTTTTTCCTTCCTGTAGGAGAAGTTCTTGTGCAAACCATTAAGAGAATAAATACTATGCTTGAAACAGACTCATAAATATAGAGAACCAACTGGTTGTCGCCAGAGGGGAGGGAGTTGGGACTTTGGGCGAAATAGGTGAAGGAGATTAAGAAGTAAAAACTTCCAGTTACAAAATAAATAAGCTATGGGAATGTAATGTACAGAGTATGAAATATAGTCATTAGTATTATAATAACTTTGCATGGTGACAGGTAATTACTAGACTTATCAGTGATCAATTCATAATGTCCCTAAATGTCAAATCACTATTTGTACACCTGAAACTAATATTATATGTCAACTATACATCAGTTAAAAAAAGTAAAGAGAATACTGTGTTCTCTATTTGAGCACTACAGAATACATTAGAAATTCTAGCAATTCACACATCTTCCTTTCTCTGCTGGCATAATCATAAAGCTTTAGAAAGTGGGGATGAGGAGCAACTGAAGCGCAGCTATAAATCATGTGACTGTCTCTCATCAACTTGTGAATCTAGGTCATGTCCAGAATGTAGTTTAGTAACAGCATCATTGATAACGATACATAGAATAGTCAATTATCCAGCTTTTTCAAAGATCTCTCATCCTCTGTTGCCAAGAGGTCATCCTTTTTTTTTTTTTAACACAGTATTACTTATTTGCTACAAGATAAAAAAAAAAAAAATAGCATTCTAACAAGGGTTTATGAAGACAGGAGGGCTAGTTTTTATCCTCCCGAAAGAGCAGTTGATACAAGGATTATTACTCTTTTTTTTTTTTTTTTCAGGAAAAAAAGCATATACAGTAGGGAAGATGTTGGTAGAGGGGAGAGCATAGTGGTGTAAGAGACCATGGGGGTGAGAGAGGGGTAAAGAGGTTTAGTGCCTATTATGAGTGGGAAATTTGGAAAGGGGGAAAGATTCCTAATGTACATGTGTGTTATCTAAAACTCCTCCAAGGAACCTTTAAAATTTAAGTTTTCTTCAAAGAGCCAGTAAACACTGCTGTTTCTTTCTATGTTACACCACACAAAGATTAGACCATATGGAGCTTCAGGTGTTATATGCGGTGTAAATTTATATATAAGAAGGTTTATGTATATGTATATATATGGTTTTTTCAATACCAAGCTCTTATTTATCTCTACATCTTCAACAGCACCAAGCATAGTATTTTGTACATGGAAGGTATTCAATAAATATTCGCTAAAGCCACACAAATAAGTATGGTTCTCAAATTAGTGTTTATTAACCCAGAAGCATTGTGATATGTTGGAAAGAGTACGTGTCTGGTGACATGAAAAATCTCAGCTATACTTCCTGGCTTATTAAACTCAATGGCTTTGGAACCTTCAGCAAATTCTTTCTCTTTCCCGGAATCACATTCCTTCTCTGGATCGTAAAGGCATTGACTACGTCATCTCTCACTGCCTGTCCAACATTCTAAGTCCAACACTGCAACCTCACAAGTTTCCAGGTAGTTTTATTTGGCATGGATAGAATAAGCATTGTTAGCCCCAAATTCCATCAGTTCTGCTCCAGAGTTCTTTAAAACTATACTTTGTTTCTCATTGTTTATTGTTTTAAGATGAACAGCTGAGAGTATACTCTGAAAGAACTGTGATGGGAAGCATGCATTTACAACTCATGCCACCATTATCTAAATGACTAGAGGTGATAAAGTAGCTCCAGTAACAATAATAGGTACTATACATTCAGTATTTATTGTGTGTTCTAGGCCCTGTGCTAGTCATTCAAGAAACATTTCTCTTTTGCTTATAATAATCCTGATAAGTAGGCCTCATGGTTTTAGCTGCATAGGTGTCTCTCCTAGACAACACTCCTTGAAATCAGTAGAGCAATCCCAAGAAGGAGTGCTGGTGGTCAGCTGGGATTTGGGGTTAAGGACAGGTTCTGTTCTTCCTTAATGGTAATCCATAGAGTCACAGCAAAGATATTGTACAAATTTGCATTCACAAATTTGTATTTGTAAGTATGCTACTATTAGTGGTTTTTTGTAAGGAATTGATATCTGTAAAATAGCAACTTTAGGAATATTTGCGTGGATCTTACATGCACAAATGAATTTTATGAGATATATCCTTTGTCCTATTTTTAGCTGGTTCTATTGGAATTGTCTCTTCCTTACAAGTAGAGGAACTAAAGATTTATTGTCCTCAGAACATGTGGGAATTAGAAAATGGACTAATGGAATCCATTAATATCCTTTCAACAATTAGATGAATTGTAGATCAATACAGTATATTAATAGAGTCAGACTGATTTATATAAATATCCCATCAGGGGACAGCCTCAGGAAAATAGCACTAGTCTGAATTGCCTTGAAAAGAACAAAAAAAAGTCTTACAAGACAAAAGCCTCTTTTCCACCTTGTATTTTAATAATTTTGAAGTGAGAAATGAAAATAAAATGTTAGTTTATATTGCTTAATGGAAACACACCACATCTGATTGAAAATTAAACATCTGATAGTAGCAAGGTGAACAGCATTCTTGTAATAATAAATTAGTTCTTCATCATGAACTCCACAGTCAAATGTTTGTATTGTTTTAAAAAAAATTTAGATAATAATTATTGTTTTAGTTTAGATGTCCTTTTCATTTTCAATATGCAAGAAACTCTGAATAAAGGGACTGATTAAATATGATTGATATAGCAGTTAACCTCCCCTGTACAAGTTCTCCATAAACCTCAAAGCCTAACCTCAAAGATAAAAAATAGAATTCCAAAGGAAAATTACCGCAAAAGTACTTTGTGCTAAACTGGAATCAAACATAAAAATAAAATAATGTCTGTAAAGCTTAAGGGACTAATTAAGATTTTAATGTGGTCTCATTCCTAGGAAAATATTAGGACCCGTGATTCAAGAAGCCTTGTGTTTTACAAATTAAAACAAAAACAATTGAGGTAGTACGTCTATTAAAATGTTCCAGGATTGAAATTTAATGAAAATCTTTCATTAATTTATATTGGGATCACATTTTCTCATTATCAGTGACAATCATTAGGAAAATAGAGAATGGTACGAACTACCCACATTCCCATTAAAAAAAAAAAAGGAGGTCAAAGGTAGAGCGTGGCAGTTCAGCAAGAAAAAGAAAACAAACTGTAAATTATTATCTGCAGAAGGACAGCATGTTCAGCCAGACACGACAGGTTTTATTTTCTTATTGCTTCTGGTACTGCGGCACCCTTGCTTATGAGTTTAGATTTAACAAAAGCATAGCTGAGCTTTGGGAACACTCAGCTCCAAAAGAGAGGCTAGGACACATCCATTCTCATGTTCCTAAAAGGAGATGGGCACAACTGTAGTAGCTATCGGACCCTGTGCAATTTGGAACAGGATGCAGAATAAAGAAGTCTGCTTTAATTCTGGAAGAAAGGTGGAGAAGAGCCCAAACATCCTTTTCCATTTATGTTGACAGCATACAGAAATGAAAAGCAAAAAGGAAGCATAACATATGGAGAGAGCTGTTTCTTATTTTTCTGACTCTTAAGAAGAAAAAAATAATGTATATTGGGTCAACATGAGGTATTGATTGTCATGTCACTGATTATGAATTTAACTGCCATTAACATAGACGCTAGAAGAGCTTTCATTGACATTCAATAATAATTCACTGTTACTTAAATGTACCTTAAATTCCCATGCTGCTTCCAAAGGCAAGGTTTATGAAATTTTATAGTGCATATTTGAAAGCATCAGATAGTTGACTCGTGTTGGTCAATAAGAAAGTAAATTTTTCCTTCCCGGTTGGTCACGCCATTCTAAGACCATCCCTATTCATACAACTGAACACTCAGTGATTGCTCTAATCCTTTGGTGAGGCTGGAAAGAACTGACAGCACAAATCAAGGGGTACAAACACAAGCTCTGCCCAAAATGGACCCGCAAAGGGGATTGTTGTTCATCAAACCGACCTTTGATGGTTTCACCATAAAAGTCTAATCATTTCCACAAATGCCTTACAGGGAACATGAAGTTAAAACCAGAAGTAATTCGATCATGGCCAACTAAGTGTTCTATGGAGAATTTCCACATTCTTAAATTTTTAACAATAACACAAAATGAAATAGGAAGAGAGGAAAATGTTGAGAAGAAGCAAAGAGTGTTCAGAGGGCATAATATTAACTTAAGGAAGCTTAGATCCCCGATTCCCAAGGTTCACTCAGGAAGGATTTTCCTACCTCCTCAAGTCTTGTAAAACTGAGGGTGTTCTTTCGAGAGAAAAATGGAGGAAGACTCCCACCTTAGGTGCTGAATACATTATTTCAGCATCCTGTTTCAGCGTCTAAATCATATCTCTCTTTTTTTAAATCAGATCTCTTAAAAAATAAATAAAATAGTACCTAATATGTATAACAAGTGTAATGGCAAAGGCACCGTGCCAAGTGTTTTGCACAGATTATCTATTTTACTCGCCACAAAAGTCCTAAGAAGAAGGTACAATGATTGTCCCTACATTATAATGGTGAGATAAAACATCTTCCAGGAACAGATTTATTAAATCACAGATCAGAGATATATCTTTAACTGTTAACTTTGTGTCTCTGGGCCGCAGTTCTGGTCACATTACTTCCTGGGACTGTGCCGCCACTAGACTATGGTAGCCACTAGCCACATGTGGCTCTTTGAATTTAAATTAATACAGATTCAATAAACTCAAAATTCATTTCCTCAATCACAATAGTTACATTTTAAGTACCCACTAGCTACTATATTTTATAGTCCAGATAGAACACTTCTATCATCACAGAAAGTTCTACTGGATAGCACTGCCTTAGGACGTCGGTTTTCCCTTAATGATGCTGTCAACTTCTCTTCCATTCCCCACAGTAGCCTAAACCAGCATTAAATCCACAGAAAATACATGGGCACTGATGAATCTTTTCTTCCCACCTCCCAAGAAAGGGCTACCATCCTCTCATCTGAAGAAAATTGTTTGTATCCTACTTCTCAAAACAAAGCTGTTTTAATTTAAAAAAAATGATTAGGAATGGAAGTTTAAAATTATTATCAAGTAGAAATGTGACGATATTCTGTGGGAGTCAATGTGTACTTTTCACCAAACCATCTGTATGATCTTTGATGGCTGAGGCAGAAAAGCAAGTAAGATTATTATGAAGCATATTTTATAATGATGATGTTATTTTGGCATCACATAAAGTACTGATGAAATTTCACTAGGGAATGCAGCTATGTGCAATTCTGCCTAGAATGTTATAGGAGGACATTCTGAGTCTAAGAATGCACATCAGAGAATAATCAGAATGATTCCGTGCTAAATCATGACAAAGAATTAGGCAGTCTTGGCCTGAGTCCTATAGACAAAAAGAAGATGTCAAGGAATATCACAGAGGTAGATGAGATCCAGAAGGGAGCACAACAGGTTATTGCCAATAATCTTCCAATAATGGCAACTTAATTTAATGTTGTTAGTAGTGTAAATTGCCAATCATTAAATTTGGAATTAAAATATTAGGCAGTATATTCAAAATCAAAGTTCAAACATCATTAAGAAATCAACTCAAGCAGAACTTCAATTATGCTTTTTGAAGGTAGAAAAAGAAAGTGTCCAAAAATACTGACAGAACTAAGACAATGATTTCAGCTGATCTAGGAAAATATGTGAAGAATGAAATGAAGACTCAGAATCGCTGGCTAACATACTGGCTTACTTGTAGTTTTCGTCCCTAAAGTGAAGGTATTGTACTATCTTATGAAATAACATGCTACATTCAGTTTTTACCTTGTCTTTGAACACTGGCACAACTTCGTCATGCTTGTACAAAAAATCTTAGACTTGTAAGATGTTCTTATTGAAAGAAGCTTTGGGAAATTCTCTAGTTCATCCTCTAAGTTTAATAGATCAGGGTCCTAAGGCCCAGAAATGGTCAATAATTCAACCACCGTCACTTAGTTCATTGGTGACAGAGTTGGGACTAAAACCACTGCACCAGATGAATAATTACAGCCAATGAAGTAGCCCGCAGCAACAACATTTCCATATATGTCTGAGGACCCAAGAAGTTTGGATGAGATAGGTGATCTTATGGTCCTTCCAATGCTAACATTTTGAGAAGTCTTTTTCAATCAAAAATAAACTTTAAATTTTTTATTTTAGAATAAAACATTTTTTAAACAGAAAAGACCAAAATGTTTAAAGTCCCTTAAAGTCACCATCCAAAAAGCACTACCATGCCCATTATAGATCTTGCTTTGGAAGGCACAGGTATTACATATTGGAAATGCTCTGTGTAGAGCACCCAGCAACCATGTCTTAAAAATAGTAGCCATGTCTCTTTCATCTTTGTATCCTAGGTCCTGGAACCATACCTAGAGCATGAGAAATGTTTATTGAATTGAATTGAATTCTTAATTTTAGAGAGAAGGAAACTCAGGCCCATTCTCGCTAGAAGCTTGTCTTCTATCAGTCTAATTCATGCATTCTCAACAGAGGCAATATTGCCCCCAAAGGGGTAACAAAATCTTACTCTTGTTATGTATAAAACACAGGTATAAGAGAGTGCATAAAAAGACAGATAGTATAGCTGGATATTAAGATTTCATAATGGAGGAATAATTAAGGAAAAAAAAAACTAAAAAGGCTTCTTTGGGAACAAATATTTTTTAAGGTTGAGAAACATTGGTCTAAGCCTATAGAAATTTCATGAAGTACAGAAAATATACACACCAAAATCAGAGGAAAGATACCAATTTTTTAGGTTGATCCTATTTGGCCCTCACAAATGTTTAAAATGTTTCACATTCTGTTTACTGGCTCCAAGAAGATATAAGTTTCATTTAGCAAGCTCCCCATTTCTCCCTGAGTAGGAAATTTCAGGAATAGATCTGTCCAATTTCACGGACAGTTATTTAAATGACTTTATTGTATTCTTATGATTCAATCATTTGTTTTAGAGTTTCACTCTTATATTCTATTTAAAGCCATCTTCTCTCCAAGCATTCATTGCTAGTTCCTTGAGAAACTCTCCCACTGTCTCCAAGGGACCCCAGTTCTCCCTGTGATCTCCCAGCATCACAGGCCCTCTGTTTTCACCTGCCCTGTGAGCTTCTCCTTCCCATTCAGGGTATGTGGCTCCTATAGACCCCTCTTCCACACTCCTTCGAAATCTCCCTATCTCTCTCCAATACTGTTACCCCTACACTAGAAGGCAAATGAAGGTAACCAAGCTGGTGGCTAAACAGAAGCCCTGTGGGGTATGCTATTACAGCTCCCCCAAATCCGGAGGACCCCTCTCAGTTGACTTCAATGAGGGGAAGCACTCCTGTCCTCTCTTCCACAAGGAAGTCAGATGAAGGGGTAGCTTTTCCGCACCAGCACTGCACTCGCATAGAACACAACTGCCTTCCAGCCCCTCCCCTGTCACCCGCCAGCCCCCTCCATTCACAGGTGGGCTGGCTTCTCCTAACTGCTGAATGGGAGATGTCAGTCCTCTACAAATAACGCTTCTCTAAACATTGAATATAGAGCTCTGCTTTCTTTGTTCTCAGCTGTGGGCCTCATTTTCTAAATGAAGCCCTAGTCCCCTAACGTCAAGCTGTTAAACTCATTGCCATTTAGCTTGGGGACTAAGCTTTTGATACACATTGTCTCATTTATTTCTCATAACCAACCGATAAAATATTATTCTCTTCCTTTTAGAGATGAAGAAAGTGAGTCTTCAGGCACAAATATTTCTAACAAATCAGTGGTTCAACTACTAGTGGACTCTAGACCAGTAAAACTCTGAAGTCCAAGCTCTTAACTAATAATTTTTTTGGTGAAAGTGAATTAAAATTAACTTGATTGGAGGCCTGCTTGAGAGATACTCATTAAGGGACCTAATACATGGCCAGTCAGGAAGACTATGTCTAAAGTTGGGGCTCAGGAAATCATTTAATAATTTGTATCATCAATTTTACTTTTTTTTCCCTGGGTACTTCAGATCCTATATTTTCAACCTGAACTGAGAGAAGTATTTCATCTGCAAAGCTACATAATAGAAAATAACATGGTAGCACCCAGGCATTTGGGGGAACACTTAAAGAACTAAGGATACTTTTCCTATTATTGATTTTTTTTTTCAATAAGTGTTAAGCGGAGAAGCAGAAAGAAGACAAAAGGCTCTTCCTAAGTAAGAGGAATAATTCCAAAATAGCCTAGCCCACATTTGGGGCCACCATAGCTGAATCAGAGCACTGCATCATTTCTGGTTGATAGATGAACAATCTGTTGTAAGACTGGCCAAGAATTCTGGACCCCTGTGCCATCTCTGATTCATCTGTGTCACCAGAGTCTGAATCACAGCTGTGTGACCTCAACCGATTGATGAAAAACAGAGGAGAGAGAAGAGAAAAAGATTTGGAGGAGCTTTGGCTTAGAAGTTGATATGCTTTATTTCTTACCTACAAATCCTTGCAATATCATCTCTATGTGTATAGTTTCTAAAATTCATTATTAATCTCACAGATGTTTATATGGCAAACCTTGCAGATCTTCTTGTCTGTTCTCTATAAAATATCAGTTTCTTAGGGATATATTTTTAGCTTTCTAGTCCCCAGAGATCATCTATGAGAGACTGGTTGACTCCAGTGATAATCCAATAATCTTCTGATGGGGGCTATGGGAAAGTTCCAGTAACTGCCTGACTGAGTCACTCAAAACTCCAATTTTCTATTGTACCCCTTAACAATGGCATTGGATGTTCTTTGTCCAAGAACGTCTCCTTACTGGTGCAAAGATTTCCAAGTGCCGTAGACTCTCCCAGGCTACCTCCGTTAAAACCTACATGGGAGTAATTGAGGCATGTTGGGCTTTTAGTTATCAAAACAGTTGACTTCACTGAGGAAGCTGTTCCAGAAACAGCATTTCTCTCTCCTAAGTGAGCAGAGGAATTGGGAAAGTCAGAGTTCGAGGTCTGGGTGCAAAAGCAGCAGCGAGGGCTCTTTAAATTTTAACAGGGCAGACAGCAGAGATGCTGGGAATGCCAAGTTCTTAAGCATTCCCCATGAATGACACCAGATTCAAATTCTTGTTGGCAGAGGCTACAGCTAGCCTGTGAAGAGACTTTAGAGAAAATCTTCAGCAAACCCTTCTAATTTAGAAATCTATGAAGTTAAGTTAGTCTTTGGGGAGAATTACCAGTTCAAAAGGAAAAAAAAGAAAAAACAGGGGAGGAGAGTAGGGTAGGGAAGAAGAAAGGAGGAAAGGAGGAAGAGGCAAATCAGTACTCTGTGCCTATGGTTTTATACTTTCCCATGAACTGGTAACATAGCTAGGCTATTAAATGTCTGACAGTTCAAGCAATTGTTTTGAAATAAACAGGGTCATTGTAGTCAACAGATCGGGAAACCATTAATGGTATAAGCACTTCTGCACTTAATTTTATAATTTCTCTGCTACACCTCATTTTTCTCATCCAGGAAACAGAGGACAACTGGCCACTAACACCATAGAGATCGTGAGGCCCACTGCCTGTGTTTGGGACCAGTCGTTGAGCAGGCAGTGTGTTCTCCCCACCCCCAATTCTGTGCAGGAGCATCCTGCCTTCCCATCATCCACGGAGGCTCTACTACAAACCATTTTAGGCCCCACCAGCAAAAAATTATTTTAGAGCCCCAGTTATTACCAGCATAATATCCAATAACTACCGTGGCGTAGTTATGTAAGAAGAATTGATAAACTGAATTTTTTGGAAACTTTTTGACTCACTCCATAAATACAGTTTGATGGTCTCCTGCATGTCAAGCACCGTCCTACGCACTTGAGAGACATCAGTGCACAAAACCAAAATCTCTGCTTTCAAGGACCTTACATTCAAGTTGTGAAGATGAACTTCACATCCCTCTGCAACGGCTACAGTCCAAGGCACCTGCTTTGAGGTATGAAATAATATTCATTTTATTTAAAACCATTGTATCATGTCAAAAATTCTTTTAAGGAAGAAGTGGGAAGGAGAATGAAAGTAAGAGGAACAAGAGAAGGAAGTAAAAAGTATGAAATATAGTGAAGCTTTTTGTATCCGCAGTCTATATCAAATTAAATTTTAGAAATGGAAGAAAATGTGTCAGTGTCAGGTCATAATGGGCTATTTCAGTCAACTTCATCAATCATGTGAATAACAGTGGATAGAGAACGTATCGTATTTTAATTCCCCTAACTATGCCTCATTCAATTTTAAGGAATAGTCCCAAACTTATGTTTAGTTTGTCCTAATTTCCATTTATTAATGCATTTATTGAGCATCCTTTATATTTCAGACACTGTGCTAGGTGATTGGCATAATAGGTTACATGTTAAATCTTCACATACTTATTATCTGTGTGATATAGATGAGAAAGATGCTCAGAGCTTACATGACCTGCTCAAGGTCACCCTGCTAGCACATGGAGGAGAAAACATCTGCATCTAATTGCTTACTTCTCTAAGCCTGTGTGTCCTAATATAAAAATAAAGGATACTAACAACTGCTTTGTAGAGATGGTCTAAGTGTTACAAATAATATATGACCAGTCTCTATGGCAGTGCCTGGCACATAAAAAGCTGTATTATCACTGATAGCTATTATACCATACATCTTATATGCTCCCTAGGGACACCTTGTACCCAAAAATGTAGAGATGACTGTATCAAAACTCCATTATTTGCCCCATGGGAAACTCAGTGTTTTCCCCCATGTTTCTGTAACTAACCAGTGGTTGATATTTCCTCATGTGATTTCCTGATTCTCCTAAACTTTTTGTTCACTCTGTAGCTTGCAGTTTTTCCATTGTTGGAACAACATAAAATCAAATATTAGACATCTCTGTTCTTAAAATGCCTTTGGCCATTTCAACTGAATGGGCTCCAGCTCCAACACTTGAACCACACTCATTTCTTACATGGTGCGTGCAGTTCTGTCTCCTCACCACCATTGCCTTAAGGATTCAGTCTTAGCCCCAAGCAGGTTTCCAAGACATTTTCCTAAGGCAAACAACTTCTTCCTTAGGAAGACCCTTGATACAAGCTGGTAAAATAAGTTTTCACCCAGTTACATGGCTATTATCTACTCTAGTACCTAGTGGGCCCCTCATTAGTCATTCTGGCATTTATTCTCTCAACTGTGAAGAAAGTTGGACTAGATGTTCAGCAAATGCCTTTCTTCTCAGTAATTTTATTCTATTCAGAGACTTCAGATAATTCCTTTTCTCATAAATTTCAGCACACAGGTGGGGCTTGGGGTGGTACTTGAAAATACTTTAAAACCAATTGCACGATAAAAGATACTTTATGCATAAGGAAAAATCATCAATTTTGTTTTAGCTGGTTCACCTAAAATGAAATCAAAGCCACAAATCTCCTTTAGTACTTTCAATCATAATATACTATATGCCCACACTAATAAAAACAGAGACAAAGGAGATGAAATGTTTGGAAAATGATGGAAAAGGGCAGAAATGTAATTGTTAAGGATAAAATGTGTTACAATAATATTGATGAGACCAGGAAATGTTTTCCCATCTAGCCACTGAAATCCAGGGAAGTAACTGTTTTGCTGTGCTGAGGCATTTGGCAGGGCCTACAATACCTGGCGGTGATCTATTTTTCTGGTTAAAAAAGACATACACGCTCACTGTAAAGAAATTGGAACATTTGGAGGGATTAAAAAAATAAAAAGTAAATTTTGCACTGTATTAGCAGCCAGGAATAACCATGTTAACGTTCTGATTCCTTTCTTTCTGTTGAGAGTGATTGGAACCCTGGCACACGCATAATATATTCTGCCTTATTTTGCTTAATGTGGGTGACAACTGTATCCTTTGCATCAACCTATCATTCTTCTATGAAATGTTAAGTCGTGACGGAGGCTGTATTAACCAGAATCAAGGCAGGTTGATGACTGAATCTTTGGAATGAGGATTATGATTTTGTTTTCAGATGAAATAGTATCATTGAACACTTGCTTTCAGAAACTCTGCGGGAGACTGAAAACCATCTCATATCGATATCTGAAGATTGTTTCGTTTACAGCAGCCATATCTCTTAGTTGCATGTCATAGGCAGTTCTGCCACATACTTGACTGAGCACCTCCTAGAAGGCCCAAGAAGAGCCCATTCTTGAGTGGAAGGCAGATGCATTGACGTTTAGAAGCAAAGCATCTAGGGGCCCTGTAGTGAGTGCCATGGGGAGCTTGGTCGCGTGTGGGTCTCCTCCACAGAGGTTGAAACCCTGGCTCTTAACCCATGCCAGCTGTCCTCTTTGAAACTCAGTTTCTTGATATGTAATATTTTATTCTCTATCTCACTGGGGCTCTGTAGGAATTAATGAGTATAATGCATGTAAATCACTTAGTCCAGAATATAATTTTAAGCGCAAAAGAAATATTAGCTGGATACTATTTTTGGTGTTGTTATTATTGTTTTTATTGCCTCTAGTTTTTGACAAGTTACAGTCAGTGTATGTCTCAGTGGAGCATACTCATGAAACCTTTTAATTTTTCTCTGGTCACAACTTTTCACTGCTACTGTAACTCTCCCTTTCCCATCCTTTGGCAATATCTTGAGTAAGTGCTATGACTTCCCTGACCCTTCAGATTATGAAAATTTAATTCTGTTTAAATTTCCATTGCAAGTCATTTAAATCTCATCTCCTGCTTGTCCACTGTCCTCACCCCTCAGCAGCCTTGAGCTGAGCTCTGACTGCCCAGGGTGGAGGGCAGGTTACATGGCTGGCGCCGACTTTTTCCTACACCCTTCTCAAGACCCAGAAACCCTGATTGGGGCAAGCAGAGAAAAGGAAAAGGGCAAATGTTTATTATTGACTCATTTCTTTACTGGCTGCTCCGTGGACCTGCCCCAGTTGGTTGCTTCTTCTCCACGTAGCCGTGACTGGCGTTCTGTGCCTCATCTAACGTTGGCTCCCTCATGAAATACTGGCTTGAGTTCTCTAGGAGAGTCTCATAGGGCTTCCCTCACTGTGCAGTTATCTGATATGGTGATTGGGCTCTGTGTATGGGTTTGCTAGAACTGCTGTAATGAAATACTACAGACCAGGTGGTTCAAACAATAGAAATTTACTGATTCATAGTTCTGGGGGCTAGAAATCTAAGATCAAGGTGTCAGCAGGGTTGGTACCTTAGCTTGTGGAAGCATCACCTTCATCTTTGCCTTCATTTTCACTTGTTATCCTTGTCTTCATGTTTCAGTGTCCAAATTTCCCCCTTTAATAAGGACATAAATTGGGTTTGGGCCTACCCTAAGGACCTCATCGTAGATAATTGCAGCTGCAATGACCCTGTTTCCAAATTTAGTGGCATTCTGAGGGACTGATGGTTAGGACTTCAATATATGAATTTTGGGAAGACACAATTCAACCCTTAACAGTCAACATCAACCATCCCATGCCAACCAGCCAGTCTCCAAGCTCTTGCCTCTTGTTAGTGCACACACTGCAGGCAATGAGGGGGGCTCACGGGATGGACTCTTTTCACTGACTCCTGCCTTGTTACACCTGTGTTTATGGCAGGATTCAGTACCTAGGTTCTGTAATCACCCGTCCTCCCAGTTCAAGGAGATGCCTTGTAGACATCCAGCTTGAGTTTATCTGCTTTATGATTCTCAGTGACTAAGCTTGTCATGCAGCCAAGGTGATATTCCAGAAGGAAGTATACTTGAGTCCCAAAATTATTTAAACTTTCATATTTATTAATGCCTTTTTCCAAATCTGGTTGCCCCCAAATGATTAGCATGAAGTAGTTATTTTACTGCTCCTCTCCCTAGATCTCGTCTGTTTGGAAACTGGTAGAAGGGCATGGGAAGAGAGAACAATGGCCAGCGGGAAGCCTAGTGCTGATTTGGTTAATTTCCTCAAAGGTAAAAGCAGGTCTTCATCTGCTCTGGGTTGCCCAAATGACACATGGACTTAAATGATTCACTTTGTGTGCATTCTATTATATTCGTTCATTTCTTAAATTTTAAATGTCTTTTTTCCAATCTATTGCCTCAATGTCCTCATAGTTTGGAAAATTGGTTCCAGTATAATTCATTGTTCTGTAAAACACTGTGGCAGATTTGGGGGCAGAGGCTTCATTGAGAGAGAGAGAGAGAGAATCACAACCCCAGACCCTATATGCCTGCCCAAAATAATTGGTGTTTTATATGATAGGCACTTCTGGACACAAGATTTATATTTTTCAACTCCAAAAATGGTAGAGAAGGGCAAGCCCAATAGAAATTGATTCTCCCCCAGGTCCTAGCAGAAGTGATATAATCCTGGCAGATTTAACCATTTCTCCAAAGCAGTGGTTCTCAATGGATTCCCCAGATCAGCAATAATTGCATCCCCTGGGATGTTATAGAAATGCAAATACTTAGGCCCAGTCCACACCAACCCAGTCTGGGGTGGGGTCAAGCCAGCTGTGTTTGAACAAGCTCTGAGGTAAGCTGATGCACACTCAAATTTGAGCAGCACTGCTCTGAAGCAGTGGTTCTTAACCATGGCTGCATAGTACAACATCTGGGGCCCTGAAATAAAAACTGTTGTATATGCCCTAACCTGTATCAGTTGGATCACAATATTTGGGGGTGGGTTCTGAGCAGGGATATTTTTTAACAAGTTTCTCAGATGATCTAACAGGCAAACAGAATTAAGAACCACTGCTCTCAACCAACAGAGTCTACAGATTCTGTACTGCTCCAGAGAGCTCTTCTCGAGCCTCTGTTGGATGGGAATGGGCCCAGCTGCTTTGGGCCCCCACCCTAATTCACCTAGAGCAGCTCAACTTTTACCTATTTTCCACCCTTGGCTTTAGTATAATGTTTTGTCTGAACAAAGGTTTCTGTGGCTCAAAAGTACAAACATTAATTCTCTGAAGGATAATAAATTATAAAAGCCAAGAGCCCCTTGTTTCCTTCTAATTCCACTTTATGGAGAAGGTGAGACAGTAAAATAAATATATCTGGAGCTTATCAGGAAAAGAATAGCGGCGGGAGGCTCCTCGTGAGGTTATAGGAAATCTGAGGTTTTGGAACAGACCAAAGTGCATGGAAACATTTGTGTGGGAAGTCCAGGAATGTGATCTGCCGTTCCAACTGCTCAATGCTGCGCTAATCTGATCCTGTACAACTCCATGCTCGTTAGAACATAAATTATACCATCACAGATTAAAAACATGTTCACCTTTTGAAAAATAATTCATGGTATGAAAGTACAAAGTAGAGATTTTTTTCCCTGATTTTGGTTAGCCAGAATCAAATCTATGAGCAAAAAACTAAACGCAAAATACAGAGATCCTTAAAATAATAAGACAATGGCCAAAAAGGGGCTCCATTGGCACACACAGCCCACGTTGGGAATTTTTAATGGCAAATAAAATGTTGCAACTGAAACAATTTTACAATTTTAGAATATTTTAATTGAAGCAGTTTTTGTACATGAAGATGCTAAGGTAGTAAGAAGGAATAAATGTAAAAGATGGATAGCTTCATTAATCAAGATAGGTAAGTATTTTAGAAGGCAATTTAACACTCTCTGTCTGTCTATCTCTCTCTCTCTCCAACAGACACACACACACACACACACACACACACACACGCTACAATAAAAGTGTTTGCCAACTTTCGTAATTAGGAGCTTTTAAATATCCAGTAGGTCCCTGGAAAAGGAAACTTACTAAGGATAAAGTCTAACATGTTACAGGCAGTTACCATGCTGATGATGGACATGAGTTCTGAGTAAGCACAAAAACAATGAACAACATTTAAATCCAGAGAGGTAGGAAAACAAATGCCTGGTGAGTGTCATAAATGTCAATTGAACAGATGGAGAGAAGAATGAACCTGCAGGGTGGGGAGGCAGAGGTGCTGTCAAAGGTGGTGAAAACAGGAAACTCCAGTTGGTGGGATGTGTGGTTGGAATTATAGTAATCACAGTGATCATCATGTATGCCTCCTTCCTCCTCCCCTGCAATTGGATAAATAAGGAACTAGAGTATGACAATCACTCCATAAAACTCTCATAAAATCACATTGTCCTTCCAGCTCTTTTTATGTGCACCCTGCTCTAGAAACTCGATGAAGGGGCAGAAATTCTCCTGGCAGAAAGAAGAGTTAAAACTTTTCCTTCATTGCAGAATGTGAAATCAGGACAGACAGACAAAACAGATAAAATGCCACACTTCCCTCATCCTGAATCTTTAGTGCTGGAAGATCAGAAACACTGTGGCTTGATTTGAGAGGCCTTTTGACATGGCTTTAAAACTACTTAAGGATAAGGATTTTACCCACTATTTCCAACACCCCAAAGCAAATATAGGGCCTTTAGTTTGAAGAGGAAAGTAAACATACTTTGAATTTTCTGATTTTCAAAGCTTCTAGTAGGGCTTCAATCAAAATTCCCTATGGTCCTGTGTTTAAAAAAAAAAAAATGAAATTTTAAATTACAGGTAATCTATGTATATCTTATATGTAACTTCCTACAATATTTTCAAACATTTTTAGCAGTGGAATCTGTTTACAAATTAACTCTTATGGCCAAACCACAACTTATAAAACAGATTCAAGTAGAATTGCACTGGCCATTAGGAGCAGGGAGCTCAGACTGCTGGGTCACCTTGCCTTCATCCTACATAGTGACCTTGAACATCCTCAATGAAGCAACAGGACTTAGAGCTCTTTGAAGATCATTCTTCTAATATATTTATTCATATATATATATACACACACACACATGCATATATATACATATATAATGCCTATATGTGCATATATTATCACTATTATATATTTGTATGTTGTATACATATATATTCTTATTATATATCATAAGTGCATATGGTACACATTTGTAAAATTAGTACAAATGAAGGGTGGTTCAGTGATAGTAACTATTTACCACAGAAAGCAGTTAATGTATCTTTGTACCTGCTATGAGACAGTCCATTTATTCATCTCTCTATAACTATGCACCATCTCCATAGAAATTGCCTTGCACCAGGGCCCTCAGTTTCTCATCTTACTTTTCCTTTTGAGCATATGTTTTCCCTCTTGTATAAAAAAAGTACAACCTTCACTTATTTTTCCTTGTAATTGAAAATTACAATTGTACAGCTTTTGTACAACTTTTAATAGTAAAGTGAACAAATCTCAAGCATACAGCTCCATCCCTTTTACCTACCTACAGACACACCTGTGAAATCTCTCCCTAGATCATCATAGAGAATATTATAGCACCCCAAAATGGTCCCTCCAAGTCAATACCATCTCCACAAGGTAATAATTCTTCTACCCTCTAACACAGAAGATCAATTTGGCCAGTTTTTGAACCTATATAATACAAAACACATAGTATGAGGTTATCCATGTGCCTGTCTGTGATATCAGTTCATGTGATGACCTTGACTTTTATTTTCCTAAGTGCAAAAGTATTTTGACTTTGATGGGCCTAAGGTTGCACCCCTGGTCCTTGGGAGAGCTAGCACTAGGAAAGCCTGGTGTCTTGACTCCCCTCCAGTAGCCTCTCCATTAGCTCTTGCTCCTGCCTCTCTTTTATTTCTCTTCCCTCATTTGTCACCTCCCCTTCTTTTGAGAAGCAATAGGAAAGCTCATCTTCCCTATTGGTAGTCTCCTGAGCTCTGTGGCTTAAGCTCTTTCTCACTTCTTTTTTGTCCCAAGCTCCTACTCCTGCCTTTCATCCTAATTAGTCATCAGTACTTTGAAATCTACATTTCAATGCATCACCCTATGAAAATCACCATCACCATGCTGATTACTGACACTTTTCCAGCTATGTTTTTCAGTTCATCTTTCTAGCTACCTGTTCTCAGATTTTTGATTTCTATCTACTGGAAATATTGTCTGTCTAACCTTCCATTACTTTCCCATCTCATTGTAGCTTCATTGTTTTTAATCTAGATCTGTGTTCTGTATTTGTTCCCTCTGCTGATTGGTTCTTACTTCACATCATCTAATATACTGGAATGACCAAGTTATGAAGACATCTGACAGTATCAAGGACCCAAGATGAGTGACCACAAACAAATAATAATAATAATGGCAAACATTTATATAGCATTTACTATGTGTCAAGCACGATTCTAAGCACTTTAAACATATTAACTCACTTAATTGTCCTAACGACCCTCTACAGTAGGTACTATGGTTAAGAATGCTGTTTTACAGTTGAGGAAACTGAAGCAAAAAGAAGTAACTCACCTAAGTTCATACAGCTGGTTAGGATTTGAATTCAGGGGGTCTGGTTCCAAAGTCTTTGATCTTAACTGGCCTCCAAAGATGAAGATGATATAGATACAAGAATAAAAAGAAGTCAACTTAGGGTGCTTGGGATAAATTTTCAGGAAAAATTTGGAGAGATTTCCAGGATGGGCAACAGTATAGCAGACATGGGAATTTACTCTGGCAAAGCCATCTGGAAGGCAATGACAGGTGGATAAAATGAACAAGATTCCTAAATGCTCAGAAATAGCTGCCTTCATGTAAGGATAGAAAAAGTGAAATTGAGCATACAACCAGTGTTGTAGGGACAAATTGCTTATATAAACATGATGACTCATCTAGAGAAAGCGTTAATGTCTGGGGTTAGGCCAGAACAATTACTTAGACCAAGTTGGTTTTATAGATTATGTAATGACAGCCTATACATTTTAAAAAATAAAAACACTAACTCATTGCTTTCTGTAATATATCAAATTGGATTAACTAAATGGGCAAAATAATTGATTTGGCAGAAATTAAACTACATGTAATTTCTTCAAGAATGTAGACAGTATTTAAGTCTTTCTATATCATCCATGGTGCCTAGAATAGCATTTTCACATTTTTCATATCAGAATTGCTGAGTTCATATGGAATTTACAGTGAAATTAAAATAGTAACGGATGGTTGCAATCTATTATGACAGTAATAAAGAGTCAATATTTATTAAATCTTTACTGTGTGTTAGGGCCTCTTCTAAGTGCTTTATGCCGTTCAGTCCTTTAAAAAAATCTTGAATGAAAGATGCTATTCCCATTTTAAAATAAGAAGATTGAGACTCAGAGAGGTTATGCAACAGGCTTATGGTGGCACAATTAAGTGGTGAAGCTGGGATTCAAATCAATCTGTTTGCCTCTAGAGCCAAAGGTGATATATTATCCACCAGGCTAGAGGCAGATCAAGAGAGATGGAGACAGAGAATTGAACATCTGTGCCTATATGTCGAAACAATATCAATTTAATGGATGCTAGTGAAATGGCTATACAGAGCTATGAAATGTTTCATTTGAGATTATTAGAGCATAATCCTGCTTTCCCCACACATACCTTCTATTGTGAGGTCCAAGATCCACATGAAAAGATCTCTGGTCAACGATTATGCCTATAATAAGTCCATTAGAAATGAATGGTACCAAATATATCTATTGCTGTAGGTGCTTTGTAAACTATTTTATTCAATCTCATTTTATGATCACAATTGCGAAATGTAGTACAGAAGTTATTACACATAAGCCTGGTCACAGGGAAGGACTCGTGTCATATTTCACAGCAAGACAGTGATAGTGATCACTTCAATAGAACCCAGATCTATTTATCCTTAATCTTGACCCAGGGCTTGCTCCTTAGTTTTATTTAAATTTAATCCCTTTCCCCATTATATGCCTCCAGTATTTACTCAGCTCTGTGACTGACCCAAAGAAGGTCTACAGAAAACATAAATTGAAAGAAGACATGCTTTTTCTGCCTGAATAGGCAGAAGTTTTATGGAAAGATACAGAAAGATGAGTTTTACCACTTAATGATGCCATCGTTAATCTAACTTTATTATCATTGTGAGAGTGCCATGCGGAAATTATGATACTTTCCAAATGCAGGCCTTTGGACAAAAGTAGACATGAGTTGGTGTTTTTTAAGTCAGTCCATTGTGTCCCTCTTAAAAGGTCAAGCTTTCGCATCAGCATACCTGAATCCAAATCTTAACTGCAGTGTTTACAGTCAGTGGCAGGGGCAAGTTATATACTCAAATTCTCCAGGCCTTGGTTTCCTAACCTATAGACATTATCTAGCAATTACCTGTTTTCTAGTGTATTTGTGAATATTGAATAAGGTATGTAAGGTATTCAAGTAGTACCTAAGACAGTGTAAACAATAGTAATTATTATATCACCATCAGCAGCAGCAGCAGCAGCATTCTATAGCTTATCTATGAGAGTATTGGTTGTAAGACTTCACATTATTTTTTTTATAAATTTATTTATTTATTTATTGGCTGTGTTGGGTCTTCGTTACTGCACATGGGCTTTCTCTAGTTGCAGCGAGCAGGGGCCACTTTTCATTGTGGTGAGCGGGCTCCTCATTGGCTTCTCTTATTGCGGAGCACGGCTTCTAGGTGTGTGGGCTTCAGTAGTTGCAGCACACGGACTCAATAGTTGTGGCTCACAGGCTTAGTTGTTCTGCTGCATGTGGGATCTTCCTGGAGCAGGGATCGAACCCGTGTCCCCTGCATTGGCAGGCGGATTCTTAACCACTGTACCATCTAAGAAGTCCCACGTTATTGTTTTACAATAAAGAAAGCAAAACACTCTAATTCAACTATCTTGCCATTGACTATAAGATGCATCAAATTTCAATAATGTTAAAAATGTGAAAAGAAAAGTTTCATCTTAAGTACATAAAATACAGTATAAGGGTATGTGTGTGTGTATGTGTTTTCAAAGGTTTAAACTGCAGGCTGGATCAAGTTTAAGAGTGGAAAGTTTTAACTAAATTTCCCAAAAGACAGTTTAAGAGCAGTTTTCTGTTCAACCCAGTAAAATTCTTTCAACAGTACAATGGAAATGTTTTAAGGTATAGAGAACTCTGTATGCTTCTCTAGTTAGTATATTTTTAAACTTATGAATGATGTTTTCATAATGTGCATGTGCTCACAGATTTTTCTGATGGGCTAATGATGTATATCACAAATAACAAATAAATACTTCTGCTATGCCATTTGAAAAATTAAAGCGTATTTTTGTTTATAACCAGATAAATACACTTGCAGATGTTTTCCCGTAAAAAGTGATATCTAGTGAATTTCAGGAACTTTATTGGAATGACAAAGTTCAAACTGCTGCCAAAGCCAACACATAAGGTTTATATACAGAGAGAGAAGAACAGATTTCACTGTGTTGATGAGATTTTTATTTCTTGATTCACGTTTTCCATTACTGCTTGGTCAGTAGCCATGAAGGATTCAGGGTGGTTTCACTCAATAAACGCCTCCAGTCTCATATCCTTCTCTCCTAAATTTATTCAAAACCAAGTACAAATCTGAACAAAGATTAACTATCTAGAGAATCTAGCAAATCACTAGAGAGCTGTACTAAGCTCTTCGTGTATATTTGAAGATAATCTAATGTATAAGCTATCTTTGGAACAATGACTTTAAGGTTTAATGATATCATGACTCTGGTATAACTAAATCAGTCTTGACACAGTTGATTCAGAATTGTAGACACTTTCAGTATTGCAGTAATTGATCAGATCATACGTATCGATCTAATTCAGGATGTTCTTTTGTTGGAAGTAGAGATTAATGATATAGCAGTAGCTACCTGACTACCATGGTTCACCATTTGCAAATGAAGGCCTGGACACTTAAGTTAGTTTAAAAGGAAAAGAGCTCTCAGAACAGCTCATAGTAAATGACAATAAATTGAAACATTAAATGTTTTCTAAACATTTTGTGGTGTTCGTTAATTTGTTTTATTTTAAACTGTGCTTTCAAATGTTCTTGTTTTGGAGAATAGAATACAGAGATGGCCAGGATTGTGATTCCTATTGCAATTCTAGATTTGAAAGGTAGATCTTTGAAGGTGCACTTAAAGGTGTGTAATGTAACTCATTAAGTCTAAGATGACTTTGATTATAAAATGGAACATCACACTTAGGTGTCACTGAGAAGAAAAAAATACTAGCAATCAAACTATGATGCACCATCAATTATAAGACACATCTCAGGGGGCTTCCTTGGTGGTACAGTGGATAAGACTCTGCACTCCTAGTGCAGAGGGCCCGGGTTTGATCCCTGGTCAAGGGACTAGATCTCAGATGCATGCTGCAACTAAGGAGCCTGTGAGCTTCAAATAAGGAGCCTGCCTGCCACAACTAAAGGCCCAGTATGACCAAATAAATAAATAATTTTTTTTAAAACACATTTTTAAAGAAAAATATTGAAGTTTTATTTCAATTTCAGAAAGGTTAAAATGTGAAAATATGAATGGTTTAGAATTGATAAAATATGGTAGTTTCCATGACAAAATGTAGCCATGTCATCTCAGAAGCATTCAAAGAGAGCCACATATTATGCTACAGAGAAAATCAGGGAACTTGATAACTTTAGGAGGCATAATGGTACCCCTACATCACTCTGGATGCTTTGGAATTGCTCAGTGGAATAGATCCCTAATTCTGTACTCCAGAAATTCAAGAGACCTTCACTACCCACTGTCTTCCCACCTGCCAGGACAAATTCCAGAGCAACGAAAATAGTCACAGCTTGCAAGATAGCTGTTTGAATGTTCCCTGCCAGTTTTGGCAAAGAAGAAGGTTCAAGAAAGAATTCTCTTCTCATTCATATAAAATTGCTGATAAAAGTATTGTAATGGGAGGCCTGAAGACCGCGAGAAATTGCTGAAATTGCAGACTGATCCCTGACCTATAGGCACTCATATTCTGAGATAGTATGAGAGTTTTATTCTTCCAAGGCAAGTGAATGCTTCACATCTCCTCTTTGCCCACCAGCTCCATTTTAACATAATTAAGCCACATTGGGACAAATCTAGTATACTACAGGGGACAGGAAGATGGAGGACAAATACTGTAAACCATGTTCCAAAATATTACTGAGGTTAAATCAAGATAGTTCATCCCAATATTCGAGTATTCGAGGGCTAGATTGACAATAGTAAAAAGCTCCCCCCCCCCCCCGCCACCACCCCCCCCCCCCCCCCCCCCACACACACACAACCGTCATGGAAACAGGAAAGTTAACAAGCAGTGGTAAAGGAAGCAAAGTGAGTTTATCTGACTGCATTGTATATGCGAAACAAGTATCTGAGAACCTTCTTCCACACATCTAGCATGTTTGGGGATGGATAAGACCTATTCTTCAGAGTGGGAAAGGAAGCAATCAGTAGCAGTATCCTTGACTATCACTCAACTCCCAGTGATAAATGTAGTTTCTGAAAGGAAGGAAATTCTAGGGGCATCATCTCTCCAGGGTGTACCAGAAAAAAATTCTTCTAAATTTTATAGAGAGTACAGAAGTGCTGTTCATGCCCAGACATCTTCATATCTGAATACTTCAGTGAAGGAGAAAAAGACTAAATCATCTGACATTTACATAGTCTACCAAGTTTCCATAAACCTATATTAGCAGGAAATTAAAAAGTTGCCCCCAAACTGTTCAGGATTCTTTACTATTTCTCTTTATTTCTCATTAAATTTTTTTCTTCTCTCTTAAAAAAGGGGAAACAGAATTAAGAGAAAAAGTGCAGAAATTGTCTGCCTATGTGATGCTCACAGAACAACAAATCACAATTAAACCAAACCTCAAGCGTGCCAAATTACACAAAACTCTGAAATAACTGCAGCCTAACTGTGAGGCAAAAGGTTTTAGGTTGCTCTTATGTTTAATGTTTAAGGAGTGTGTGACCAAGACAGAATAAAGTTGTATGCAATGTTACAGTTTTTTTAAACTACTTTTAAACTATTTTTTATTTGAAAATATACAAGTTCTTTCATATGCATGATTCTACCATTTTTGATGGATTTCAGGGACTTAACGGGCTTTGGAGCCTGAGAATTTCACATGTATGTGGAGTCTCTGTTTACCTCAGTGGGTGCCCCATATTGCAGAACAGCCCCATGCTTGCCCGGCACTTCTGTTGTTCCTTGTGCACCATGATCCTGAGCACCGGAACTGAGGAAGGCTGACCAGTGCTGTGCTTGGCCTTCCTGCCATGTGGGTTCACCTTCCTTTATGGAAGGAGCATCCTCTCTACATAATAACAGAAGGTGAATTTCTGCTCACGGCCTTCAATTTTTTAATAATAAAATTAGAGCTTTGTGCCCATGTAAAGAATTAGCTTTGATATGAAATAAAAATTCCTCTTAAGATTGGAGCAACTTATTTTTTCTTAAAGATGTGATTAAAGGGACAAGATTTCTTGCAATTCATGAATGGTGTCCTCCAAAAAATGTTTATACAGACTAAGCTGAAACTGATGATTCTCTGCCCTCCTGGGGCTTGTTCCACATAAAAATAGTTGCCTTAGTCTTTACATATAGAGGATATTCCTTTAAATAAAATTGAGCTCACTGCTTTCTCTGAAGGCAGCCATAGTCTCCCACCCCTTTAAATGTACTGTATCTTCTGTGCAAGTTTCCTTAACTTTGACAGGAAACATCCTGCTGTAGGTCAGGGTTAGTTTACTTTAAATTTGTTGAGCACCTATTATGTACCATGTGCTTTCTCATACCTTGATTTTATTTGATCCTCCCAACACTGAGGTGTATCTATTAATACTACCATTTTTAAAGACAAGGGAACAAAGTTTTAGAGAGATTAAATAAAATGTTTAGAGACAAAATTTAAGTAAAAGGATTAGCATTTGGACCCAGTTTTGTCCAGTTCTGTAATCTATCCTATTTTCGTGAACTCCTGCCTTTATCAAGGCATGCTGCACTGGAATTTTGCCCACAACCACAAAGCACAACTCACCTTGAACAGCTCTAGGTATATCCTTTAAGGTATAAATTTAGGAACAAAAAATGAGAGAGACAGAGAGAGGGAGAATAGAGACACTTCCTACTAGAGACAAATTAACAGCCAGTCCTGAGAATACGCCTCTAGGCAGTACACTTGACAAAAAAGACAATGGAGCCTGAAGTACTGAAGACCTTTCCCACTCTGGGATAGTTGAGGTCTCTAAAGCCACAGATTGCATGCAAATAAATCTCTGCTGGCTTTCCACGTAGCAGAGCTTTGATTGGGTTAGTGATGTGTTCTGCTGCATATCTCAACTTTAATGTGCATAGGAATCACCTGGGATCTTGTTCACCTGCAGATTCTGCCTCAGGGAGTCTGGAGCAGACAGAGGATTCTGCATTTCTAACAAGCTTCCAAGTGATGCTGATGCTGTTGATCCACGGACCACACTTTGAGTAGCAATGGTCTAGAGAAAATCGTTGACCAGGGCTTAAGACACACCAGGACTACAAACCAAGCTCCACCACTTAATAGACATATGAATTAAGGTAAGTGACTTTACCCCTGATCTTCTGTTTCCTTGTCAGTAAAGTGGAAATAATATTTAATTAGTATTCTATGCCAGGCACTGTTGTAAATGCATAATATTGATCAACTCAATAATCTGATTTTACTATCCATGATGATGAAAGTGTTAACAAAGAAAGCTCAAATAACCTGCACGAAAGCCAGGTGGCCAGTAAGTGGCCAAGAGTGACTTCAAATCCTAAGCAGCTTAGCTCAGGAGCCCACTATTTGTAACCACCCCTTACAGGAGCACACACAGAGGTCTTGGTAGCAGGCATGTGAACTCCCATAGCTAGTACTGAGTTCCACTTCCCTTACTTCCCTTCTCCTACACCGTTTGATTTTCCTTAAGCAGAATCTACTTATAAAATTTAGAAAATGATACCATTTTCTAGGATGCCTTTTTCACGCTGATCTCTCTGGTGGACTTTTCTTTAGCTAAAGGGAGTCTTTGGTGTTTAGAGATTTTCATGAATTGCTACTATTGACAGAAGCAATTGCTTTGATCTCTCTTGCATCATTACTGGATTCATTTGTTTCCCTTCTTTCTAGAAGTGCCAAAAAAAAAGTCTTCAATAGACAGAAAATGCCATGTGCTATAGCTATGACCTTATGAACTATATCTTGCCTTTAGAAAAATAAAACTACTTGCCATATCTGTCATTTGGTAAAGCACACTGGAAATTCCCAATTTTTACAGTAAATATGTTCTAGGTAAATGCTTATGTGGGGAGGGGGGAAGAGATGATGAAAATGAATCAGTATCATCATCTGACTGACCCTGGGGAAAAATATGAGAAGTAATAAAGAATTTGTCTTTTAAGCATATGGGATGCAGAGATGATCTAGGGACAAGTGATACCAGATTTTTTTTTTTTTTTTTTTTATTATTATTTTATTTTTTTTTTTTTTGGGGGGTACACCAGGTTCAATCAACTGTTTTTATACACATATCCCCATATTCCCTCCCTTCCTTGACGCCCCCCCCTCGATTCCCCCCCACCCTCCCTGCCCCAGTCCTCTAAGGCATCTTCCATCCTCGAGTTGGACTCCCTTTGTTATACAGATTTTTTAATTTAAATTCCAGTGATTAAAAGAGTGTGGTACTGATGTATGAGTCAACAGACAGATCAAGGACATACACTAGAGAGCCCAGAAATAAATTCAAGTACATAAAGCAATCTAGAATACAAAGGGGGAGCATCTCAGTCCAGTTGAAAAAGTATATATTATTCAGTAAACAGTATTGAGACAACTGGATAGTCACTTGAAAACATAATTTGGGCCCATAGAGGACACTTACACCAACTGTAAATTTCTAATAAATCAAAGATTTAATGGTGAAAAGATAATCCAGGAAAAAGCAATGGAAAATTCTTTAAGAAGCTAGGTGTAGAAACAAAGGGTGGCCACTTCTTGAAGACTTGTGAGAAGGGAAGATATTATTCCTCTTTACACACCAACCTCACCACCACCCAGTACTGGCTTCTACTATAGCAGTGAGGCAGAGGACTTCAGTGGGACATATTGCAGACTCTGAAGTCTCTTACTTCAGTTGCAGCCTTCCCAGTTCTTGAGCCAATCTTGACTAAGACAGAAATACTTTCAAACCCATCCATAAGCTGGAGGTTTTGCACTCCCTGATTTCAAACTATATTGCAAAGCTATAGTAATCAAAACAACATGGTACTGGCAGAAAAACAGACACATAGATCAATGGAACAGAATTGAAAGCCCAAAAAATAAGGCCATACACATATGGACAATTAATTTATAACAAAAAAACCAAAAACATAAAATGGAAAGAAGATATTCTCTTCAATAAATGGTGTTGGGAAAACTGGACAGCCACATGTAAAAAAAAAAAAAAGAAAGAAAGAAAGAGACTAGACCACTATCTCATCCCATACACAAAAATCAACTCAAATGGATTAAAGACTTGAATGTAAGACCTGAAACTATAAAATTCCTAGGGGAAAACATAAGCAGTTTGATCTTTGAAATCAGTCTTGGCAATTACTTTCTGCATACGTCTCCTCAGGCAAAGGAAACAAAAGCTAAAATAAGTAAATGGGACTACATCAAACGAAAAAGCTTTCGCACAGCAATGGAAACTATAAAGAAAAAAAAAGCCTGCCTGCTGAATGGGAGAAAATATTTGCAAACAAAAATCTGATAAGGGGTTAATTTCCATAATATAAAAAGAGCTCATACAACTCAACATTAAAAAAACAAATCAAATAAAAAAAAATGGGCAGAGGATCTGAATAGGCATTTTTCCAAAGAAGACATACAGATGGCCAAGAGGGATATGAACAGACATTCAACATCACTAATCATCAGGGAAATGCCAATCAAAACCATAATGAGATATCACCTCACACTTGTTCGAATGGCTGTTATCAAAAGGCTGTTATCAAGTGTTGGCAAGGATGTGGAGAAAAGAGAACCCTCTTTCAATTTTGGTGGGAATGTAAATTGATGCAGCCACTGTGGAAAACAGTATGGAAATTCCTAAGAAAAATTAAGAATAGAACTACCATATGATCCAGCTATCCTACTTCTAGGTATTTATCCAAAGAATATAAAAACTCTAATTTGAAATGATGTATGCACCCCTATGTTCATCTCAACATTATTTACAATAGCCAAGGCATGGAAACAACCTAAGTGCCCATCAACTGATGCATGGATAAAGAAAAGGTGGCACGCGCGTGCACGCACACACACACACACACACACACACACACACACAATGGGACACTACACAGCCATTAAAAGGTGATATCTTGCCATTTGCAGCAACTTGGATAGATCTTGAGGAGTGAAGTATGTCAGATAAAAAAATACAAATATTGTATGATTTCACTGATATGTGGAATATAAAAAACAAACAAAGCAAAACAAAATAAATGAGCAAACCAAACCAAACCAAAAAAAAAAAAAAAAAAAGAACTTAGATACAGAGAACAGATTAGTGGTTACCAAAGGGGAAGGGGTGGAGGAGAGTGAAATAGGTAAAGGGGAGCAACTGTAAGGTGACAGACAGAAACTAAATTTTTGGTGTTAAGCACGCTATAGTACATGTATATAGTATATGTAGTGTATTATATGTTTCACGTGTACAACCTAAGATTTCTACTTTTGAAGTAGAAATCTAATGTACATATGAAATGTATATAATGTTATAAACTAATTACCTCAGTAAAAAATAAATGTTAAAAAATGTCCTTGAGGCAGCCTCCTGTTCTAATTGGCTATATATGGGGAAAATACTGATATCCCCCACGCCCATCAAAATATAGGTTTATCTTCATTGTCTTTTATCACCTTATACATTTTTTCTTCCACTTTTCCAAGGTAGAGTCCATTCTCAGATTTTAAAAAAGAAATGTAATCTAACGTTCATCATCACTGTTATGAGTCCATGTTAACAAAATAAGAATTCGAACAAGGATCTGATTCTCTAGGTCAAAGTGTATCTGTTTGTTCACTTGTTTGTGCAAATAATGCTCACGCTGATATTTTGTTGATTACGGCACAGATTATTTGGTCATAACACATAGGCAGCTATAAGATGAGATTGTGCATAGAATCCTTCTACATTTTTAATCTTCTAGAAAATAAAAGCACTGCCCAAATGAAATCTGGTTGCCTTAATGAGTTTACTAGGAGAGTAACCCTGGCTTGCAGTTGTTTGATTAAAAGAGCATAAATTGGGATGTTTGAAGGTTCAGAGGCATTTCCTATTGTAATTTAAATAAAGCAGTCTTGGGGTAGGAGACATTACTGATGGGAGCTTATAATGGGATTAGTAAAGGTTTCACAAGTGAACCCAAATTCACCAAATAGCAAGAGTTTTAAAATATCACTAAAAATCACTGATAAAATGTATGCTTTTTTGAGAATAAACTTATAGGGGCTAGAGAGTGCTGAAAAATAAGAAAAGCAGATGCAAAATTAAAATTTAGAACAACAAATAAAACAAGTTATTGGATTTAAAAAAATCACTACACACATTAAAAAAAAATCCTACAGTTCATGGTAAGTCTAAATTACAGTTGGAAGCATGCCAGCTAGTTACAGAGCACAGAAAAGGTGAAAATCTCTCAAACTAGAGTACAATTAATGCTGCCTGGGCTCTCTGGAATCCTTTCCAAATGTATTTCCAAATAAAAGTACTCTGTTTCTCTGTTGGATGCCAATAAATGGTAAACCTTAAACTTGGGAACTTACTACCCAGCAATAGCCAAGAGCTCATTTACAAAACGCCATGGAAGGATCCTTTTTCCCACGTGACAGGAGGGAGAAAATGTTCTCTTTCTTTAAAGGGTCCTGCCACTTAATGAACAGTCTACCCATTATGATCAACATTTTGTCTTCGTCCTTGGTAACAGAATGACTAATGGACAGATTTGGTTATGAAACTACGTGATGAAGTTTCCACATTGCCTAAGTATAGTATGTTTCTTCTTTGGTGGGTTTTAGGCTTTCTCTTTTCCTTTTTCCCAAACCACTGAAGCATACCCAGGGATATCACTGATCTTTAAAGCTGCAAATGAGTTTACAGATTCTAGCACACATCCCACCTTTAACAGAAGTGGAAAACGAGGCCCAGAAGGTTTAACATCTTAGCCAAAAACACACAGCTAGCTAACGTGACAAGTAAGCCTTAATTTCCAGTCAAGAAATATATTTGGTTCTAATAATAATTAATATGTGTTGGACCCTTTCTTTGAGTGACATTGAACTAAATTCTTTACACAAATTTCCACATTTTATTCATACACACACACACACACACACAGGTAGGCACAACTCTTAAGGCAGGTGTTAGCATATTCCTGGATAAATGAAGAAACTGAGATCAAGTAACTTGCCCAAGTTCACACTAGTCCTGAGTAATGGAGCCAGGATTTGAATTCAGGCCCTGTGAGGGAGACAGCAGTAAAACTGACAGCATTCCTCTTCTGAAGGAATGATCTAGAAAAGGAGCTTAGACGTGCTTACTGATATAGGACCGCACACAGGACTATCCCCATTCCTTACTCTCTGACACTGGAACTGGCCCATAATTGTGAATGCACCCACGTGTTTGCTCCATTAATACTGAGCATCCAATAATCCCAGAATCATACCCAGACGCTCTGTGGGCAGTTGCAACACTTACCACACAGAACACAAATGATTCTGATGAGGTGTTTGTCACGGCCCTGTAATTCTTCAGTTGATATTTGGAAACTAGCCTCACTGTCACTTGCCTTCAGCTGAGAATCCGTTGACCTTGATATAAAAGAGCAATAAAAACTTCCCCAAGCCTGAGTTATCTATGGCAGGCTTGGCAAACAGCAGAAAGGACTTGGACTATCTAGAATTCACCTGAGGAACACTCAGCAGCATATAAAATTTGCACTTATAGAACTAAAGGAACTCTCATCTTAAGTCACTTTCTTGAGAAACGTTGACTTTTTCATCACATTATTATGGTGGTCTTTCCCTGTGATGAAATAATGTTTCTTAATTGGTTTCTGAGCCTCTATATGGGGTCCAAGACACTGTTGGTTGCCTAACCAGCTGTCAATTTCTTCCTCCTCATTCCATGCAAACACAGAGTCTGAAAATGCCAGATACTCATTTTCCCAAACTTCTTTGCAGGTAGGGGTAGCCATATGACTTTTGGTAATAAGGCTGGGTCAGACAACAAGGACTGGTCCAGGTTAAAAGATGGATAAGAAGAATGATTTGGACTGGCCTCAAGGTGGCTTTCACTTTGGTTTATGACTCAACTAGGAAACAAGCATACGTTAGGCATACATTAGAGGAGTATGCAAGGAAGTGTGCATGCAGCTTCCTGGAAACTCTCTGAAGTTCAAGGCTCAGTGGAACCCACATAGAATGAGAAACTCACCAGTTCTGAAGCTAAAAAACTAAAGTCTCAAGTCCTTCACATGATTAGACTGGGAAAGAGACAATGTTGCTTATGGAGGGTCTACCTACTACTTTATAAGGCAATTCCCTTCTGCAACATAGTGCCATACCTCCAGATTCTGTTTCTAACTGCATCCTATTGCCTATAAAAGACCTGGTCTCAGCCTTCTATAGAAGGGGGAATATTCTTGAGGCAGGGTAGAGAATGAGTTGCTTCTGGAAATGAATTATTTTCTAATAAAAAGAGATGAGTGTTAAGCAAACTCTCCTTCCCATTTCCTTCCTGATCTTGGAAAGCTGAGCATGAATCCTAGAGTATAAGCAGTCACCTTATGGCTGTACAGACCTGAGGAGAAAGGCCAGCCTGCTAAGGATGGTCAAGGTGAAGAATGAAAAATCCTAGGTCCTTGACAGTTTTGTTAAACTGTTGAAATCATCCACCATGGGATTTCCTATCTCTCAACTTCCTCTTAAGAGAATAGAGGCTATATTTGCTTGGGTTTATTCCGTCTCTTGCAGTTTAAAACCTTAAGGGATGCAATTGGCATACGAATTCACTGCGGAAATCAGCCCTCAGAGAGGGGAAAAAATGTTTTAAGGGAAATGTTCTCTATGAAGAATGTTCTATAAAGAGAATCCTGCCATCTTTACCTCATCCTTTGGCTCTCAGTGTAAAAAGCCTTGCTTCCAAAAATCTGATATCTAATGAGGGCCTTATTTGCCCCCTTGTCCTTTAACCACTCATGTAATTTACCATTATTTCTTAAATGTCTTTGTTTCTTTACCAGCCGTGTGACTGTAATCTTCAGAAAAGCAGGGGCTATAACTCACATAGTCTAAGACTGTGTTTGTCACACCGTGCCCGGAGTAGAGTGTTGTGCAGTTTTTGCTGAATAAAAACTTCCAAGGAGATTACTTGACTCTCTAAAGGCCAGCCCTAAATAACAGCCATTCATTATGTAAAACAGTCTTTAGCGGTTCCTTCATTTTAGTTTTATGACTTCCCTTTCATAGACACGTTCTGCTCCCCCAAACCTCCCTTTACTTCAGGCCTGCCTGATTGCCTCAAAGCTTCATGCTGCCCGGGGATTGTAATTCTGTGTTGACTCGTCTAAATCTACCTTTCTTCAGCACCAGACATAGTTTAGAGTTCTGGATCTTCCATTAGTTACCACCAGCTGATAATAGGTACTTAATAGCTGTTGAATAAATGAAAACATGAATGAGTCTATAAACTCAGCGACTATGGCTGGGTGGGTTAGTACTTTAAGCCTTCTTTTCTTAACACGTTGCACGGGAGTTTGACCAACGAATCTTCATTTGGCAACTCATATGTACAAGGGATGTAATCTCGACATTGAGTATCTCCCCACATGAATCTAATTTATTTTATTTAAGTGATGGGCTTCAGTGGTCCTTTAACATTTTCTTTTTCTCATTACTTGAAAATGTTCTGAGTTTATGAGATAAAACTGATTAGCACATTAGCATATATTCATCATATTATATTAATTAAGTAGTACCCTGGTCTCGGAAGGAAAAGATACCTTAGCCTGGGACAGCAATTTTGCCATTAGAAGGGAGCTTAAGAAATCTTATCTTCCAATTTTTTTGACTTACAGTTAGTTTAGTAAATTCTGGAGTGTAAACCCAGGTATATTCGCTTTCTATTGCTGCTGTAACAATTTCCCACAAACTTTGTGGCTTAAGCATCACAAATTTATTATCTTACAGTCACGGAGATCAGAAGTCTGACAGAGATCTCACTGGGCTAAAAACAAGGTTACAGCAGGGCTTTGTTCCTTTCTAGAGGCTCTGGAGAAAATCCATTTCCTTGCTATTTCAGCTTTTTTAGAGGTCACATTCTTTGTGGCAGCCTTCCTCCATCTTCAAAGCCAGCAACATCTCATCTCTCTGACCCATCTTCTGTCCTCACGTCTCTCTCTCTGACTGCAGCTGAGAAAGATTCTTCAGTTTTAAAAACCCATGTAATTAGATTAGGCCCTCCCAGGTAATCCAACGTAATCTCTCCATCTCAAGGGCCTTAACCTTAGTCAGGTCCACAAAGTCCCTTTTGCCATGTAAGGTAACATATTCACAGATTCTGGGGATTAAGACATGGACACTGGGTGGTGAAGAGGGGTTCAGTATTCTGTCTGCTACACCAGGATTCCTAGCAATACATCAGTTTATGTGCATGAAACACAGATTGTGTTTACAGAGAGACAGAATATAATTGTTGAAAGAGAACTGGGTAGAATTTTGAAGACCTGGGTTCAATTTCTGATAAATATTTCAGAAAGGGCATTGCAAGTAGAGGAAATAAGGTGATCCAAGAGGTATGAAAGCACAGAGTGTATTTAAGAAACACTAAAGTACCCAATTCAGCTGGAATACAGAAGTAGAAGAGTCTTTGGGGAAAATAGGCAGAGGGACCAAATATCAGGCTAAGGATTGGACCATTATCAGAAAGCAGTTGAAAGCCATTGAAAGTTAGTAACGATAACCAACCACATTTGCACCTTCTAATGGGTGCTCTGGAAGCAGGATGCAGACAGAGTTGGAAGGGAGACATTGCAGGTAAACAAACAATCTAAAGACTATTGTCTCTCTCTAGGAAAGAGGTTTGGACATGGGATAACGGCAGTGAAAACAACAGGAATGGAATGACTATGAAGTAATAGATCTAAGTGGTCCTTTCGGTTCGGTTTGATGCAGCTAAACACTCAGCATCATGGTGATGACCATCTCTGGGGCATTAGTATTGACAAATCATATCTGAATATGCTTTTTTCATGTAATATTTTAGAAAACAATCTAGAATTTTTTCTCAAGTATCAGGTTCATTAGCTCCTGGATAATTTTAGTTTTGGAGTCCTGTACTGTGTGATTAGAGAAATGAGTTCCAATTAAGTACAGGTAAGAAATGGAGCCTCAGGACAGCTTTAAAGCTGGAAGATAAATCAATGTCAAGATTTTCCTGGAAGGAGTATCAGGAGAGCTTCTAGCGGAAAGAGAATGGTATAGGGTAGGGGGCGAAATAAATATCATAGAAGAAAGAGAAGATGAAGTGTTGGTAGACTGATTAAGCAAACACAATTCCCAATTTCTAAAATTTAAGAAAAATTCACTAAATTTTAAGATTGCCCTTAAAAGCAATCTACTTGTAGGGCAACAAAGCCCAGATTAAAGATGCCCCTGCTAGAAGAGGTTATATGTATTAGATTTTGTCTGCAAAAAACTAGCTTAGCAAAGACAGAGGCCACTGTGGCACCCCTTCAGACTGGGACTGTAGAATATGATTATATCTTAGAGACCTCAGCTCTCTGAAATCTATTTATTCTGACATCCTGTTACTTTCCTGACCTGATATTTCAGAGTTAAATTATCCAGAGAAAAGCTGCCCTGCCTCTTCTTTGTGAGCCTTGGCAAGTTTGTAGTCTTTTGGTGGTATGGCTGTAGGCCCAATTCCCATCTAGTGAATGTAGCCGATGACTGTATGTTTTTGGTATGCAGGCCTGTTTATGTGTACCAGAGAAAGAACTTCGACATAAAGGAAAAAGCCTCTAAGGTATTTGAGCCTTACAGCTACTGTTAAGCGTGAGGTGGGCTACCTTCTTATCACCGTCCAGGTTTGTCTTGTTTTGTTAATAAAAGCCAGACTCCATTGCTATAGTGATGGCGCGGCAATGATGGGTAAGAAGTGGGGAGAGCAGCTGTGCAGACCTGCAGCATCGACCGGTGATACTTATCCTTTGGTACTAGTTTTAGATGTTTGCTATTAAAAGATAATGAAAAGAGGCTGAAATCATTTCTGATTTGTTAATTCTGTATGGCTAGGGCGAACTGTATTCCTTAGAGACCAGTTAACACTACCTTTCCACCTTTTTGGAATTAAATCAGAAGTTCAGATGCAGACGGTATCTTCAAAAAATTAAACACCTTGAAAAACTGAAAAATGTAGTCCAATATCCAGATGTTTGACCATATGGTGCCAAACAGCTGCATATTCATTCTACTTTGATTCAACAAGCTTTTATTAAAATAATTGGAAAATTATGGATACGTGAACTAACTCATTGAGAATATCAGACCTGGAAAGAGGCCCCAAGGTCATCAGCTCTACATTTTAGAGCTGACAGTGGAGTGGAGATAGCACTGTCCAGCAGGGGAAGGAAAGATAAAGTAGGGAGGGAGTGATTAGGACCCCAAGAGGTGAAGTCATTTTCATTGAATTTTGTTCATTTTAGCCATGTTTGTTGTTTGCTAGATAGATTTATAAGGCTTTCAATTTTTAGTAATTGACTGGTTGAGTTTTTGGGGGTGGGGCAAAGAATAAAATTCACTGACAAGTTCTCAGAGTCCTCAGCTTGTCTAAAAAGGGAAAAAATAAAAGCCTTTTTAATTTACCACTAAAGCTCTACCACTTTCCAAGGACAAACGTTCATTCCCGTAGTATACATATGAAAACGATTCAGAGTGCCTATCAATGGAAAATGTATTAGCTAAGTTCCTTGGACCTGAAATTAATAGGAGAGCTTTAAGATTAATGGGACTAGAAATATCATTGCTTTCCCTTGGCATGATCTTTATGACATCTTCATATTTTTAAAATACAACGTACTGCTGTGAATCTACTCTGTCTCAGTCCTTCATATGATTTTGTAAATTCTTAAGATCATGAAAACAGCAAAAACTGAAGAATGGTTCTTCTTCTCTATACCACACAAGTCAAATGATATCTAATTCTGTTCATGTAAATACTTTGAAAGACTAGTGATGCAAAGGGTGTGAACGTTCTGTATGGTGATGTTCCTTAAAATTCAAAAACTGAATCAAATAAATCTAGGGAAATGGAGTCTTTTTCTAAAAATACTACCAGCTTCAATGCTATTCTTTTAGTATTAAGAACTTAATTATTAAATTTTTCCCACAATCAGTCTCAGGTATTTACTGAGGATAAAACTGAAAGTCAAGGAATGCAGATTTCTCTTTGAAGCATGTTATTTTCTCTTTCTCTGACTTTTCAGTCTAGATAAAGAAACTAGATTCAAATAAAAATGATAGCAATAAAAATCATTATAATTAAGTTCTAAATTATACAGCTTGAACTTCAAGAACTTTATATTTTGGAGTAAATTAAAATCATTTAGGCGGATTTTTAGATTCCAAGTTTATGTGTATATCTTTCAACATATAGTGCCAAATGTGCACTATTTACACACAGGATGGAAATGACAACATAGCTGTGTGGGTCAGACTCCTGACACTTCTGCTTGCATCAGTGTAATCTTACCGAAATGATGAGCCTCAGTTAAACACGGTAAGGTTCACTGTGGCAATTACAGTTGGGAACGAAACAGGAAAGGGATTACCATTTGTTTAGCCTTTAAAATTGCCAGGCATTTCCCATAAATCTTCTCATCTCTTTCTCATAATAGCCTTGTGAAGAGATTACTGAGATTCAAAGAAATTCTCCCAAGATTACATATCTAGTAAGTTGAGGCTAAAAATTCAAATCCAGATCTAATTCCAAGTCCCGTATTCTATTACAACTAACTCATGGTGAGTTTTCATGTATCATGTTGTAGACACATGAGTATTTACAGTTATAATTATGCCAGGTTGAAATCAGATTGTGGGACTTAAAGAGATGAGATGAATACAGGCTTAACTTTGCCATTGATTCAGTGAGTAATTGTGTCTCAGTCACTTAAAGAGAGTGGCCTCTGCTTTCTCATTTATAGAAACAACTAAAAAGAAAATTTAGTTGGTCATTTGGAAAATGCATGGCTTCCAAATAAAAGGATTGCTTATATCTCTTCTGAGATGAAAAATTGTAATGACTAAACCTAACCATATGCCAAAGGGATAAACATATTTCAAAGCCAAAACCAAATATATTTCTCCTGTGTCCACTTGATGATATGTAAGTCTAAATAACAAATATGTGCTTTTTGTCCATTTTACTGTACTGCATCTACAAAGTTACAGAAGTGGGGACATATTATTTCAGAAGAAATTCTCAAATCTTTATGATACTATTTTTCTTACTGTTTTAGAATTTAATTTTTTTAAGTACCATTTCTTAAAAACAGTTTTACTTTTTCAATTCTAAAGAAATCCATGCAAGCTGGGTGGGAAAAAACTTTAAGGAATCTGTAAAACAAAGACAAGAAGAATAAAAACTGATATATAAAATTATTAAGATGTGGAGGAACAGATCTTTAAACATAGAAATGCTTCCCTGGGATAAAGGCTCCTATCAATCAGTTGTCCAATTTGTCAATGGAACAATAAATATTTAATAGGGATTCCATTACTAAAAGCATTTATCTACCCATCATCCTTACTACTTACTCATTCTCCTACTAAAGTGAAAGAAATTTTTTACTTCTGTTTTGACAATGTCTTTCCCCTTTTCAAAACCATTCAAATGCTTTGTAAATGAAGACTAATTTCCTGTCTCAGCTTCAGCAAATTTTGCCAAAATACCCTGAGTCCAAAATCAAATAACAAAACGATAATGCCGAAAGGGACCTCAATGAGTCACTTTCCCTCCCCCTAGCCCTGGGTCTAGTCCTTCCTCTCCACCCACACCCACCTTTCTCTCCCCCTGTCCAGCTGCTGGTTCTCCCAATCCTCCAGCAAGCCATACGCTGAGCCTAGAGAGGTTACTTCTTCCTCACTCAGTGCAGTTCTTTGCATTTATAATTCAAAGATGCCACACATTTCAGTCTCACACGCATTATTTGTTTGTCAATCTTAAAATAATTAAAAACATCTATACCTACTTCTTAAACTCCAACAATAGATTACTATTACTAATCTCAAGAGCTCCCTTTCTGTACAGTGTAATGAATTCTCTTGCTTTAAATTGAGAATGTCCTAACATTGTGTCTTTCAAATAATAATTTGAGAGAAAACATAATTTTTGAATGAGTTCCACCCCTATAATGGGCCTACAAACTCAATTCTTAGTACGATATTATACAGCATAAAAATGTAAGTATTGTAGTAGGACCTGAGTGTTGTTTATTTTTCTTTTTAGCTTTGGGGACATCCCCTCATATTTTTATTGTAAACTCTAGAGGTTAGGGTGTGGTTAGCTGTGTGAATTTTAAGTGTAATGCAGGTCTATTCTGGAAACATGTCCTATTTATTTTTGTTATATTTTGCTTATACCCCCTCCTCACTTTGTCCTCAAATTCCCAGAGCCTACAAGGATATATAATATATAGCAACATGAAAGTAAAAGTATCTGAGAAAGAATGAAAACAAACTAAGCCTGCTTAGAAATGAAGTTATTATAAAAATGTAAACCAAAGCGATCATTATACTTGCTATAAGACCATAATTTGGGCTGTATGCTTTATTATGAGCCAAAGTTGGGGGAGAGAGAAGGGGCTCTGATTATTAGGCAATCTACTATGTTATAAAATTAAATAAAAAGAATTGTAAAGAGCTCAGAGAAGCAAAACTGTATCGACACTAAGATTGAAAGCTGGAACCTCCTGGAACATAACAGTCAGCATTCTCAACATCAAGTTTCCAAAAATGTATTTCCTATACTGGCTTCCAATAAAAGCCAGAGTCAGCCCAACAGAATGAATTAAAGTAAAAAGAACGGCACTAGGTGCCACAATGATATGATTGAAGTATATTAATCTCTGAAGTCCAATTTAGTATAGGTGTAAATTTTAGAATATCTGGAAGTTTGGCCTTTTGCCACTACCATGCAACAGACTTCACAGGAGTGCTACAACAAACACTGCAAATCAGTGATTCGTGTGTCATGCAGTTGATTGACTTACATTTTTGTTGTGTTTTCATTATATGATCTATAATGTAGGTTTAAAAATATGCTTCTGTAGAGAGCAGTGTCTACGCCTTGTAGGTAATAGCGACGTGTTATGTGTTAAGAAGATACACATAGTTGACATAACTAAGTATTATGTTTTCCAGTGGTTTGGATTTTTAGTCTATAATATTATGTCTTTCAGATAAACCCTGTTCACATTATGAAAGTCCAGTAATCTAACAGGTCAAAAATATTACCATAGATGGTTTTACTTAGACAAGCAAAGGCAAGAGGCTCACAAAGTTCCTGTTAGTATAAACAAAGGAAAAGGCAATGTGATGTTCCTAAAATACTTTAGATGTTATAGGGACGTGTTAAAACATAGGGTGTCTGGGAATGTCTGGTCTATCCTGATGAAATCAACAGAGGTAGGCCAGGGCAGGAGAATCCTTATGGCCTGCAGATATGTAATTTGTGCTGTTTCTGATTTGAAAACTGGAATAGATTTTTAATTTATGATTGAAAAGATTGAGTTCACCTTTGAACAGCTTAGGTAAATTAGATTGCCCCCAAGTCACACTTGAAAGGCACCACAACCACCACCATCAGTTTCAATTTGTAAAATGGAGCCAATGAAATAGTCGCTAGGGACACATTCACACACCTAGCCCTTAAATTATGCATAAATAAGAACCACCAACACCTCTAGCAAGCAAATTAATTTCAGAATGAGAGGATTTTCCTATTGAGAATACTCTGTTCAAAAGTTCAACTCTGCAATGCCAGCGTGATTGCACTAATGAATCACTTCTAAAACCACGGTAGAAATGGAAGAATGATCAGTGTTTGCTTATGGCCAATATTTCTCTATGTACGTTGCTTGGAAGCCACTAAATTGTGCCTCTCTAAAAGAGCTTAGCGATTTTAACTTCCTGATATCAGATACTGTATGTTTAAAGGGTCAAAGAAACCCAAAAGAGGGTAACTAACATAATTCAAGTTAAAATTCTTAATTTCCTTCCCTTCTCTAACAAAACTTACAAGAACATTCTAAGGAGAAAAATGTCAATTGCACAAAGATTTAGAAGGCAGCAATTGGGTCTATGAATTCTCATTAAATTCTAATTCTCATTAGTTCCATAAATCAGAATTATGGAATAACTCTGAAAAGCAAGCCTTATCTTATCCAGGATAACCCACTGTATATATTTAAAACCTCATAAGATTCTATTACTTATGCTGTATATTGTATTAAGTAAGCCCATTTAAAGTATACACTTTAGCTTCCTTAAGCCAGTGTTTTTACAAGTTCATGACCATGATAAAATATATTGCTTTTCAGAATACATATCCTTTATGCCTATCATAACTGTTCCACCAATTAAATTACACCAGCATTTATGGGACAAAATTCTCTAGAAACAAAGACTGTGTTTAATGCCTGCAGTGACACCTACTGGTAATGAAGTACACCTAGTTCTTAAAGATATTTGAAGTAATAATATCTTGGGTCCGTACTCTTCACTCTCGGGTCCTGAGTTCACCATCCACAGCAAATTCTTTCTTTTCATCAGCAAGCTCATTTCAGTAGCTTTTTGGTAACAGAAAATCCATACAAATAACGCTTTCTTTTAGAGAGTAAGGATTTGGCATGCAGTAGTTTGTGTTGCATTTGTTGAGTGTGATGAAGAAATGCCCTTTTTGTTGGTAACAGGTTGCCACAAATCATTTCATTTACGCTTATGCAAAACCAGATGTCTCTTCTTAGCCCATGAGAGAGAGCGTTTCTCACAAATTGAGGAGAAAATGAAGGGGAATGAAGGCCGTTGCATGAACTGCAGATTTATAGGATGGTCTACACTACCATCATCTCTGAGGACCCCTGGATATAACCTATAAATCCCCTTTTAACAATGTGGTCTTTTCTCAGAGGTCTTGCACACCTGATAGCCATCAACTCTTTTGATTAGTCGTCAAGGCCAAGTTGAGGCCTCCGCAAATACTATGGTAGCACATTTCCCACAAGCCTGCTACACGTGACCTTGTCTCCCATGACACGTGTGTCCCCCAAAGACGTCAGTCAATCATATCCTTCTCTCCCTCATTTCTCTATAAAAGCTATATAAATTATTCAAATCCTAACAAGCCTTTCCTGACCATTCTACACCCGTGCTTCCCCTGCTTTGGAACACTCATCTTCTCCGGTCTGTATTGCACACTCAGAAATTGTTTACATATTCATTTTTGTCACTATTACTAATAATGACAATAGAATCCATGTGTAGATGATCCACAAAGTTCTGGAAATATGCTAAGCTGGAGGTAATGACTTGAATCTTTATAATGACCCTCAAGTTAGGTACTACCACCTTCACTTCTCCGATAAAGAAACTGACACTCTAGGGAGTCAGACCCTTTGTCCCAGGTAACTCATCCTGACAAAGTTAGGATTCTAAACCCACTGTCTTGCGTTCCAAACCTCTTCTTCCATGATGACACATAAGTGTGTTATCTGTAAGTTCTATCCACCAATGCTGCAGCCATGGTGGCTGTTGGAGACATTCCATCCTCTGTAGGCTGCCCCCCATTCTTCCCCACAAGCTGTGACAACTTTCTAGCAAGTTATTGTAGTCAGTGGCGTTTCAGCAATATTCTTCTGCCTTTGCCTAAAAGTTAAAGTGTCTAGAGGGTGAAGGACCTATTGTAATTTTGTTGACAGTGTCAGATGGCAGCCTCTGAATATCATGCGTGTCTCTGTGGCTCCTTACCGGTAGCTCAGTGGTTCACCAAGAGACTTTAAAAAAGCTGCCAAGCCAATCTGTATGATACTATGATGGTAGATATGCGTCGTTACATATTTGTCCAAACCCATCAAAAGGACAACACCAAGGGTGAGTCCAAATGCACCCTGCAGACTTTGGGGGATGATGAGGTGTCAGGGTAGGTTCACTGACTGTAGCAAAGGAACCTCTGCAGTGCGGGATGTTGATAGAAGGGGAGGCTGTGCCTGTGTGCAGACAGGGGATATGTACTTCTGTACTTTATGCTCAATTTTGCTGTGAACTGAAACTGCTCTAAAATATAAAGTGTATTAATGAGAAAAAAACAAAACTGCCAATGCCTGGCCTCACTCACTCCACAAAATAAATTCAGAATCTCTGGGGATCAGACCTCTGTATTAGTATCTGTTTAAAGCTCCCCAGGGAATTTTAATGTGCAGTGAGGGTTGAAAACTGCCGTGCTGTGTCTCCTGTGCATCTGGAGTTCCACTGGCCCTCACGTTGCTGGGTTCACTCTAATCACAGACACTCTGGAGTCACCTCCACAGTGATTCCTCAGCCAGGAAGTAATGTATAATATATAAAAATAATATAATAATACATACAGGAACATGCATAATATACTAAATGTATATTTTTATAAAATACATATTATATAAAACATATTTTATATAAATATATGTGATAAATCCATGTCCCTAGTAGGTGACCAGGTGTGCACCTAACATAGCATCAACCACTCACCTCACTTCTGAGTCTTTGCCCCAGAGCCCCTAACATCTGATTTCTTGGTTCCCACTAAGAGATGAGAGTTGCCAGCTGCTACACTGTGGGTTTGAGTTCTGGCCACAGATTCAGCCTGGAAGGCCTATAGCTCTTGTATCCTCTCTTGCCATCATTTTTCATCTTGTGTATATTCACATGTGTCCATAGTGATGAAGAGCTTCCTCCAGTGTTTCCTCCCTGTCCATGGGAGCCCTGGGCATGCTGCCTCCTGTACTGTTGACCCAGTAAATATTAATTCCAGCTTTAGCAGTCGTGAAAGTGTTTATGGACCTCAGTGCTAACGACGTCGCAGACCTCTGAGTGCATGCCCTGTACATATACACCTGGGTTCCTAGGCAATTACTAAACGGTAAGCTCCTTGAGGGCAAAAGACATACCTTATTAATCTCTGCCACTTAACACAGTACCTAATACATCTGACTAGATATTTAAATACTGTAAATGAATAGTCTTTCACAGTCCTTCCTGAGGCTCTGAAATATGTTTGGAGAGTTAACACTACCTACTGCCGTCATTAAAATATGGGCTTGGGCTATCTTTTCTAATCTGTGGTCATGAGAGTTTCCACTAAGTTATCCATGTGCTTCACTTGAACACTGCTGAGCAAAGTCAAATTGTGAGATAGTTACGTAAACTATTTGGTGTCATTAGCACGTCACTCTAAGCAATCAAGAGGTGCACCTGAGGGTCCTAATATGTCATTTTATTAAGTGCTTCATTTAATTTGGGAATAAATGATAGATTACTCCCCAATAGGAAAAGATGTTCTTTTCTTAGGGCCGAACATAGTACCCATTATTAAGTTTCAACTTAACTGTTTCTTAGCTCTCTGACCACTTCCAAGTTGCTTAATGGTGTCAACCACTTTGTGGGGTTTATTATTATGTATTTTTTGTACTAAGACTTACGTGCCGGTTACAATGTACATTACAGTAATGACAATCAGTATGGTTATTATTATTATTGACTATATTTACTTCTCCATAAAAATTTAAATGCTGATTTTCCCTACAATTCAAATACAAAATCTGTCATCAATCTACATTGTATTTGAAAAAATTCGCAATTTGCTAATCAGCCAATGGTGTTAAAATACTGTATTTCATTCCCAGGAACACATTATTTAGAAGTACATTGGCCACCATCACTCAGAAAATAGTTTGGTTATGTCAGGAAAGTTTTAATAAAGCAAATTGTATATATTTATTATCTATGTCCATCAGCCAATATCCAAAGAGCACCATTATGTTCTACAGATGTTTTATAAGGAATGGACGGTCTTAGTTCAGCTTAACTACCAGGTCTCTATAATTTATGCCAACATCCTAATTCTCAGACAGTTTTTATAATTCCTGCCTCAGAAGTAGAAAAGGAAGATCAAGTCAGCTCTACTTGATATGGAAGAGTCAGACTTTGGATCTGATACTGGTGTATTTAACATGCCCAATATTGTTTTGATGCCCCCTAAATAGAAGATTAATATTTTGGAATAGGAATGGTGTAGCCAGACAGACCAGATGTTTGTTTCTGTCTGTTTGGGGCTGTGATTGTTTAAATACAACCTAAGAAAGAGTCTAATGAATACTTGCTGTGGTGATGAAAGTTCCTGCAGCGCTTCCAGGGTTGCATTATTTGATTTGAATTTCAGCCTGATGTCATGATGCTGGTGGGGTCCTATTATGCCATTTTATAAAGCGTTTTCTATGTGCCTAATTTGGTATACATTGAAATGTATATATGTACACACATAAATGTTTGTGCTTGTTATTTAAGGTATTTCCAGTAAGCTTTAAAACATTGAAACCATCTGATTTGCATTTTTCAACAAGAACCAACATATGTATTTATTTATGGAAACATTTTTGGCATAAGACTTTCTATTAAATTATAACAAAAAGCTTTCTCTATCACCCTGGGGAATCTGGCAATCAGCCTACCTCCTACCCAGATCAATCTTCCCCACCTACCCCAGTCTTCTCCCACCCACTATATGCATAACTTAAAGCTGTAGTCTTGCCTGGAGCTAGTGTGGAGGAGACATGGAAAATTGAGTAGGGCCATATTTGTTAATATGGCTGCAATCCCCATGATCTCCAAGGTCCCCTAGGAATCGACAGATTGACCACCTAACATTTAGGTAGCTCTATTTTCATTTTAAAATAGGCACAAATATATTTTATATTTTATATTGTAAAATTTAATAACTCTCAAGTAACTAATTGAAGACAATTACTTGAATGCCCTAAGGCTGGGAGAGACCCACTGCTGTCAGTCTTGATACTTCCTGATTTAAATTCAACTTATCTTTCCAGTCTAAACTGGACCAATTACTGGTCCTCCAAATAAACACCATAGGTTTCAAAATTATAATTATCACTAATTACTACCACTAAGATGAGGAGGAAGATGGAGAAGGAGAAAAACCTATTATCTTATAGGCAATATCATAATTTAGGTGTATACACTCTTTATATCCATGATGTCACTTAATTGTGAAAATTCTAATAGGAAGTATTACTGTGATGCCCATTTCATAGATGGTAAATCTGAGAATTCGAAAGACTAAACTTACTTGCCTAGGATAACACAATTAGAAAGTGGCAAAACAGAGAATCTAAACCAGGAGTATCTGACAATGAATCCGTCTTCCATAATAATAAATAAATCCAGCCTCCCATAATAATCGTAAATCTACCTTAATAATAATTAACACAGTGTGTATGTATTTTTCCCATTGGTTGAACCTGTATTGTGTTCTAATTACATTAAGTACCTTCATAACTATACACAATGTTTTAGTTAATCTTTATATCTCCTCAAATTGAGATTTATTAATTGCACATAGTGCCTTTTCTCATCCCATAATGGCATGTATCTGGGGGTTTCATTGAAACATGTTTCCCTGTTTAACTATCTCCACACATTTAAGAAATTGATGAAGATTGGGACTTTCATAGGAGAAAGGAACTGGGTAGCTAGAAGAAAATGATACAGAAATTCACCACAGGCCCTTTTCTACATTTTAAATTTTGAAACAAATTTTTTAAATCTTAAAATTACTGTTCTAAAATAATAGGAAAATGCATGGGGAAATAATGGTTGATTATAAAATAAAAATATTATTAAAGGAGACAGTAAAATGCAAACTTGACAATATTAATAGGGAAGCTGGGTAGAGAAAAGTTCAAATGAAAGCATTCTGGCCATTACTGCAATTAAATTAGGAATAAATAATTTTTTAAATTTAAACATATTTTTGAAAACTATAACATCCACAAATAACTGACAAGTTAAAGTGGAAATTGTAAAATATATAGAATAAATAGCAAAAATTAAAATGGAAAAACTAGAAAGGAAACCTATAGAAAATAAAAAGGAAAGTGTTATCAGAAACAGAGCAAAATTAATGAACTAATGAAGCGTCAAACATAAACAACCAAATATTAGAGCAATTTATGTGAAAAAGCCAATGCAATAAAAAAATTCAGTAAATCAATCAAGAAAAGTAGTTTGTACAAATAAAAATTTTTAGCAGCTAAAAAAACAGAAATCACATACAATGGACAATTTTATGTCAAAAAAAACTTCAGAGTAGAAATGAAAGTTTGCTTCAAAACAATTATTAACATTGACTTAAAAAGAAATTCGGAAAACCTGAATAATCAATTACTCATAAATTAATAGCCAAGTCCTCCTGACTTACCATGTGCCCTAACAAGATAATCACTATTTTATGAAAACTGTTTCAGAATTTTAAATAAGATCAAAAAATAAAGGACACGTGCAAAAGAATGAAAGCGGGAGCTAAAGCTACCTAATTCATTTCATGAAGCTAACATTACAAACAAACAATTGTAATAAATAAATAGTTAACCGCGCTTATGAATATAGACATAAACATGCTAATACAATAGTGAATAGGACCCAATGATGTATTAAAAATATATCAGAATCATATACTATACATGTGATATAATAATATCAATGGTTTATTTCAGCAATACAAAGATGGCTTTACATTAGAAAATCAATAAATGTGATTTGCTATATAACTATATTAAGGGAGTAAAGGAAAAAAATCTCATTTAATTTTCTCTACTGATGCAAAAATAATCAGTTGATAATACTCTATGCCCATTCACAACAAAATATTCTCAGAAAACTAAGAGTAGACTTCCTCAATCTAATAGAGAATATCACCAAAAATCCATGGTAAGCGTCATACTTAATGTAAACCAGGATAAAGTAAGGATGACCGTACAGCTATTCAGTAATACACCAGAATTCCTAACCAATGCAATAAAATAAGGAAAAAAGATAAGAAATAGAAAGGTAAAGAAAAAATGCATTATTGGTAAACAACATGGATGTCTACCTAGAAAATTCAAGAAAATCAATTTAAATTAATGGAATTTGTAAGTTCAACCAAATTGTTGAATACAAGATCAGCAGATAAAATCAAGAATGCTTCTAATTACCATCACTAACCAAATAGAATATTTATTAGAAAAAAATCTCATTTACAATAGCAACAAAAATGTAATGTGTTAAGAATAAATATAATAAAACATATGCGTGACCTTTAGTGTGGAAATTACAAAATATTATAGGAGGACATTAAAAAGTCTGGAATTAATGATAAGAAATGATGGGCAGAAATACTTGGTATATTAAGATGACAAATTCATACAAATTCTAACAAAAATTGTTACATAACTTATCTTGGTACTTGGCATACTTTTACTAAAATTTTTATGGAAGCAAAGCCCAAGGGTAGCCAAATACACTCTGACAAAGTGGAATATTTACACTGAGAAATATAAATCTACAATAATTAATATATAGTACTATCAATGTAGTGATAGACAGATAGCCTATCTTAGGCTCTTCTAAGAGCTTAGAAATATCAAGGAGGCTTATTGTATGATAGAAATATCATTACAAATCAGTAGAGGAAACACAAGGTATATCAATATATGGTACTGGAACTATTGACTTGCCATATAGATTAAAAAATAAGAGTAACTCTCTACCACAAAAAACAAAATAAAACAACATATTTCAAATGGAAAAACAACTAAATGTAAAGATACACATTTTTAAAACTATAAGAGGAAAATATCTTTGTAATTTGGATCAAGGAATGACTTATTAAACAAGATACAAAAAAAAAACACACCAAAACAGCAAAACCTTAAAGATTGGTATACATAAAAATTTAAGACATCTAAACAGAAAACTACCCAATACACAATGGTGACCCCCAAAATGTGACAGATGAACCATATTTCAATGTAATCAACATTCAAAGGATTGGTATCTAGAACACATAGTGACTACAATAAGAAAACCAAAAAAATGTAAAGCCCAATAGGAAAATGGTCAATTCAGAGAAAAGAAAACCCAAGAGCCTATGAATATTGAATTGGCCACAAAGTTCCCCCAGATTTTTCCAAAACATCTTATGGAAAAGCCCAAATGAACTTTTTGGCCAACCCAATATATAATGAAATATTCATCTTCTCTAGTAATCAAAGATATACACATTGAAACATGATACATTTCATATTCATCAGACTGACATGAATTTCATAGTTGACAGTGCATAGTATTGATGAATATGTGAGGAAATAGGAACTGTCATATTTCAAGAGAGGTATAAATAATTCAATCATTTAAATTTATCAGTGTCTAATAAAGGTGAAAAACAAACTCCCTATGACCCAGCAATTTGGCTTCTAGGTAAATATTCTCCCTAAACAAGGAAATAAACCCAAGAATGTTTATTGTAGCATTGTTTATGATAGTAAATTTTAGAAACTCTTTGAATCTATACTACTATAAACCAGGATAAATAAATTTAATCTCAATTAAAATGAATAAACAATTCTACACAGATCTCAAATACATATGTTTAATTAAAAAACCAACATGTAGAATGAAATATATATGAATATATGAAAACAGAACCTGGTTATGCTTTGATTTCATGACAGGGTTTGCATTTGGAGCAGGACAAGAGTTTTTCTCCACAAATGGGAGAATAAAGAGTTCATCTTTGTAATGTTGACTTGCTTAGACATAAAAAAAATAACTAAAGCAAAAATGGCAAAAACATCATCATTTGTTAACTCTGAGTATGACTAAAGGAGTATTAGACTGTGCCCTTTAAAAAGAGGAAAATTCATATCTTCTTATTGGTTTCATATATTTAATTTTAATTTTATTTTGCAACAGGCTCTCCTACGCCTGATGAATGAATTTCGCATTTTGTTTTTTTAAATCAGTAAATTTTAATTAATTTTGTTGAGACTTAGCAGCTAACCCTAGAGATAACTGGAGAAACAGAGGCTGAAATTCATCAGCTTAGAAATTAACATTAAACAGTTCAATCTAGCTTTTGGAACTGCAGTACAATTTTAAATAGTGAAATATTCTAAGCATATTTTTAGAATCTATTCTTTCACTTCTGTAATGATAAAGACTTTTCCTTTGTCCATATTAATAAAAATAATAATGTATACTGAGTTACAATCAAATATTGCACTGTTTTACATGAAGTTTATCATTTAATTCTCATAACATCCTATAAAAAGACACTTTCATCACAATCTAAAAGATGAGAAAACTATTCACATCTGTGAAATGAAGGTACTACTGGCTTGTTTACAGACTGTTGTAAAGATTGAATTGATGTATATAATGGTACTTACACATAGTAAGCTAATATTATTGATTTGAAAACAAGGAAAGTAAGACTTAGAGAGGTAAGATTAACTAGCCTAAAGGCACAAAGCCAGTAAGGACTGGAATCAGGAGCAATTAAGACTCAGTGACTATGCTTAGACACTCTTAGGAAGATCACATTTTACCTCTTTTCTCTCTTAGTGCATAACAATGAAATAATATCAGATTCACAAAGATCTAGCTATTTCATTAAAAAATATACACAATATCGTGAGATTTAGAGAATTAAGCACTTGTTGTAAGGAGTATAAATTGGTAGGATTTCTTGGTTGGGAAATCTATCAATCTTTACCAAGCTTTAAAATTCATGTATCTTTTGAACCAGTCATTTCCCTTCATGTTTTTAGCCTTTATTGAAAAGACAAATGCACAAAGATACTCACTACATCATTGCAGTACTAAAAAGACTAGAAATAACATCAGTGATGATCAGTGAAGGATTGTTTTTAAAATATGATACATTCATGCAATAAAATAACCACTAAAAAGAATGACAGACTTGCGATATTGATACGGAACTATTTCTATTATATTTCACAAACTTTCAAAAAGCAAGATGAAAAAGAGAATATAAAGCATACAAGCATTTGTACAAAAAGTCATAAATATGTATGCTTAGATATGTATATCTTTTATCTATTTCTAGAAATGTACATGGGAAACTAAGTATAGGAGTATTCTCTGAGGTGAAGAATCACAAGTGTAGGAATCAAGGATGGGAGGAAAATGCCCTTTTTTTTTTTTAGCTCTGTATTGGAATATAATTGCTTTACACTCTTGTACCAGTTTTTGAGGTACACCAAAGTGAATCAGCTGTATTTAGACATATATCCCCATATCCCCTCCTGCCTGAGCCTCCCTCCTGCTCTCCCTGTCCTGGCCCTCTAAGGCATCACCCATCAATGAGTTGATCTCCCTTTGTTATACAGCAATTTCTCCCTAGCTATCTATTTTATATTTGGTAGTGTATCTATGTCTATGCTACTCTCTCACTTCATCCCAGCTTCCCCTTCGCCCTCCACCCCAGCCACGTGTCCTCAAGTCCATTCTCTATATCTGCATCTCCACTCTTGTCCTGTCACTGGGTTCATCAGTACCACTTCTTCAGATTCCATATATATGAGTTAGCATACGATATTTGTTTTTCTCTTTCTGGCTTACTTCACTCTGTATGACAGTCTCTAGGTCTATCTACCTAATTACATATAGTTCAATTTCATTCCTTTTTATGGCTAATATTCCATTGTATACATGTGCCACATCTTCTTTATCCATTCATCTGTTGATAGGCATTTACGTTGCTTCCATGTCCTGGCTATTGTAAATAGTGCTGCAGTGAACATTATGGTACATGTTTCTTTTTGGATTATGGTTTCCTCTGGGTAATGCCCAGGAGTGGGATTACTGGATCATATGGTAGTTCCATTTTTAGTTTTTTAAGGAACCTCCAAACTGTTTTCCATAGCGGCTGTACCAGCTTACATTCCCACCAACAGTGCAGGGGAGTTCCCTTTTCTCCACACCCTCTTCAACATTTATTGTTTCTAGATTTTGTGAAGATGGCTATTCTGACCAGTGTGAGGTGATACCTCATTGTGGCTTTGACTGAGCATCTTTTCATGTGTTTGTTGGCCATCTGTATGTCTTCTTTGGAGAAATGTCTATTTAGGTCTTCCGCCCATTTTTGGATTGAGTTATTTGTTTTTTTGGTATTAAGCTGCATGAGCTGCTTGTATATTTTGGAGATTAATCCTTTGTCCGTTGCTTCATTGGCAAGGATTTTATTCCATTCTGAGGGTTGTCTTCTTGTCTTGTTTATGGTTTCTTTCACTGTGCAAAAGCTTTTAAGTTTCATAAGGTCCCATTTGTTTATTCTTGATTTTATTTCCATGATTCTAGGAGGTGGGTCCAAAAGGATCTTGCTTTGATGGATGTCATAGAGTGTTCTGCCTCGGTTTTCCTCTAGGAGTTTGATAGTGTCTGGCCTTACATTTAGGTCTTGAATCCATGTTGAGTTTATTTTTGTGTATGGTGTTAGGAAGTGTTCTAATTTCATTCTTTTACATGTTGCTGTCCAATCTTCCCAGCGCCACTTATTGAAGAGGCTGTCTTTTTTCCATTGTATATTCGTGCCTCCTTTGTCAAAGATAAGGTGCTCATATGTGCTTGGGTTTACCTCTGAGTTCTGAATTCTGTTGCATTGATCTTCCTTTCTATTTTTGTGCCAGTCCCACACTGTCTTGATCACTATGGCCTTGTAGTATAGTTTGAAGTCGGGAAGCCTAATTCCACCAACTCCGTCTTTCCTTCTCAAGACTGTGTTCACTATTCGGGGCCTTTTGCGTTTCCATACAAATCATAAGATTTCTTGTTCTAGTTCTGTGAAAAATGCAGTTGGTAATTTGATAGGGATTGCGTTGAATCTGTAAATTGCTTTGGGTAGTACAGTCATTTTCACAATGTTGATTATTTCAGTCCAAGAACATGGTATGTCTCTCCATCTGTTTGTATCCTCTTTGATTTCTTTCATCAGTGTCTTATAGTTTTCTGCATACAGATCTTTTGCCTCCTTAGGCAGGTTTATTCCTAGGTATTTTATTCTTTTGGTTGCAATGGTGAATGGGAGAGTTTCCTTAATTTGTCTTTCTGCTTTTTCGTTGTTAGTGTATAGGAATGCAAGAGATTTCTGTGCATTAATTGTGTATCCTGCTACTTTACTAAATTCATCAATTAGTGCTAGCAGTTTTCTGGTAGTCTTTAGGGTTTTCTATGTATAGTATCATGTCATCTGCAAAGAGTGACAATTTTACTTCTTGTTTTCCAATTTGGATTCCTTTTATTTCATTTTCTTCTCTGATAGCTGTGGCTAAAACTTCCAAAACTATGTTGAATAATAATGGTGAGAGTGGGCACCATTGTCTTGTTCCTGTTCTTAAAAAGAGGGAATCCTTTCAGTTTTTCACCATTCATAACGATGTTGGCTTTTGGTTTCTAATATGTGGCTTTCATTATGTTGAGGTAATTTCCTTCTATGCCCATTTTCCGGAGAGTTTTTATCATAAATGGATGTTGAATTTTGTCAAAAGCTTTTTCTGTGTCTATTGTGATGATCATATGATTTTTATCCTCAATTTGTTGATATGATGTATCACATTGATTTGCATATATTGAAGAATCCTTGCATCCCAGGGATAAACCCCACTTGATCATGGTGTATGATCTTTTTAATGTGCTGTTGGAGTCTGTTAGCTAGTATTTAGTTGAGGACTTTTATATCTGTATTCATCAGTGATATTGGTCTGTAATTTTCTTTTTTTGTGACATCTTTGCCTGGTTTTGGTATCAGGGTGATGGTGGCCTCATAGAATGAGTTTGGGAGTGTTCCTCCTTCTGCTATATTTTGGAAGAGTTTGAGAAGGGTATGCGTTAGCTCTTCTCAAAATGTTTGCTAGAATTCACCTGTGAATCCATCTGGCCCTGGGCTTTTGTTTGTTGTGAGATTTTGAATCACAGTCTCAATTTCCATACTTGTGATTGGTCTGTTCATATTTGCTATTTCTTCCTGGTTCAGTCTTGGAAGGTTGTATTTTGCTAAGAATTTATCCATTTCTTCCAGGTTATCCAATTTATTGGCATATAGTTGCTTGCACTATTCTCTCATGATCTTTTGTATTTCTGTAGTGTCAGTTGTTACTTCTCCTTTTTCATTTCTAATTCTGTTGATTTGCAGCTTCTTCCCTTTTTTTCCTGATGAGTCTGCCTAATGGTTTATCAATTTTGTTTTTCTTCTCAAAGAACCAGCTTTTAGTTTCATTGATCTTTGCTATTGTTTCCTTCCCTTCTTTTTCATTTATTTCTGATCTTATCTTTATGATTTCTTTCCTTCTGCTCACTTTGGGGTCTCTTTGTTCTTCTTTCTCTAATTGTTTTAGGTGTAAGTTTAGGTTGTTTATTCGATAATTTTCTTGTTTCTTAAGGTAGGACTGTATTGCTATAAACTTCCCTCTTAGAACTGCTTTTGCTGCATCCCATAGGTTTTGGGTTGTTGTGTTTTCATTGTCATTTGATTCTAGATATTTTTTGATTTCCTCTGATTTCTCTAGTGATTTCTTGGTTGTTTAATAGCGTATTGTTTAGTCTCCATGTGTTTGTTTTTTTTACAGTTTTTTTCCTGTAATTGATATCTAGTCTCATGGCATTGTGGTCAGAGAAGGTGCTTGATATGATTTCAATTTTCTTGAATTTACTGAGGCTTGATTTGTGACCCGAGATATGATCTATCCTGGAACATGTTCCGTGTGCACTTGAGAAGAAAGTGTAGTCTGTCGTTTTTGGATGGAATGTCCTATGAATATCAATTAAGTCGAGATGGTCTAATGTGTCATTTAAAGCTTGTGTGTCCTTATTTATTTTCTGTTTGGATGATCTGTCCATTGAGGTAAGTGGGGTGTTCAAGTCTCCTACTATGATTGTGTTACTGTCGATGTCCCCTTTTGTGGTTGTTATCATTTGCCTTATGTATTGAGGTGGTCCTATGTTGGGTGCAGAGATATTTACAATTGTTATATGTTCTTCTTGGATGGATTCCTTGATCATTATGTGGTGTCCTTCCTTGTCTCTTATAATGGTCTTTACTTTAAAGTCTAATTTGTCTGATATGAGTATTGCTACTCCAGCTTTCTTCTGACTTCCATTTGCATGGAGTATCTTTTTCTATCCCTTTACTTTCAGTCTATATGTGTCCCTTGGTCTGAAGTGGGTTTCTTGTAGGCAGCATATGCAAGGGTCTTGTTTTTGTATCCATTCAGTCTGTGTCTTTTGGTTGGAGTATTTAATTGTGTGTTCCTATTACCATTGTCTTAATTGTTTTGGGTTTGTTTTTGTAAGTCTTTTCCTTCTCTTGTGTTTCCTGCTTAGAAAAGTTCCTTTAGCAATTGTTGTAAGGCTGGTTTGGTGGTGCTGAATTCTGTTAACTTTTGTTTGTCTGGAAAGCTTTTTATTTCTCCCTCAAATCTGAATGAGATTCTTGCTGGGTAGAGTATTCTTGGCTGTAGGTTTTTCTCTTTGGGGGCTTTCAGTATATCCTGCCACTCCCTTCTGGCCTGCAGAGTTTCTGCAGAGAGATCAGCTGTTATCCTTATGGGTTTTCCCTTATATGTTATTTGTTGCTTTTCTCTTGCTGCTTTTCATATTTTTTCTTTGTGTTTAATTTTTGTTATTTAGATTAATATGTGCCTTAGTGTATTTCTTCTTGGGTTTATTATGTATGGAACTCTCTGTGCTTCTTGGACTTGCTTATTTATTGCAAGTTTTCCCATGTTGGGGAAGTTTTCCACTATAACCTCTTCAAATATTTTCTCAGACTCTTTCTTTTTTTCTTCTTCTTCTGGGATGCCTATGATTTGAATTTTGGTGCAGTTAATGCTGTCACCAAGGTCTCTGAGACTGTCTTCCATTCTTTTTATTCTTTTTTTCTCTTTCCTGCTCTGTGGCAGTTGTTTCCCCCATTCTATCTTCCAACTCACTTATTTGTTCTTCTGCCTCAGTTATTCTGCTGTTTATACCATCTAGAGTATTTTTAATTTTGGTTATTTTGTTGTCTGTTACTGTTTGTTTGCTCTTTAGTTCTTCTGAGTCCTTATTAACTGTTTCTTGTATTTTCTCTATTTTGTTATCGAGATTTTGGATCATCTTTACTATCATTACTCTAAATCCTTTTTCAGGCAATTTTCCTATTTCCTCTTCATTTATTTGGTCTTGTGGGCTTTTTTCCTGCTCCTTTGCCTCCATGGTGTTTCTTTGTTTTCTCATTTTGTCTAACTTTTAGGATTTGCTCTCCCTATGCTGTCTAGTAGTAAGTCCTCTTGTTTCTGTCCTCTGCCCCCTGTGGTGGGGTTTCTCCAGTGTCTTGAGTAGGCTTCCTGGTGGCGGGGTCTGGTGTCTGTTTTCCAGTATGTGGCTCTGTGTCTTTTCTCTCTGATGAGCAGGGCCATGTCAGGTGGTGTGTTTTAGGGTATCTGTGAGGTTAATATGGCTTTAGGTAGTCTGTGTGCTGATGGGTGGGTTTGTGTTCCTGTCTTCTTTGTACTTTGGTGTGAGGTGTCCAGCACTGGCAGTTGCAGACAGTCGGACAAAGCCAAGTCTTAGACTCTGATACAGGGCTCTGTGAGAGTTCTTGGCAGTTAATCTTTCCTGTGTCTGAAGACTCCCTAGTAGTCTAGCATCCTGGAGTCAGTGCTCCCTCCCCAGAGCCTCTTACCTGACTTCTGATGGAGTAGTCCAGACTTCAGAGGTTGCTTGTCCTGGCAATAAAGGGGTTTAAAGAAGACTGTCCAAGCCCCAGAGTAATGGTAGAGTGTTGAGTCAAACAAATACTAAGTCAAGCAGACACATACAAGTATAAGACACACAAATACTGAATCCAATAGAACATAAGGCACTAGGAAGACCTAACAGAAGAACCCCAGTATGCCATCAGACAATCAAAGAGAAAACCAACAGAAATTCAAAACAAAACAAACAACCAAAAAAAAAAAAAAAAAAACCACACACACACAAACACAAATGCAGAGAGATTTTGAAAGCTAGGATCAAATATAATAAAGAGCAAGAGTACCACCAGACAGACTGAAGATTCTCAAACTGAAATCAGACAATTATACTTAGAACTAAGATAAAGACAAAACCTAATAATAAAAACCAAAGCAGTGTGTCATCTGGAGAATAAAGCAAGGAAACAGAGCAGACTGATAATATTGCTTAGAAGTATGTTAAGATGAAATAAGCTAAAAAAGGATAGAAGACAGGGCAACAGAAGAGTGTAGTGTGACTGGAAATATGAAAAGAAAAAGAAAAGAGAGAAAAAAATAGAAATGTATAAAAGATAGAGAAGGAAAGAGGATGGAAGAGATAAAGTTAGCACTACAAAAAACTTAGAAATATGTAAAAAGTCTAAAAATAAAAATAGAAGAAAAAATAGAAGAAAAGAGTAAAAAAAATGTTATAATATGTGTAGATCCCTTAGGACTAAGATGGTAATTAATTTAAAAAAACACACACACATACACACAAATGCATATCCAGGGAACTTTTGAAAGCTAGGATCAAATATAATAAAGAGCAAGAGTACAATCAGACAGACTGAAGATTCCCAAAGCAAAATCAGACAATTATAATCAGAACTAAGGTAAAGACCAGACCTAATAATAAAAACCAAAGCAGTGTGTCATCTGGAGAATAAAGCAAGGAAAGAGAGCTGAACGATAATATTGGTTATAAGTACATTAAGATAAAAGAAACTAAAAACAGATAGAAGACAGGGCAACAGAAGAACATAGTGTGACTGGAAATATGAAGAGAAAAAGAAAGAAATAGAAATGTATAAAAGATAGAGATGAAAAAAGGATAGGAGAGATACAGTCAGCACTACAAAAAACTTAGCTAGAAATAGAAATATATAAAAAGGCTAAAAATAAAAATAGAATAAAAAATAGAATAAAAATATGTTATAAAACTTGTAGATCCCTTAGGACTAAGATCGTAATTAATAAAACAAAACAAAACAAAACACTAGAACTGACCCCAGAATGGACCAGATCAATAGAATTAATAATAATATTTCTGTTTCCTTGGGGTCTCAGCTGTAAGTGTCCTTCTACCTGCTTTGGGTTTTTTGTATTACTCTGCAACCAGCAGAGCTTCCTTTAATTTTCTTTTGTAAGCACCAGTATGTGGGGAGAGAGAGGATACAATAGTGGCTCCTTCCCCTGGGAGTGAGTGAGCAGTGACACCCTGCCTGGGTCACAGCAGCTCAGTCAGCTGTGGTGGTGCCTGTTGCAGAGGGACACCAGTGGGTCAGGTGTAAACAGAATGTCTCCAGAGCTGGGCCACTCTGCAGGCTTTTGGTTCTCAGCTGCAGGCACTCTAGGCCAGCCCCACCTGAGGGGCTTTGTTATCCCTGAGTGCATTAGCCAGGCCCAGAGGGGCCCTTCCTTTGTCCATCGCAGGCACCGAGAGAGAGGCTACACCCTCTCCTCCTCCCCGCTGCTTGTGAGTCAGCAGTATCGAGCCGCTGCCATGGCCACCCAGCTTTCCATGGTAGGCACTCTCCACTGCAGATTTCTTCCCTCCTGTCCTCTCAGTCCGTCTCCCAACTGCCAACAATGTTTCTCACCCTGAACCAGTTCTCCAGTTCCCACATTCCAGCTCCCAGACCCCCTGTGCAGCTGTGAACTGATGTCTCAGTCTGGACATGCTGAGCCATGGTACAGACCCTCCATGTGTTTCTCACTCTTTCCCATCTGCCACAGCTCAGTCACTTCACCCTTTTTGAACAGTCCCAAATGCCTCCTTTCTGACCCAAGGAAATTCCCCATTGGAGAAGGGGTTTCCTGTCAGATAAGGGACATTTCCCTGAATTCGGCAATCTCCCCTCTGTTTCAGATCCCCCCACCCCAGGGTGTGGGACCCGTCTCTTTCTTTTCTTCTCCTCCTCTTTCTCTTTTTTTCCCCCTCTGTCCTACCCAGTTATGTTGGGATCTTTGCAGTCCTTTCTGGTGTCCAAGATCATTTGCTGGTGTTCAGCTGGTTCTCTGTGGGAATTATTGTGTCTTTTGGTGTATTCCTGATGCATCTGTGGAGAGGGATGCATTCCACATCCTTCTGCTTCGCTGCCATCTTTCTTCTGAAAATGCACTTTTAATTCTACCCTTTTTAGCACTTTCAGTGTTTACCATGTACATGAATCAACTTTATAAAAAAATTTAAAAAATAAAACAACAACAAAAGCCCTCATATACAAAAAAATATTATATACAGTATCATTACTTGTTTAAAAGCTACATGGAAATATTCTGTATCTAAAGTCAGCAGTGCTCTGTTTCCTTTCCCAAAGTAAGACTGGGAAAATCTTGGCAAGGAATTGAGTTTGTCTAGAAGGAGGTTGGGGGAAGTTGGAGCTGGGGTAACCCAGAAAGGAGGAGCAAAAAGGGACATAGCTCTCCCTGTGTAAGAGAAGATATGAAGGGGGAGAACAGTGAAACCTCCCAGAAGTTCATCTCAACTGAAGCCCAGAGTCTAGATGGCTAAAAAAATGTCAGCACAGATGACAACATTGGAACTTGCCACTGAAGGCATAGCAGGCATGGAAATAGCATGTGGGTAAAAGTGAACAAGTGGAGGTGTCCTCATGGAGAGCTGCCTCTCATAACTTGAAGCAGGTCTTTATGTTTCCAGATGGTTTCAACAAAAATACCAGACATGCTTGAGAAATCTATAGCTGGGAGCTCAAAAACCAGATGGCTTGAAACTGGACACCAAATAGCTTTATTTGCAGCATCTGATATCACGGAGAACAAAATCAAAAGTCAAGGAGAATTTTGTGAGCGTCTCAACTTCTTTCGTTCTGCTTCAAGTGAAAGTGATGGGGGCAGGTAGGCATAAAGCTGATGTTTCAGGACCCCAGATGGTGAAGACCAGCCACGCAGGTGTACTTGATACCATTTGACACCTCTGCTGGCATGGCTTAGGAAAACAATGCTTTTGGTAATGAAATCATATCCCTTAATATGAAGCATGCAAAACTAATCATACATTTTTATCTTATTGTTTTAAAATTTGCCACCATAGAAAAAAACTAAAACTTTCTGGAGAATAGGACAAAGACATTGCACCTTAACTTGGAAGTTATAGAAAGAACAATGATAAATAATTATGACAGGAGAGTTTGGAATTTGGCTGTTCCTAGACAGTAAAAGTTGAACATGTTGTTTACACCAATATTGGAATATGTGATGCTTTTTGCATGTGCATGATATAAATATTCTACAGAAACCTGACCTTTGGACAAATCCTACAAATATTTCATCTTGCCATTGTGAGAAAAAGCATACAAAAGGCGGGGGGGAGGGAGAGGAAGAGAGAGAGAGAGAAGAGAGAAGAATGAAAAGCAACTTAAAGTCTTTCTTAGAGTGGGGGGAAGCACTTTATAAAAAATAAAGCTTCAGTAAATAAACAACTTTAAGTTAAAAACCATATTTTTAACTTTCCTGATAACTTAAAATATTTGCTGATAAAATGCATGTCAGTTGATTTTTCTTCCTTTTCTTTACAAATAATCTGGTTGATCTTCATCATTTTCCACTTTTTCTTACACCTTTTGTGACTACAGTTCCTTAAGCTCACTCTATTGTTGCTTGGGAATTTTCTTGATTTATATTCACTTTTAAAAGAAATTAAGGAAACTTTCCAAGAATTATCCCAGATCCTAACTTATTGAACCGTCTGCCAAATAAATTTTACTTATCAAGATCGTTTGTTTATTCTTTTAAGATGCTACACTGAGAGTTGATCAGATTTATTATTTTCCTCAAAGAAACACAGATTGAGCTTTAACAGATGTTCAGATGTTTTAATTTTCGGAGTTTGCAATTCCCACTTGGCTTTAATGCGTTCATTCAGTAATGCTGGCTTTACTAGATACTGTATGTTCTCACGCTTGGTTTTTCAGCCCTAAACCACAGCACAGTACTGGAAAGGAGAGTCTGTGAGGCAAGTAGATTGTGGGAATGGAATTCTCAAATGCCAGTGGGTTCAGAGCGGGGAACATCCCCTTAACTGGGGAGAGGGAAGTGAGGAGAATGATAAACAAGAAAACCCTTCAAAAAGTAGACTCTCTACTATGGAATTTAGCAACTTGCTCCTTCTCAAACAAATTCTAAATCTTCTTTGACATTTGTAACTATCTTTGATTATAGATAATGACATTTTGTCTTTACTAGGAATTTGCCTGATAAAATTTTAAAGGAAAATGTATAGTTTAATATTTGCAGATTCTGTTCTTAAGTCAGACCAAATCAAATAGACGCTCCAACTAAAAGTTCAGGTACAACCTTGTTAGTCTTACTTCTGTTTTCTTTCTTTTTTTAGTTTTTAAACATTTTTTATTTTTGTACAATTTTTCAAGGTTACTTTCCATGTACAACTACAGAATATTGCCTATATTTCCTGTATTGTACAATATATCCTTGAGCTTATCTTACACCCAATAGTTTGTACCTCCCAACCCCCCACTCCTATATTGCCCCTCCTCCTGGTAACCACTAGTTCCATCTCTGTATCCGTGAATCTGCTTCTTTTATGTTATATTCACTAGCTTACTGTACTCTTTAGATTCCACATATAAGTGATAGCCTATATAGGATTTCTCTTTCTCTGTCTGACTGATTTCACTTGGTATAATGCTTACTTCTGTTTTCAATGTCAGATTCTTCAAGTAGAACTAAATAGCCTGTGTTTCTTTATGTCAGTGACTCAGTGTTTATATCAGTTATGATTCTGATAACCGAATCATATTAGCATTATTTAAAAATTAAATAAAATTATTTGTATCCCTAGGGGATATTGTGCTCAGGATTCTGCTGTGAAGGAACTGATTCATGTGAACCAAAATGAAAATTCATGCTTGAAATGATATGGTATAGCATGGTATAACAGGTGTAAAATATTGGAATTACCAGTTGCTATAAATTGTTGTTCTGTGTTTTAGGACCTAATATATATTATAGTAAGCACCTAGGAAATGTTTTAATTGCATAGGCTTTCAAGCTATTGCCACATGCTAAATCCAAGATTGATAGAAACACAATTGAAAGAACGGAGTATTTTTTTCCAAAAAAAAAAGGGGGTCGGGGGGAAGACATTCTATAATCATTTTGTATCCTCTTCACTCTGGCTCAGATATAATTCCTAGATATTATTTTGTGATCTCCTTTATTCTTTGCTTTTTTTTTTTTTTTCTCTTTCACTCCTACCAACCCACTGTGTCCTGCCAAAATATTGTGCCTTGAAAGCTTGGATAAGCCACTTGCTTCTGGAAGAAACAACACAAAAAAGACTTTAGGTGATAAAGGGCTACTAAAATTTCCAATTATTCAAAGCAGTTTGTGCTTAAGCAAATGTCAGTTTAAGTGTGTTACTTTTTCCATCTGTTGTTTGAGATGGCCTGTAGTAGCCAGGTGAGAGAGTTTTTTTTATAACTTAGAATGAAATATTAGTAAATTTAATTTGTATTATTCCAGGAATAAAAGGAGTTTTATTGATAAAGAAAAACTTCAGAATATAAATGAATACATCAATATATCCAATTTTAAAATAAACCCAATATATATCAAAATGCAGAAGATAAAATGTAACTGATAAAACTCAGAAAATCACAAAGAAAGTGATACTTTCTGAACACAATGTAGAACACCTATTTTACATCAATTGCCGAAACTATCATTATAATGAAAACCAAGAGGCATTCTCAATAATATGAGGAAAAAAATGGCCAGGATATGTGCTTTTTTCTCTCTCTCTCTCAGTCAAGATCCTAGCAGGAGACAGATGACACACTCAGCCTAGATAACAGGGTTAAAGAAACACCAAACGATTCTGCAGCATCCAAAATTAGCAACAGCAGGGAGCCTGTGACCATTTACAAGGCTGAGGGGGCAAGTGGAGGGACCCTTTTCCAGACTGGGATAGGGTAATGATGTGGAGAGAACTCCTAACGGGAGCTGCCACCTTTGGCAGGACACAAGCCAGGCAACAGCTAAGCAGGGAGGAGGCTGTGGAAACAATTACCTTCCCCTCACTTTCCTGCCACTCTCATTTCCTGCTAATGCGCTCATTGGTTGAATCTAACTGGAAGCCAGAAAGCAAAGAAGCTCTAGTGAGGCGAGGCTTCAGAGTCTTTCTCCCTATCAGCTGAGCAGGGTAGAGAGCCAGGAGAGGGCTCTGTAGGGGTAGAAGACATATTCAGCGCCCCAGCTAGCCCAAGTCACATATTAAGCAGTGGATCCAGACACAGATGAGAAATCTGGATACAGAACTTGGGCTTTTAACGACCATATTACTGCTTCTCCCTAATCTCAAAATTGCTTTTTAGATAATTTAAAGGGAAAAAAAGTATTCTAATTTCAATGGCAGCAAAAATCATAAAATGCCTAAATATATAAAATATCAAAAATACATAGGCTAAATATCAAATATTCCTTGATAAATGGCAGAGGGAAACATGCTCCTAAATTGGAATATTGTGAAGATGTCATTTTGTCTCAAATCAATTTTAGACTTAACCTAATCCCAATTAAGTTCTTCATAATATTTTTTTAGGTTGAAATTTCTTTTAAAGTTGCTTTGACAGAAGACTGGCAAAAAAAAAAAAAAACCCAAAAAACAAAACCCTAAGTTTTTTTTCTAAAGATGATTGAAGAAAATACCTACTCAGTTGGGAAACAATAAAATAAAATATTTTAACTATATAATATACGTTTTTGCTAATCAAATTAACAGGTCCCCACCCCTTCTGTTTTGTTTTAAACATCCAGAGCAAAGTAAAATTTGGAGAGGAGATCATTCTCACAGCTGCTGAAAGCAAAAAGTTGTGCAGACTTAGTGAGGTGTAATCTAGTAATATGGATTAGAATCTTAAATATGTTCATACCCTTTGGCCCAGTAATTCAGCTCTTAGTATTTTACCCTTAGAAGGTAATTAGATCACACAGTGATCTATAGACAAGTATGCATAGAATTATAATGGCTTTATAAAGTGAACAAAATAAATATTCAGTAATATGGAAGTTGATAAATTATGGAAAAATCACGTACTAAAATGCCACATAAACTTTAAAGGCATTTGTTGAAGAATATTGAATAGAATAACTTTGCTTCAAAATTTTTTCTCTTTTCCTAAACAAACACAGGAAAATGGGCAGGCGGGGGAAGCGGGGGAGAGATGCACCAAAAGGTTAACATATGGTTTTCCCTGGTGGTTAGTTTCGAATAATGTTAAATTTTCTTCTTTTTTGTCTCTGTATTTCTCTGATTTTCTGTGTTCAGGAATTGCTTATGTTATCAGAAGGAGAGGGTGTGTGTGTGTGTGTGTGTGTGTGTGTATTATTTAGAAAATACTTAATTTTTAGAAATTAAACTGCTGAACGTAAAACTCATTCAGGCTAAAGTATAGCATAATTGTACACTGCTGATGTCCAATGCATATAATTTTTATAAAAGCAGGGAAATAAAGTATTTCCTAAAGAACTTATGTTAGAGGGAGGGAAATTATGCAGATGACAGAATTTCAGTATTTTTCTAAATTAGGTCAACTATGTTAATTATCCCCTAGATAATAGCAGAACAGAATTATTTTACCAAACAAACTTTTGGAAATGGAGGACCACAATTTCCTGCAATTATTTTTCAAATAATTAATTGTTAATTAGTATTAATTAATAACTGATTAATGAGGTAGCTATATAATAAGCAGTACCAGTTTCCTGATGCATGGTCACTGGTAAAATAATAAAAAACTATTTTCATAAAGCATACATTTAAAAACATGCTACTAGCATAGAATTTAAATAACAAAACAATGAAGCAAAATAGGTAATTTAAGTTACTTTTGCAAGCCAATCAGAAAATGCTAGATTATTAAACAAATAATGATGGGTAATTAATCTATTAAAAAAAACAATTTTATGTAATCACTGAACTTGATTTTAGATGCATTAGAATTAATATCTAATGTATAAAATCATACACCAAGAGAAACTATGTAAATATGTAAAAAAAAATCTTAAGAAAATGGAAGAACTTTCTTATAAGAGAATTGGAAAAATCATGAAGGAAAATATATAGGAATTATAAAATTTAAAACTGGTTTTTTCTTAAAAAGATGAAATCTCAAATGTAAAATTAAAGAAGAAATTCATTTATTACAACTCTAATAAACAATGGACTGTTATCCTTTATGCATGAAGAATTCTTCAAAATTTAAGAACTCCAATAATCCAATAAAGATGTGGACACATATATGGTATGACAAATGTCAAACCTCATTAATAGATTGCAAACTAACGCAAACATAAGACACTATTTTTCTCTTATCAAAGAGTCAAAGTTAAAAGATATATAACTTAACTATATTATGGTAGACACTAATTTCAAGGGAAAGTATAAAAGGGAACTACATTTCTGCAGAGAAATTTGGCAACATATATAAAAGTTTTAAGAATATCCATTCTTTGAGTTCTATCTTGGGGAATTAACCACAGGAAATTATTTAATATACATTAAAAGCATGGCTCTTCACTCAGCTTTACTTATCAGACTGAAAATTAGAATATCCACACTATGCACAATAGTGTAATAGCTAAATAAATCATGATATTTCCACATGATGGATAATTAAATAGGCACGAAATTGAGATCCCAAGAAATGTTAATGAAAACAGGCATAGTATACACTAAGTGAAAATTCAGGGTGCAAAATATGTGTACAGCAGAGGTGATCCCATTTTTGCATATATGTATGCATATATGAGTGAAAAAAATTAGAGCTAATAGTTCTTGAGCACTTACTACATTCTAAGCATTCTTTTAAGTGTTTTACAAGGTCTACCAGTTGTCAATACATTGCCTCTCAGCCCTACGTTTACCCTTTTTGTCTGCTCTGTGAAAAAGGAACTAGGCCCTTTAAGTATTTTTCCTTTTTCATCTGACACAGTGTTAAGCTTTGTCAGTAGAGGGTGCTGGAGAGACACTGCAGGAGAAAAGGGTTTTACTTCTTGTTTCCTAGGTTTCTCTAGCAGCTGGAAATAAGGTGCAACACCCATTAACCAATGGCTTCCCTTGGCACCTGCCCTTCCCCCACAGTCAGTACAGACTCTGAAACTATTCTGATAAACAAAGCCACTCTTATTTCTACAACCTTTACTTTAAGCTCTTTCCTAATGTACAGGTGCAATATGTATCACTAAAAACATAATTCCAATCTTCCACAAAATCTGTGCTTATAGTCCATTTAGCAACAAGGCAAGAGTAACTACAGCTTAGTTTAAATTTGCATCATTACAATCCTACACAAATAAAAACCATTCATTATGGTTATTCCTGGCCTTGCTCCAGTATGTATCATTCCCTAGACTATACAGCTAATATTATTAACAGTGCAGAGCAAATTTATAATAATTTTCAGGAAACTAAACTATGAATATTATTTCCCAATTTCAAGTTACGTAAAGTTATCCATCATTACTCAAGGAAGTCTCCTTTTTGAAAGCTGATTTGTCTTGAATTATTTATAATCATATTTGATAACTTGCTGTCTCCTTGTCCATCGACTGTATTACAACCTCTGACATTTTTCCCTTCTTATTCCTGAAATACAGTTCTATCATGGGACACCTGCCAGTCTGAAAGAATCAATCTCTTAAACTGCCTGATAGTCTTACCCCTAGAATGTTCAGTATCAACACCAACATCATCTTTATTTTATAAGAGAGAAAGGAATATGTACTTTTTCTGTATACTTCTACACATATTCTGTCAACATCACTGGAATAATTATCTCTCAGATATCAATAAAATATAAGCAGACATTTTAAAGAAATTTGCGATCACTGAAGAGAACTTCAGATCGAGCTCATTGTCTTAAAACAGTTGGGATTGTTAAAGTTGTTTATTAGATATGCAAAAATAAAGATTTTGGCTTTTTCTACTCTAATTTAGAATACTGTTTTCAACTGTCCCACAGATTTTAAAGTTTATAAGAATTGTACATGATCACTGGGGGTCTTGCTTATTTATTCTTTACTATTAATTGTTTCTTCATACTTGCATCATACATTCAATTACTCAATCAACAGATAATTATGGAGTTAAAAATAGTGCCTAAAGAAGAGGAATATATATTCAGTTGCTAGATGGTTAATACAATCATAATTTATATACAACAAATAGGGAGACAATATAGTAGGACTTTATAGTAATGACTTAACCCTCCATGCTAAAAAATGCTCAACTCATTTAGTCATCTGTGGCTAAAAACATTGACTTAATTCTTGCCCCCACCATATTTCTTTTCTTTTTTCATTGTCCAGATTCTGTTTTTGTGAGTTCCTCATTGCTTTTGTCTTTTGCCAGCTGAGCTAGAGTATTTTTCACATGTAAAGGCCCTACTACTATTTTCAGAAAATTTTTATTCAGTATGTCTGCAATTATTTATTTTAAATGTAAAGTATTTTTCAGTGATATTGATACTGTGGTTTTGTTTCCTCTGATATGCTCTGCTATGTGACTGTACTAGATTCTTATTACCAAAAAAAGGGTTTGTTTTTAAATTGTTGAAGTTCTCTTTTATGGGTGTCTGTGTATCTTGTTTATGTCTTCTTGATTGTTCCTTCTTCTAAGGATCTAAGGCATATCCCTCCTTTTTGTGGGAAGAATAACTTCTAGATTGACCCTGAGTAGTAAGGGATTTCCTGATGCCCAGAAACATGAATGTCATGATACTTTCTGTGATACGTTAAAAGTAGACACAATTTCTTTGCTCTAATTAAGAGGTAAAGGGTCTCATCCCCTCCTCTTGAATCTGGGCTGGACTTAGTGACTTGTTTGACCAACAGGATACAACAGAAGTGATGTTCCAAGTCTTCTAGGGCAAAGTCATATGAAGCCTTGCATCTTTAGCCCAGGTGTCTTGGAACATTCTCTCCTGGGAGCTCTGGCCAGTCAGGTAAAAAGCCTAACTCTCCAGAGACCACCATTGTGGAGATGCCATGTGTAGATGCTGTAGATAACAGTGCCAGCTGAGCTCAGCCTTGCAGCCTTCTCTGCCCTAAGTGACAGACACGCAAATTAAAGCACCTTAAACCTTCCAGACCATGCTACTCATTGAGGACTACCACTGAATTATTCATGCCACATGAAACAGAATAATCACCCAGGCCAGCTGGAATTCCTAACCTACAAAAATCATGAGATATTAAAAAATGGTTGTTTAAGCCACTAAGTTTGGGTATAGTTTGTTATACAGCAATTGATAACTAGAACTTACTTCCCTAAGTGGAGAAGTTTCGCGGTTTTATTCTTTAAGAATTTCACAACTATTTTAATGTCAGCAACTCTGATATGGTAAAGATTATCAAAATTCTGCTTCCTACAGAACAAATTGGGATACAGAGACATTGGTTCATTAGGTGAAGTAGAATTAAAGAATGTTCAGTGTGCTATTTTATAAAGTGAATTTAGTGTCAATTCAACTGGAAAAACATCTGGCAGAAGAAATAGATTCTTCATAGAATGAAGGGTAAAGTGCTACCCTTGTGGAGCTTTATTTATACAAAATAAAACACTAAGACATTTCTCCAGGGTTAGGGCAGGGGGTGTGAAGGAGCGTTAGGGAGGCAGAAAAATTCAAAGCACATTAGGTGATTTATGGGTTTATCAGATAACAAAATTCCTGATTTCTTCAAGTCCTTTGTTTTTTGTGTGTTCTTTCCCCTAAGTAAGCAATATGTTTCTTGCTACCGCCATCATCACTATTTCATACTTGCATATGTGAGATAAAATCTTGGCTCCTAAACTGAAGATAAGAAGAAATGTGAAGAGCTGTTCTAGAACATGAGCTATCATCTCCATCTGAATTTGAAAGATGAGCTCATTAGAATCCTTATCTAAGAATACAGCTAAGAGTATTGTTCTTCAGAGGAGGGATTTCCAAACCAGACTGTGCATCAGAATCACTCAGAAAGTTTTTTAAATACTTTTCTCCAAAAATTCTGATGTGAATTCTGAGAATATGTATGTAATGTATTGGACAAGACCCTTTCCATGTGAAAAACAAAGCAAAAACAAAAAGCAAAGGTTAAAAAAAAAAAAAAAAAAACCAAAAAAGCAAACTGACTTAAGCAAAAAAAGGGTGGAACTTATTAATTTACCTAGCAGAATAGTCTATTCTTTTAGATGTTTCTACTGGGCTATACTTTCTACTTCTAAATAACATGAGTAGTTTCAGTTCTTTGTGTTTTGGCTGTAGGATTTATATATTGACCTCCCACTACGGAAGATGAGGACTTAGTTTATCACCAATTTCGATCCCTTGTAGGCCTCCCTGAGTCCCTCCACACACATGCTTCCTCTCTCATACTTTGCAATATAGTTTAATATTCAAGGTTATATTTATATAAGCTGTGTATTAACTGCCATTCAGACACGAGCCATGTAAGTACTCATTTTTATTTCACACACAAACTCTCTCCTATAAGTGTTAATCTTCTCTCAGTTTGTTCAAATACATGGTCTTCAATGAATTTCATCATTTTTTTTTTCATCTGGACTGTTTCTCCTCTAAGGTAGATGTTGTCTTGGGATTTCCTTTTGCCTCTCTCTTCTAATGAGTCTTTTGCTTTCTGGCTGTCATTTCTTGCTCTTTCTTGGTTTATTCCCTTAAAAATAAGAGCAGGGACTTCCTAGGTGGCACAGTGGTTAAGAATCCACCTGCCAATGCAGGGGAAATGAGTTCAGTCCCTGCCCCAGGAAGACCCACATGCCACAGAGCAACTAAGCCTGAACACCACAACTGTTGAGCCTGTGCTCTAGAGCCTGTGAGCCACAGCTACTGAGCCTGTGTGCCACAAGTACTGAAGCCCATGTGCCTAGAGCCATGCTCCACAACAGGAGAAGCCACCACAATGAGAAGCCCGCACACCACAATGAAGAGTGGCCCCCACTCACCTCAACTAGAGAAAGCCTGTATGCAGCAACAAAGACCCGACACAGCCAATAAATAAATAAATAAATAAATTTATTTAAAAAGATAAGAGCAATGGAAATAATATTTTGAGACACTGCACACTTGAAAAATATTGTTAGATATGCTGCTAACAGATAGCTTAGACCAGTTAGATAGCTGAGTTTAGAATTATAGGTTGGAAATTTTATTCTCTGGAATTTGAAGGTTAATTGCCTTTGTCTTCTGGCTCCCAGTATCACTATTGCTTAAGTTTAACATCATTGTGATCGTTGATCTTTTATATGAAACATCTTTTCCTCTTTAGAAGCGTGTAGACTCTTAACTTTTTTTTTCTAAATGTCTGAAATTTCATAATTGTGTGCCTTGAGTTAGGTCTTTTTTGATTCATTTTGCTGTCAGGGGACTTTAGAGTCTGAAAACTCATGACCTTTAGTTCTGGGAAATTTTCTTGGATTATTTATTTAGTGATTTTCCTCCCTCTGTTTCTTTTGTTCTGTATCTTTGCATCTCCAATTACTGTAAATTCAGACTTCTCAGACTGATGCTGTTCTTTCCTTATCTTTTTCCTATGATTAACCACCTTTTGTCTTGTGCCTTATCTCCTGTCAGATTTCACCTTAATAATTAAAATGTCTATTGCAGTTTTTCATTTCTACAATTCTTTTTAAATTCCGTAATCACTTTTGTCTTCTCTTTTTAAGAATCACGTTATTTTTTTATGGATGAAATCTCTTTTTTTTTCTTTGAACTTTAAGTGGGTTTTCCTGTTTTTGTTTTTACATTTTCCTCTTTCTACACAGTTTCTTCCAAGTTGCTTCTTATTCAGTAAGTTTAGGTTTCTCTCGTTAGTGTTTGAGGCTTTCCTCAAACACTTGATGTTCTGTGATTCTCTAGTGGAAAATATTATGACCATTCACAAAATAATTCTGTCTTCCCACCCTGTTAGAGTAAGTAAAGTAGGTGGCCTCCAATGATAGCTGCCAACAATTCCTCCCACTGCTGTCTACTTCTCTTGCCTCGAATAAAGACTGACCAACATAGGGCAGCAGATGTGACACCAGTTTCAGACATAGGCCTGAAGAGGCCTGATAATGTCCAGTTTGGGAATCATTCTTCTTGAAATGCTCTACCCACCATGTAAGGAAGCCCAGCCCAGCCTAGCCTACTGAGTAATGAGAGACCGCATAGAGAGATTAGCCATACGGAGGAAAGGAAGTCTCTCCATGTCAACTGTCATTGATGGGAAAGAGGCCATATCTTGGCTGTTTCAGCCCTTGCTGAGGTCTTGGTTGAATGCAGCCCCCTCAGTGACTCCGGCTGACACTGTAGAGAGCAGAAGAATCACTGCACTGAGCCTAGCCAACCTTAGAATCATGAAAATCAGTAAATCAGTACATACAATGTCAGGTCACCAAGCTTTGGGGTAATAGACAACATATGTAGGAGGGTATCCCCAGTTTATGACATTAGGCTTAGCCATGTGACATGTTTTAACCAATGAAATGTTACCAGAAGTGCTGTCTGTCACTTCTGAGTTTTAAGTCAGTCCATGGTTTGCCATGTTCTTTTTCATCTGCAAGAGTCAGCAAATATTCCTAATAGGAGCCTATTCCCCAGAAGCCTAGGTGTCAAGTTGAAGCTGGCTTTGAGAGAAGCACTGTGATTGTAAGCAATTGAGATTTGGAGATCATTTGTTATTCCAGCACAACCTAGCCTTCTCTGCCTGACACAGACACTAAATAGCCAAGGAGAAACTTGTGCACATGACAAGTGTGGGATTCACTGCATGGCAGTCTGGCAGGTATTCCCAGCTCCCTCAGACCCAAAGGCCTTATTTCCCCAGCTGCTAAATGTACTGCCTGCTGACAGTCCTCAGCTTGCAGCCCTCTCTGGAAGTTGCCTTTGATTAGAGAAAACATCCTCACCAAGGTAATGCCCTCTTCTTGGGGGAAACCTGTATCCAATGATTGGTCAACATGAAGGCCAATAAGCACATCCCTTTGTCATAATGCAGGACACCTTTGAAGGACCATCCCTGCTTCAGAACTCTCACAGGATCAGCTTGAGATGTGATCACAACCCCAATACCCCTCCCCAAAACTACATCCTTCCCTTTTCTTCCTTTCATAGATGTGGTTCCTGTGGGTACTCCCTAATTAACTTCCTGCAAGGTAATATCCATTTCAGAATCTACCTCCTGGGGAATCTAACATACAATAGTTTATTTTATATATGTAAATGTACATACATAGTTTTTGTTGAAACATAGTTGATTTACAATATTGTATTAGTTTCAGGTATACAGCAAAGTTGTTTACTCATTACGCAGGTGAGTCAAAAATTATCCACACTCTGGCTGTAGAATTTATATTAATTAACTTTTAGAAAAGACAAATACATCATTTTTCAACATAACATCCTTGCTTTTCAATACACTTTGTCCATCTGTCAACAAGCTTTCATATTCCCTCATTAAAAAATGTTTTAGGCTGAGCTGTGAGCCATGAATGCACCACTGTCTTCACTTCTTCACAAAAAGTGAATCTTCATCCTTGTAGGGCTGCTTTCAGGGGACCAAACAGCTGAAAGTCCAATGGGGCAAGATCAGGACTATAGGGAGGATGCTTTAACACCTCAGAATGAAGTTTTTGCAGAGTGTCGACAGTGTGGGCAGAAGTGTGTGGACGTGCACTGTCATGCAGGATCACAACACGGTCCTCTGCATTTAATCCAAAGTTTAGGCTTCAGCTCTTCAATAAGCATCTCTATCCATTCATACACAGTTCTTTGCAATAAAACACTTTCTCCATACTGTGCACAAAGTCTTCAATAAATAATGGCCCAGGTATACCCTCAGACCACAAAAAATGAATCACTGCATGCAGCTCTTATTTCATTAAGTCACAAGTGGGGCATCCATTTTTGCTTGCACTGCAGTTACAAATGAACTGATGTTACACATTCACACCTGCATAGCAGTGACTGGGGAGACAGTAGCCTTGAAGAGAAAGTGCTGATAAGACAGTGCAACCAACAGAAGCTTTAATATAACCAGAGTGTGGATAATTTTTGACTCACCCTCATACATATATACACATATATATTTTTTTTCAGATTCTTTTCCATTATACATTATTACAAGATATTGAATATAGTTCTCTGTGCTATATAGTAGGTCCTTGTTGTTTATCTATGTTATGTATAATAGTGTGTATCTGTTAATCCCAGACTCCTAATTTATCTCGCCTCCCCTCTTTCCCCTTTGGTAATCATAAGTTTGTTTTCTATGTCTGTGGGCCTGTTTCTGTTCTGTAAATAAGTTCATTTGCACCTTGAATTGATCAGAGATCTAAATAAAGGATTTTCTAATGTCATGTTTAAGAATATAGGTAAGGTTATTAATGCTCTAGAAACTGAATTGAGGAGATAACTGTTGGGTATTAATGATTACTTTCTAAGCCTTCACTTTAACATCCCTATTTTCAGTACAGTATCCTGGCTCTCAACTGTACCCAACATTCCCCAGTCCAGAGCCCTTTGGTTCTACTTTCCACAAAGAATAAACCTCCTGTCTTCTGCCATGCAGAAGCAGCAACAATCCCAGCTGTGTGGAATGGGGCAGCTGATGGGAGCCTGCTTCTGCTAAAAGATAATTTTTAGTCAATCCGACTATTTTTGTGCTGTTTTACTCTCCACAAGCACCAGGTGCCCGAGTCTACAAGGGAAATCAACTGGTTTTGTAGCTTCAATCTCTTTCCAACTTCCAGAATTTTGTTATTATGGTCTTTTCTCCTAAGATATTTACCCTTGTGTATTTGTGACATGTTTTTATATGGTCATATCTGTTTACTCTTATTTTAGTGAGGTTCAGGAATGGAGGGAAACATGCAAGTTTTTATCAATCATCTTAAATTAGAAGTTCCACATATTTATCCTTCCTTACATGCATTAAAATCATTGATTCAATGTTTTCTCTTAAAACATATGGGGATCTTTATTAGAATTACATTTAAATTCTGAATTATTGTAAGGGAACTCACATGATGTTGAGTCTTCTAATTTAACAACAAAGTGTACCTCTCCATTTATTCAAGTCTTTTTATGCATAGCAGTTGAATAATACAGTCTTTTTAATATATGTCCTACATTTTTAAAACCCTATTCCTAGTTTTTAATACTTTTTTTTAAAGCTCTTTATTGGAATATAATTGCTTTACACTATTGTACCAGTTTTTGAGGTACACCAAAGTGAATCAGCTGTATTTAGACATATATCCCCAAATCCCCTCCCTCCCATGACTCCCTCCCACTTTTCCTGTCCTGGCCCTCTAAAGCATCACCCATCATCGACTTGATCTCCCCTTGTTATACAGCAACTTCCCACTAGCTATTTTACATATGATAGTGTATTTATGTCTATGCTATTCTCTCACTTCATCCCAGCTTCCCCTTCACCCCCCACAGCCCCCACCCCAGCCGCGTGTCCTCAAGTCCATTCTCTATATCTGCATCTCCACTCTTGCCCTGTCGCTGGGTTCATCAGTACCATTTCTTCAGATTCCATATATATGAGTTAGCATACAATATTTGTTTTTCTCTTTTTGGCTTACTTCACTCTGTATGACAGTCTCTAGGTCTATCCACCTCATTACGTATAGTTCAATTTTGTTCCTTTTTATGGCTAATATTCCATTGTATATATGGGCCACATCTTCTTTATCCATTCACCTGTTGATAGGCATTTAGGTTTCCATGTCCTTGATATTGTAAATAGTGCTGCAATGAACATTATGGTACATGTTTCTTTTTGGATTATGGTTTTCTCTGGGTAATGCCCAGGAGTGGGATTACTGGATCATGTGGTAGTTCCATTTTTAGTTAAGGAACCTCCAAACTGTTTTCCATAGTGGCTGTACCAGCTTACATTCCCACCAACAGTGCAGGAGAGTTCCCTTTTCTCCACACCCTCTCCAACATTTATTGTTTCTAGATTTTGTGAAGATGGCCATTCTGACCAGTGTGAGGTGATACCTCATTGTGGCTTTGACTTGCATTTCCCTAATGATTAGTGATGTTGAGCATCTTTTCATGTATTTGTTGGCCATCTGTATGTCTTCTTTGGAGAAATGTCTATTTAGGTCTTCCGCCCATTTTTGGATTGAGTTATTTGTTTTTTTGGTATTAAGCTGCATGAGCTGCTTGTATATTTTGGAGATTAATCCTTTGTCCGTTGCTTCATTGGCAAGGATTTTATTCCATTCTGAGGGTTGTCTTCTTGTCTTGTTTATGGTTTCTTTCACTGTGCAAAAGCTTTTAAGTTTCGTAAGGTCCCATTTGTTTATTCTTGATTTTATTTCCATGATTCTAGGAGGTGGGTCCAAAAGGATCTTGCTTTGATGGATGTCATAGAGTGTTCTGCCTCGGTTTTCCTCTAGGAGTTTGATAGTGTCTGGCCTTACATTTAGGTCTTGAATCCATGTTGAGTTTATTTTTGTGTATGGTGTTAGGAAGTGTTCTAATTTCATTCTTTTACATGTTGCTGTCCAATCTTCCCAGCGCCACTTATTGAAGAGGCTGTCTTTTTTCCATTGTATATTCGTGCCTCCTTTGTCAAAGATAAGGTGCTCATATGTGCTTGGGTTTACCTCTGAGTTCTGAATTCTGTTGCATTGATCTTCCTTTCTATTTTTGTGCCAGTCCCACACTGTCTTGATCACTATGGCCTTGTAGTATAGTTTGAAGTCGGGAAGCCTAATTCCACCAACTCCGTCTTTCCTTCTCAAGATTGCTTTGGTTATTCAGGGCCTTTGTGTTTCCATACAAATCGTCAGATTTCTTGTTCTAGTTCTGTGAAAAATGCCGTTGGTAATTTGATAGGGATTGCGTTGAATCTGTAAATTGCTTTGGGTAGTACAGTCATTTTCACAATGTTGATTATTTCAGTCCAAGAACATGGTATGTCCCTCCATCTGTTTGTGTCATCTTTGATTTCTTTCATCAGTGTCTTATAGTTTTCTGCATACAGGTCTTTTGCCTCCTTAGGCAGGTTTATTCCTAGGTATTTTATTCTTTTGGTTGCAATGGTGAATGGGAGAGTTTCCTTAATTTGTCTTTCTGCTTTTTCGTTGTTAGTGTATAGGAATGCAAGAGATTTCTGTGCATTAATTGTGTATCCTGCTACTTTACTAAATTCATCAATTAGTGCTAGCAGTTTTCTGGTAGAGTTTCTTTAGGGTTTTCTATGTATAATATCATGTCATCTGCAAAGAGTGACAATTTTACTTCTTCTTTTCCAATTTGGATTCCTTTTATTTCATTTTCTTCTCTGATAGCTGTGGCTAAAACTTCCAAAACTATGTTGAATAATAATGGTGAGAGTAGGCACCCTTGTCTTGTTCCTGTTCTTAAAAAGAGGGAATCCTTTCAGTATTTCACCATTCATAACAACGTTGGCTTTTGGTTTCTCATATATGGCTTTCATTATGTTGAGGTAATTTCCTTCTATGCCCATTTTCCGGAGAGTTTTTATCATAAATGGATGTTGAATTTTGTCAAAAGCTTTTTCTGCATCTATTGAGATGATCATATGGTTTTTATCCTCAATTTGTTGATATGATGTATCACATTGATTGATTTGCATATATTGAAGAATCCTTGCATCCCAGGGATAAACCCCTCTTGAACATGGTGTATGATCTTTTTAATGTGCTGTTGGAGTCTGTTAGCTAGTATTTTGATGAGGATTTTTGCATCTATATTTATCAGGGATATTGACCTGTAATATTCTTTTTTTGTGAAATCTTTCCCTGGTTTTGGTATCAGGGTGATGGTGGCCTCATAGAATGAGTTTGGGAGTGTTCCTCCTTCTGCTATATTTTGGAAGAGTTTGAGAAGGGTATGTGTTAGCTCTTCTCAAAATGTTTGATAGAATTCACCTGTGAATCCATCTGGTCCTGGGCTTTTGTTTGTTGGGAGATTTTGAATCACAGTCTCAATTTCCATACTTGTGATTGGTCTGTTCATATTTGCTATTTCTTCCTGGTTCAGTCTTGGAAGGTTATATTTTTCTAAGAATTTATCCATTTCTTCCAGGTTATCCCATTTATGTGGCATATAGTTGCTTGGAGTAGTCTTTCATGATCTTTTGTATTTCTGTAGTGTCAGTTGTTACTTCTCCTTTTTCATTTCTAATTCTGTTGATTTACATCTTCTCCCTTTTATTCCTGATGAGTCTGGCTAATGGTTTATCAATTTTGTTTACCTTCTCAAAGAACCAGCTTTTTATTTTATTGATCTTTTCTATTGTTTCCTTCCCTTCTTTTTCATTTATTTCTGATCTTATCTTTATGATTTCTGGCATTTTGGCTGCCCACTGGCCTGGGAAGCCTGCTGGGCTCCTGGGCCTGGTCTCCAACTCTCCAGGGTCCCCTCCCAGATGCATTGGTCCCGGGAACATTGGAGCATGGCAGGGGTAGAGGAAGAGAGGCAGACTGGTGGTGGGACGTTCCAGGAGCAGAGGACGAGGGGAGGTGCCGAGAACCTTTCCCCTGCCCACTTGGGCCTGATGGGCTCCCAAGTCTCCTCCCTTGGTCTCTCCAGCTGAGTGGGTTGTACAGGCGTGGGAGGGAGGGAGAAGAGGAGAAGAAGAAGAGAGGGAGACAGTGGTGGGGGGCACCTTGCAGGACCAGAGGACTGGGGGAACGCTGCGGGAAATCTCCCTACCCACTTGGCACCAGGAGGCCTGTTGTGCCCCCAGGCCTGGTCTTTGGTCCTCCAGGGGCCCCTCTAGGTCTCACTGGTCCTGGGGGTTTAGAAGGAATGCAGGTGAGAAGAGGAAAGGTGGGCAGGGGAGGGAGCCTTCTGGAATTGGAGGATCAAGGGAGGCAGGGGAAGGTATTTCCCCTGCTCACTAGCCCTGGGAAGACTGTTAGGCTCATGGACCTGGTCTTTCATACTCCGTGGCTCCTTCCAGCTGCTTGGGACCTAGGAGAGTCAGGGGGCGGGGAGGAAGAGAGGCAGACAGGGGCCCTACGAGACTGGGAGATCTGGGGAAGTGCTGTCGGTGTTACCCTAGCCCAATTGGCCCTAAGAAGCCTGTTGGGCATCAGAGTCTGGTCTCCTGTCTCCCAGTGCCCCCTCCAGCTGTGAGGGTCCTAGGGGAATAAGAGGGAGGGGGTGAGGAAGAAGAGAAACCAAGGGGGAGCGACCCTCTAGATTGGAGGACTAGGGGAGGTGCCTAGCGTTTCTCCCATCATCTCGGGCCAGGGGAGCCTACTGGGTACCTCAATCTGGTCCTTTGCCCCCAGGACCAGAGGCATTCCTGGGCCCCGCTGCCTCATTGGGCCTAAGCCCCATTCCCCACCACCCCCAGGGCCTTTTCTAAGTGTAGGCCCTGCCCATTGCCTAACCCCATTCCTCCTTGTCTAAGCCCCACCCCCACAGCCAACATCTTTTCTGGCTTTTCTTTTTTTTCTTTTTTTTTCCTTCCCACCTCCTCACTTCAGCTATTGCAGTTGTTTTACCTTCCAGTTGTTGCTCCATCTTTTTTTTTTAATTTTTTAATTTAAAAAATTTTTTTAAAAAACACATCTGTCAGTTTCCTATTCTTATCGTATTCTTTAATTTGCTATTGTTCTGCCGTTCTCCTACTTTTTTTTTTTTAATTTTTTTGTTTTCCTGCTCAACACAGCTTGTGGGATCTTGATTCATAAGCCCAGGGTCAGGCCTGAGCTCCTGAGGTGGGAGCTCTGAGTCCAAAACATTGGACTAACAGGGAAACCCAGATCCCAGGGAATATTCATCAGAATGAGGTCTCCCAGAGGTTCTCACCTCAACACCAAGACCCAGCTATACTCAACAGCCTACAAACTCCAGTGCTTGAAACCTCAGACCAAACACCTAGTGGGACAGGAACACAATCCCACCCATCCAAAGTGGGGAGAAAATGAGATAACAAAAAAATATGTCACAGATGCAGGAACAAGGTAAAAATACAGAAGACCAAATAAATGAAGAGGAAATAGGAAAATTGCCTGAAAAAGAATTCAGAGTAATGATAGTAAAGATCATCCCAAATCTCTATAACAAAATACAGAAAATACAAGAAACAGCTAATAAGGACTCAGAAGAACTAAAGAGCAAACAAACAGTAATGGACAACAAAATAACCAAAATTAAAAATACTCTAGATGGTATAAACAGCAGAATAACTGAGGCAGAAGAACAAATAAGTGAGTTGGAAGATAGAATGGAGGAAACAACTGCCACAGAGCAGGAAAGAGAAAAAAGAATAAAAAGAATGGAAGACAGTCTCAGAGACCTTGGTGACAGCATTAACTGCACCAAAATTCGAATCATAGGCATCCCAGAAGAAGAAGAAAAAAAGAAAGGGTCGAGAAAATATTCGAAGAGGTTATAGTAGAAAATTTCCCCAACATGGAAAAGGAAATAATTAATCAAGTCCACGAAGCACAGAAAGTCCCATACAGAATAAACCCAAGGAGAAATACACCGAGGCACATATCAATCAAACTAATGAAAATTAAACACAAAGAAAAAATATTAAAAGCAGCAAGAGAAAAGCAACAAATAACATATAAGGGAAAACCCATAAGGATAACAGCTGATCTTTCTGCAGAAACTCTGCAGGCCAGAAGGGAGTGGCAGGATATACTGAAAGCCCCAAAAGAGAAAAACCTACAGCCAAGAATACTCTACCCAGCAAGAATCTCATTCAGATTTGAGGGAGAAATCAAAAGCTTTCCAGACAAGCAAAAGTTAAGAGAATTCAGCACCACCAAACCAGCCTTACAGCAATTGCTAAAGGAACTTTTCTAAGCAGGAAACACAAGAGAAGGAAAAGACTTACAAAAACAAACCCAAAACAATTAAGACAATGGTAATAGGAACATACATGTCAATAATCACCTTAAATGTAAATGATTAAATGCTCCAACCAAAAGATACAGACTGGCTGAACAGATACAAAAACAAGACCCTTGCATATGCTGCCTACAAGAAACCCACTTCAGACCAAGGGACACATATAGACTGAAAGTAAGGGGATGGAAAAAGATATCCCATGCAAATGGAAGTCAAAAGAAAGCTGGAGTAGCAATACTCATATCAGACACATTAGACTTTAAAGACTATTACAAGAGACAGGGAAGGACACTACATAACAATCAAGGGATCCATCCAAGAAGAACATATAACAATTGTAAATATCTCTGCACCCAACATAGGAGCACCTCAATACATAAGGCAGATGATAACAACCATAAAAGGGGACATCGACAGGAACACAATCATAGTAGGAGACGAACACCCCACTTACCTCAATGGACAGATCATCCAAACAGAAAATAAATAAGGACACACAAGCTTTAAATGACACATTAGATCATCTCAACTTAATTGATATTCATAGTACGTTCCATCCAAAAACTACAGAATACACTTTCTTCTCAAGTGCACACGGAACATGTTCCAGGATAGATCACATCTCGGGTCACAAATCAAGCCTTGGTAAATTCAAGAAAATTGAAATCATATCAAGCACCTTCTTTGACCACAATGCCATGAGACTAGATATCAATTACCTGAAAAAAACTGTAAAAAACACATGGAGACTAAACAATACGCTATTAAACAACCAAGAAATCACTAAAGAAAAATAAATACCTAGAAACAAATAACAACGAAAACACAACAACCCAAAAGCTATGGGTTGCACCAAAAACAATTCTAAGAGGGAAGTTTATAGCAGTACAGTCCTACCTCAAGAAACAAGAAAAATATCGCATAAACAACCTAACCTTACACCTAAAACAATTTTAATACTTTTTATTGATTGTACAAATAATATATTTTCTTCCATAATGTTTACTAACTACGTTTGCTTTTAAAAAGGGAAGAGATTGAGTTTGGCATATTAATTGTGTAATTGAGCATCTTACTGATTGGTTCAGTAAGTGGAATATTTTCACCAGAGAGATGGAAGAAACCCCCATCTCAGAGACAGTATAGTTGACATCTGAGAAATGGCAGGCAAGTCATAGGGATCACATTAGACATTTTCGTGTGTACCACACTTTCTAACACCTAATCAAAGATAGTGGAACTTAGTCTCAGAATTCCACTGTGGTCCCTTGATTCTTACTGACTGTAGGGACCAAGGCTTGGATTTTTTAGGATCTTCCTGAGGCATCTTACCACAGCTGAAGTGGAATCTTAGGAGTATCTATTATTTCCACAAGAGAAAAATATGCTTCTTTCTTCTGGCCCACCTGTGAGAGCCTTCTGATTTGGAGATGTAAGCCAATTGGGGCAATGAAAGATAAGAAGGAGATTATAATAGTCCCTCCCATATCATGTGACGTTATGTGTGAATGAATACATGACTCTTCCCATAAAGAGGTCCGATCTCTTTTCCCTGTCTCCCAAGTGTCCATGTCATACCAATTGTTAAACATTTTGAATAGACCCCTGCTCAATCTGCTATTCTTCCTCAATCAGTTGCTGATTCTAGAACATTCTCTACATAATCTTCCTTTAGTGAAAGGAAATGGAGTCATTTTGAATGTTTCATGAGAGCATCCTCTCTGGTGGCCATGTAGATAAGAAATGGCATTATTGCTAGTGAAGGATTTAACTAGATCAATTTTTAAAAACACCATTGTTATTTTTTGAAAAATACTTATTATCCAAAAGACACCATAGTGCTTTCAGTTTGAGACTAGCTAGTTTATTATGTGATAGCTTCCCCCTCTCATTACTGCATATTAGATTGGAATTCAAAGGAAATAGATGTATGAGTATTTAAAAATAAAATAGAATCAAATCATATTGCACTTCAGAAGTTAGCATCTTAAAAAATCTTTTGTGCTTATTCAGGGTGCAATGTATTTTATCAGAAGTGTTGCTCTGTTTACTACAGTAAATGCTGAAGCAGTTATTATAAGATTATTTTTGTGCAATAGTAACAGTATTTTAACATGTTGTAATTGCAGAGTTCTCTTAGTAGTTGTTTAAAAAAAAAATCTCAAAAATGATACCATTGTAATCCCTGGTTCTACATTAAGGGCCATATTCTTCCCAAGATACTAATGCATAAAAGTAGAATAGTAATAATAGGCACTTGAAAATGTGTGCTCAGGGAAGAATATAACCTTTTAAAATTACTTACAAATGGAAATCCATGCACTAGGATTGCCAAAACACATTTTATCACAACTAAAACTAATTTTCTATTCTTGCAAATACAATTATAAAAATATCAAATGAATTTCCAAACAGTAAACTTAAGATAAAGTTTCCTAATTTCAAGTTCACATAATAACATGAATGGTGTTTCATAAACTCTTTCTCTAACACAGTAGTTTTCAAACTTTCTTTTAGAGGTGGACTCTTTTTTCAAATGAAACCTTATCCAGAAGATCAGCTGATACAAAACAGATGAAAAATAAATCTTCTCTAGTTAAAGTGATAGGAAAAGTGTCCAGAAGCCTACCCAACAGACACTCGGACTCCCCAAATTTTACTAATTGTTTTTTTTCAGAGAGGTCCATGAGGCATTTCTGAGAAATTACCAATGTTCTTGAGACACTTAAAGCCACTGATATTGCATTTATTAGATATTTATAATTTACAAAAATTCTTTAATAATTCTGAAAGTAGGAGAACCCTAAGGACTAACAAAGACATACTACTTTATTCTCTTACCAAAAATAACCATCTAGAGGCAGACAAGTAGACTAAAATAGGTATGAAAACTCCATAAAATTCAACAGCGACCTAAGCCTCTTCTATCTTTCTGCTCTGCCATACTTGGTGTAGGCTCGCATCCTCAAGGTCACTGTGTGGTCCAAGATGGCTGCTAGATATCTGTCCTTTATTCTCACAATAGAAGGGAAGAGGAGATAAATCACACAAAAAAAGTACACCCTAGCCATCTGTCTCCCGTTAAGCAGTCTTTGTACAAATTCCTCCCGGTAATTTATACTTACAGATCCTTGGCCTGAACCTAGACACCTGGTTACATCTAGCTGCAATGTACTTCTTTACAAGTCAGGTTTGTAGTTCGATTTTGCCTAACTTACACGCTATTAAGTTATGCTGTTATTGTTTCATGCTTGCTGATATAAGGCTTGAGACTCTTGGGTCATTATTAATCATTGCACAGCATTTTTGTGTAGGTTACTCTGGTCCCTAAGTCCCATGGGAATTATGCCATGGTCTTGGAATACAGTCTACATGTACAGTGGGTTGCATTATTACAGCAGAAGAGCACAGAGTTTGGAAAAAGCCAACATTTTATAGCAAGCAGGTAAGCCAGCTTGCTATTCCTCCTGTTTGCTGCAAAAACAACCCTGAAAAATGGTCTAGGTCAAGAGCTATCAGGACCTTGCATCCTTGGCATACCCAGCAAGAACATGTAGGGCCCATGGTGGATTGCCTCTCCCAACAAACAATACCATCCTGAAAAAAATTCAGGCGTCTGTCACCAAGGGAGAAGGGAGACATGAGATTGGATACAAAATGAGTAGTCTCTATCCCACTACTGGGCATATACCCAGAGAACACCATAATTTAAAAAGACACATGCACTCCAGTGTTCATTGCAGCACTATTAACAATAGCCAGGACGTGGAAGCAACCTAAATGTCCATCAACAAATGAATGGATAAAAAAGATGTGGTACATATATACAATGGAATATTACTCAGCTGTAAAAAGCAAGGAAACGGACATTTGTAGAGACATGGATGGACCTAGAGACTGTCATACAGAGTGAAGTGAGTCAGAAAGAGAAAAACAGATATCGTATATTAACACATATATGAGGAATATAGAAAAATGGTACAAATCAACTGACTTGCAAGGCAGAAACAGAGACAGATGTAGAGAACAAACAATTGGACACCAAGTGGGGAAAGCTGGGAGGGTTGGCAGGGAATGAACTGGGAGATTGGGATACCAAATTGTTCACTCTAAATATATGCAGTTTATTGTATGTTAACTGTATCTCAATAAAAGTTCTTAAAAAAAAAAAGAGTAGTCTCTATTGTATAACCTAACTGTATTTGCTGAGATTGCTATTTTAAATAATAATTTTTATGTTAATGAATATTTAAATAACCCAATATATTCTAAAATATTAGAATAAGGTATTTTATTATTATCTAGAAATCTGGCTAGGTTGCAACTAGAACTTGGATACTTTGAATAAGTATATGAAAGATACCCCTTCCCTAAAAAACCTTTGATTCATGAGATTTTTAATTTGGAGTGAGAAGTCTTTCATGCATCTATTTTCCCTTTATTTTGTGGGAAGGGATTGTTTTGATGATGCCTTTGAGGTGAGCAGAGGAGAAATGTGTATCATAGGGAAACTGAGATGGCATCTCCCCATGTACCCAGCCTCACTAATTGGTTTAGAGTTTCTGTCCTTCAAGGTATTCCTCCTTCCTGCCTACTGTTTATTTCTTTATGCCATCTGTTTCCTGCTGAAACTATAATTGGTACTACATATGTCAAACATATTTCAATTCCAGGGCTTTTCCTTTGGCTGACCTCTCAACCTGTATATCTGTAGTATTTGTTTCCTTACATTATTTAGGACTCTGCTCAATATTCTTTCATCCAAAATATCTTCCAGACCACACTATCAAAAGATGCTTCATGCAATCTTACCATTCTTTTCTTTTATCCAGCTTTATTTTTCTTCGTTGCACTTATTACTGCCTTTTTTTTGCAAATTTATGTATTTTAAATTTTATTGAAGCATAATTGATTTACAATGTTGTATTTATTTTCTGCTGTACAGCAAAATGACTCAGTTATACACTTACACACACCTGACTTTTTAAAAAATATTTTTCTTAACTACCTCCCACACAAAGGTAACCAACTTATCCCAGTTTTAGTACTGAAAGTTCTGCATCCAGACAACTCCCTCAGTCCTAGTCACAATGGGACACCTGTGTATCCTACTCCACCACAGGATGCAAGCTCTTTGAAAGCAAGACCTTGATGGTTTTCACTGCTGTATGTATCCTCAGGAATTAGAATAGTGCCTCACACTGGATAGTTGCATAATCAGTATTTGTTAAATGAATGCATAGATAGGTGTACCGGATCGCTGGGAAAGTGTTAGTTGGAAGTAAAAGCTGAAAGGGCCTTATAAGTCAGTGCAATCCTCATTTTATGCAAGGGAACACAAAAAGTTAGTGGGTGTATCAAGGTCCCGGAAGAAAACAGAGCCTATGCCAGCTAGTTTAATAACAGGAATTTTGCATGAGAAATGAGCTATGAATGTATTGGAAAAGCCAACAAACCAAAGTGGGGATAGTGAGACCTCTCAAATATTAAATACAGTAGGAAGCTTCTAATGTCCTTAGGGATGAAGGAACAGAGGGATAAGGCCGTGTTTACCAGAACTCAAGAGCACGATGAATGGGAGCCTCTGTATCCATCCAGAGGGATCAGGAATCTCCAAGGGGAACAGGCACAGCCCGAGACTGCCCAAAGCAAAGAGAAAGACTGCAAAAAACTGGTTTCTCCATTTTTTCTGTCCTTCCATTGTGGAATTAATCTGGAATCCAGTTGACCAAGGAGCCTAAAAAATGTTGTTTGTAGAGATGGGTAAGAAATGTATCTTCTGTGGTTCCATACAAACTAGGATTATGTGTTCTATTTCTGTGAAAAATGCCATTGGAATTTTGATAGGGATTGCATTAAATATGTAGATTGCTTTGGGTGGTTTGGATATTTTGACAATATTAATTTTTTCAACCCATGAGCATGGAATATCTTTCCATTTGTTTGTATCTTCATCAATTTCTTCCAACAGTGTCTTATAGTTTTCAATGTATAGTTCTTTCACCTCCTTGGTTAAATTTTTTCCTAGGTATTTTATTGGTTTTGATGCAATTGTAAATGGGATTGTTTTCTTAATTTCTCTTTTTGATAGTTCATTATTAGTGTACAGAAATGCAACTGATTTTTGTATATTGATTTTTGTATCTTGCAACTTTACTGAATTCATTTATTAATGCTAACAGTTTTCTTTACATAATATCATGTCACCTGCAAAATAGTGACAGTTTTACTTCTTTCTTTATGATTTAGATGCCTTTTATTTCTTTGTTTTGCCTAATTGCTCTGGTTAGGACTGCAAATACTATGTTTAATAAAAGTGGTGAGAGTGGGTATCCTTATCTTGTTCCTGATCTTAGGGGGAAAACTTTCAGTTTTTCGCTGTTGAGTATTATGTTAACTGTGGACTTGTCATATATGGCCTTTATTATATTGAGGTACATTTCCTTTACACCCACTTGTTGAAAGATTTTTTCATAAATAGATGTTGAACTTTGCCAAATGCTTTCTCTGTCTTTATTAAGATGATCATATCTTGTTTATCCTTCATTTTGTTAATGTGGTGTATCATTGATTAATTTGCAGATGTAGAACCATTTTGCATCCCTGGAATAAATCCCACTTGATCAAGGTGTGTGATCCTTTGAATGTATTATTGAATTTGGATTGCTAATATTTTGTTGAGAATTTCTGCATCTATGTCCATCTGGAGTATTAGCCTGTAATTTTCTTGTCGAGTCCTGTGGGAAGACATTCTGGAACCTTTTTGAAACATTGAAAATGTTGAAGTATGTGGGCCGATCGATGGGATTCAGAATGTCCTGCTTGAGCAGTGGAGGAGCTGAGGGTGCGGGGCGTGGAGACTAATATCACCCTGTTTGGTCCTGAGGGATGGCTGGTTAGCCAAAGATGGGTAAGATTCCTTAGAGGAGGAACAACCTAAGACAGGCACAGCTGCAGAGGGGCCAACAGGGGTGGTGCATAGAGCCTTCCTTATATCACCGTGTTTGGCCCTGGAGGATGACTGGTTAGCCAGAGACGGGTAAGATTCCTCAAGGGAGGAACAACCTAAGACAGGCACAGTCGCAGAGGGGCCAACAGGGGTGGTGCATAGAGCCTTCCTTATATCACCGTGTTTGGCCCTGGAGGATGACTGGTTAGCCAGAGACGGGTAAGATTCCTCAAGGGAGGAACAACCTAAGACAGGCACAGTCGCAGAGGGGCCAACACGGGTGGGGCACAGACCCTTAATCCTTCTGAGAGAGGTCTCCTGCCCCCAGGGCTGCTTTGCTCTCCACGCCCAGCTCAAACCCATGCCACGCCCAGCTCAAATCCACACCCAGCTCAAATCCACACCCTGCTCAAATCAGGACCCAGGAGGCAAACAAAGATCATTGCCCCCAGTCATGTGAGGCCTTTGATTGTTTATGGGATTAACCTGGGAGTGTTAGACCCTTAGGCTATGCCGAGAACTCAATAAAAGCAACGTGGGATCAATCAGCGAGGCTCTTGATCCTAGAGGTCTTGAGTCCCCCGGTCCCATCTTTCTCTTCAGTCTGTGTCTGTGTGTTCTTCAAGCTTGCGGCACCCGTCACTCACCTCGAGTCGCTGAGTTGATCCCGGCAGAGTCCTTGTCTGGTTTTGGTAACAGGGAATTGCTGGCCTTATATGGAAGTGTTCCCTCCTCTTCTACTTTTTGGAAGAATTTGAGAAGGATTGTTATTAATTCTCTTTAAATGTTTGATAGAATTCGCCAGTGAAGCCATCTGTTCCTGGGCTTTTGATTTAATTCTTCATTTAATCTCCTCACTAGTAATAGGGCTGTTCAGATCTTCTATTTCTTCATGACTCAGTCTTGGTCCATTTCTCTTGAAATAAACCCAAATGTTAAAATGCCTCCTCTCTGTTTCTATTTAATCCATGCTAACAACTCCATTTCACCACAAGTTCAGGACTAATTGACCAACAAAAGCAAACTGTGCTCACTGGGTGCTGTTTGTAGCAACTGCTGTGTTTCTGACCTATTCTTGCTGTGCTCCAATTTCTTCCCTGCTCCAGTTTCTGTCCTGTTCCTGATACTCAACTATGTTTCCTGTTTGTTACCCTGATTCTGCCTCTGGATTTCACCTTTATACTTGCTTTCCCAGGCTTGAGTCGGTCACATCTTTGCCTCCTTCCACTTGAGAATATTAACTTTGCTGTACTCAGCAGTGCATTTTTTTATACTGCACTCTTGTGTATGGAGAGAAGGGCAATTGGGCAAAGCCCACTAAACATAATCAGATTGTATTTGGAAAACAACTGTAGAATTAGGAAAATATCTAAAAAAGTAAGTTAATAAACAAAAGCAAAGTCCACAAAGATTTAGGCAAGGATGATGATGTTGAAACAGTCTTTGGGAATACTGTCAATAAGTTAGGCAATTTTCATAGACCTATAAAAGATCAGACTTCTTTCTTCAAGGTGGGACAACTCTAAAGGGCCATTTTACTTTCAGAGGAGCTTGTAGAATCTGCTGAGGGCTTTGTTGCAATATTGTAACATTCAACACTTCCCTTTGCTCAGTCCTACGTCTGTCACAACCCCCTCACCCAGTTGTTGATCCCAAGGGCATTCCCCAATAAAATTTATGCTTTCCAGGGTATCTGAATGATGGCAAAATGTATAAATTTAAATTTTACTTTGGTTGGTTGGGTGGTATTGGTGTTGATTACGATGATTGTGGAAATGGTGGTAATTGTGGTGTTGGTAGCAGCAGAGGTGGCAGTAGGAAAGAGTTCAAGGTACAGTCCTTGCTGTAAATAGTATGTGTCGGTATAGGGAGATCATCGGTGGAGACCCTGAGAAGTCTGGAAATCAGAGATAACAGAGAATTGGTTGTAGAGATGGCTTTCAGTTAGGAACTGGGCCAGTTTTATAAGCAACAGATAGATTCTGGGCACATGATTAGAGGAAACCAGATTTTTGGTGAAAACTGTCATGAATATGACCATAGACAAGGAGTAATATTCCTGAACTTTTTTGATGTGCCTATCACCCCCATGTTTGTAGTAAACTCTTTGTGGTAGGCTCATTCCTTCCCCTCTTTGCCTCAGAATCCTAAGTTTGGACCTGGCTAAATGCTTCAAGCTCATTACACTTGACCTCAAAAACAAGGGAGAAAGAAGAGCTGGTTCTGAAAAGATAATTAAGATAATTTCCTTCTGCTTTTTTGGTCTTTGAGATTTATAAAATCGATGATGTTCTTCTCCATCTTAAAGCCCTTCAACAGCCCTCTTGTGCCCCTAGAGAAATGCTAATGAGGGCCTGCTCTGTAGGGGCACAGCTGCATTGTTGTCATCCATTCCAACCTGCCTTCCCCTTTGGAATATGTGTGTCTTGGGAGCAGGACCCACATAGTCTTTGTTTCTGGGAGGATCTCAGTGCCTGGCTCTTACTGGCACTGAATTATCATTTATTGAAGAATGAGTAGCAGCCGGCCTCTTATCACCCAATCCCTGCCGTGTTCAAGGATATTCATCACTTAATAAATGTGAAACCACAGAGCAGAGGGTATAAATCTGCCTTAAATAAAATGAGGCATAAAACACTCCTTTCTGCTCTTGTTTGGAGACCTAGTACCAGATTTCTCTGAGCTCTAAACCCTAGCGGTCTCTAGAGTGAAACAGAAGAGTTCTTACTCAGTCTAGTTCCTCTTCGTCCTCTCTCAAGTTTACTTGATGTGTCTAAGCGAAAAAACCCTTAATAATGATTCAGTGAACCTGCCTGCTACACATACGTGATTATCATATAATACATATTCCAACCTATATGCCAAAGAATCTTAAAATTTCCTTATTCTAAAAATACTTATAGTATACTATATGTACTGAATATTACTATGTAAGCTCTGTCTTCCATGTTGTCATTCATGTTATACAAAATCTAACTGCAACTTAAAAGAGAAAACCCTCAAAATTGAATTGATGTCAAATATAAGCAAACTGGTACTTGCTGAGTAAACAAGAACAAGTTTTCTTCAGTCATTGAACTGTTTCATAGAGACCATGGCATATATCACAGAGATAAAGAGCCAAAATTCAGAGAATATTATGAAGAGGCAAAGCCCTGTAAAGTTGAAATATCTCAACTATTGCCTTGAGATAATGTTACTGATGCGTTCGTTTGCTCTTGTCAAATTTTTCCCCTTGCCCTTTTCAATTTTGCAATCTCATTGGTGAACTAAGATTACTAGGAATGTTCCATGTTCATTCACTTTATAAACTTTTTTAGAAAATGTAATCTCTAAGGTCATTAAATATATCACCCTCTGGAAACAAAGATAAGACCTTTCAGAAGTGAATTATTTAGTCTACAGATAAGTTAAATCCCTCACTTTATCCACTGATAAATATTTTTTAAATTTCAGTTGTCATTACCACACTGAGAAGATGAAGAACTGATAGTGGGAAGGCAAAGACTTTAAAAGGTATGAATGATAATATAGATGCAGCATATAGTTTAAAAGTTTTTCATTTTTCTATTCTCTTTATTACTGTTTTTCAGCCCGTTTCCAACTTCCTCTAAGTAAGCAGTATTTTTAAGCTATAAATGACAGAGCAGATCTCATAACTCACTTAATATCTTATTATGAATTAACTTGATGGTGGCCTCTGGCTGACATTGCATTTTTAAAGGGAACTTGGTGGGAGGGGAGGAGAAATGCATAAGAAATCCACTACTGCTATTGCTTTTATGTATTTTCCTCTAAAATATAGATTCCATAAAATCTGCCCACGTTGCTACTTGCGAAAAAGATGCAAATAATTTCAGATTCTATTAAAAGGAAAACTACAAATTCCATTTGGATTATCTTTTGGATTATCTAATATTCTTGATTTACATAAGTTAAAGTATATAATTTAAAAATTCTTCTATCAGGTGAGAAAAGTTATGAGAATTTTGAGAAAAAAATAGTAGTGAGGGGGTGCCAGTTATTAAAACGTATTATAAAGCTATGACAAAACAATTGATATTGATATTGATGTAAGAAATGAGACAAATGGGACATGATTCAGCAACAGATACTGTAAGATGTGACTCTAACATGGGATAATAGAATCAGTACTAATGTCAACTGAGACATCTTTGTGGTTTTGAAACTTTCATGAAGTCCCAGTCTCAGGATCCCAGAGATATCTGATCCACGTATTCTAAGCAGAAGAACTAGATGCATTCCCCATGGCACTTACTAAGAAATGCAACACAAATCCTGACACATTTCATCTATCATCCACTTTCAGGCCACAAGGTAGGAATTCAAAGGAGGGTTTTTCAGAGTGAGGCTTTCTTTGGAGAAAATTGTACACTTGGTAGAAAATACCACACGTTTCTCTTCCATTGCTCACACTGGGCAAAGTCTTGCTTCTTCAACATCTCCCCAGATAAGTGAGGGGCCCTTCAAGAGAATTACTCACCAAGTCTGATTTGTCTGATAGAGGGGAGGTATTTCCTCACACAGGCTGGATGCTGCTGAGCTGTGAAAACTTAGGTCTTTCCTGGTGCTGCTATTAAAACAGAATTTGGTGAGAAAATCTTTAGGGGGGCTTGATCTGGTTCCCCTGAATTGTGGGGAACACAGAGATGACAGTCTGATCCTCCCCTAGAAAAGTTTGAATGTAGCAGGCTGTCTTGAATTGCCTGAGATGATAGGTCCAAGACCAGTTTACAGATTTGGATGGACTGGGGTTTTCTGTGATGCCATAAAGACACCTTGAAAGGTAATGGTTCTAGACTAGTGCCATTTTGAAAGGCATTCTCCACAGAACTTCCTGCCTGGATGAATGGATCTTAGGAGGAAGAGGCTGTGTGGGGTATACCATGAAAGCAGGAGTTGAAGGGGAGTCTTAGGAGGTCAGCAGGAATGTACATCATCTCCAAAATAGGCAGAGGTCCAGGGAGCCAGAGTGGAGGATGTCTTCAAATAACTCACTAAATCACCCCTTAGGAGATGGAGTTAGCCTTTGGCTATCTGCCATGGAAGAAAGTTTTCAACATCTAGCCAAGTAAAAAGATACTTTTGCTCCTTTCCATCTGATTTCCAGTTTCTTATCCTTAACTTGGAAGAGCCAGAAACAGCAGCAAGTGAATGGAGAGGAAGTAGTGAATAAAACCAAAACCATCCAACTAAACCTTGGAACAAAGAGGAGATATTTTAAATTGAATGTAAGGTGAACTAAAAAAAATCATTTGGTTGGGAATTTTTAATATTCAAATATAAGAGCTATTTACTAATACCCAAAATTGACTGTAAAAGCAACAGACTGCATGGTGGTTTTAAAATATGTCTGCAAATTCTTTGACATTCTTCCTATCAAGAAGAGAGTCTCTGTCCCCTCTCCTTGTACTTGGTGAGCCTTTGTGACTGTTGTGATGAATGAAACAAAACATGGCAGACCTGGTACTGGGTGACTTCTGAGGCTAAATGAGATAGGGAAAGCAGCTGGCCTGTGGCTTCTCTTGGGCATTTACCCTGAGAGCTTTCAGCTACCATGGAAGAAGTCTGAGGCCATTTTGAGGCCATCATCTGGAGAGGCTACATGCAGAGATCATATTGCGAGAGAGACACTGAGACAGAGAGGCTCATCAGCCACAGGGCTGAAACAGGAGACGTGAATGAAGTGAGTGTGGCATTCACCTTGGCACAAATTTTAAGGGGAGGGGTACCAAAAAACCTAATAATCAAGGTAAATCAGATCTTAATGAAATATTAAAAAAATAAAAGCCAAGGTAAATGACGAATAAAACATCAACGTTTTAAATAAAGACCGGATCAGTTTTCCTCCTACTTCAATATGGCTCAGCAAGGCACTGTTACTCACCTGATTAACTAGAAAGGACCCAAGGCAAATTTCTGAGGTGGTGGAAATATTTGACATCTTGATTCATTGGTATGTATAAATTGTCAAAATGGATTGAAATGCACACTTGAGATCTGTGCATTTTATTGTTTATAATTATACCACTTGCTATATGTGTTGTGAATAGTCGTGTGATCTAATTCAATCTAAGGAGTGTTGAAGGCATGCTGCAGGAGGTTTGGGGGACAGATGTTGACTCGGGTTCTAAAAGCAAGCAAGCACATTAGATGGTCTATGGACACTGTTCTGTGTGGATGTGACAGCTGGGACTGCCATAGCTCCCTGGCTGCCAGCCTGAATATGAAGCTGATGCATGGAGATGGATGGAGCTGAAAGAATCAGAGAGAAACGGGTCCAGAGACCTAATTGATCTATGCCTGATTACCAGGATTCCTCTGGCCCTATTACATAAACCTGCATCTGTTTTACTTAAAAGCAAGTTTGTGTTGGGTTTTCTATTACAAATTCAGAGAGACAAAGAGAGAAGGCAATAAACAGAAGTGGGGGGCAGGAGGAGGAGGGGTGAGCAGAAGTCAGGAGTCAACAGAAGTAATGTACATAGCATTGTAGGCAGTGCTCACCACCTCCCAGGCACTGTGCTATCACAGCGTGAAAGACAGGAAATGAGGCAGACAAGATCTCTGCTCTCGTGGAGCTTATATTCTAGCTGGGGGTGGGAGACAGGAAACAGGACCGCAATCATCCTGGATAGTGATAAAGAAAGAAGGGAATGTAAGGCATGGAAGAGGCTACTGCTTTTGTTGGAGCACCAGAGAAGCCTTCTCCACAGAGGTGCCAGTTGACCTGTGACCTGAATGAGGAGGAGATGCGAGTTGTCTGAAGCGCTGAAGAAAAATCTTTCTAGGTAACCATAGAGCAGCACATTCCTGGAAGACAAGAAACAGATGAAAGAGTGGAAACTCCCTAAGAACTTTAATGTGCATATAAATCACCTGGAGATCTGGTTAAACTGAAGATTCAGATTCGGTATTCCGGGGTGATGACTGAGATTCTGCATTTCTTACAAGTCTCAAGCAATGAAAATGTTTCTGGTTTATGGACAGTACTTGGAGTAGCAAGTCCCTGCAGAATTGCTCCCCAAAGTATGATCTACAGCCTGGTCCACAAAGACATCTAAAGTGTCTTTAAATATCTTTATAGCAATTTAACATTGATACAACATCCATGCGTGTAATCACTATTCTAGTAATCCATTTTAAGTGCATTGGTCAGTGATACACTGGAAATTTAAAACACAAAATCTGACCAAGCACAGATAGTTTGAGAAACACTGCTGTAAAGCTTAGAGTGCTAGAGCTGGAGTGTGCTGAACTAGCTACTAAAACTGCAAAGAAGCTGAAAACAGTGAAATGTACAAAGTTTGAAGGAGAATAGAAACAAAATGTCAGGGGAAAAACCTGGGGATTGGAACAATCAAGATTACCATCTCTGCCACTACCACATACATGTATAAACACAGCCAGACAGATAGCCAGACAGCCAGACACACACACACACACACACACACACACACACACACACACACACACACACACACACACACACACACACAGGCACACGGCTTCCATACAGAACCTCTGGCACCCAGGCATCCAGCATGTATTTCTCAGATAAACACCAAGTAATGTCCTCTCTAAACACATCAATGTCTCTCAGCCAAGACTTCTTCCTTCTGGAATTTGGGGTCTCCTCAGTACTGCTCCTTCAAAAGTGACATGCATGGGTCAATAAGGTTTCCCATGTGTGCAGACCCTAGAAGTGTTCATTGCCTCTTTATTAAATAGATCAGAAAATTAAGGATTACCAGACTTTCAAGGAACTGATTTAAACACATATTGTTAGAGGAAGATGGAAAGCAAGATGAATAGGGATAGGGCTACACTGAATTATAATTATGGTAAAATTGCAGCGACTCAAAGAAAACCTGATGTCTAGAGATACATCCTCTGGAACGACCTTATATTTTTCTCTGCATGTTTGTGGTATAACCAGAAAGATGTCACATTTCTCAGTGAGTTTCACCTATGGAAACTCTCATCTTCCTTATATTCCTAGCTATTCTTTAACAACTCCCACTAACTGAGGTAATCTCAGTGTGTTCCTAGAAAGTTAAAAGTATCTGTCTAGCTCACTGCGAATGGCTTAATATGCATATTTCATCAGTTTGAATGCTTTTAGTTGCAAATAACAATAGACACAATTCACACTAGTTTAAGAACTAAAGGAGATTTATTGGCTCATATAAATTGAAATACAAGCGAGGGCATGGACTTCAAGTAATGTGTGTTCCAGTGACCCAATGGCAGTCTTGGAAACTCAATTTCTTTTCTCTATTTTTTTGCCCTCACAAAGGAGGGGTGTTACCTAAAAATTACTATGTGACTTGAAAAAGTTCTTCTCATTATCATTACTGCTTATTTATCTTGACTTTTGTTTGGACAACTGACTTACACCCCCATAGCATGCATGATGCAGAAGAAACATTTTGCAGGAGAGAGATTCTAAAATGTCATTCTAGCTTGTATAAACTTGAGTCATAGATTATTTGGATGTGTTCCACCCAAAAATAACCTCTTCCTAATGCCTTCTCCAAGGATTTCCTGACTGTACCAGAATTCTGTGGGTACATAAGTAAATGAAGTCAAGGTCAGGTGTCATGACCTCCTAATGCCCTTTTCTTTTTTCCTTAGAGAGATGAGACCCAGTTAGACACAGTGTATGTTTCAGTGCTTCTATTCTTTTATAAACAGTTTGTTATATGAAGAGAGACAGATTACTCTACATGTTCTCAAAAGAGATATAATTTTTACATTTTTCACATGCCTGGCATTCTCTCTCAGCCATTGCTTCCTCCTAATGGATTTCTTGTAGACACGCATATATTTATTATCCTAACAATCTGTTCTTTCTTCATCTTCTTTTTTTCAATCTTGTCTGTTTTCAACGAAGGAGAAAAGTTAAAGGTTGTTTAAAATGGTCTATTATTTTTTCTAAATTTGGAGACACTGAAAAAAAGTATCCAAACTCCTTTCTTTTATTTGAGAAACTAGAGGCCGATTGAAACCATAAAGTCAGTCAGCCAACACTGATTGAATATAAAAACCTTTCTGTAAACTATAATAAATTAAAAAAATGCATATGTGTTATATATTTGCTAACCCTTAGGCAGGAGGAGATGTAAACACATCAACTAGTTTGCATTTAAATGAAACATTATTAATAAGAGTCACAGCTGGTTAAAGGTCTGGAAATAATCCATTGTCCCACAATTAGAATTCCTCCAAAGTCATTTAGTCCTGGGGAAAGGATCTGGTTCACACACAGTGCTAACCTGCGAGTCCTGTAGTAACACCTACCAGGTGAGGGAAGGACTGACCCACTGTTAGGAGAGCAGAACAAAGACTGTGTTGCCTGGGAGGCAACTCTGTATCTTGATGGAATTTCAAACATGGAATTTCTAGAATCTATCTTTCTAGCAGACATGAAAGGTTTTGAGTAGACAGATTGGGCCTTTCTCCAATATTAGAGTTTTATATAGTTAATTGATATTTGCACTTGTTAAATGTATAATAAAACATAATTCTAGACAGTACTAGAAGTCCTGAAAATTTTTCCCTCACAAAAATGGTCTGAACATTATTCAAATTTGAGAAGAACAAATTGCTGTGCAGCATGCCTCCCTGGGAATACAGCTGGGATGCAGACAACGTTCCTAAGTCCTGCATCTTCAGATCCCAGAGCCTGTGCTCAACAGGAAATAGAATTATTAATCCATACACATGAAGTGAGTTGCAGCACACCCCATCAAGAAGAGCAGCTCTACTTTATCTACTTTATACTTGGGCTGTCTCTGTAAGATTTTAATTAAAAAACATTTTTTTTAAACCAGAGCAATATACCACACTGCCTTGTTACTATTAGAAAGTCTTGCATCCTCTGTGTTAGAACAAGCAGAAGAGAATGGAATAGTGATGATACAGGTTTACTTCAAAAGGAGATGCTCTTGAGTGGAATCATCCCAGTGCAGTACTGGATAATTTTATGGAAGAAGTAATGTAAGCAAAATGCCTTCCTTGACCTCTGATGTATTACCATTTGAGGTGGGCATGTACAATTTGCTTTGCTAAATGAGACCAGAACAATAGTATCTTTGTAACCAATCCTTTGTTTTAACCTCATTTATGGACTTGAAACAAACCAAGGTATTAAATTCCTCTAAGCTTGCCTCTAATTCAGTGTTATGGGCTCATTTCCCATGGCTCAATAGAATGAATGTCATTTTCCCCTTCAAGACCCTCAGGATACCTTCAGCAGTGAGTTATGAAATCATTCTCCTTCTATACTTCTTCTATCAGCTGGCATTTCATACACTTACTTCCTTTGCATCTGAGAATGACCAGATTTGGTAAAGGACAAATGGAAGGGCTTTGCTATTCAAAGAGGAGAAATCTTCTGGCATTTCTAAGCAATAGGAGAATTCTCTCCAAATGGGATGCCCACAAATGACTCTATGGCAAGAATACAAAAGTTGTATAGACCAATCATTCATTCTTGCATTCAGGTATTCATCCCACGTCAACTGAACACTAATCAGGTATGAAACATTTTGCTAAGCTCTGAGGATGAAATTGTGATGTAGGCCCTGCTCTTGAGTAGTTTATGGTCTAAGGAGGAAGAGAAACATTGCATGTATAGTGAAATATATAAACTAAGTGTATAGTTACAAAGTAGGATGAATACTCTGGAGCAAACGTATAGATGAGCATGTAAATATCTCAGCGGGTTTATCCTAATGTGTGGGAATCATGGATTAATGCCCGTGGCAGTGACACTCACTGAAACACTGAACTATGAAAGACAATCAGGCCTGAAGAGAAATATCATGGTTCCATTTTGGGTAATCTAGGTTTGAGACAGGCATACAGGGAAGTCAAATAAACACTCGGATGGATGGAGAAGTCAGGATTGAAGATAACAGCTTAGGAATCCTTAACCAATAAATGATAAGCTAGAGGTGAGAATGAACTGACTTGGGGATAGAGTTGAAAACAGGGCCTATCACTGAGTCTTGGGGAATTCCATTTAAAGATTAGGGAAAGATTAGATGGCAAAGAATATCTAAGAGTGGTCTGACGACAGAGGCAGAGCAACTTTGCAGTTAATAAAGGCGAAGTTCCTGGGTGCTTCTCTTGCCTGGGAAGAGCCCTAGCAACAGCTTTACATGGTCATATATTTTTGTAAAAATTTCACAAGAAAGATATCTTTGTTTTTCTTTTCTTAAAGCAGAGCCCCAAATTGTAGGAGCTTTAGGTCTCACACATCTGCCCCTAAGAGGAAGGAGCAAAACCAAGAGAGACTGATTGCATGGAAATTACAAGGGGAGGGGAAAAGTTCAGGAAGAGTGTGCAACAGTCATGAATGCATCTAAAGAGACAAGGAGTATGAGGAGAGAAACATCAATTGGATTTAGGGAGGAGAAGGTCACTAGTATCCCTAGCAAGAGCCTGTTCAGTGATATGATGGGACAGGAAGCCAAATGCAGTTGGTTGGTTTCAAGAAACTCAACTGTGATGGAGAGGGGGAAAGTGTGGCAGCTGGGGAGAGACAGGTTTGGGAAGAAGATTATTTCCTTCCTTCCTTTCTCCCTTCCCCCTTCCTTCTTTCCTTCCTTCCTCTTTCATCTCTCTCTCCCCTTCTCTTTCTTCTTTTCTCTTTTTCAGAATGGAGAGACCTGAGAGTGCTGACTGAAATGTTATGCAAGACAGAGATTTGCTGAAGAGACAAGAGAAAAGGTAAGAAGTGAGTTTTCCCTTTATCCTATCTTAACTTTAATTTTCAAAAGACCCAGAGGAAATGAATATCCATAGACTCTAAAGAAATTGAGTTTTTATTTCCCTCGTGGGAAAATCTACACCGATTCATATGGTTACAAAAGCACAAGGGTCCTTGGGCTGAAGATAATTTCTCCACCCCGGGTACGGAGCTCACTTTACACAACTCCTAGTCATCTGCAGGCAATGTTCTCTTTTGCAGCTTTCTGAAAATATCCATTTAAAAACTCAAACCAGTTTCCCTCTGAAGTCTTGTATATTTTATAAACTGTGTTTCTCCTTAAATAGTTGGTGAATATAGTAGAAATACAAATCAGTTTTCTAAGACAAACCAAAAATTACAAGTCTGCCAAAGAAAAATAGATCTATAATGCAAGATATTAAAATAAACTCTTTAAATACTTTAAATTGGGCTTCTGAGTATCCTTTGATGTATACTTTAATACACTTATGTATTGAAAAAGGGAGCATTTTCTTCCCCAGAGAAGATTCCTGGGACTCAGGAATTGAGGATATCAGAAAGACAATCTTAAATGGCACAAAACAGAAATGAATATATTTTTCTGGCACCATGTAATTCTGAACCCTTCCTCTATTTTTTTTCAGCTGGATCATCGGTCTAAAAATGGACATTGATGCGCAAAAAGTTACTCTTTGGAAAGTGAGATGAGCCCCGCCCCCAAGCATCCTTATTAAAGCGCTTCTTATCACTTCAATAAGCTACCAGAGAGCAGTCCGCATTAAAAAAAAAAAAGTTACCCTCAGAACTAGAAATAGAGGCTGCCAGTTTCCACAGGCTGCCACATTCAGCAAATAAAAATATAGACTGCTCAGTTAAATCCGAATTTCAGATAAAGAATTTTCAGTGTGTATCTCAAACACGGCATGGGACAGACTCGTTCACAGCACTGTTTCTTTACTTGACACCGAAGCCTCACGCGGCTTTTCCCCAGCAACCTCTAGGAGCCCACTCCCCACCGCCCCCGCCAAGCGCCGGTGGAGCTTGTTTAGACCCCGGGGCCGGCCGGCGGGGCCGAGCCCCCTGATTGGCCGAGGCGCGCCCGCCGCCCCGCCGGCCGCAGGCGTCACGCAGCCCCGGCCGCCCGGGCCCCGCCGCCGCCGCCGCGGCAGCCCGGGTCGGCGCAAGTGCTGCGCGCGCAGGGGGAGGGGGCGCGGCGGCGCGCGAGGCTGGCGTCGGGCTGCCGGCTGCCGAGCGGGATTAAGTTTCTCGGTCGCGCGGGAGCGTCTGCGCGCCTTCATCCCGAAGCGCCTCGCCGGGCCGTTACTTCGGGACAGAAGAGAGCGAGCGTGGGCGAGGCGAGGCTCCCCGCGTCCCCGGCGACCCCAGCTCCCCAGCTCTCCGCCCCTTTGCGTTCCCGCCGGGGGCGGCCGCCGCAAGCCGGGTAAGCGGCGCCGGGACCGGGGCCAGGAGGCCGGAGCGCGCCCCCGCGCCCTGCGCGCGCCCCGGCCGGGGAGGTGCGCGGGCTCCAGAGGCTCGGCGCGCGGGGCGGGCAGGCGGCGGGCGGTGTGCGCTCGCCCCATCCCGCGCGGCCGGGCGCCACCGAGAAGCTGCTGCTCCTTCGGCTCTCGAAAAGAATGGAGTCTGGAAGTTTCCTTTGCGACTCGCCGGTTCCCCGAGCGGTCTTCCTGGTTCTTCCCGTCACCGCCCCCGCCCTCCTCCTCTTTTGCTCTTGTGGACTCTAAGAGGTTGAAAAGTTTCGTCGTTTTGTTCGCCTGGAGGGGCATAGTAAGGGTGCCAAGGAGAGAAACCCCGGGCCTGGCGCGCGGGCGCCTGTTGCTGTCCGCAGCCGTCGCCGCGCCCCGGGCCGCACTGCCCCGTCCATCGTTACGCGGGGGTGGGCAGGGGGTGGGGAGACGTGCCCCTAGACTGGCGTCTCTCGCCTCGGCTGCGGCGGAGCACGCAGAGCGCGCGGCTCACTGGTACCCGCCCCCCACTCTCCCCCCTCCCCCTGGCGCCGGTACCCTTTCATCAGCTGTCCGCGTTGGGGGGAGCATTTTGCGCTCGCCTCCCCTTTTATTCGCCCCCCCCCCCCCACGCTGGTGGGGCGCCTTTGTCTGCAGTTTCGGAGCCCCGGGATGCCGGATGTTTCCAGGGAATCGCTGTTCGGAAGACTGGGGGTGGGTGGGTGTGCGTGTGTGTAATCGCTGTTCGGAAGACTGGGGGTGGGTGTGTGTAATCGCTGTTCGGAAGACTGTGTGTGTGTGTGTGTGTGTGTGTGTTTCAGCGGTGGTGATGGTGTCAATTCTTTCTTGCGTTCTTTGCAGAGGCACAAAGGCCGGGCTGCTCTTTCCTGTAGGTCGCGTGGAAATTCAAGCCGGGACTGCGGAGAGGGGGAGGAGGGGCCGGGCGAAGGCGGGAGCTGGCCCGCCGCCGCTTAGTGTCCGGAGGCGAGTCGGGGGCGGCGGGACGTCTCCATCCGTCTCCGGGGTTGGGGCTGCTGAGGTGCTGTGCTGGGGCAGAACCAGGGTATGGGCGCTGTGTACCTTGGGTGGAATGGGTGCCGGTGGCGGCTAACGTTGCAGAGATATCATCAGATAAGAGGACCTTGACTTCACCAACCTAGAAGGAAACCTCTCCAAGTTCTTTTGATGTCGAAGGGGAACAATCTGAAAAGCGGCCGGATTCTGTCATCCAGCTTTGTTGGACAGCTGTGGCGTAAACATCCCTTTTGTGTTTCCGTAGACATTCCTCATTTAGATTACCTTTTACAGAATCAACAATGCCTAGTCTGAAAAGTGTACGAGGTGATGGAGTGGGGTTTCGGGGTTACATATTACATTTGAGTATAAGGTAACTACAATGTACTTTTTGTAAGAATCGCATCATCTAAATTTGTGTATTACATGCTTTAGCCCTTGGTAGAACTTAGGTAAACAGTGGCATTTAAAGACCCAACAGAACTTGAAGTTCCTTGTCTTGAATTCTAATGCAAAGCTCCTGTGGATGCACCTGTGCCCTAGCCTGAGCGAGGGGCCGAGAGGGTTTAGAGGGTGGTGGGAATAATCTTGTCTGGGATGCCCAGATTTCCTGCTTGCTAATGGGCCAGGTTTATCTAAATTGGGCTCTATCCCACACTGCCCCCTCCCCACCCCCACCGCCCCAGTTCACATGAAGATCCTTAAAAGCAGAGGTGTGTAAACTTAAAGGCCATGGACCAGATCTGTGTGCTGCAGCCTGTTTTTTCCCTAAGGTTTAAGAGCTAGGGGTGGTTTATACATTTTTCATTGGTTGAAAAACAAAATCAAAGAATAACATTTCATGACATGTGGAAATTGTATGAAAATCAAACTTCAGTGCCCACAAATAAAGTTTTATTGGAGCTCAGCCACGCTCTTTCCTATTGTCTGTGACTCATTTTTACTGTTTGTGGCTGCTTTCACAGCAGCAGTGGCAGAGTTGAGTCGTTGCATAGTTGAGATAGACATGGATAGCCTTCAAAGTCTGAAAAATTTACTATCTTACTCTACGGAAAAAGTTGCCAATCAAGACCAGTCCACAGAAGTATCACTGATATGCTCCCTCTTGTGAGGAGTGTATTGTTCAGTTTCATTGCCTTTCAGGCCCTGTTTCTGGTGTCCTGTGAACTGGTAGACTGTTCCCCAATAGACGGACAAATTAAGTTAATGTGTTGGATTTTTCTCATTTCCGTGTTTCACTCTCAAAAAGTTTTCTTAACCTTTTGATATCTTTCTTTTTTAGAATCTGGGCTGCATTTCTGATTAGCAGAAATTTTGTATTTAGTTTAATGTAGATAGCTATATCTCAGGGTGCTCTGTAGTGAGTTCTGGTGACTTTTAGCTGCTCTGTTACCTGAGCAGATTTGAGGATTGCAGTTTTGCTTATTTAGGTAAAGAGAGGCAGGGGTTAGGGGATGTCATAAGTTTCTCTCCACAGGCAAGTTGGCATTTGGGCAAAAAGCTAGTTTGGGGGGCCCCTTGACTCTTTACCACTCCTCTTGCTTACCTCATTTGCAAAAACAAATGAAAAATTGAAGTTTGTCTCAACATATTATTTCTAGATCGCTCAGGTGTGTACCATACCTCTTACATGTGTTCCCTCCCTTTCCTTGGCTCCTTTCATTATTTCTTTTCCCCACTCTTGTTTCTGGTTTTCTTTCTCCCTTTAACATACTCCTTCATTTTATCACCTGAGCCTCCTGACTGTTGTTGCTAGGGAGGGGAAAGATGTAAGTCAGGCTTTATTGTGCTCCAAATTCCTATCATGTATACAATGCCCTGTTTGGCCTCTGAAGTCCTCTTTGCATCTCAGATACCTTTTAAATGCACGTATATGGTGAGGGGTAGAGGCTGTCCCCAGAGTTTACTGTATCTGTGCAAGGCATGGTGCTTGGAGACGTGGAAATCCTCGAAATGTAATTTTGCGTTGATTCAGACTTTTAGCATTTAGCTGCTGCGTGGAGAGGCTCTGCTTTACAAACAAAAAAATGGACCCATTGTCTAGGGTTCAGATTAAGGGATTTAGAAGCTGGGGAGTAACAATGAATTGCCTGGAAGATACAGTCCCGATTTAAGAGCAGATTATTTTATCCAGATTACATTCCAAGTCTGACATCATAGACTTGACTCAGGTTGAGTTGCAGGTTGGCTTTCTTTTGTATATTTATAATATGCACAAAGCACTCTGTGCTTCTCATAAAATATCTTCAGGCAGAGTTGACATATTGGATTGGACATGTCCCCATATATGCTAGAGCAAACAACACATCTAGCAGCAAAAGATTCTGTGATTCAGAATAAAGAAGCAAACAACTTTCCGTGGAGTTCAGGACTGCTTGATGGTGCGTGGGAATGGTGATTATTTCACCAGTTGTATTTCCCAGTTATATGTGCTCTTAAAACACATTTGGCCTAAAGTAGGAATTTATTTGATATTGTTATATACATTATCAACCCCATATTTATAACAAGAAAGCTCTTATTTTCTCTTGTAAATTAGTTTCCTGCTTAAAAGAGCATGAATATAAATACAGTTGGGAAATGATGTTTAGTATGGTAAAGTTGATGTACTATGATTAAATAATTATAGCGGGCTTCCTGGTGGGTGAATAAGAATAAGGAGATGAAGAACTATTTCTAGATAGAGAAAACTCATATCATTGCCTTCTTGTGAAACACTTCGCAAGAAGATCTGAGGTTGCTATTCATTGAGTAGGTAGTAATAGATGGACTAGGAGGTATGTTGTATTGGGTTAGGCACTGGGGAGAACACAAAATAAATACACTATTCCAGAAGCGTACTGTTTTAGTTGGGAAAACAGACACACAGAGGAAAGAATAAAAAGATTTTACATGTAGTAAAATTACAGGGATTAAAGAAATTAAACATCAGCATAGGGTTGCCTGCTGGCAACTTGCAGATGGCTGTCTTCTTGTGTCTTCACATGGTCTTCCCTCTGTGTAAGTTTGTGTCCTAGAGGACACCAGTCATGCTGGATTAGGGCTCACCTCAGTGACCTCATTTCACCTCAGTTACCTCTTGAAAGATCCTCTCTCCAAATACAGTCACATTCTGGGTACTGGCGGTTAGGACTCCCAGATGGATTTTTGAGGGGACACAAGTCATAACAAATTCTTACTGAGATTGTAAGCCTCTCAGGGACTATAGGTTGTAAACTGGTGAGCCCTTGAAGAATTGGACGGGTTCAGGGTAAGGGAGGGAGGTCCTGTAGGAGGCTATTGTGGTGCTGTAACCAAGCATTACTGTGGTAATTTGATGTTTGGAAAGAAAGGGAAACTGCTATGTGAGGAAAAAAGTATTTTATCTTTGGTTGGAGGCCACTTGTTTTCTTTCTTCTGGTGTTCACTGGGAAATTGGCCCTTCCTTTCTGTAGACAGAGCATTAGTTTCCTTTTGAAGTGTTTCACGAAAGCATCAATTTTCTTAAAATATTTTTCTTCTGTCTCTCACAGAATGAGTAAAACATTAAATTCGGCAAAGATGAAATATCAGCATTGTAAACATCTCATGATGGTTTTGGAATGTGATTAAAACAGTAAAATTTGTTATTTAAATTACACTGACCTAAAAACTATGTGTGTATCCTATACATGTTTTGTGGGTAAATATTTGGCATAGTCTTTTTTCCCCAGAAGTTTCTTCCCCTTTTTGGAAAAATATAATCTAAAAAGTAACTTATATGCTATGTCATAAACTAGCAAAAACTTTTTGAAGTGATAAAATTACATTTGTTAGAGAAGTGTTAAAGCATTTTTTCCAAATTTGGACAGCTGAGTTTAAAAAAAAAAAAAAAAAAAAGGTAAAATGAGACTTAAACTCTTGCTTTTTTTCTTCTTGCCTGTGGTGGTTAAATTTGTTTGGTCTAGGGAATTCTTATCTTTATCCTCCTTTTAGTTTTATTTATATCTGCAAGATCAACATTCATTGTTATTTTCTTGTAAACCACTCCAGATCTAAGGTGCTATAAATAAACGCAGGGGAGGAAAGTGAAAAAGAAAACACTTGTAAGAAAGGAAAAAACAGAAACATCGGCTATTAGACAACAACAACAAAAAAAAGCACAAAAACTTAAGGAAAATGTAGTTAGTTTGTGTTGATGATTTAATCTTGGTAGTATGAATATGTTTTGTGATACTTTTCATTTATTCCATTGCTTATGTTTTAAAACTAGTTATAGTAAAAATACATAAGGTAATTCTTTTAGTAACTGTTTTTGATGATAAAAAAGCACATTTGAAAATATGGATGACATACACAAGTGCAAAGAAGCAGGAAACCTAGCTGTAATTCTGTCACCTAGGTACTGTCCCTCCCCAAAGAAAACGTGTATTTTGTGAAATGAGGATGATTAACTTCTTTTGATATACAAATGAACAAGTATGGTCATTGCTCAGTAATTGCCCTTTTTCTCAGTGAGGATAATATGATTTGAGATTATTTAACATCCATACATTTGAATTGACATTAATAGCATCTGTTTGAATCAATGTCCCTTGACTCTTTGAGGAGGTATAATAATGGCTAACTACCATGAGGCACACAGGACGTCAGTGGAGAATGCATTTTTAAATCTTGATCTGGGCTTAAAACTAAATGTTCCACAGATCTATAGTTAATTTTGGAGTAACTTTACATTATGTAATAGGTGGTCCCTAGCATGCCTTACTTCAGGGAACTGACCGAAGAAAATGGTCATGGGAATCTGTTATCCTGTGCTCATAACACATCATGAAACTGACAGCACTGTGATGACAGAACTGTAAATATTAAAGATCATTCTACAATTTAAAAGATCCTCTCTGATCTATACAATGTATGTCCAGCTTCTCTTATATGTTGCTAGCCACCCGGCTTCCCTAACAGGTCCTGTTTCTCTAAAGCATTTCTGGATAAAGTTAAAAACGTTTTAGACCTGATGTTCCCCTTTTCTCCCCCTAAGTCTTCCAAGGGTATTTCATTTTAACAAGTCAAGCATGAAGTCTGCCTCTGGGCAACATTTATTTCCTACTGTAGCGCTGGAGGGGCCTTAGCTATAGGATTCAGTGGAGTTTTGCCTGATACCCTCCCCCTCCACCTTTCTGCTACACTCTTGGGTTTCCTGGGAGTAGTGAATGTGGTCATCCTGGTCCTTTTTAGAAAAGTACAGCACTGGAATGCCTTTTTACACTGATAACATTTACAGGATGTACATATATATGTGTGTATGTGTATATATATACACATATACACCAGTAGATGTACATATGTGTGTGTATGTGTGTATATATATATATGTGGGCCTGGATGATTGCTCCCTTAGGCAGCTCTGTGAAAATCAGTGAATGTCTGTTGAGTGCTAAACTCAGGATGTTTAGGCTCCGCTCTTTTTTCAAGGAGGGGGGAGGGCTTCTTTAAGTATTTGATTGAGGTATAGTTTTTAGTTCACATATGATAAGATACACATATTGAAAGTGTACAGTTAGTTGAATTTTGGCCCTTGTGAAACCATCCTCGCAATCAGGACAGTGAACATATCCATTCCCCATAGATTTTCCTCATGCCGCTTGGTAATCCTTTCCTGCCTCTCCTACATCCGCATCTCCAAGTAACCACTGATCTGCTTTCTGTCACTATAGATTAGTTTGCATTCTCTAGAGCTTTAAATAAATGGAATCATACAGGGTGTTCTTTTTGTCTGACTGCTTTCACTGTGTATTTTAGGATTCATCCATGTTGCCTTTACTCATGGTTTTTTACTGTTTATTGCTGAGGACTCGTTCATTGTATGGTATACCATTCAGAGTTTTTTTTAATAGTTTAGAATTCTCTTATATTCTGTCTGTTGTTTTGTAGTGTACTTGTTCTTGGTTTCAAGTATGTTTTGTCAGAATTTTGTATTTGATAGTTTTATTCAGTCTTAAATTCATGCCCCTTTTGAATCAACATAAAATTTAATACCCTTAGTTAATGTTACTTGGAGTTTCATAATATGTGAATCATATTAAGGAAAAACCCTGCTAATTGCAAGGAGACTTAAATTTTTCTAACTTTTAAAGATAGGCAACTAAGTAAAAAAAAAAAAAAAGTCATGTGAGTGTTGAGATTTTCCACAAGCTTTTATACACTACGTTGTGAAGTGTTTCAATATTGAGCCCCAAACTTTATTTCCAGACTGCTTGCCTAGTTCTCCTGACCCATGTGCGTATAATTTTTGGTAAGTTCATTGGTCACTCCTTGTGATAACTTTATGTGACAATCATATCATGAATTGGATAACAAAGGAGTAATTTGGTGTCTGAATTATCCAAATAATTGCCATTCAGTATATGTTACACTTAAGATCATCAGACATACCAAGAATTGGAGAGGGGATTGCTATTATATTGTGAAAACATGTTGTTGTTACTAGGGTCATTGAGATTTATCTGGCCTTTTTTAGCATTTATATATTTGTTTCTACTTTCTTATCACTTGATTGAAATTAAATGGCTAGACAGCAAAAAACACAAACCCCAGTGCAACACCATTTAAAGCAGATGTGCTCTCTGGATTATTACAAAAGTAAAAGTTGGCTTATAATCTTAGTTTTAAGACTTAGTCCTTGGAGTACCATAGTAAAACACAGTTCATGTAGTTAAATAGTAGATGAGTTAAGAAGCAAATAGTCATGTTTATTGAAAGAGAAGAAGATCTTTTAAACTGTTTTCAGAGAGGAAATAGCAAGTTGTCAAGATGGCCTTAGTGAGTTCTGTGTAATTACATAGGGTAACTAAATAGTGTAGCCTATTACAGTATCTCTGAATTAGTAATTAGGGGATTGAGTTGGTCCATGCTTATTTATCTTATAGGGCTAAGGTTTGTGTTCAGGTCGGTTCATATTAATTTGGACTTCTTTGTATAATTTTCCCTTATCTGAACAACTTGGAACCTTGCCAGCATGATGTAAATTGTCATCTCTTTGGCTGATTTTCCTCAGCAGTGTAGACTACCACTGCCTGACAAGCTTATCAGCTGGTTTAGACAGTGACATCTCTTTGCTGTCAGAAGGATACAGGGTTCTCTCTAGCGAGTATTTAGTACAGATAATGGAAAACACTGCTTTTATTATTGTGGACAAACTTTAATTTTTTCTTGAGCGTTTGCATATTCAGTTAAGGGAAGATCCAGAGGTGAATTTGTTTTGGTTTAGTATGGAGGTAAATAAGAGAGCATCATGGCTGATTTTATATTTTTTAGGTGTGTTCTCCTTCATGTATGTAGATATTATTTCATCTTGAGGCTTGCTGGAATATATTTGATTCCACTAGGATTTTTAATTTATTTTCACAAGTGATTGTTTGATGTCTAAGATATTTTGATCTTCTATATTTAATTGACTTGATTAAGGTTATCTTCCATAATTAATTTGTTTTCACATTAGTATAGGAACCAAAATGATATTAAATAAGCCTTATTTAGGGTCAGCTAAATAAACAATAACCTGGCCTAGCATGTTGGCCATAGTGGGAGTTTTGTGAGTGTAGTATGTGTTTAGAATGACAAAGCATGAAGAGTCGTTACATCTAATTGATTTTTACCCCTGAAATAATTCTTATGCATTACATTCTCTTTTTAAGTGTTCATGTTTCCCAGGGTTCCAACCCCAGTTCTCCTCTTTTGTTAATCTCTGTCTTCTCCCTGATGAATCTCCTTTATCTTCATCAATACCTCGAGGCCAGTGATTCCTTGACTTTTTTATCTCCAAGTTCTTTTCACCTTAGATTCACCTATGTAGTTAATTCACTCTTTCAACAAATATTTATTGAGTGTCTACTTTGGGCCAGCCACTGTTTCTGGGGCTGGTGATATAGCCCAGTGATAAAAAGGAACCAGCAACAATGAAAAAAATTCCTATCCTCATGGAACTTAAAGTTCTGTTACTTTCTGTTTTCTAGAGACATTTCAAGCTCACTATGTCCAAAAGGAATGCATTTCCACCCCTTCCTCTAAATGATATTTCTCTTTCTGCCGTTTAAGCTAATGATGCTCCAATATTTCTGGTTTCCCAGATTAGAAACATTAAGAGTCAACCTCTGTTGCTGTCACTCACTCATTATGCCTGCCCCCAACATACATCTAGTGGTCCTTAATCCTTTTAATTCTCACTAGTGAATATATCTGTATCATCTCCTTTTTTTTTTCTTTCTTGCCACTACTTTGATCTTGGCTCACATTATTTTCTGACTGGGCTGTTTTAACAGCCTAACATCTGGTTCTACTATTATTAGTTCTTTTCTATTTTTGGTGAATTATTTAGCCTGTTGCCAGAATTGTTTTTCCAGAAAATAAATTTTAGTACCCCTCCCCCCTCCCGTTCCCTGCCACCTCTGCCCCATGTATCTAAAATGCAGTGCTATCCCCCTGTAGGGCGAAGTCCCAAGGAGGCCATGGAAACATTGCTTTCCTCGCTCCTGTCTTGTGTGGTAGCCCTGTGCTATAGAACCATTGTCATTAAATTCTCTGGTTTCATTGCCTTAGCAGATGTTCTTCTCTTAGTAAGGGATGCAGTTCCCTTTCTTGGCTGTCTCTCATATTCTCCTAAGTTGCATGTCTTTCAGGACAGTTCAAAGGTCACATCTCCAATTTTTTCGGATTCATTCTCACAGCATTGGATTGCTTTGTACTCTCCCAGAATTTAGCACATCTTGTTGCAGTGTCATCGCTTACTGTTTTCTACTAAATTGAGAACTCAGAAGCTAGGTACCTGTCTTTGTTTTGCTTTGCCATATGCTTCAGTGATAGAGGCAGACAGTACAGATCTTGGGGGGCTTAAAGTTTATAGCATTTCGGATGGCTTTCTTAAATTAAAAAAAACAAAAATTATGAATACAAAATTAGGTGTGAAAGTGTATATTTATTTGTATGAGAATGGAAGTATCCTATGCAAGTGGCTTCATGCTAAATCTGCCTGTGCTCTATGCCTAGGGAAATGTAAGCGCGTATTTAAAACTCGCTAAAATAGTACTGTGTATATGTAATTTTTCATTGTCGTTGATTTTCTTAAAATTAGAAATAGGAAACAATGTCAGCCATTCTGATGCTGAAACTGTTGTTAGTAATAATAATGCCTAATTCTTCTATAATACTTCCCATTTTCTAAGCACTTTCACATACTTTATCTCACAGATTTTGACAACTGAATCAGAAGGACAGTGACTCAGATGTAATGAGTTTTACTGTGTTTGCTACTTGGTGGGTGAAAGAAGATAGAGTGGCAGTTCTTCCTTGGAGATCAGATTTCACTTTGGCTTTGGTAGGGAAATGATTCTGTTCTCCTGGGCATCTGTGACCTTAGTCAGCACCCTTCCACCTCCTGTTAGCCTGGCGAATGCTAGGGAATTTTCTCAGGGCTTTCTAAATGGCCTTGCTGCACTCCAGCTTTCTCTCTCTTCTCCCTTTCAGCTTCCTCACCTCATTATTTTTTCTTCCTGTCCTCCCCTTTGTTTATCTGTGTCTAGCCAGACACCAAATCTATTCCCTCTGTCTCTGTCTTCTCTGGTTGATAACTTCATATTTTTAAGTGTCAGTTCTTTGACGAAGCTGAATTTTTGGCGTTTGCAGTTTCTTTCGGTTCCTTTCTACTTCTTTGAAGTCTTTTAGAGGGAGTGATTTTGGGAATCCTCAATCGTACAAAAAGTTCATACAGTTTTCAGCAATGGGAAAGCTATCCTAAAGCTGCATGCTTTATTTACTGCAGAGTTAAGACATGGTTCAGTTTGCTAGTCAGTGATCAGTTTTCGCTGGTGTTAAGGAGTTACATAGCAGATTGGAAACAGCAGATACTAGAAGGCAAAATAATAATAGCAGCAGCTTTTGTATGCCTGTTACTTCCAGGCACTTTGCATACGTATTGTTAATGCTCACTTTCCAACAGCAGCTCTGAGAAGTTAAGTGACTTGCCCAGGATCTCACAACGAGTAAAATGCTAGAGCGTTCTTTCAAGAGAGCTTTATAAAACAGCCTGGGAAATTTGAAAGCTTAGCTGCCTGAGGCTACTTCATCTGAAGGTAAATAACTTTTTTCTTTCCTGTAGTATTATTATTAGAGCACAGAACTATAATTTGGTGGAAAGGACTTGGCTTTGATGTCATTCAGAATTGGATGGGCTTTTAATATTAGCTCTCTTACTTACAAGCTTCGTGAATGTAGGAAAAAACACTTGTCTTTCTGAGTCTCAAGTTGCTTTCTTGAAAATGGGTGTATCTAATATGGAGCTGGTGGTAGGAGTAAAAGAACATCCGTGTTTAGGAAGCACATATGCTCTGTTTAAGAAGAAAGAGATACATGAAAGCTATTTCATAAATGGTTTCATTTCAAACAGTAAAAATAATGCCGGTTCATTGTCTAAAAAACTCACTTGTGGAAACTATTTTATTCTCTGAAAGAGTGATAGTAGATGCAATAGCAATCAACTCATATGCAGTTTTATTATTAGTTGTTTTTGAATACCATGTTTGAGAAGTCTTAAATGACAAATTATTGCTTTAGTTTGTAGATTACAACCAAACCTACATTTTATTTATTTATTTATTTTTTATTTTAAGAACTTTTATTGAGCTACAGTTAACATACAATAAACTGCATATATTGAGAGTGTACAATTTGGTATCCCAATCTCCCAGTTCATTCCCCCTCAACTCTCCCCACTTTCCCCACTTGGTGTCCATATGTTTGTTCTCTACTTCTGTGCCTCTATTTCTGCCTTGCAAACCAGTTGATTTGTACCGTTTTTCTATATTCCGCATATATGTGTTAATATATGATATTTGTTTTTCTTTTTCTGACTCACTTCACTCTGTATGACAGTCTCTAGGTCCATCCATGTCTCTACAAATGTCCCAGTTTCATTGCTTTTTACAGCTGAGTAATATTCCATTGTATATATGTACCACATCTTTTTTATCCGTTCATCTGTTGATGGACATTGAGGTTGCTTCCATGTGCTGGCTATTGTAAATAGTGCTGCAGTGAACATTGGAGTGCATGTGTCTTTTTGAATTATGCCAAACCTACATTTTAGGTATTCCAATGGTGAATATATACTTGGAAACCTTTGGCTCTTGATGTGAGTATTTGGTGTTGAATTTGTACCTGAGGAATAAAGTTGCTTTAAAAAAAAAACCAGCAAAATGACATGGAAAATGAAACAGTTTATTGTTTAGGGAGTTTACAATAGTTAGGTGGCACCCAATCTGATGGAGTAAGATTTTTAAACCTATTATTTCTCCCTTCTTCTTCTCTGCCCCTGAATCTTCTTATAGCTGAATTAAGACTAAACTTTTGGCTGAAACCTTCAGATAAATGTTTATGTTTTATTACTTAAGACTTTTCAGTACCCACACATAATAACGGCTGTAGAAATATGATTGTTTTAATACGAGATCTGAGTTATGTGACCTTGGGGAAGTTAGTAATCTCTTTGACCTTCTGCTTCCGTATCTGAAAAATGTGGTGTTAGCAAGTTGTTTTGGAAAGAGTAAAAGCTCACAAAATCTTCTCATGCTTTCAAATAAGATATTTGAAATTATTAAGCATTAGTAATTATGAAAAATGAACCAATTTCTTCTGTCAGCTAAACTTAAGGGTTCTAAATTGCTCCATGAAAAGTATTGCAAAGAATGGGCTCAGAGAGAGAGAGCATGATCTTTCACGAGCCCTTCTCAGTACGTGCTTGATACTCCTCTGTGCAAAGGGTTCGCACTAAACCAACAGGGGATGCAGACCTCTAGTCACCACAGGCATAGTCCAGTAGAGGAAAACAGCCGTGTTAAATATCACTAAATATGCTGTCTTCTTCCCAGGGGATTTCCTATTTGAAATTTGAGGCTGCCCGTTTCTGAGTAAAGTTTGTAAACTTCACCTTTGTTCCCATCCAGATTCAGCAAAGGGAAATCATGAAAGCCACAAACTGAATTTAGGAGGCACTGATTGATGGGGAAAGATAAAAATATCTAATTATGTATAGTACTTATAGCTCAATGATAGCTAAATAGGCTATTTGATAGACGACACTTCATCATTTTTGTGTGAAAGGTTCCAGAACAGGAGAAACAATTTGGAAATGGTGGAAGCAGAGTTATTTTAAAAGTTATGGTGAAAAGCCCTAGAATAGACCTTTGGTGAAGAGCATGAATTAGTTGGTTGGGGAGGTAAGCTGAAGCAGCATGGTTGTAATATTCTCACCTCCCATCTCCTAGTTCCACCGTTTTATCTGTATTGGGAAGATTGTCTCTCTGCACTGTTCTTTAGGGCTTTACCTAAGGAATCATTGAGTCACAACTGACAGAGCCACCTGTTGTTTTGTTCTGCAACAGTATCGTCGTTGAGATCTCACAAACTCATCATTTTTGAGAGGGCAGCCAGGAATGACAGAGATCTGTCACCTCCTCCTGCAGTTCATCAGTTCTAACACAGAGCAGCTGCAGGGCATGTTTCACGGTCCCATGGGGTCGCTTTGAGTATTCATGCTTTTCCTAAGCACCAAGGACGCTGTTGGCCAGACCCACTGGAGAATCGCCTTATTCCAGGCAGGCAAAAGGGCAGGAGGCAGGGGCCTGAAGTAACTTCTCTGGAGAATTGGTTGCCAGGTGTCGGAATAACACCTGAGAATTCTGTGGCACAGAGTTAATCCTCCTGCACATTTTTGGTTTCCCCCAAGACTATTATGTGGCTGGAATGAGTGCTTTATGAGCAGCTAGCTGCGTCTGGAGTCTGATGTGGATCTGGTGTTGTTCGCCTGCAGGGCAGCCCTTGGAGGAATCCTCCTGCCTGGTTCTGTCCAAGAAATGTGCCCAGCCTGGTGCGTCTTGGCTCTTAACACTAAAAATGTGGTAGCAAGCAGGGCCAAAATGCCCAACAACATAAATTCCTCTGAGTTTAGCTAGGGAGTGAGAGAGCAGAAGAGGCTAAATCTTCATTCTCAGAAGCATCTAAATCTTTTTTCTGAGTCACCATATTTGGTGTGAATTGATTCAGGGAGAGGGTCCCTGTCCTATAGGAATGTACTAAGAGAGAACAGTATAGATGGAAAATACGTGAAAATGGGTGCCCAGAGAGAAGGTATGAGAGAGAGAGAGGGAATACAATGGAATATAAACAGAATTGATTTGTCTAGTATTAAAAAAAAGAGTTTAGCCTTTCAGATAGTCAGTTGAGTAATATAGTAGCCTGAGGTTCTAATTCCAGACACACCACTGATTTGTTATAGAACCAAACCTCAGTGAACTTGAGCTTGTCTGTGACCTACATGTTTTTGGGGGCTCCTTTCAACCATAAAACGGACTTCATCTTTGGGTGTGAGCAGTAAATAAGGCAACTTGACCCAAAAGCATCACAAAATATAATTAAAATGTGTAATTCTGGAAGTGGATATTAATCTGGTGAGATGTCCTTTTGGAGTTAGTATCTTTGTGCTTTTAGGGAATCTGCAGATAAGGATAGAACATGTTATACTGTTTGAAAGGACAGTTAGCCATTCACCCCGGGCCAACAGTCTTAAAAATGAAAAAAGTAGCTTTCAAAACCAAAATACAACCAATGAACATGTTTGTCAGTATAAACACATTGTTGTGTAAGTGTATCTAGAAGTAATAAAATATCCTAATATCTATATTGTATGTATTTTCCTTCTGAATAGGTTTTTTTCCTCCCTATTTAGGGAATTCATAGGAAAAGGAATAAGATATTGTTTTCACCAAAATTTGTTTAGAGTATGTGGATTCTTGGTCAAAGTAATGATTGTAATTTATGTATGTCCACATAATTGTGGATTAATATGCCACTTGCCAGTAGTATAGTATTGGCTGAGATATATTATGTGACTGTTCATAATATCGAATCCTTATTTGCATATATGTGAAAGATGAATTTTCTTTCAACTGAAACAGATTTATATTTATGTACTCTCTTGGATTCACCCTTCATTTCCAAGGGTGGGGGTTTTGGTTTGCACCGTGTGTATATTCAAAAATGAAACACCAACAGTCATTCATCACTTCTTGCCCTGCAGCTCGCTCTCTCACAAGGAATTGGCTCATCCGGGGCCATAAGGTCTGCTTCTGAGGCTCCTATCTGAAAGGACTTGGTAAAACTAGGAGCAGAGTAGCCATCAGAAAATCAGAATAAAGCTTCGTTTTTAATGGTAAAAATGAAAATTCCTTATGAGATCCTAATTTTTGAAGAAGTCTTTTCATAATATTTCCTTTCATTTTGTTGGAGTATAAGTAATCTAGCCTGAAGAAATTATCATTCTGGTAGCATTTACCAATGGTAAAAAAATTTTCCAAGTAATTTAGTTGTTTGAAGTGAACTCTTTTTTTGTTGAGGAAGGATGATAGGGAGAAATTTGAAAAATATTGTGAATAAAGAAGGAAATAATCAGCTCTAGTGCTGTCCTCCAAAGTTAGGTATTAACATTTTCATGTTTACTGACACTTTTATTTTACTAATTTTTATTATGAAAAATTTTAAATGTACATTTTACAGTATGCTGTTACAGTGAATCCTCATGTATCCATCATTAAGTTTTTAACAGCCACAGGTTTAGGGCCAGTCCTATTTCTTCTGTTCACTTCCATTTTTTGGAAGCAAATCCCAGATGTTTCACCATTTTATCCATAAATGTTTCAACCCAATTACTTTTTACATATATAAGTTTAAAACATTCTAAAAGTATAGTTTCCTTAAAAAATTAGAGAAAGCTAAAGTCCCCTTTTGACCTCTCTCTGATCTAAAGCTGCCACTTCCATCTGTCCACCCCTAGAAGTAACTATAACTATAATTTTAGACTCTCTTTTTAATTCATTGTTGAAATGATTAAAGCACATATATACCTCTTTATATGTAGCATATATTATGTTTTTAAAAAATTATAAATTAAGTGACATCAAACTGTGTTTATTCTGCAACTTTCATTTTTATTTTTGAGGTGTGCATTGTGAGTCTGTTCTTTAGTAGGTGAGTCTGGTCCATTTATATTTGTTGTGAATATGGGTATTTGAAGTTATTTCAATCCTCTTGTGTCTTTTGTTAACTATGCTTTTGTCTTTTTTCTTTTCTCTGTTCCCAACCTCTTTTAGATTGCTGAGTATTCTTTGTTCTATCTTTTTTCTTCCTGGTTTCTAAATTATAGATTCCATTTCTGTTTTTTAATTTTTAACACACATATTTGGCTTATTTTTCTAGTGGAGTTTGAAGTGAAAGTATTTCTATTCTCCTTTGACTGGAATATTTTAGCCAGAAATATTTTCGTTATTTGTAAATGTTTTCCACAGTTACTATGGTTTCATTTATAGCATGAAACCTTGTCAGTCAGATCTCACATTCCTTTTTCAACAATGGATTTATGATTTATTTGGTTGAAACCTGATGACTTTTCTGAGGCTCTGATCAAAACTGAAAAATTTGTGTTGTTTTATTCACCTGCCATAGTAGCAGTTCCCCATGCTTTGTTTTTCTGATATCTGTCTCATCTGTAAAATTCTTAATTATCTCAGTGGTCCTATTAAAGTTATCTTTGCTTGTAAGCTCCCTCAAATCTTTATTGAAAGTAGACAATCCGCATGAATTAGTTAAAGGAGGGAGGGTACTTCTTAAGCATGATATTGGTTTGTTTGGGATGTGATAGGATGATGCTATACCGAAGCAGGCTGTAATAGTTAGGTGTGTTTGAATGGAACAGACAGAGCCTCATACAAATTACCTCTGGCAAAATGGAGTGCACTTTAAGAATGGATGTCAGTGGCTGTGCGTCTTAGAGACCAATTACTCTGTTTCCCTCTCATTGGCTGTGTTCAGTCTCCCAAGGAATACCTGCCTCTCTCATAATGTCAGCTGTGTTCTTCTGCCTCTGTCTGTATCTCTGTTTGTTTTGGTCTCTCATAAGCTTGCATGTGCGCCTTCTCAGCCTCTTCATTCTTTACTCATGCTGCTTGTTTCTTTTCAACTCCAGCTCGACCGCTAATTGGTTTAGTCTCTCTAGTTCCCAAGGGAGAGACTTTAGCCCAGTTCTGCCTTTTAGGTCAGCACTTAGATTGCCTTCTCTTGGGTGAGGGGCCCACCCCTGGCTCCCCTGGTTATGGTTGGAGGAGAGGGGCATAGCATAATGTGTAATGGCATATTCCTTGGAGCAGGGGAAGGTTGAAATCTGTGTCAGTTAGTTCAGGCTGCTGTAAATAATGCCACAGAATGGGTGGCTTAAACAACAGAAATTTATTTCTCTGCCCTTCTGAAGGCTTGGAAGTCCAACCTCAAGGTCTGGCAGGGTTTGGTTTCTGGTGAGAGCACTCTTCCTGGTTTGTGGGTGGCCACCTTCTCACTGTGTCCTTCCAAAGAAAAATCATGGCTTTTCTTTGGTGCTTGCATGTGTTGAGGGGGACAGAGGGAGAGAGGAAGATAGATATCTCTTTTACTTCTTACAGGGCCGTCAGTCCTCTTGGTCTAGGATGATCCCTTTTAACCTTAATTACTTGCTAAAAGTGCTATCTCCAGATACAATCACACTGAGGGTTACAGCTTCAACATACAAATTTTGGGGGCATACAGTTCGGTCCATAGCAGCGTTATAAGGTGCTGTGTAACCCAGCCTTTCAAACTCTCGATCAGGACAGAGCTTTATTTCTAGAACAGACATACCGCTGACCTGCTATTTTTGTTGTTGTTTATATTCTCTATCTCAGTGGTTAGTAGTACTGTCCAGTCAGTAACTCAGACAGGAAAGCTGGGATTCATCCTAGCCTCATCTGCCTTAGCTCCACATGACCAGGTTCTGTGGCTTACAGCTCTTAATTCCTCAAATCTGTCTCCCATTTGCATTTACTTTTCACTTTCCTTTCCTTTTGTAGGTGGTCCACACCATCACTAGAGTGATTTTCAATATTAAATATCTAAACTTTTCAAGAATAGCATGCAGGGCCTGCAGTGATTTAGCCTGTACCCACATCTCTAGCCTCATCACCCCTGACTTTCCATCTCTTTCAGGCCCAGTCCAGGCGTAAGTAACTACGTGTAGTGCTCAGAAGGTGCTATGCACTCTTGCCTCTATGTCGGGAGCTCTTCCATCACCTCTTCTGCCCTAACTTCCACCTGTTCTTTAGAATTCTCTGCAGAGGACTCTGCCTCCAGTAAGCTTTTCCTTTCTTTCCATTTCGGGTTTGATGGCATCCCTCTTTCGTCATCTGTATTTGAAGTGTCTGTTTACTTGTTTTTTCTTCCATTCACGTGGCCCCTGAATTCCCAGACTGTGTCCTCATTCCTTTAATTCTCCCACCCAGCAACGTGTGCATCATGTAGGGACCCTGTGAATTGCTGAATCAGTAAATAATAGAATTTGAATTCTTTTCTAACCCAGTGACCCCCTCGGCATATTCATTTTTGACAGGTAATTTATCTTTTCCATTTTGTAAAGGAAGGACGAGACTATCAATCAGTGTTTGACTTATGTTGTAAAAGCAAGGCTTCTTGATTCTTGATTTTCTTTGATTTGGGGGAGCAAAAAAGAATTAATAAATTCTATTATTATTGAAGGAATTTGGAGGGGTTCATAAATGTCAACTTGAAAAGGAAGATTCTGTTCACAAATGCTTTTTTGATCAAGCCTATAAAAATGAGGGAGAAGTTCTAAAGAACAGATGCTAAGAAGAGCTGACTGTTTTCTGTTGGATGATTGCATGATGTTGGTGGGTAGCTGGACGTTTCTGTGCTCCTGGAGCAATAGTTCAGTTATGTTACCCTAGAATATGAATTATGACTGCAAGTGTCAGTTTTGCTATCATGGCCAGTTGACTTTATGACAGACTACCTGCAAATGACTATAGCCTTGCATTTGTCTGCTAACTTCAGGTAGTGCTGAGGCAGCTAAGAATGAGACAAATGCTAAATTTAAATGCATTAACAGATGCTGAGTGACTCTGACAAGCCGCAAACCATTGCAGCAAGCTCTTTTAATGGCGTACTCCTTTTACAGTCAGAATTGTTTAAGCTAACTAGAAAATTGTATGCGTTTGGGGCAGTTTCTCTTAGTAGAGTTATTTTTAGCATAAGACATATTTTCACTTTTTAGTTTCCATATAATCTGCTTTGGGCAGAGTGATTTGTTTTACGTTTCAAGCACTGATTTTCTACTACACAAAAGCTGTGCCTACATATTACCAGTACAACTTGTTGAAAAGTAAAATGGTTTGTTAATTAATCAGTTTCTGTTTCTGAAAGAAAGAAGCTGTTTAATTTTTATCCTTGACTGAAACTAGTGTTATCAACCAGTTGTTGGAGAATCATATGGTCACAGCTAAAATCGTTAGAGATTTATAAAGGATTTGGCAACTCTTTCAGTATATTAAAGTTCTGCAGGAAGCATAAAGTCCTTAAATTAAAAATGATTTTTAAAATTTGCCTTTTTTTCTAAGATAGCATATACATAAGTAGGCTTGCCAAGTAAAATAATGGATGCCTGGCTAACTTTGAATTTCAGATAATCAACAAGTTAGTGTTTAGTATGAGTATATCCCAAGTATTGCATGGGATATACTTATACTAAAAATTTACTCATTTTTATGAATTTCAAATTAAACTAGTTATCCTGTATTTTTATTTGCTAAATCAGACCACCTTATATTGACACAAAAATTTTCAAACTAAGAAGAAATGCAGTTCAAAATTAGTTTTTCCTGATGTCCTCCAGCCCTCTATATACCACCATTAGGGCCTTTGGAAAGCTGGCAGGAATAGTCTGTTTTTATAAATATGCACATTAATTTTACTTACACAAATGTTTCCCTCCCCTTCTTTTATACAAATACTAGCAACATTATACATTGCCCTGCCCATTCTTTTTTCCTACAACAGTAAGGAAGATAAGGGGTAAAGGGATCAAGTGAGTGGGTGCTTTGGAAGCAAGCAGAGTTGGATTCATATCTAAGATTTCTGGCTTACTAGCTCTGTGATCTTGAGTAAGACTTCAGTCTCTCCCTTTTCTCTTCCTGGAAAATGGAGAGAATAAAGTGCCAGGCAGTGGAGGATATTATGCAGAGCGAGATGTCAGGGCCTCAGCTCCTGTGATGGAAACTGCACTTACATAGCACTGTAGTGCCTCCTAGGTACTGAAGTCCTTGATCCATGATTGGTGTGTCCTGTTGTTCTGAGTGCTGTGGCTACTGAAATGGACAGGTTCAATTATAACTAAATAGTGATATGGCTACAAGCAGAATATAGAACAGTAGCTAGGGGGGCTGCTGTAAAGAAGCTAGTATTTTTTTCTATGCTATACCATTTGAATATTCTTATTCTCATTTTGTAGAGGGATTTAGTACTTTGACATATAATAGCCATACTTTTAAAGGTACTTTGAACATTTTTTAAGAACTTTTATTGAGATACAGTTAACATACAATAAACTGCATATATTTAGAGTGTACCATTTGATATCCCAATTTCCCCATTCATTCCCCCCTACCCTCCCTGCTTTCCCCATTTGGTGTCCATATGTTCTCTACATCTGTGTCTCTATTTCTGCCTTGCGAACCAGTTGATTTGTACCATTTTTCTATATTCCGCATGTATGTGTTAATATACGATATTTGTTTTTCTCTTTCTGACTCACTTCACTCTGTATGACAGTCTCTAGGTCCATCCATGTCTCTACAAATGTCCCAGTTTCATTGCTTTTTACAGCTGAGTAATATTCCATTGTATATATGTACCACATCTTTTTTATCCATTCATCTGTTGATGGACATTGAGGTTGCTTCCATGTGCTGGCTATTGTAAATAGTGCTGCGATGAACATTGGAGTGCATGTGTCTTTTTGAATGATGGTGCTCTCTGGATATATGCCCAGGAGTGGGATTGCTGGGTCATATGGTAACTCTGTTTTTAAGTTTTGCAAGGAACTTCCATACCGTTCTTCATAATGGCTGTATCAATTTACATTCCCACCAACAGTGCAAGAACATTCCCTTTTCTCCACACCCTCTCCAGCATTTCCTGTTTGTAGACTTTCTGATGATGCCCATTCTGACTGGTGTGAGGTGATACCTCATTGTAGTTTTGATTTGCATTTCTCTAAGAATTAGTGATGTTGAGCAGCTTTTCATGTGCCTCTTGGCTATCCATATGTCTTCTTTGGAGAAATGCTTATTTAGGTCTTCTGCCCATTTTTTGATTGGGTTGCTTGTTTTTTTGATATTGAGCTGGATGAACTGTTTATATATTTTGGAGATTAGTCCTTTGTCTGTTGATTCATTTGCAAATATTTTCTCCCATTCTGAGGGTTGTCTTTGTGTCTTGCTTATAGTTTCCTTTGCTGTGCAGAAGCTTTGAAGTTTCATTAGGTCCCACTTATTTATTTTTGTTTTTATTTCCATTACTCTAGGGGGTGGATCAAAAGAGATCTTGCTGTTATTTACGTCAAAGAGTGTTCTTCCTATGTTTTCCTCTAGGAGTTTTATAGTGTCTGGCCATACATGTAGGTCTTTAATCCATTTGGAGTTTATTTTTGTGTATGGTGTTAGGAAGTGTTCTAATTTCATTCTTTTACATGTTGCTGTCCAGTTTTCCCAGCACCACTTACTGAAGAGGCTGCCTTTTCTCTACTGTATATCCTTGCCTCCTTTGTTATAGATGAGTTGACCATAGTTTATCTCTGGGCTTTCCATCCTGTTCCATGATCTATATTTCTGTTTTTGTGCCAGTACCATATTGTCTTGATCACTGTAGCCTTGTAGTATAGCCTGAAGTCAGGAAACCTGATTCCACCAACTCCGTCTTTCCTTCTCAAGATTGCTTTGGCTATTCGGGATCTTTTGCGTTTCCATGCAAATCGTAAAATTTCTTGTCCTCGTTCTGTGAAAAATGCCGTTGGTAATTTGATAGGGATTGCATTGAATCTGTAAATTGCTTTGGGTAGTATAGTCATTTTCATGACGTTGATTCTTCTAGTCCAAGAACATGGTATTTCCCTCCATCTGTTTGTGTCTTCTTTGATTTCTTTCGTTAGTGTCTTATAGTTTTCTGAGTACAGGTCTTTTACCTCCTTGGTTAGGTTTATTCCTAGGTATTTGATTCTTTTTGTTGCAATGGTGAATGGGATTGTTTCCTTAATTTCTCTTTCGGATCTTTCATTGCTCGTGTATAGAAATGCAAGAGATTTCCGTGTGTTACTTTTGTATCCTGCAACTTTACCAAATTCATTGATTAGCTCGAGTAGTTTTCTGGTGGCATCTTTAGGATATTCTATGTATAGTATCATGTCATCTGTGAACAGTGACATTTTTACTTCTTTTCCAATTTGGGTTCCTTTTATTTCTTTTTCTTCTCTGATTGCCATGGCTAGAACTTCCAAAACTATGTTGAATAGTGGTGGAGAGAGTGGACATCCTTGTCTTGTTCCTGATCTTAGAGGGAATGCTTCCAGTTTTTCACTATTGAGAATGATGTTTGCTGTGGGTTTGTTGCATATGGCCTTTATTATGTTGAGGTAGGTTCCCTCTATGCCCACCTTCTGGAGAGTTTTTATCATAAATGGGTGTTGAATTTTGTCAAAAGCTTTTTCTGCGTCTTTTGAGATGATCATGTGGCTTTTATCCTTCAATTTGTTAATGTGGTGTATCACATTGATTGATTTGCATATATTGAAGAATCCTTGCATTCCAGGGATAAACCCCTCTTGATCATGGTGGATGATCCTTTTAATGTATTGTTGGATTCTATTGGCTAGTATTTTGTTGAGGATTTTTGCATCTAAATTCATCAGTGATATTGGTCAGTAATTTTCTTTTTTTGTAGTGTCTTTGTCTGGTTTTTGTATCAGGGTGATGGTGGCCTCATAAAATTAGTTTGGGAGTGTTCCTTCCTCTGCAGTTTTTTGGAAGAGCTTGAGAAGGACGGGTGTTAGCTCATCTCTAAATGTTTGATAAAATTCATAAAGGTACTTTGAATATTAATATAAAGAGGCTTATTTTTTCTTGGGGATTTTTCTTAAAATCTTGGATCTCAGAAGTGATTTGTTTAAACGTATATGGACTTTATATAAATGGTGACTATTACTGATCTTTCTTTGATGTACGTACCCATAGTTTCTGAATTCCTTAATTCTGACTTGTTTATACTTTTGTGTGTATTGTTGGCTATGGTGAATGGTCTGATCCAGTCCATTTCAGACTTCATTCACTTTGGGTCCCTATTTCTTTTTAATTTCTCCTGTGTAGAGCAAGGTCTACATAATGTTGAACTTGGATAGAGGAAAGAGAGTGGTAAGGTGAATCTTCCTCCTGTCAAGCATATTGTAGAAGCTAAATTAATTGACTCTGGGGTCAAACTGCCTGGGTTCAAATCTTAGCTTCATCGCAGTGGGGCAAGTTACTTCATGTTTCTGTGCCTCGGTTTCCACATTTGTACGGTGAGTAGATTGTGTGAGGATTAAAGGAGTTAGTTCGATGACATGCTTTGAACAGTGCCCAGATCTGAATGTAACAGGTGCTGTGTGGTTGCCGTTATGCTGTTACTGCCACTGCCCCAGCATGTGTCCATTTCTTTGTTATTATACCCACATCTCACTTCTTCTCTTTACTGCCCCTCTGATTCATTGCCGCTGGCGTGAATTACCCAGAAAAACCCAGAGAACTTGGCATTCTTCTGACATGTATTGAGCCTTGTTTATGTCTTATGCACTGGCTGTGGCCCACTGTTATCCAGCTACCCTTCTATTGTCATACAGTGTTGAGACGGTAAAGAGGGAAGGATGACGGTGGGGTGGTGAAAGGGTGAGAAGGAGAATTCATGTCTGCAGTTTGATGGGAGTGGACGCCATCTCTCTCCCTCAAAAATTCTGTGATTACAAATAGTTTTACATTTAGAACTGAGTACTTGCCACTGGGGTATAGGGCATAGAAAGGAACATGTTTTTTAACTTCTTGACTCTGTGCTGGTGAAATCAGAAGAGGTATGTATTTATTTTCGGGACATCAGAGCAGAGCAAACAAACTGTGAAATTAATTTTTTAATACTGAAATCCAGAAGAATGGAGTTCTCATCTGGGAACTGATGCCAGTGACTTGCAGCTGAATTGAGCTTTTTATTTTAAAACCTTTATGATACATTTTTGCTGGAAAAGAAAAAGTAATTCTGCTTCCACATAACTGACTTGTAGGTGAACTTCTGGATGCCAGTGTTGTTCTCAGTTGGGAACTGCTTACTCTGTCCTTTCTCTGCAGACTCCTCATAAATCAGCGGGCCTCTAAATCCATAGGCCAACCACCCTCCCCTGCAAGTCATGAATACTATTTATCTTCTGAGTTAATTTTTCATAGGGGAAAGAGGATAGAACTAAATTTTATTGTGCATACCAAGCACTCATGCATATAGTTTCACCCTTTCAAAACTTTATGAATACCATTCACTTGTAATTAAAGATTTCCAAGTTCAGCAAAGATGGATGAGTGACAACACAGGTGTATAGCTAGTAAATGGTCAAGCTGAAACTTTAACTCAGGTCATCAGACTCTCTCGTCCATTCCCTTTCATTGCTCTTATGCTTCCTCCTTCGGTTGCATTAAATAAACCTTTGTAGACCTGGGCTTCCTTCTGCTGGGGTATCTTCCCTTTTATTTTTTTGTCAGAAGTTAATAATTTTTTGAGAGGGGGCTGAATAATATTCTATTTTATGAGGGATTATTATGTTCTCCTTGTAAATAAGAATAAAAAATATAACTATTTTAAAGATCTCCCAGTGTTTTCCCCCATGAAACCGTGCAAGGCCTGCCATTGGAATGATAATCTATTCAGCACATGGGCTCAGCACTAATC